>NC_060075.1:58302500-58927500 GCF_922984935.1 Meles meles | reverse complement strand
AGTCTTACATACTCCATGATTACAAAAGCTGAGGCAGGAATCACTTAGACTTAGTAAGCCAGATGACCTCTGAGGCTTCATAATAATTTCATAGCTTATTATTACTTATTTTAAAGCATGCCTGAGGATTAATTTATTTTGTTAAAACAATACTATCAAGATCTAGCGTATATTCTAGTATTGAGTATGAGCAGTCATTTGTAAGATACTGAAAAATGTTCTTTGTATTATTATAGAAATTGATGTTTTCCTCCCGTCCTTCTCTTCCCCCTGCCCCCATCCCATCCCTGGCCCTTTTGTTTGTCTTTGTAGTTGGTTAGTCTGTTGCTCATTGGAATCGCGGCATGGGGCATTGGTTTCGGCCTGATTTCCAGCCTCAGGGTGGTCGGTGTGGTCATCGCCGTAGGCATCTTCTTGTTCCTGATTGCATTGGTGGGGCTGATTGGAGCCGTAAAACACCATCAGGTGTTGCTTTTTTTTGTATCCTTTTTTAAAAACAGAATTTTTAACCCAGTTGAGTTTGTTCTTTTATTGCTTACTCTTTTGATAACTGCAACTGATTTGAAATTATCATTAGGAAAGTCGTTGCCAGAAAGCAACTCCTAGCATGCCCTATGCGTATTTGTTCCACCAACATTAGGAATATTTCTAAGGGTAAAATTACTGTATGTTTATATGTTCCCACTTTCCCCTTTTCACATCATGAAGAATGTATTTTGCAAATGATAGTCCTATTTATACATTGCAAATTCAGAGTTAAATTGAATTGATTCAGTGACCTCTAGACCCTTTCCAAAAGGTTAATATGTGGTTGAGAATTTCAGTGATTGTTTTTTAAGATTTTAATACTAAGAAAACCTAAGTACATTTATCTATACGTATTTCTTATTTTATACATGTAAGGATATTTATTTCAATCTAAAAGAAATTCTAATATTTTATCCTTTAAATATTAGTATTTTTATTATGAACTATCTACAGTGTATTAGTGAAAATAATAATTGTGTATATTCTTTGTAAACTTTCTAGGTGCCATTTGTTCTGTTTCCTGGTTGAATTCCTTCTAGTACATACCGAAGTTGTCAGTACCTCTATTTTGTTATTTTAAGAGTGTCGAGAAATACCTTAACTTGAATTTTCAGTACATGATTATTCTCTTACTTGTATTTATTGTTCAGTTTTCTGTGTCATGTGCTTGCTTAGCCCTGAACCAGGAGCAACAGGTAAGCAAAGACTTTTTTTCTCTTATTTTATTACACCTCACAGTATGTGTAGGAGAAAAGAGGGAGAAATGATTGGAATATATGATAACTCCTCTTTGCTCAGAATGGCATTTCACTAGAGACAGCCAGAATCTGTTGTTCCTGATCGCATTAGTGGGGCTGATTGGAGCCCTGAAATGCCATAAGGTGTTGCTACTTTTCTGCATCCTGAAGTGAGATTTTTCCCTTCCCTGGGTAAAAAGCGCCACTACTGAAAGGTGTTCACCCAGCCTTTTCCAACCATTATACAGTGAAACATTTGTGATACCTTTCTAGCAATTATACTTTCTGAACTCTTTAATTTGTGAAACAATGTGCAGTTCTGTTTAGAACAGTGGAAAATTTGTCTTGTTTCAGTCTGAGTATCTTTTGAACTAAGTGCTGCTTTTAAAGGGCATGTAAAAATGAAAACTTCTCTCTTGGAATAGAAGCAGTGCTTTAATATTTTTTTTTTTAAAGATTTTATTTATTTATTTGACAGAGATCACAAGTAGGCAGAGAGGCAGGCAGAGAGAGAGGAAGGAAAGTCAGCTCCCTGCTGAGCAGAGCCTGAAGTGGGGCTTGATCCCAGGATCCTGGGACCATGTCCTGAGCCAAAGGCAGAGGCTTTAACCCACTGAGCCACCCATGTGCCCCCAATGTGCTTTAATTTTTGTTGTAGATTTAGGTATTACCCTTTGAAAACTTTCAATCATCTTAAGAAGAGCATTTATTTTAGGTACACTCAGTATTAAAAATTACAGGCTCTAGCTCTATACATTTTGTGCAGGAATAACACATGTCAGTGTACATATTACATGCATTTTCCAGGGTCAGCTTCTGGAAGTGGGTTGGAACAATACAGCAAGTGCTCGAAATGACATCCAGAGAAATTTAAACTGCTGTGGGTTTCGAAGTTTTAACCCAAATGACACCTGTCTGGCTGTAAGTATAAAGTATAAAGTATTTTCTGGAGATGTATTATATACAGAGGAATAATGATTAACCTGAAGAAAATGGAATTTCTGATGCTGAGTTGTATTTTTAAAATGCTTTGCATGAACCTGTATTATATTCCATGTACACTGGTGTGTCATTTGTCTGTCTCAAATATCCACTCCTGAGAGTACTAAGTATCCCAGAGCCCCTGCCAGACACAGATGCTCACAGTTCTTTGCCCCTAATTCCTTCCCATTCAATTCCTTCTAGACCAAGTTGTGGAAGAAAAATAAGAACACATCAGCCTTAGAGGTGCAGAAGAGCTGTAGAAATACCTTGGTTTTGAAGCATCTCAGGGTAGTAGGAGGAATGGTCTTTCCTGAATTTGGGGGCTTTTTAACCAGTTAAACATCCCAGCAGGGAGGATACAGGGAACTAACCCCTTTGCTCCCTCCCCTCTTCGCCATTACAACTTCACGCTGTTTCCATGGGAGCTGAGCAAGTGATGGACAAATTAGAGCTGTACTATTGTCCCAGGACAGACCCCGATATGAGGCTAGACTTGGAGCTTGACTCTCCTAGGAAGTTCACATGTGTTTAAATTTCCAGGAAACTCCTGTTACCATCTCTCTGAGCCATGAGCTGGATTTCCTTTCAACATGGCCTCTTTTGTGGGATTATTAGTTTTCTAGTGCTGTGTGACACATGAATTCTACCCAGGTGTTCTCTCAGTTTCCATGGATCAGGAGCTTGAGAATGGCTTCGTTGGGTTCTCCACTTAGGATCACACCTGGGTGAAATCAAGGTGTTGGCCAGGGATAATCTCGAGGCCTGGGGTGGTCTGCCAAGGTCAGTGGGTGTTGGCAGAATTCAGCTTCTGGTAGTTGTAGTGCTGAAGTCCCATTTTTCTTGCTGGGTTTTCCTCAGTTCCTGGAGGCTGCTGTCAGTTCTAACTATACAGCCATCTCACAACATGGCAGCCCCCAAGTCAGCATGAGAACCGCTCCGTTCTGTTAAATTAGATGGTGTCTTGTGTAACCACACCGTAAAGATGGGAATGACTGTCATATTCACAAATCCCATTCATGCTCAAAGCTGGCGACTGTGGGTGGGGGGGGGGTATTCAAGGTGTGTATACTGGGCTTGGGAAACTTGGGAACCATTTTATTTATTTAATTAATTTATTTTTTAAGATTTTAGTTATTTGACAGACAGAGATCACAAGTAGGCAGAGAGGCAAGCAGATAGAGAGAGGAGGAAGCAGGCTCCCCGCCGAGCAGAGAGCCCGATGTGGGACTCGATCCCAGGACCCTGAGATCATGACCTGAGCCGAAGGCAGAGGCTTAACCCACTGAGCCACCCAGGCACCCAGTGGGAACCATTTTAGAATTTAGAATGCTACTAAAAAGCCCAGGCCCAAATTGGATATAATATTCCAGCCACTCATTTTTAGGTGGGTTCAGTGTTTATCTGCTTTTCATAATTGCACTTTGATATAAAAATTCTTTTTTTTTTTTTTTTTCCAAATTGATACAGAGCTGTGTCAAAAGCAGCCACCCATGCTCACCGTGTGCTCCAATAATAGGAAAATATGCCGGAGAGGTTTTGAGGTTTGTTGGGGGCATTGGCCTCTTCTTCAGCTTTACAGAGGTATGTGCAAATAACTCCCTATCTTTCCATTTTCGTCAGGGGGTTTTCTGTTTTATACGGCAAGAAGGCGTGGCATTTTGCCTTAGCATGGCCCTTAATTTTGGGGATGTATCGATAAATATCTTTATTGAGAACTAGTATTATAATCAGAGGAGCCCTGGCTTGAAATCAGAAGACCCCACAGATCTAGTATTAATTTTATACAGGGTGGAGGCTTGATTATTAAATTATGTAAAATTTAATGAACACATAAAATGGGTTTAGACTGCGTTATTTCTAGAGTCTCTCCTGTTAGAGTTGTATGATAAATTATAATTCTAAATTTAATTTTGGAATAGGTAAGACATTCACACTATTTAATATATATAGTATAGAACACACTTACATACATACTTAGAAAGATATGCTTTGAAAAATGGCCTTCCAAGCCCATCTCCCATTATTTCTAGCTTTCCAAAAACTACAGGTAAACACTATTATTAATTTCTTATTTATATTACATATATTTATATTATGTTAAAATATCTATCATATTGATTCATACATTTATGTATAATATAGGTGTCTGTAAGCAAAACCACACTCATATTATTTGATAATTGTGGAGGAATGCTAATTCCTTTTGCAGTGTCTTTATTAAACTCTCAATAACTACAGATGTTTTTTACAATAGCTGACTTAATATGTATGAAAATTAAAATTTTTAAAATTCATACATTCTATTTATAGCACTTTATTTCATGGAGATAATCATATGGCTATTTAAATGACTAGAAAGGAATGTTCATTGTTTATAACAGCAAACCCTTGGGCCAGCTTGTGTTCTTCAATAATGAGCTGGTTAAATTAGAGTGGGTGGGAAGGAACACTTTTTTCTGCCCTTTAAGTACCTTCTAGCTGGACAAAAAGTCAGACTGACATGAGATTGATTAACAGGAGAAAATAAAATTTAATGTGGTATATATAATGCGTATACTGCATTTGCGTAGATAATGCGTACACTCTACATTGGAGTGGATATGATGTAGGGTCAATATACAGCACGTTATAGATACATATGTATGTATATATTATGTATTTTATTCTCTTCAGTTTTCTTTTCTTCTCTTGAGAATGAAAAATTCACATTTGGTTGTTATTAACAAAGTGGAGATAAAGACTGAAATTAAATTCATTTTTTACAGGAAGTCTCCCCTGACATCTCTTCTTATCCTTAGCATTCTTTTTTTATTTCACTTTTTTTCATGAAAGAACTGTCTTACTTGTGGGTTGGTTGTGACATTGATTCAAGAAAATTGATGTACTGTTTAAAAACAATTCTGTGCATTATTCCTTCATTTCCTTTTTAAAAGTACGATTTTTTTTTTCATGAAAACTTAAAAATACAGATAGGAGAAAAACAGGAATGAGCAATCTCCATATAGCCCGTGAGCCAGATTTTACCACATGGCTTCCTTTTTATATTTGGAATTTATTTTGAGAATTTAATTCTTTTGAGCAGCTCCATTTTCTTTCTTTCTCATCAGGTTACATTACCTTCAGTTGTGCCTACTTTTTTTTTTTTAAAGGACTTTTTTTTTTTTTTAAGAGCACTTTTAATTCCTTAGCAAAATTGAGAGAAAGGTTACAGAAATTTCCCATATACCTTTGTCCTTACATAGGCCTGGTCTCCCCCATTATCACCACTACCCAACAGAGTGTGATTTTGTTGCAGTTGATGAACCTGCATTGACATACCATAATCACTCAAGGTCCATAGTTGACATTAGGGTTTACTTTTATACATTTTATGGATTTCAACATACATATAATGACATGTATCCATCATTAGAATATAATACAGAATATTTTCACTGACCTATAAATCTCTGTTCTGCCTATTCATCCTTCCCTCTACTGTTTTTAAAAGATATTAATTCTTTTAAGAATATAAACTCATGGGGGCATGCCTGGGTGTTTCAGTCAGTTGAACATCTATTCTGATTGAGGTTCAGGTCTTGAACTCATTGGTCGTGGGATCAAGCCCCATGTCTGGTCCTGCACTCCCTCTCACTCTCTCTGCTCCTGCCCCCACTCACATGCACCTATGCTCTCTCTCTCTCAAATAAATAAAATCTTTAAAAACAAAAAATATAAACTCATGAGTCTTAGGTATCTTAAAAGCTAAGAAGACTTGGTGTTCTTTCATGGAATCCTCCTCTATATTTTAATATTTTACATATGTGGCTAGAGATTTTAATAATAATTTATCCAACCTGGTATTTTCTGGATAGTGAATATTTTATAGGTATACTAACTTTTTAGTTTTTTGTTTTATTCAGTAGTTCACTGAATCAGAGAGATGAAGCTAACCAATGACTTCCTTTCCTTGGTGAAACAGATTGATTTTGAACTATTTATAATAGCTGAAAATAAACTTAAACCAGAAAAGAAGCTTTGATTTAGAATCTGAAAAGTAGCTGAGACATGATAACTTTTAACAAGTTAAAGTTAGTACATGTTCTTTGTAGAAACTTTAGAAAATACAGAAAATTTTGAACATGAAAATTGAGATGAATTTACTAATGTAAATGAAAAATAACCAATGTTTATATTTTGGCATATTACTTTCTGCCTTTCTATATGTAATAAATAAGCATAAAATTTAATAAATAAGTATAAAATAATGTATAGGCTCACTGCACATATTTCTGTGTAATATATTATATGCTTTAGTGGGCTGCATACTAGGCCTAGGTTCTAGGATCAGTGGAGTTCCTGATCAGTTCTAGTCAAAGTTACTCTTGAGAATCTTTAGATCATTTTAACCAGCTTTGTAAACTTAAAGTCCATTAGTTATCTAACTTTGATCTTTTTGTGTTTTGGGTGTGGCATCCCCTCCAGACTCTCCTGGGGAGGGAGGGATGAGATCATGGTTCAGCAATGGGACAAAGTCCGATTTTGTCACTTGCAGCTGAAATGGAGGAATGAAGTTTTGGTAAAAGTGGCTTCAGATTATGATTGTCTAATTTAATTTACCCAATTGCTTTATTTCCCCTGTAACTTACACTACTGGCCTATATAAAAGCTCAAAAAATTCTCACCCAAACTCTCTCCCTTGTGTGCCTGTGTTTCTGGGGGGGGGGGGGGGGGGTGGGGGGGAATGATGCTTGTGCAGATTGGGAGGGGGGCAGGGGTGTCTGAGGAGTTGCTGTCCACAGCAGGTGTGCAAGTGTTTCAGTGTTGTGAAAACCAGCCTGGTTGCCATGGTGGGTAGAATGTTCGCCGGAGATTGACCGTCAGTACGTCAGATTGATTACACATACAACCCCAAATATGACTGAGGGCATAGATTGTAGGTTTGAACCATGGTTCTAGGCCTCATGACCTGTGTGACTACTACTCTCTTATTTAACCTCTGCCTCAGTTCCCTTGCTGGTAAAAGGAGGATACTGTTCCCATCATACAGGGTGTTGGGAGGACTGTTTGAATTGGAAAGTGTGAATGACAGAGCCTGTCACAAAGTACTCCTTATGTGTTTATTAAGTAAATCCTCCCCCTTATATATACTCCACCCCAAACTTTCCACTTCCTTAAATTAGACTTATCTTTCCTTGATTCAGCTCACAAACTATAGTTCCATCAGCTCTTACATGTTATAACTATAATCAGTGCCAGTCGTGAATTTTAGAGTAACACAGGGATTATTACTGTGGTAATGAGAAAATTTTGGATTGATCATAATTCTCTAAAAGTAGTTTAAAGGGCTAATGGTTAGTTATGAAGTCAAACAAAATTTAGATGAGAAGTTGGCACAGATTAAAGTGGAAAATATAATTTGAAGTTTATTTTGTTACATTAAAATTTTGTACCTTTTTCAAAGAATTTTTGATTATTTTAAGTAAATCGACTTTGAGGTAGTGGAAACAGAATGAACACATTCTTAATTTTAAAAAATTATATTGGTTAATGCTTTGGTGAACCTAGTGTGGGAAACAACACAAGTAACAGTAACAACTCAGTATTTTTCTAAATACTAACTATTTAGTACTAAATACGAAAGTATTAAGTACTTTAAAGTACTAAAGAGTAACAGTAACAACTCAGTATTTTTCTAAAATGAGAGATCCCCAGGCCTTGAGAAAGGTAGGAATTAGAATATTTTTTAAAGATCTGCTTTAGCAAATTTGTTATCGTGGAGTTTTCGTTATTGCTGAATTTTTCCTCAACCCGGTTTGTTTCTCAGTTATCAAAATAATGTGATATTTTAGCTATCCAGACAATTCAGTGTTTCAGCAGACAATTCAGCAGTAAAAGTTCCTCTTGCAGCTCTAGCAAATAGTCACAAATGGAATTGCTTAAAGCAGCACAAATTTATTATCTTCTACTCCTAGGGAAGCCTGAAAGGCAGGCTCCTCCGGGAGGCTCTCTGCAAGAAGCTGTGTCCTTGACTTTTGCAGCTTCTAGAGGCTGCCTGCACTCAGTGGCTCACAGCTTTGTCCTCCATCTTCAAGGAAGCCATGCCGCATCTTCTCTCTGACTCTGCTTCCTATTGCTTCTGACGTCATTTTATCTTTTCTCAATGTCTCTGGTTTTGTTTTGCCTGGCTCTCTTTTATAAGGACCCTTGTGACTACATCAGCAAGCCCACCCATATGATCTCCCTGTCTCAACAGCTTTAACCCAGTCACATCTGCCTGGTCCCTGTTACCATGTGAGGTAACCTATTCCCCGGTGCTGGGGATTCTGATACAGACATCTCTGGAGGGCTAGTATTCATATTACTTGTTTTTAGGACTTCTAATTTGGGCTACTTAACACCACTTTCAAGGGAAAAAGAAATCTCTTCCTCTTTGAACAAAGAAAGCCAAGAGCTTCAGAGGTTCTGGATTGTGTACTGATAAACTGAAGAAACAGATACCACTGATACTTTCTCTTTCTTCTCTTTTTCTTTCTTCCATTCCAGATCCTGGGTGTTTGGCTGACCTACAGATACAGGAACCAGAAAGATCCTCGTGCTAATCCTAGTGCATTCCTTTGATGAGAAAACAAAAAACATCTTTCGTATTTGGATCTTGTTCACTTTCTCTAACTTAAAGTTCAACTAATTTGCCTGTTTAAGAAAGCAGTATCTGAAAAGTTACATTATTATTGACAGTGGAATTATATATTTTTACTCTTACGTTTCTCTAAATGTTTTTCTTTTCCCATTGCTGAAAAAAAATTAGAAACTTGTGGTCTCCTCTGACCCTCAGTGGTACCTGTAATCTACTGTATTCACAGTGTCTGGCACTGTCCACTGTGGCCTTTCTTAGCATTTTTACCTGCAGAAAAACTTTGTATGGCACTATTGTGTTGATCATATTGTAAATCTAAGTATACATCTCACTGGAATAATTAATTGTATGTCGCACTGTGCTGTGTAGATAGTTCCTGTTGGAAAAAAGAGTTGAAGTTTATTAAAGCCAGAACATATGAGAGTCTATTATGTTAAATTTGATAAGGGAAATCCAAAATCCTGCATTTTTTTTTGTCTTTTTAGGAAAGATGTATTGTGGTGAAAATTGTTAACATAAAAGTGATAATTTAGTTCTAGTAGTCTTCTATGATTACACTAATGTAGCCTAGAAGTAGCTGTGTCTTTAGGAAAGTGTGGTCTGGTTTTTGATTTTTATAGGTAAGTACAGAGCAGATATGATCTCATGAATGTTCTGATGTGTAACATTTGCCTTCAGCTTTTGAAATGGATGGGTCTGAGAAATTCAGAAAGTATGACTATATAATCTTCATATTCTTTTATAATAATTTGAAGTCCAAAAGACTGCATTTTTAAAGAAGTTACTATTAATGCATTGGCCCATGTAGCAAAAAGATATTTGATTATCTTACAAATTGTTAAATACCTTTTTCATGAATTTTCTCAGTATTGTAACAGCAGCTTGTCAAGTCCAAGCATATTTGAATGTAAGCTCCCATACTTTGAAATTGAAATAGTATTGTGGTTCTGTATATTATGTTAAAAAATTAAAGAATGGAAAACTCTCCTCGTGTATGAATGTTTCAATTAAAAGAAAGTAATGGAAGAATTGCTAAATGGATTAAGTGGAATTCTTTTCTTTATTGCTTTGTTTCCTTTGACCTAGAACTGAGTGCTGCTGTTTCCGTGTATAATCCAGCCACGGAAATGAACTTCCAGCACTAATGTCTACGGTAGTCCTCCCCAAATTCTTTCTTGAAATGTTTCAGTGTTTAATATTTTCTCCATAGTGAGAACTGTTATTTATTTATTTATTTGACAGAGATCACAAGTAGGCAGAGAGGCAGGCAGAGAGAGAGGAGGAAGCAGGCTCCCTGCTGAGCAGAGAGCCCGATGCAGGGCTTGATCCCAGGACCCGGAGACCATGACCTAAGCCACCCAGGTGCCCAAGAACTCTTTGTTAGAAGAGAGGTCATTTGTATTTATTTGGGGAACATATGTAAGTTCTTTCGTGTTACTGACAGTTATTAAGTTCTTGTCTTGCATTCTATGTAGAATATAGTATTTTATTGGTAACTGTCATGATGGTGGGTTTTAGGCCAAGAAAGAGGGCAAGTGGTTGATCTGTAGAATTTTGAGTATTATGGGGTCATTTCATGTCCATGACTCTAGAAGACTGGCTGATCTTGCAAGAGAACCCGATAGTGCAATTCCCATGATAAAGTAAGGGAGGAAAAATAATTTTCCCTTTACTCTTCTGAATTCTTGTCTTAGGCCCTGTCCAATACAAGTGAGATTAGCAAGAGGAAAACAGGTTTATGAACAGGCATGCATATCTACTAGCTGTATACATGTTACCCAAAATGGAATCATTCCCCTAGATGGCTCAAGACACCATATTAGATGCTATCTTTAGCTAAAGACGAAATAAAGATATGTGTGTTGGGGTGTGGGGATTGGAGGGAAGGACAGTTATGAGGGTAAAAGCACCAGGAAAAGCACCCCAAATAAAGATAAGACTTGTGAGATTTAAGTCAGTGACTTCTGCAGTGCTAAGTTTCTTGTGATTTAGAGTCCTCCTTCTCCTCCTGCTATAGAGAGGAGACACTCCTAAGTACAGAGATTTCCTTTCTAAGTGTAAATTTTCCTTCATGAAGGGTTAACTTCTCTGTTTACAGAGCTATTCCTGTGTCTGCATGTTTTCAGAAGTAATGAGCTCAAAATAATCTTGATGGCGAAGAGTGTCATAGTCCGCTATCCTTCAACGCCATCTTGAGCCCTGGGCAATGCTAACGATGTTCCCAGGTACATGGATGAGATTGTAAATGACACACAGAGCAAGTGAGCTTTTTGGATACTGTCTTCACTTTAAGGCATTCTGTATTTGCCTTGTTTGCTTTGTCAGATTTTGAAGTTCCCGTGAGAGTCTGATGTCTCTTCATGTAATACTTCTCTTGGTACAAGTGCCTGTATTGGGAAGAGCTCTTCCTTAGCCTTAGTCTGTGCTCTAATTGCAGTCGCCTTATTTGGGTCAACCCAATTACAAGTCAGAGCCTGGGAAGCAGGAATCTTTAGGGCTATTGAAATATAGGATTATAAGAGTGGATTGTAACTAATGACTAACCACTCAGGAAATAATCCTTTTTTCAAGTACCAAGAGCAGCCTTGTGAGACGAATTTGGGCTTTCTGTTCCTGCAGGCAGATCTGAATGACAGACTGTCCTGGGAGGTCTCCTGCGATCTTGGTTTGTGTCTGTGTACTGACGTACAGCTCACATTGCAGGATATTATAAACCTGCTGGAAAGACCTCTGACTAGGTCTATCCTGATTCCCCAGTGGCTGCGAATGAGGCTGCGGAAGTCGGGCTGATCCCAGGATTCCAGGAACACCGCTTCCTGTGTGCATAGAAATGTCCATAAACACATAGGATCAGAGGAGGGCGTTTCAGAGCAGTCTGTCCTTGAATTACAACAAGTGTCCATAATGCATACTCAAGAGTTCTCTCTCTGCATCTGCCCACCTAGCATTTATTTAAAAAAGAAGCTCTGCTTGTTTTTAAAATTTCTCTTACTCCCTACCTATGTATTCCATTTAGGGGAATAGTTCTTAGAACATGGCCTCAATGTGAAGGATGAAACTTGAGTTAATAAAATGCAAATACAAGGGGAAAATGTTAGGCTACAATTTCTAAAACCACAGTTCATGGGGCATAAATTCATCTCAGACACTGGGTGATCAAAACAGCCAGGTTGGTCTGAAAACCAGTTCTGCGTGTTCAACCTAGGTCCTCTGCTACTGTGTACAACCTTTCAGAGAGGGAAAAGCGTCCAGAAGTGGGGTGTCAAGTTCTTAGTTTCCTTAAGCCAAAAACCTCCTGCAATTTTTCTAAATATTTGTTTAACCCTGTTTAAATTTATTCATCCTTTTTAAAAGGCACCAAGTAAATTTATGAAACAATTTCATTGTATAGCTGGTACTGAAGAAATTAGAACGGAATTTTTTTCATAGTATTTCATAGGAGGAAAGAGCACTTTCAGGCATCGTGATTGTACAAATATGATCTTTCACATGTCAGTTTTATTAGAGTTGACAGTAAAGTTAAAGACCACGTTTTTCGGGTTTCTGAAAATGTTGAAGGGATTTGTGTAAACCTGCTATGCACTCATTATGTTGGGGGCTGGTGGTTAATTTTTACACCTGACTACTCATGCCAAATGCAGTTATGGTATGTCAGTGTTTTCTAAACAATTTTAAGGGAACAACCCAATCATGCCCTTTACCCCATTTCTCCACTGAACCCCCAGGGAGAGGGAGAGAGAGAGGAAAAAGAGAAGAGGGGTCTTCCTGTTTGTCACCATCACAACTGGGTAATTGTAGTCAGCAATATACCTCCTGAGACAGTGGGTGAGGAGGAAAATCAGACGTTCTGCCATATGCCAGGCTACTTCTCATCCACTCTCCTCGGGAAAATCTCCTCGGGAAATTCTCCTCGGGAATTTGTTCTCAAATGAGGGCGGGAGGGAGTTGCCTGAGTTAGATTATACAGCAAACAGTGGACTGTGATATCACTTGGAGGGTGAAACCACCCATTGCTTACTTTCAGGATCTGGTTTTATGGGGTCACGACTTGACAAGTGCCTTTTTAAAAAGCTAGGCTCATTTTACTTGGATTTTGAAGTCCGCTTCATGGTGAGTAACTGAAGGAAGCTCTGTTCTTGCCTAAGAGCTTTTTTTTTTTTTTTTTAAATTCTTCCCCCACTCCGGTGCTCACCAGTGACTGCTAAATATAAGGACCTTAGGAGATAAAAGAAGCTACTTAGGATTACTGATGCCTTAGGATGCCTGAAACACACAAAAACCCAGAGCAGAGCTCAACAGTGTAGATGATCGTTTGAGGATGGCAGTTCTCAAGCAGGTGCAAATGGTTTAACCAGACGTGTTTATCATCATGTAAATGACTCACAGATGATTTATGTTACCAACTTTTTTCTAAATTACTCTTTCCCCTCCTCAGTTGTGGGGCCTCCAATAGGACGGATAAAACATTCTTTTCTTAGTGTGGTAAAATACACATAGTATGAAACGTATCATTTTAACTATTTTTAAGTGTGTAATACAGTGTCATTAAGTACATTCACATTGTGGCCCAACCATTATCCCCAGGAGAGTTTTCATTTTCCTAAGCTGACAGTATGCACCTGGCAAACAATCCCCCCACCCCCACTTCCTCCCCCCCCCCCTTCCGTTAGCCCCTGACAACTACCGTTCTCCTCTGTGTCTGTGAATCTGACTCTTCTAGATCCCTCAGGTAAGTGGAAGCAAAGTGTTTGTCCTTATGTGACTGGTTTCTTTTTTCACTTAGCATAGTGTTTTCAAGGTTCATCCATATTGTAGCAGGTGTCAGAATGTCCTTTCTTTTAAAGGCTGAATAGCGTCCCATCGTTGGCGTTCGCCATATTTTGTTGATGCACTCAGCTAGCGATGGAGTTTCGATTGCTTTTGCCTCCTGGCTCTTGTGATTCGTGCTGCTACAAAAGTGAATGCACGGATAGAGTTTTCCTGCTTTCACGGGTTTTGGGTACATGCTCAGAAGTGGAATTCCTGGATTGTATGGTAATTCGTTGCTAAAGTTCTTGAGCAACAGTCATATTGTTTTCCACAGCAGCTGTACCATTTTGTATTCCCACTGTGTTACCAACATTTTTCTTCAGTGGTTTGGAATAATGCTCTCTAAACCTACAGCTTTCTTCAAGTTCTGTGTAGTTGGAGAAAAGTCAAGCTATGCTTTCCCTTCAGTTTATTTGAACACAAAGGAAAGATTGTGAGATGACAAGAACAAACGGGCTTTGCTAATAACTCCGTAAGCTTCAAGCAGACGTTCCTCCCTTTGCACCTTTATTTCTCATTCTAACCAGAGTGTGCACACACTTCCCGGAGTTACAGTTACAGCACAGAAATACCTAAATTCTGGCTCACTTATTCTTTGTTTCTTCACAATGTTTATGTTTATAGATAAGAACAGACTGAGCTTTGTGTGAAAACACTATGAAACCACTATATTTGGTAGTTGCCATTTCTTTTAAGTATGTTTAAATAATGTTGCCATTGACATCTTCACAGAACTTTGTTTCTCTTGAATGATTTCCTGATTTGCATTAGGACAAATTCTCAAAAGTAGAGGAGACCATGGCTCTGTTTAACACTTTTCTAATGGAGATTCATCTTCCTTGCAACCTTAATATTTGACTTCCCAGAGATATATTAAAAATTATATATGTTGCTAAAATAACATTTGTCATTCAACAAATTTTAAGGACTTAATCTCATTATCAGCCCAATAAAAAAGCCAATTTTTAAATTTTCATTTTGCTGTACTATAGAGGAAACCTGAACATCTTAGAAGCTGTCATTTAAAATATTTGTATATATTGGGGCACCTGGGTGGCTCAGTGGGTTAAACCTCTGTCTTCAGCTCAGGTCATGATCTTAGGGTCCTAGGATCGAGCCCCACATCGGGCTCTCTGCCAGCAGGGAGCCTGCTTCCCCCTCTCTCTCTGCCTGTCTCTCTGCCTACTTGTGCTCTCTCTCTGTGTCAAATAAATAAATAAAATCTTTTAAAAATGTATATAAGTGAAAATGCTTTTTTCCCCTTCATTGATTCTGAGAACTTTCTGAATAGGATATTTAACCTTTTTTAAACTTATGTACCCACTTGTAAGAAGAGAACCCAATCCCTCTGCCGATATTTTTACTGAGGATTTGTATGTCACTATATCAACCTTATGTGCACAGAATCTATTAGTTAGTACATAGCTTTTTGATAGTACGATGAAAGAGAAAAGAATTTAAAATGTATATTCTGCCCTGAAAAAGATAATAATGCCAAAGAAAAGTTTGTGAAGACAAACAGTAGCTAATCAGTATCTCAATACTCAAAGCATCATGCAGCCCACCACAGCCATTTGTGGGCCAAAGAAGTCAGTAGGGGTGAAAAAGCAATTCCATGTGACAATGAATGTGAGATTAAATATGTAGTGAAGAAATTAATACACAGTTCTAATTCTTGTCATTCAGAATCAAGAGTTGAAAGTAGCAAAAGCTGCTCCCCTATTCGATGCCACTGCCTCTCTCAACTTCAGAGGTAAGTGGTGACCTCTGACCTTTGTTCCGTAGACATGATGTCATTACCCTTTGTTCTTCTTCCAGCAAGTCACATTTTGGTGAAGAGGGGAACAACTCAGCTAAATTTATCCCAGGACAGTGCTCTAAAATCTTGAGAGACCAAATGTATTGTAAGGCGAATTCTTGGGATTTCTTTAGGTTATGTTCATGGGTACAGATGTTCTTTGACCTTTTCACTAAATTAGGGCTCTGATAGAGAAAGCTATCTGTAGAGACTTACCCTGAGAGAGTTCAGTTGTGCAAAATCTAATGAAAATTGAATTCTTGAAGTGAAGTGTATACCTAGGAGTTTCCGGTCAGGGTGGGAAGGGCTGTCTCCAAGGAGGTGCCTGATCTTCTTGGGGTGCCTTTCTACATTCTTTTGCACTAACACATCTTCTGTTTTGATACTTCTATTGACTAAGCTCATGCCTACTTCTCGTCACCCACTGAGAAACTCTATAGTGAAGTGATTACTTTGACTTTGGTCTTCATTACCCCCCAGCTAAGTCTGTTTTGTCTCCTCTTTGAACATTTCTTGTGTATAGAAGTCCTGTTGGGTGAATGAACTAAATAGCTTTTCTCTGAAGGACTAAGTTAGGGGTGAAAACAACAATCTAAATACCTCAAAAAGATTTATTTATTTTTTTTTAAAAAAAGCAAGCATGGCTTACTATGCTAGTATGCAATATTGTTTTCATACAGGTGTACTTGAGACCAGATTTTTAAAAAATATCTGTTGTAACAATAACCATAATCTAATCAGCATGTCCATCAGTGTGCCTGCATTCTCCAAAGTCTTCTAGGATCTCCTCTGGTTCCAAGTCAGGGCCAGACACAGAGGGAAGAGCTTGCAGATGTTTTTTCTCTACAATTCAGTCTTCAGCAGCTTGAGAGCTTTCTTCATGTTGTCGAGCACTAACGGGGAAAAAGGTGCCAAGGTCAAGATGTTGCCAGAATTATACGGATAGCTCTAGTAAACCCCTAGACTTGGGTACTTTATTCATTATTGAATGGGGCGCTATTTCATGATAGGGTGAATTGCTGGTAATTTTGTTAAACATTTTTTTCTAAAAGTATGTGACATGATTTTTACTACAATCCAGTTTTCTTCCAGTATTTCTCACATGTCTTTTCTACAAAGCACTGTGATATTACCTGTGCCAGATACGTGCTTTTAAGGAGCTCAAAGTCTTGTTTCTTAGTAAGACTGGCCATTATCTCGAGAAGGGCCAGTACTCGGAATGTGCTTCCCTGGTCCTCCCTGCACCCACGGAGGCACTGCTATGGACCATGAGCATCTTTCCTGCTGACCAGATGCAGCCTCTAGTCTTCCCCAGCAGTGTTTGAGGTCATGCCACTCAACAGGCATTTTTGTGATGATCAAAAATACTCAGTGCCTGTGCATTGAGAACTTAAACAGTGGTTAGTGTGCCTGCTGAATCGAATTTTAAATTTTAATTAATGTAATGTTAAAGAGCTACATGGAGCTCATGGCTCACCTATTGGGCAGTACAGTTCCAGGCAGCCCTAGTCACTGAGCTGAATTGGTTCTTAGGACAGACCCAATTGTCTTCCCAGAAGGACTCATTAGCGACCACAACAGGTATAGTCTCCTATTGAGGTGCTTTGTCTGCTCTGAGTTTCTTAACTTTTTTTTTCCCTTTCCATTTTATGGCAACTCCGGGGATAGTGAATATCTTGCCAACTCCTGGGAACCATCTTTCCTATTGATCTTTAAAATTGAATTTAAACTCAGCATCACCAAATGGACCATATCATTTTACTTTCATTATTTGGAAAAAATATCGAAGGCCTGAAGATTCGTATTACTCATGTAATAGGACAGTTACTGTATTGCACTTGATTCTGTGGTAGGACTTTTTAATGACAGGGTGCCTGAGGAAACCTTGAGAAGCAGGTAATACGGTTATCGATTCCTCCCAGAGAAAAAGATACCCAATCAAAAGACTCTTTCATAAATTATTCACTTAAATAAATGAGACCAAAGTGAATATGATTTGCCTGAGGCCACAAGGCTAGTTAGGGTCACACTGATTCTCTGCATGTCTGAGCCCAGCTTCCTCCCTCCTCATCGTGGACTCTACTCAGTGCAACAGCACGACACGTTCACAGGAGATCACACTTACGTAGAGCTGTATCTGAAGGTTCGTAAGCGTAGAGACGATTTGAGTATCTTCCAGTGATGTCAGCTCTCACTGTCAGGGATGGGTCTACAATGAAAAAACAAACGGGAATGGAGTCGATGTTTCCAAGGAAGCTCTGTTGCACGAGGAAGCCCACATACGTGTCCATGGTCATTGAAAGGAACACAGCGTGTAATCCCCCTCGTGATGGTCTAGTCCATCTACTTGGCAACCTGGCCTGTGGCTGCCAGTTCCCAAAGCAGGGCCCGGAGCCCCCGACAGCTGCACAGTGCTATTTGTAGCCAAGGTTATGAACCCTGCTATCCTATCTATAGCAACCTGAAAACAGAAGACATACTGGCAGGGGGATGCTGGGTGCTTCGGTGAAAACCCTGGCATTCTATACTAAGGCATTTTGAACTTTTGAAATGCTTAGTTGTAATCGCAGCCTGTTACCAGGAGCAACCTAGCTAATTAGAAGCTGACTTCCAATGCTAGTTCTCGAAATAAAAGGTTGTTTTTAATGAATAAAAGAATGCAAACCATTAATGGCAGCAAAGTTCAAATAAGCACGTAGGGCCCCTCTCTATTTTTCACTTTTTTGTGATCTAGCTGTATTTAAAAAACAAAGATTTAGGAGTCTTCCTTTATGCATATATATGTCCCTAGAGGTTTAAATCCATTTTTCCATGTTTTATATTTATTTTGAAGTTATCAACTCATGAGAAAAGAAGGCGTTTTTAAAATAAGGCATATTGACAAGGGAGGTACTAGGATCTATGCAGGCCTAGAAACCTTTCCTTGTCAGAGAGGTTTGAAGGGGCCCAAGGAGCATGTCCTGAAAATCAGGTGGAGGAGGCACATGAGACCCAGTTGGCTGTGTGCAGTCTGGCCCTGGTACTTAAGCGGATGATCTGTCATTTCAGAATGTTGGAATGGGCCCCACTGATGTTAATGACGAGAAGCAGACATTTATTTGTTCAACAAAGACTTAAAACCTAATGTACTTCTGCTAGTGCAGAGGATACAAACACACGGTCTACTCTTTGTGATAAATTAACATAAGAAAAGCTTTTGAAACACCCAACCCTAGACTCAGAAAGCTGCCCCCCTGAACCTCCTAAAGAGCCTCAAGAAATACGTCCTGCCTCCCATTCCCAGCAGGATTCTGATTTAATTGGTTTGAGGTGTGGCCCAGCAGCTTGTTTTTCTAGAAGCTTCTAGGTGATTCTAACCTGTAGCCGGTATCTATGCTCCTGAGCTGTAGTTGGTTCTTTTGGAAGGCATGGAATGTGGGTTACAATGCCCTTAGACAGGAATAAATACTATAAAAAGAACTCTTGCACAAAGTGTCACAAGATGACCCATAAAGTCCCAATTTAAACGTTCTAGATTTTCTAAATCCTCACATAACTGAGTGTATAAAATTAGCTCGAGTTCAGCCTTCCTGCTTTCGCTCCTTCACTTGTTCCTCTCCCCTGTCCTGTGTATTTAGTGTGGACGTGGCTGGATCCCAGCCCTGAACCACTTGATCAGTGCGAGCTCTGCCGTGTGATGGATTTATTTATGCGTTGTCCTTAAATCAGTATGACATGGCTCAAAGCCAATCTGAATTCATGTGTCCAGTTATTTAAGAAATATTTATTGCCAGCCTACGAGAGCATCATGCTGAAAATATGATGGTCAGAAGAAATCCACACAACCCCAGCCACAAAGAGCTGTAGTCCTACAGGTGAAAATAGATACTAAACAATCACCCCTGGGATGCCTGAGTGGCTCAGTGGGTTAAGCCTCTGCCTTCGGCTCAGGTCATGATCTTAGGGTCCTGGGATTGAGTCCCGGATCAGGCTCCTTGCTCAGTGGAGCTTCTCTCTCTGCCTCTGCCTGCCACTCTGCCTGCTTCTGCATGATCTCTCTCTCTGACAAATAAATAAATAAAATCTTAAAAAAAAAATCACCCCATAAACGCAAAATTATAACTGAGGGAAGAAAGACTGTTGAGAGGAGCATGGTGCCACATGGGCACATAGTGGCAGTTGCGCCAGGTCAGTGAACGACTGTGATGACTAGGTGAGGGGGAGGTGCATGGGGGAAGCAGGAAAAGCTTTCCAGCAGAGGGAACAGGATGTGAAAAGTACCAGCGGCTGGAAGGAGCATGGCTCCTCTGATTTCTTTTCTGGCAGCCATATTCCTAACTTGCCCAGAAACAATTACCAAAAAATGTCAGAAAAGAAAATCCAGCATACCAATTGGAAGTTTGCCTGATGAAAAATAAGAATGTACCAGCCTGATGTTCTCAGGAAAACAGGCAATGCATTTAAAAGTTAGCAGGGTGCTTCCCTCTCCGATGTACTTGTGATGGGACATGATAAGTTTACATGAGCAGGTGAGAAACAAATGAGGAAATAGGCAGAAGCCTGAGCTTTGTAATGAAGAAATGTTGAGAAATGTAAGGGCATGTTACACCCCTTGCTGGGGTAGGGCAGTGCCATTGGCTGTGATGGAGTGGCAGATGAGGGAGGGGCCTCCGAGGAAGAGGTTCCCAAGTGCATGGGCAATTATCAGTGTGCTTAATCTCATTGTCATTTTTACTTACCAATAAACATGATCCTGGGGACATATTGGCCATCAGGAGAAAGGTGTTTGTCAGTTGTTTCATACTAAGATTAAAAGAAAAGACCGTTTTAGCTGGTCTGTTCTTCAGGTACTGTCAAACTTGTTAATACAGAAATGTGTCTTCTACTGGGGGAGGCATCTTTCTTCCCCAGAGAGTTGATAATACAGATGGGGAGGCGAGTTACACACATGAAATAATAAATAAGATAGAGCCAAACGCAGTGCAGAACCTGAGGTAGAAAGCTGAAGGAACATGACAAAGGGCAAAAAAATTCAAGAAGGGAGAATATCGAGGGAGTTCCCGTACGTAGGGAAGACAGCTTGATGAGAGAGATAGGAGGAAATAGAGTAGTGAAAAAAACAGGTCATTTTTGGAAAAATTACAGAAACAAACAGGCTTGTCTGTGGCACTCATCTTTAAGGAACACCGGTCAGTTGAGAGACACAGGTAGGAAAATAAATATCGAGGATCCACTTGGTGTGGTATTATGGAGGCCATGTAGGTGCGGTGGGTGACCAAAGCAGGGCATTTAACCCTGTGTGCAAGTTAGACTAAGACTTAGGGAGGGAGAAGTCTTAAAAAAAAAATACATAGGACAGGACGCCTGGGTGGCTCAGTTGGTTGAGCGGCTGCCTTCGGCTCAGGTCATGAACCCAGGATACTGGGACTGAGTCCCGTATTGGGCTCCTCGCTCCAGGGGGAGCCTGCTTCTCCCTCTGCCGCTGCCTGCCACTCTGCCTGACTGTGCTCTCTCTCACTCTAACAAATAAATAAATAAAATTAAAAATAAATAAATGAGTAGGAGTCAGGTACATGGAACACAAGGTTACTCCAGGCAGTGGGAAGAGTTTGTCCAAAGGTAGAGGGAAGGCACAGCACTTTCTGGTAGGACTGTGTGTGGGGAGGATTGAAATACAGAGGACACAGGAGGCAGTTGTGAGAGAAGATGCTAGAGAGCTCCTTTTGGGGTTGGCTCATGAGAGGTCTTGCACACCATGCCAGTTTTTGCCTGTGTTCATAAATAGATCAGAACCCCTGGAGGGATTTAGAAGTACCATGATCCAGTTTGGTTTTAAGAGTCATTACCCTGAAGGCTATATGGGATTAGCTAGGATTTATTTTGTAGGAAGGGAGCCATTTAGTAATACTGTAGTGACCTAGGCAGAGGGAGAAATTCTTACACTAAGCAGTGGCCCTCACTTTATAGGGAAGTGACCTACTGTGAGAATATTTAGAAGTTAGAACAGCAGGGTTTCTTGATTGCTGGAGGGGAGTAAGAGTGGAATCTTGAATGAAACTTTCAGTGAAACATGGACTAATGAAAGAAGAGCTGTTGGAAAATCCCACACCAAGCTGATAAATTCAGCATTGAGCACATTGAGTTTAAGCTAATAATGCAAAATGTGGACCACGGGTGCACCCACAAGTTGGAAATTGTTGCGTGTTTGGGTAAGATTTGGTAATTACCAGTGCATGGGCATTGATTAAAGGCAGATGTAGATGAAGTTGTCCACAAAGAATATAAAACATTAAAAAGAATATAAAATATTACGAAGAGAAGAAGTAAGTGGGCAGAGATTCACCAAGTCACTAATATTAAAAGGTAGAAAGAGGAGGAGAAGCCTGTGGAAGGAAGGTGAGGAATGACTGATGTGAATTTTCTTTGAAGAAGCCAAATTTGTCAGCTTGTGAAGAGGGAGGGAGGGAGAGAGAGAGGTGTGGGGAGAGAGAAAGAAGCAGGTGGAAAGGGGGAGGAAGGGCTGGAGAGAACCTAGGGTTAGGGAGAGTAGTTTTGTGAGTTGTTGATTGTTACTTGTTTCCCTTTGGAAGGAAGGTGGAACTGTTTGCATTTGAATAGAAAGACCCTGCGGACCAAAAGCTTGACCAATAGCAGGGGTGCTGATGGCAAAGTAAGGTGGGAATGAGTGAGGCTAAAGCTCGTGCTTCAGACGGCTGGGCACCTGTCACTCCCCAGGAGAGAAGAGCTGAGGACTAAGAAGGGGGGCAGAGCATCAGGACTGCAGGGGAGAGGGCACAGGAAGAGATCTGCAAAGATGAGAGCCTTGAATTTCTACAGCAACGGAGAAAATCCTGACCACAAGAGCGTATTTTTCAGACAGCCTGAAATTGTTAATTACTGAATAAAAGCACACCCATGCAAGATAGATTATTAGTAAAATATCTCCTTTTTCTCTGTCATCTGTGAAATGAGCTCTCCGGAGCAGCCCCCAGTCAGTGCAGTATGACTAACATGCATAGGAAACATGAATCATCCATTTCACATAATGAGCCATGGAGAAATGTCTGTGATGACGAAAACTGAACTTACAACTAGATTGAGGAGGACAAACTGCTCTGCCAATTTCTGGATTTCTTTATTTTCAGCAAACACTTTCTTTAAAGCTAGAATAGACCAAAGAATCAGTAAGTATCCATCTCCTTGCTGGTTGAAACCATTGCTCTCTGTTATATCTTAAGCTGAACTGTATATTCAATATGATATACAACTTTGCCTTTTTAGCAAACAATTAGTGAAGTAATATCTAGGCTATGCACTACCTTTGATGCTTGCCATTCACTCATTCATTCATCCATTCATTCATTCATCCATTTTTTTCCCAACCTATATTTATTGCTTGTCATGTGGTGCAAACTGTTTTATGGGAAAAAGAAGAAGAAGAAGAAGAAGAAGAAGAAGAAGAAGAAGAAGAAGAAGGAGAAGGAGAAGGAGAAGAAGGAGAAGAAGAAAGAAGAAGAAAGTAATGTGTTGTCTTCTAAGAGCTCAAATGCTTCTGTGGGAAACAGACCATAAACAAATAAACAAATATATTATCTAATAACTTCAGTTGGAGATATGTATTTTGAAGAAAAATAAAGCAAGGCAAGAGATTTAAGAGCTCTAGATTGTTCAAGACAGAGCTCTCCGAGGAGGTGACATTAAAGGAGAGAATGATCCATTTGAAGATTTTGGGGGTCTGTCATGCTGGGCAGAGGAAGCCGCAGGAGCAGTGGCCTGGAGGCAGGAATGAGCTTGGAGGAAACTGCACAAAGGCCAGGCTAGAGGGAGTAGGGAAAAACAAGGGCAGAACAGGAAGGAAAGCAAAGATAGCCAGGGGCCAGATTATGTCCAGCCTTGCAGGCCATGATCAGGAATTCAGATTTCATTTACTTGTGATAAGAAGCCACTTGAACACATGAGTGAAGGGTCTGATTTATGTTTAACAGCCTCGGTCTGGCTTCAGTGTGGAGAGCTGAGTGTGGGCTGATTAGTTAGGTGGCTGATATAGTATTCTAGACCAGATGGAATCTTGGCTTGGATCAGGGCAGTACAAAGGAGTCAGTAAGAAGTGGCTGGATTCGGGCAGGACCTACACGATACATGGATCCCAGGACAAAACACAATTATGGGGCGTCTGGGTGGCTCAGTGGGTTAAACCCTCTGCTTTCAGCTCAGGTCATGATCCCAGGGTCCTGGGATCAAGCCCTACATGGGGCTTTCTGCTCAGCAGGAAGCCTGCTTCCCTCTCTCTCTCTGCCTGCCTCTTTGCCTACTTGTGATCTCTGTCAAATAAATAAAATCTTAAAAAAAAAACAACAACCCCACAATTATGGAGCCCCTTATTAAAAAATTCTACAAATTTTAAGACAGCAACAACCAGAGATTTAAGTCCAGCACAGAAAACTTCCAGGCCCCCGCCTTGTGTGAACGCACAGTTTGCACATCCTTTGAGCTGGGGCTAGCTTCTGGGTATAACTGGGAGGTAAAGCAGTAGTGTTTGCTGACATAGTAGATATGGGTTACAAGAGAAGGCAAGAAGTCAGGATGAATCCTAGAGTTTGCTTTTTTTTTTTTCCCCTTCAAAATGTGCACCACTGGTTAGCACAAAGTATGGAAATATTTGAAGTTACTTTAAAATATGTTTTTCTTACATAAAGATACTATTGTACTTAACTGTGCCAGGCACTAAGGATAAAAAGATGAGTGACCTGAGCCTTGTCTCTAAAGCTAAAAGCCGATAAAGGAAATTATATTTAGAAGAATAAATTACCTTGACTGTGTGGGCATTCATCCAAGTGATGAATAATCATTATGGGTTTGTTGCTGTAAGAGACAAAGAGAGATTGGGTCATTTTTAATGAGCAAGGTTTCTTGTATAGCGACGTGCCACTAGAGGGTGCTCTTGTGCGCTTGGAGAGAACTCTGTAACCTGTATCTTTACCTTGTCTTGGATTTGTACAAAGCTTCTTCATAGGTCTGAGTCCAGATGAGCTGATCACCCCAACCTAGAGCAAAACGAACGGGTGTATTTAAAACTATTACAATTTCTGACTAAAGCTGTTGAAAAGCAGTGGTAAAGCCTGGAATAAATATATACTGGATACCAATCGGATGCAAAACCCTCTAAAGAAAGTTGAAACAATGATCAACTTTGATAAATTTAGTTCAAAGATCTTTTTTGGCACCCAAGCCTCAGGTTCTCAACGAAGGGGCACTGAAAGCCAACCGGAAGCAGACTTCTACCTCTGGAGAGGGTCTGGGGCAGTTTGGGTCCAGAGTCCTTGGTGTCTTTCTTAGCTCCTGATTTGGCCATGATGTCTTTGGCCAGAGTGTAAGAGAGGGCGACGAGAAGCAGGAATGCTGACACCGAGATCTTCTCCATGGCAAATCTGATACAGAAAACAAGGAAAATGTCAGTGAAACAAAAGGGAATTAGGAGCCTTCTCAGTCTTTAGACTGTATCATGACCCTGGGATACAAAGGACGGAAAACATGCAGCTGGTGTGAAAAACTCCCTTCCACAGACCTTTCCTAAGAATGCTAGTGTGAGTATCTATCTACTTTTGGATCCATCAACAGATACAGACCCATGTACATCTAAATATAGTGAGGGAACTCTCCACAGAAACCTACAGTATAGAAATAGGTATATAGATATATTTTAAGAAAATAGATGTATACACTCTTACATTTAAGGGAATTTACATTTAAATTTTATATTTTAAAAATTTTACCACTGGAAGGCACCTTCGGGCTGCCTCCTCCATTCCCATTCCCCACGCCTCATTTTATAGATGAAAAGTCTGAAATTCAGGGAGATGAAGCCTCAGGAGATGGGTAGAGAATCAAGTCCTCTGGATCTTGGCATTTTGTAGGGCTGGCTCCCCTTTTCCCTATCCTGAAACAATCACCCTCAACATTCGTACTTCTTTATCCTTCTGTGAAAATGGGGCCATTGCCATTAAAGAATAAGATCTAAGTAAAGAGAATCCTTATATAACTCAAAGCTGCCAACTTTGTCACGTAACTGAAAACTTGGGCCCAACTAACTCTCTCCCTTGTGTAACATTCACTCAAATTCCATTTATTAGTTCTGAGGTGATGAAAATATGTCTACGCGGGTTCATTCTACTGAAACAATTCTTTGACTCTCTCCATGGGCATGGGTTTTTGGGCACAAAAATATTCTATAGGGCTTATAAGACAGAGAAACCAACCCCATGTGTGTCTCCTTGTTAATTTTTTTTATCCCCTTCCAGTATTTCAGTTAAGCGGGCGTTGGTGGTATAGTGGTGAGCATAGCTGCCTTCCAGTATTTCAGTTAATTATTCAGGAAAGTTACACCACTACAAAGCAGATGCCCATAAACAGGAAAGGGAACGGTTAGTTAAGGTGGATGAGTGAGCGAGGCAGTTGCTAACTAGTAAAGAGAGTTGCACTAGCGGATCACTACAGTTACCCATCGCGTGCACGATTAGAGGTGGGATTCCAGGAAAGATACTCGCTTCACAAAAACCTCACTAACATGGGTGTAGGCCTCAGCAAACTGCAAAGGAAGCAGGATGGACTATCAATGCTTGGTATTTTTAAGGCGGGAAAGCTTCTCACGTTCTGATAGCTTGAGTGGGAACTTTTGCTGAGCGTTTGCTCTTTTTAAAAAAAAGCGTTTGAAGCTACCAAATTCCGATGATGCCTTGGCTTCACCTGACCAATTATCATCTATCCAAATCATACTGTGGCCACAAAATGTCTTACTCAAAAGAAGACCTAAACAAAAAAGCAAAGATACACTTGCTTCATTTTCTACTCGGATAAGAATGTGTACTATAGGTCAGCAATTCCCAGCCTTCTTAGTCCAAAGACTTCTTTTTAATATAGAAGAGAAACACACAGACACACACACACACACACACACACACACACCAGTAACTTTGATGTGAGCATAATTGTACTTTCAAAATATGAGTTGATTCAGAAACCTATGACCTATAACCTATAACTGGCAAATAACTCCTTGGAATTTATCAACAAACATTTGTCTTTTATATATAGCAATAGCCTCTCTTTATGTTAGGGAAAAAACCGTGACTCGGGGGTGAAGCGTTTGATCTCTGCGGCTCATGGAGGGTTCTTGCAGCATGCTCCCTGTCATAGTCCGGTAGCTCAGCGGTTGGGGCGATGCACTTAATGCCTGTGTTTCTGGCAGGATGACTCACTGAAGCCTATTGTCGCTCCTGCTGTATAAACACACTGCTGTGGCCTCACTTTCTGAGATTCATTCTTTTGGGTTCTCATAGTAAGTAGACTCTGCTCGGCAAGGGTCCTGCCTGAACCACCTCAAAACAGAACACTAACTGGGAGAGAGAGAATTTGGATGCACACGTGTGCGCGTGTGCACACACCCGCCCCCCCACCCCCACCCCCTGCTACACACTCTATGGAACCAGCCCTTTTTACTGGTCACTGTACGCCTGTCTTCTTATCTTTAGCAGGGTATGAACCTGCAGGAGGTTTCAGTGTCCCTGCTCATAAATGCTTCCAGAAAGCAGCCAGATCTCTCCTCTTAGAGCCCATGCCATGAGTTTCAAGACTGCAAATGCAACAAGAATATCTTCACGGCAGATGGAGAGACAGAACTGTTTCCTGAGGTGCAGCAGTCCGAGCTGAGGTTTGCCAGCCCCATGAGTCTGTGCTCCAGCCATGGGTGAGAGACAGAGAATTAGATGGTGACCAGTGCACAGTGGCAGAGGACGCTGGGTTCTGTCCCAGGCCTGAATGCTGTTAGAGCTCACCCAACCTTAAACCCCTTGTTTCTAGAGGGAGAAAGCATTACCTTGAAACAGCTCAGGAATGCAGCCCTCTACCAGCTCTGTCCAAAGAGAGGCCCCAGGAAGCCTTGGATGGAGAGTCCATTATTCCCCGTCCAAGTCCCTGGGAACTACTTTGAACTTCTCTCTCCTTGGATTCCTGCAACTTTACGATGTAATCAGAGCAAGTGCCCTGCAGGACAGACTTGTCAGGAGTCTTACCTGGTTTCCCCACCCACCTATCGGTGTGAGCCAGCCGCCTCTGTGCTGTCCAAGTCTCCTGGTGTGCTGGCTCCCTTTGAGCTTCTATTTATGTGTGGAGCACACCTCAATCCCACCCACTGATCCCGTATTTACATGTTGCAAACCCAGAAAGGAACTTTCCTTTTCCCCAGCGATGATCTTCCCTGGGCTAAAGAGTTCCATGTTTTTATAAATAACAGTGCAAAGTATGTGTTTGTCAGTATGCATGTTTTAACTGTTTGTGAAAGTATATTGTTAAGAGATTTGGAAAAGATGGGCAGGGTGCCAAATCCAGGTAAACTTTAAATGAAGACATTTGATTTGCCTGAAGGCTGATTTGTCTTTACATGATTGGATGGAGTGTGGTTTGTAGATTTTTTTCCCCTCCCCCTTGGGCAGATTGCCTTTATGTAGTTGAGAACACACAAGAGATGATTCACAATTCTTAACTCCGCCAGTCTTTGACCTGCTACCCTCCATTGTAGTACAAATTATTTTCCACCATACACTTCCTCTTCCTGGCAAACAAAATGTATATTCACAATGGCAGTGAAGAAATTACAAATCAAGCAATCACAAAGTACTTCAAATTTGAGGAAGTTACTGAAAAAAGAAACCTAATACTTTTAGGTTAAGAAACCTAAAATACAATGTAATTTATTAATTACATTGTAGTTGAATATGTGTAGCAATTTCCCTCAGAAAAGTTTAAAAGTAATTCACAGGTATTCTCTCATTTAACTGCAAACTTTCCTGTGAGACACGCAGAAAGCCATTTACCTCATTTTTCAGACCTAGAAACTAAGGTCTGCAAGTAGTTTTTTTCACTCAAGATTACACAGTTATTCACTAAAGATTTTAAGACTGTCTTTTTTTTTAAAGATTTTATTTATTTCTTTGGCAGAGAGAAATCACAAGTAGGCAGAGGCAGGCAGAGAGAGAGAGAGAGAGAGAGAGAGAGAGAGAGAAGCAGGCTCCCTGCTGAGCAGAGAGCATGATGCGGGGCTTGATTCCAGGACTCTGGGATCATGACTGGAGCTGAAGGCAGAGGCTTAACCCACTGAGCCATCCAGGTGTCCAAGACTAATTTCCTATAAAAAATTTCAATCCTGAGTTTTGTTGATGAAGCCATATACAATCCTTAAAGCTCAGAATGGGTAAATCTTTAGCAATAGGAAATTAACTAATGAGATACATACCCTATAAAATAACTTTTTAAAATGGGTTAAGATCATAATATTTCAAAACATTTTCAAGTATATATATTTTTTTATAAAGCCAAAATTCCCATGGGCAAAAATAGTGATTCCCCAAATACTGAATTTGCTTTCACTTCTGAGTTTACAGAGGAAATTTCTTCAGAAGTTTGACTGAAGACTGGTTCGCTCAGTAGGTTGAGCTTCCGACTCTTGATTTCTGCTCAGGTCATGATCTCAGGGCTGTGGGATGAGCCCTGTGTGGGGCTGCACACTCAACAGGGGTCTGCTGGTGATTCTCTCTCTCCCTCTGTCTGTGCACGTGCTCTTTCCCTCTCAAGTCAATAAATAAATCTTTTAAAAAAAAAGTTTTGGAAGACAGTGATTTGAGCTAAGCTTTAAAACTAGGAAGGCTTTTATATGAGCCCTTAGTCTATTCAGCCCATAGAATATTCAACTCAACTCTCAATTGTGCAGAGAAAAAACCAAAGATGATAAAAAGTTAGGACTCCAAAGGTCCCCACTACTCCTTTAGGGCATTGCAGGGACCAAAGCCCAGGGGTCCTCTAGTCCATCACCTGCTCAGAGTAGAAAGTGGGCAGGATTTGGGGTCACAAGATTTCAGTCTGAATCCTGCATCCTGGTGCGTGCTCACAGGATAAGCAGAGATGCCATTTAACTTCCCTGAAACTTCGGTTTCCTTTTCTATAAAAAGGGGTTACTGTTACCATATATAATTGTTTTGAGTACTAAATGAGATTTGAATGAATTAAGAAATGAGAAAGTACCTGGCGTATTAGTTTGCTAGATGAGCTGGAACACAGTTCCACAGAGTGGGCGGCTTAGACAACGGAAATTCATTTTCTCACAGTTTTGGATACCAGAAGACTGAGATCAAGATGTTGGCAAATTTGATTTCTTCTGAGGCCTCTCCTTGGATCCTCGATGCCATCTTCTTCCTACATATTCACATGGCCTTTCTTCTGTACCCGTGTCCTAATTTCTTCTTATAAGGACACCAGTCATCTTGGATTAGGGCCCATCCTAATGACTTATTTTACCTTAATTACATCTCTAAAGACCCTATCTCCAAATATGGTCATACTCTGAGGTACTGGGTATTATGATTTCAACATGTGAATTTTGAGGGGAGAACTCAGCCCATACACTTGGTAATTGAAAACATCTTGCATTTGTTATAATTAATTATAATGGTATCGTAATTATTCAACTGTGCCTGATCTTGTGCCATTAGTATTTGTCACAGTGACCAAAGTATGACAGGGAGGAAGTAATTTAGAATATACCTTACACACAACGTCATGATGACTGTGGTATCTTTGGCATACATAACTGTCTTGGTGTGAAGCAATGAGGGTTTTGGAGATGGTACCAGTTTTTCTTTATGTTTCATCACTTTTAACAGTAACATCATGTAATCAGTCTTTCAGATTTGCCAAATAGTGTAAAAATCTATTGTTCATAAATTATTTTATTTTATTTTATTTTAAAAATATAGACTCCACACCTGGCATGCAGCCCAACATGGGGCTTGAAATCATGACTCTGAGATCAAGACCTGAGCTGAGCTCAAGTGGCAGATGCTTAACTGACTAAGCCACCTAGATGCCCCAAAAAATAAACATTTTGATTCCCCAAGTAGGATTTGATAATGTGATATATATATGATAATGTTTGGCAATGGAACTACACATAGTACCAGTGACCCTAACAATAGGTTATTTAAGTGCATGCTATACATTTGTGTTTTATGCATTTATGTTATCATACTTTTGGAGGTTTTTATTTAAGCAGGTTTTAAAGTAGATTCTTTTCTATTTTTTAGTAGAATTTGGAGAATTACAATAACTAGCAATTACTGAAAACCAGTAGGCACTGGGCATGTGACTATATTACTTCATGTATTCACACATTATTTTGTTTCTTCACCTAATAGTCACTGAAACTATTCATGTAGCAAATAGCATGCCAGACACTAAAGATATAAAGGTGAATAAGAAATGGTCAGTTATTGAGGTAGCCAGACATATACATAGAAAAGTGTCATTCAGGACAGTAAGCCATGTCATGGGAACACCCAAAGAAGTTGAAGACATTGTCACTGTCGTAAGGTTACATACAATCTGATTGAAAAATGAAGATAGAAACTCACTGAAAATTAACCATCTATGTGAGAATTTCATCCAATAAGGGACAAGTAATTGATATAGACATTAGCTGTTGTTATTTTATTTTTTTTAAAGATTTTATTTATTTATTTGACAGACAGAGATCACAAGTAGGCAGAGAGGCAGGCAGAGAGAGAGTGGGGGAAGCAGGCTCCCCAACGAGCAGAGAGCCTGATGTGGGGCTCGATCCCAGGACCCTGGGATCATGACCTGAGCTGAAAGCAGAGGCTTTAACCCACTGAGCCACCTAGGTGCCCCAGCTGTTGTTATTTTAAAGAGAAGGTAGAGATTTCTATCCACTACAATGTTTACAGTGATAGTGGAAAGCAAGATTTCCAGATGGAGAAAATGAAGAATTTGCAAAATATATTTGTTAGATATTTTTTGTTTGTTTGTTTATTTGTAGGATATTTAATGGGATGAGGGTATTAGAGTGAGATCTCTCTGGATAGTTCATAGACAATAGGTTCAGAAAGGTGTTTTGAGGCTATGAGCCTCTATCCTTGGATGTCATTGTAAGGAGTTTAGATTTCACCCTTAAGAGGGAGTATCCTGCAGTGGTAAACAGGGCCATTCGTAGATTTAGACTGATTTGGGTTCAAATCCAGCTTTATGGTTATGACATTCTCTCTAAATCCTGCAGATCACTTAAACTTTCTGTACTTTAGTCATCTCACTTGAAAGTGGAGATAGATAGCATGACCTGCTTTTTTTTTTTTTTGCCTTTTTTTAAAACAAATTTTATTTTATTTTTTCAGTGTTCCAAGATTCATTGTTTATGCACCACACCCAGTGCTCCATGCAATACGTGCCCTCCTTAATACCCACCACCAGGCTCACCTCACCACTCCCCACCTCCAAACCCTCAATTTGTTTCTCAGAGTCCACAGTCTCTCATGCTTCATCTCCCCCTGACATCCCCCAATTCACTTTTCCTCCTTCTCCTAATGTCCTCCGTGTTATTCCTTACACTCCACAAGTAAGTGAAACCATATGATAATTGACTCTCTCTGCTTGACTTATTTCACTCAGCATTATCTCCTCCAGTCCCATCCATGTTGATACACAAGTTGGTTATTCATCCTTTCTGATGACTGCATAATATTCCATTGTATATATGGACTACTTTTTCCTTATCCATTCGTCTGTTGAAGGGCATCTTGGTTCTTTCCACAGTTTGGCGACTGTGGCCATTGCTGCTATGAACATTGGGGTACAGATGGCCCTTCTTTTCACTATATCTGTATCTTTGGGGTAAATACCCAGTAGTGCAATTGCAGGGTCATAGGGTAGCTCTATTTTTAATTTCTTAAGGAATCTCCACACTGTTTTCCAAAGTGGCTGCACCAACTTGCATTCCCACCAACAGTGTAAGTAAGAGGGTTCCCCTTTCTCCACAACTTCTCCAACACTTGTTGTTTACTGTGTTGTTAATTGTGGCCATTCTAACTGGTGTAAGTTGGTATCTCAATGTGGTTTTGATTTGAATCTCCCCAATGGCCAATGATGATGAACACTTTTTTCATGTGTCTGTTAGCCATTTGTATGTCTTCTTTGGAGAGTGTCTGTTAATGTCTTCCACCCATTTTTTGACATGATTATCTGTTTTTTGAGTGTTGAGTTTGAGGAGTTCTTTATAGATCTTATAGACATTGTTAAAATGTCTATACTGCCCAGAGCAATCTATACTTTCAATGCCATCCCAATCAAAATTCCACCAGCACTTTTCAAAATGCTAGAATAAACAATCCTAAAATTTGCACGGAACCAGAAAAGACCCTGAATCACTAAGGAAATGTTGAAAAAGAAAAACAAAGCTGGGAGCATCAAACTTTACTACAAAGCTGTGATCATCAAGACAGCATGGTACTGGCACAAAAACAGACACATAGACCAATGGAATAGAGTAGGGAGCCCAGAAATTGACCCTCAACTCTATGTTCAAATAATCTTTGACAAAGCAGGAAAAAACATCCATTGGAAAAAAGTCTCTTCAATAAATGGTGCTGGGAAAATTGGGCGGCTATATATAGAAGAATGAAACTCGACCATTCTCTTACACCGTACACAAAGATAAACTTGAAATGGATGAAAGACCTCAACATGAGGCAAGACTCTATCAAAACCCTAGAGGAGAACATAGATAGTACCTTCTTTGACACTAGCCACAGCAACTTCTTTCAAGACATGTCTCCATAGGCAAAGAAAGGAAACAAAAGCAAAAATGAACTTTTGGGACTTCATCAAGATAAAAAGCTTCTCCACAGCAAAGGAAACAGTCAACAAAACAAAGAGGCAACCCAGGGAATGGGAGAAGATATTTGCAAATATCTTTGGACATCAGACAAAGGGCTGATATCTAAGACCTTTCTAATACCCGTGGAAGATTTTATAAAATAACTGAGGTAAAGTGCTTCAAATGGTACATAACACAGAGCAGGCTCTTAGAAATATTAGTTACTGTTACAGAATGTATCACTTGCTTCTCTGAGTTACGATCATTTAGGTCTCAGTCCATTAACTCCATTACATAATATTAAGTCAGTGAACTCCCTAACAGCAGAATCTTTAATTCCTATATAATCTTTGATTATAGCCCTTCATGAGGCTTAGAATTTCAACACACACGGTTGGAAAAATGAAATTGTCATCATAACAACCTCACCAGACACAATTCTTTTAAAAATAAGGAAAATAAATTCAGATGTGTGGATATAATTGACCCAGTGACACAAAAGTGATGAGTGGAGGGATGACTGAGAGCCCTCTTAATTGCTGATAATTAATTCAATATTCCTTTCTGTCTACCAAGCTGCCTTCTGATGTCAGGAAGTAAAGAGATGAACTTAAAAGCAAATGTTAACCTTCCCCCAACCAAATGGAATAATGATGAGCTTTATGTAGAGGAAAAGAATAGCTTCTTGTCCTGAAGGACTTGCCCCTCATGGAGGGCTTTTCAAAAATATTTATCTAACTGCAGATCAGGCTGCTGAAAAAATATGCTTTTCCTAAGCTCTTGCTTGGAGAAATAGACACATAACATTAGTATTTTGACATATAGGATGAGTTGATTGCCATTTTAGTTATCTTGATGTTTGATGGGGGCTTTTGCATACAAAAATATTTGTTTCCTACTTTGTGGAGTTTAATTGCTATTCAGTGTAGTAAAGGTGATAATTTAAGCCTAGCTTTTCCTAAATCTACAGGTTTAAGAATCAATTTCAGTAGATTAAATTTACCAGATTAAATTTAATCTGTGGACATCAGGCTGGCTCAGTCATTGGGCATCTGCCTTTGGCTCAGGTCATGGTCCCAGGGTCCTGGTAGGGAGCTCCTCCCTCCACTCCCACCCACTCCACAGGAGGCCTGCTCCTCCCTCTGCCTTCTGCCTGCCACTCCCCCTGCTTGTATTCCCTCTCTCTCTGTCAAATAAATAAGTGAAATCTTAAAAAAAAAAATAGATTCAGTTAAACAATCACAAATTGATTTTTTGTGTCAATAGATTTAAATTCAGTGGATCAATAACCTCTTTTACAAACTTTGCTAATGGGACTCCCCCAAATACTTTTAACTACAATTTATAAATTTAATACCCGTACATCTAATTCACTTAAACTTTTAAAATGCCCAATAGGGCAGATTTGCAGACATAATGAGCAAAACCTTTCTGAGCACTTTAGCAATTCTTATAAATATCATAGATAGAAATTACTGGATATTACTTTCAGTTCAATGAACCTTTTAAATATTGCTCACAGTCAACTATATCCTTCAAATTCAGATTCTAATTCTAGGTTATTTTTAATGAGTCACAGACTAATATTCCGATTTGTTAAAATATCAACTTTTCTTATATCTTACAAACACTTAAATAAACACATGAAGGTTAGCCCAATACTTTTAAAATTTATTCTTCAACTTCAGACATAGAAGTCTTAATCCTGATCTGAGGACTAATTAGACCTGAGGAACTTCATCAGTTTCTGTCTTATTTCCGTTCTTTCCAGGGGTGAACAAGGAGAAAGCAGATTTACCTCTCCCATGGAGAAAGGTTCCTGGGTCTAAGGTTTGGGGCTATGACATGTATCAAAGGCTGCAAAGTCATCACTGACATGTTATATTTAAAGTTCTATGATAGGATGGGTTTCTCAAGGGAAAGTATTGAGCACATGGCTCAGCATCGAACCTTGGTAATAATACTCGTCCACTTAGGAAGGTGAGAAAAAAAGCCAAATTCTCTGCTGTGGTAGTGTATTATCTTCTTGGGTCATGAATACAGTGATTAAACATCCCAGTTTGTCCAGAAGAGTCTCATTTTAGGCCTGTTGCTGAGTATAGTAATGAAAATTATCGTCTTCTACTCATTAAAGTAGGATGATTTGGACAATTCTTCATATGGTCTAGGTGATGAAATCCATCAATGTTCTCTAGGAAAAATGCTCACACACGTTCCTCCTCGGAGGAATCCATCCACCCCAGCTTAAACATTCTTACTCGAGTGTTCATATGTCAATTAGCCATCTCAAGGATCCCACAGCTTTAGAATTTTTTAATTTAGCTCTCTGTACTTGTTTTATAGCACAGTCTAACACTTCTTCCTAGTTACCAGAAATGTTATACATTGTACTCAACTGGAAGGAATCCTAGTCTTGTAGGCATTCAAATCTTTTGCTTTACCTGAATAAAGGCCCACATTTGGAAATCCTTTTAGATCATAGAGCAGATGTGTCTTATAGGAAAGAAGGTGTAAAAAATAATATAAAAGTTTGAATAGGCTAGAAACGGGTAATTTAAAATATTTATATAAAAATAAAATATTTATATATACATTTAGTTCTCGTAACTTCTTTAGCCATATATGAAAGAAGGAGTTCAAATACATTAAGGAGACGTGTCCTTAGCAGTTGGAATTTGACCCTAGAGTCAATATTGTTACATGACAAATACACTTCTGAGGGTGGGGCCCTGAACAAGCAGAGATGTCCTCTGAAGCTGTCATTCCTCTTGAGGCAAGTGACTTTTTAAAAGCCTAAGCCTGCCTTCTGAGATAGCTTTTCTTTGACTTTAGTTCTAGGAAATGTCTTCTGGGAGTTTTTTAAGCTTTCCTCCTTCAAAAACCATTATATCATTATTTTTCTATCCAAAGCGAACAAGCACATTGTCAGGTGGTCATGACTAGAGTTTTCTCTCTTATTATCTGGGTTTTATTATCTTATTATCAGGGCTGTCTTTGCCCTGATGTGGCAGGTGTTATTTGTTTTGTTTTGTTTTTTTGTTTTTAAAGATTTTATTTATTTATTTGACAGAGAGAAATCACAAGTAGGCAGAGAGGCAGAGAGAGAGGGGGAAGCAGGCTCCTTGCTGAGCAGAGAGCCCGATGCGGGGCTCGAGCCCAGGACCCTGAGATCATGACCTGAGCCGAAGGCAGAGGCTTTAACCCACTGAGCCACCCAGGTGCCCCGTGGCAGGTGTTTTGTAAGGGATGGTGTTAAATGAACTTCAATGTAATATGGAAACAAAAAAATGTTACATATCAATAGTAGCTTGGTAAATAAAACATATGGTATACTCTATGATAGGATATAATACTTCAAAGTTGGCGAAGTTTTCTTTAACAAGCAAAAACCTTGTAAATTTTAATATTTTAACCTACAGCAGAAAACACTGATTACTGTTAAACAAGAGGCTCACAAACAAAGTACTATTATGCTTATAATTTTCTCATCTGTCAAATAATAATAAATAACTTTCCAAACCCTCAACATTTTTTGTGCATATAACCGAGTATATAATTGTGAATATATTTGATCTTTCTTGGAAGATCAGAATAATCCTTTTGTGATCTATGATTCCAAATTTGCCTTGAGTGTGCTTGTGTGGGTCTTTTGTATGCCAATGAATTCTGTTATATTTTTTATCCAAATGGAAGAATTGGTTTTAAAATCTGAGTTTGGATAATTCAGGGTTAAAAAAACCCCAACCTTCTCTAATGGTTATTTAAAGAAATGCAGGGGTGATTGGGTGGCTCAGAGGGTTAAACATCTGCCTTTGGCACAGGTCATAATTCCAGGGTCCTGGCATGGAGACCTGCATTGGGCTCCCTGCTCAGTGGGAAACCTGCTTCTCCCTCTCCCTCAGCTTGCTGCTTCCCCTGCTTGTGCTCTCTGTCTTTCTGCCAAATAAATAAATAAAATCTCAAAAGAAAGAAAGAAAGAAAGAAATACAATCTTGTATTGCTTTCACAAATTAATCTTTTTGGGACAGATTGCAAAATCCAATTTTTATGTTTTATCCTTTAAGTACCAATGAAAGAGTAACACGTCCTCATGTTCTCAGCATTCTTCTATTTGCCTGTGTTTTCCAGGTGACTCATTCTGTAATAACTTTATTCTCAGTCCTCAGCAATAAGTCAGCCCTGAAAGCAAACACAGAACATTTACTTTCTTCCAGATTTCTTTAAGACCTCGTCATCATTTCTAGACTAAGTTCTGTGGTGTTCACCACATTGCATTTTTTCTTATCTGTCCTTATAGGAAAATACCACATTTGTTCATTATTTATAGGCTTTTAGACTCTGCACAATGGGAAAAAATATTCTGTGAATATTTAGGATGTAATTTTAGAAGCGAGCCTTAATTACACTTAAACCAGTTTTCTATTATTCTTATTTTTATATTGGATTGCCGAATGAAACTCTTTAAGTAAAAGAAATCCCACCAACTAATCACTATAAATGTTAAACCATTTGATGAATTTGGTCAATTTCCTGAGCCTGTAAAGTTAGTTTAAGGGATTTTGAGTGTCTTCAGGGCATGAAATGCAGACATACTATAAGGAGGTTTTCATATGGAATCATTCGGGTCATTCTGTTTAAATGATAGAACTAATATTGGGATAGTTTTTGTTTTTTAAGCACCAAACTATGGATAGGAAATTCTTAAAAAATTCAAATGGACACATGGACCTCTTATATATATGACTTAAGGTGTAGTCTTATCTGATTCATTTCACTAGTCCTACTCAGGCTCATTTTAGACTGCTTTTAAATGAAAATCTTCATTTCCTCAAAGTGATTGCAAAAGATTTTTATGTGACATGTCCAAAATTTGTGTCATCTACAGCTCAGATTTGTTTAGGAAACTGGGGTTAATGGCTTTCTGAAAATGGGGAAAGGAATAAGGCAAAAAAATCTGTGAAAATAATTAAAATTTCTGAAATCATACATTTTAATGTATGTCTTAAGTTGTTATTAATAACTATAGCTGTGATTTCTGAAGTCTTTTTAAGGTGCTAATGTAAGCACAATTTTCTCAAAATGTAACAGGCCTCCCATCCTGTGTTGAATATTCTTTGGATTCTTGGTAGTAAATTGGGTATCATGGTTAGACCATTTTCCCCTTGCAGCCCCACTTATCACAAGATTTTCCTGCAAAATTTTGTCTATTAGAGTCAATTAGGTAGTTTACAACTACTGGATTATTGAAAAGTGGAATAAAAGGACTTAAAATGATCGCTTTGAGATTACTAAACTAATCCATGAATTTTAATGCAGAATTTTTCTGCAAAATTGCTGTCGTAAATAAAAATAAAATTTTTATTTCTATTGGCTTTGGGTGTTACTTTTGTAACCATTTCAAATTGAATACCTTACTGAATTTTGGCAAAAGTGCCTCCCTTTGTTGACTAACTACATGTTCTGAGATAGATTAAACTAGAGATCTCTTATGAAGTAATATAATATTTATTCTGGCATGTGATATAAGAAAGACTAAACCTAAAAAGAACTAATCCCCAAAGCATATTGTACTGGAAACAATGGTACATCCTCCAACATCCTTCCACTAGGAAGCCCTGCAGGTGTCAGTGGACCAACAGATCAAGCCAGTTCACAGTCCAAAAAAAAAAAAAAAAATGACAGCTCTCAGAGGAAGCAAACCATTGAGTTTCTGATTCTGTGTCCATTTTCCCTTTTGCAAGGCACTCTGGAGGAACATTTCAGGTTAGGAGATAATGCAACAAGGATGTATTATGCTCAGAAGAAGGACATTACCGATGCAAAAGTGGTGCCCAGGGGGTCACTGGATGCTAGCTTATTGCCAGGGGCTGGGTAAGTAGAAAGAGTTTAATATTTTCTTTCCAACATGGGTCTGCATCAAAGATATGGCTACAAAAATGCATTGTTTATTCTGTCTGGTTATCTAAAGTCCAAGAAAAAAGTAAATCTAGGGTCATATATCTGTACTCAGTGCTTATTACAAAAGGAGAAGAAAAGAGAACGTGCTGCCTCTACCTATTGGTAAGACTCAGAAGTCCCCTGGGCCCTCTTTGGACCCTCAGTGTCTGTCTCAGCAACTCAACTTGCTGTCCTCAAGCCTCCTCTTCCAAGGATGGCTGTGTATTCACTAGACACAGCACTATGTTACGACAAGAAGTAGTGTAAACCCCAAATGAGTTGGGATCCTCCTATGTTGTTCCTCTGTCAGTATCATTCCCCTGGGGCTCTGAAGAGAATTATTGTGCTTTCTCATTGCTAGAATTGGGAAGAGTGCTGCCCTTTGACATCTTAGAAAAGTTCCTTTTTATAGAATGTAAATGGACTCATTCCAGGTTTTCCTGGGGAGCACCAGGGTGATGGTCCACTTTCACCACCACAGCTCATGGATATGGTATGCTCTGATTGTTTGTAATGGTGTTATTTTTCCTTTCTAGAAGCTTGATTGAGTTCTTATTGGTCCTCCTGTTTATAGCATTATACCATTATTCTTTCCTCTTAAATATTTCTTGAAACCTATGTATTGGAATTGGCAGGGCTAAACAAAACTTTTATTTGTTTTCCTTGTTGACTCTCCCTTGGGGACCCCCTTTTTTTTTTGCAGGAATCTGTATCTTGTAAACTCATCTTCCCCTGGGATTATTTTTCTGCGGGAATCCAATTGCTGGGCTGTAGATAAATGTCTATACAGAAGTTTTGAGTTTGTGTGTGGCAAGTGCCCGAGCAGTATCTTTGGTGAGGGCAATCTTTATGTTATTTTCCTATAGAAGATTCCAGCACAATGGGGATAGCGTAAACTTCATTTCCATACCCACATGTAGAATAGGTGAAGAGCTTTGCTTTTTCACAAGATGACATTTGCTTTATTTTGAATTCCTTTACCATGTCTCTGCAAAGACAAGTTGCTTTCCTGTGTTTCTTGGCCACAGGGTGGAATTTTCTAGCTTCTTTTCCCCAGGCCCTAGTTTCAGCAGGGCTCTCTCTCAATTTTAGCTCTTTGTCTTGAACCAAAGTCACTTAACCATTTGGCACTGTCTGAAATTATCAGTTGGAGACAAGTAGGGTATAAAAGCAACCTGCTACATTCAGGTCTGAATTGATTTGTGCTCATGGACGCTCTTGTGATTACTTTTTACTCAGTATTTGCTTGAAGTAATAGAGGATCCAGTGGCACGGTGTAGAGAATGTTGTCTGAGGGGTGATTATTGCCGTGGTGATGAGGGAGTGTCTTTATTTAAGGTCCTGGTGGAGCCAGCCCTAGGCTTTACTCACTGATTGATGAGAGGGAGACTAAGGAAGGGAAGTAGGTGAGGAGGGGAGCTGGCAGGAAGCCTGGGATGAGCCAGGTGGTAATTACAAATGTTCTGTGCAGCAGATGGGGACCAGATAGAGACCTGATTTGGGGTGGGTAAAATGATGATACTACGTAATTCTTTCTGGAGGGTTAGAAGAAGGCCTCTATTTCCTGCTTTTGTATATTTATTCTCAGAATGAGAAGTGATAATGTTCAGGATATGTGTGCCCTCGTGTAAACATCTAAGAAAGTAAGCTAATGGGATAGAGGGCGAGTTCGAATATTTCCTAGGATGTGTGTCTTTATTCCAAGAACACTCAGTCTTTAGTATTAATCATGTTCTTAATATATCTAATATACTCTCCAGGAGCATATGTGTGTGTTCATATGTGTACCTGTATACATATATATGCATATTTATGCGTGTGTATATGACTTTATCTATTTCTATATCTACGTACATATCAAGTGCATAAGTGTTTTTGGTGGTAACGAATCGTTAACAAAAGTGAAGGAAACCATTCAATCAAAAAGGAATTGTGATATGCCACCATTTCCAGGTACTTTTATAAGTACAGGGATACATTAGTGATTAAAGTAGCAAAATTCTTGGCCTCATGAAATTGATGTTCTAGTGCAGAAAGGCTGACAATAATGAAAATAAGTTAGCCAAACATATAGTGTGTTAGAGAGAGGTAAGTCGGTTAGAGGAAAGCAGAGCAAGTGACGAGACATGGAGCATGGGTGGTGGGACTCTGCAATTTTCTTATTTTATTTTATTTTTAGTTAACATATAATGTATTACTTACCTGTAATACATACTCCCAGGGGTACAGGTCTGTGAATCATCAGGGCCTCTGTAATTTTAAATCAGCTGTTTAGGGAAGACGCCACAGAGTACAAGGTGAGGGTACCAGTCAGGCAGAGGCAAGACCAAGGGCAGAAGTGCTGAGGAAGGAGCCTCCATGGAGTGGAGGAGGCCGGCTGGCTGGAGCTGGGTGCGCGAGGAGGAGAGAGTGGAAGAAAAAGCCCGAGAGACCCCAAGGGGCTGTGGAAATTTCCTGATGCAGCAGAAGGCACCATGTCCAGTCTCCATGGAACTGAGAACACTGGGCAACAGCCCTGGGATGTTTGGGTGAATGAATTCTTTAGATTAAAGGGCGGAGCAGAGTTCTGCGTGGGTGTTGGAGAGGGTACACGTTGTTCCCAGGGTTCGCCCTAGGAATGGCAGAGCCTGGGAAGGTTCTCCCGGAAAGCCCCGTCACTTCCTGTTTCAGCAGGCTGGGCCTGTCTTGCATCCCTGCAGCACTGCCTCAGAATCCTTGCTCTGCAGTGACGGGAGTCATCTGATAAGCCTATCCCTGCCTTGGTCCTGGCTCTGGCTGATACTAGTTTCAGGTTATTGCCCACTTCACCTCCTTAGGATGCTTGAGGATAAACTTACTTTCAGACTCAATGAGAATCTAATTTGAGTCCTTGCACCTAGAAATTTCCTTTTGTGTTTCGTTGCATGTATGGGCTTGTGCTAGGTCCCTCAGGGAGGTGCAAAGAGCGAGGAGACACGCAACCTGCTCTCAGGGAACTTACTGTTTAAAGCAGGGATGGGGGAAGAAAGACACTTGCCCAAACAGTCACAGATTCTAATGACAGAATTTCAGGGGTGGTTACCCACAGTATGCAAGATCTCTTTTGGAAGGGAAGACATACTTTTTTTAAATTAAAAAATTTTTAAACATAAAAACTGGTAATTTTTAAAACATAAAAACATAAGCAACTGTAAAAAATGGTCTACGTGGAGCTGTGGTCACCAGGGCCCTGCATCAGCCTGGACAGTGGGCAGCCCTGCGGGGCAGCAGGAAGCCGTGGGTCATGAAGACAGCTCTTGGGTTTGAATCCTTGTTATTACCTGAGGGACTGTAGGTAACTTACTAATTTTTCTGTAGTTTGGTTTCCTCATGGTAAACTAGGGATAAAATAGTAGCTACTGTACAGAGTGTTTTAGAAGGAAAAAAAAATGAGCTCATATCCCTAAGGTACTAAGAACAGCAGCTGGAACACAGCAAGACCTTTGCCAAGGTTTCATGTTATCCCAAGCAGCAGATTCCTTCCTCCTTCCCCTTTTCAAACCGTTACATCTCTCTAGTTACACTATCTTCATTGACAACATTTATTGCATAGACAAATAGTACAAGTCTTGCTCTATTAAAAATAATCCAGAGGTTTTCAAGAGATAAATATATGGAGAGAACTTATAGGCCTTGGGGGAAAAGTTCTTAATTGCCTACCACAATTGTTATGCATGGCAGAAATTTCTGGAAAATTTAGCTTCTAGAATTTAACTTTTTTTTTTTTTTTTTTTTTTTTTTTTTTTTTTTAAGTAGGTTCTATGCCCAGTGTGGAGTCCAACCCTTGGGCTCTAGCTGAGATCAGGAGTCAGATGCTTAACTGACTGAGCCACCCAGGCACTCCCAGAGTTTAACTTTTATGGATGTTACACATAGTTTCTCTGAGGGGTGGTGGAAAATAAAGACTGAAAACAGCCATAGGGAAGCAGCGGAGGGACTTTGGCGAAAGAGTTTTCCTTGGCAAGAAGGTGGAGTATCTTTTCTTTAACAGCAGGGAGACATGTTGGGAAAGAGAGGGTAGCCGATGAAGCTCGGTGTGATTTCTTTTCATCTCCTTTGTCAGTGAGAGATGGTTTTGTCTGCTTAGGCGAATTTAGGAATTGGAGAAGGAAAAGATTCTTCCATTCATCCTAAATGGCCAAAATCCACTTACCAGCATCTAGGTAACTTGCAGAATTTATGTGTTGGGCATGAAGTACAAGCTTTGAGTGGGATGAGACAGAAATAAGAACGTAGAAAGTAAGGATCAGCAAGGATCCGGCTGAGGGCAGAGCATGACTTAGAAGTGATCTCAGACAGCTGCCACTTTTAATCTTTCTTCAGAGGAACACGTTGCTTTGGAATTCGACAAATCATACCGCAGGGGCTGGGCTGTTGCAACTCACTCTTACTGACTTCACCTGTGTGTTTTTCACCCAAGGTATTTCGTTTCCTGGAATTTCATCTTCTCTCTCTCTCTCTCTCTCTCTTTTTTTTTCAGAATTTTACATTAGTATGAGATAAGCTGAGAGCATATTTCATGGATAATTTAGCAGATACTTGGGGTAAGGAAAAAAAGATACTGAAAATAGGGAAAGAAGAATTTCTTTTATATTAAATAATGCAATAATATTTATTGTAAGCACTAGATTCATATTTTATCTGAGCCTTTTTCCCCCCCTGCTAGGATTAATTCTTCTTTGCACAGTCAATTACCCTTTGGGGATAAAATTTTTAAAAATCTGCAAGTGTCCAACTTGATGATTTCCTTCTCACTTGACTGATAGAGTAAGGCTAAAGTTGATGTTATGCTTGGTCAGTCGTGTATGGCTTGGGACCTCAGCTTCTTCATTTCTAAGAAGAATATGATAGTAATGAACTAATTTGGGTTGCTAGGAGGAAGATAAACAGTAAAATTGTAAAGGGTTGGCTAAATATTAAATACTATACAAATACCTTTGCTGCTGCTATTCAGGAAGAACCCATGACCTTTAGATAAAGTTTATTAAATTTCTGAGGGGAAAAAAAATGAATGAACAACAAAGCAGACATTTGCAGTTGGAAATCAGTCCCCTGGTACTTTACTGATAAGTAAACTGATTTTCAGTTATACTTTTCCTTTTGAGGAAATACACACACTTGAGTAACATGATCTTATGAATAGTCCTAGTCTCATGGAACAGGAGGCCATTTTTATAGAGAAGGAGGCTGGAGGAAAGGATAGAAGAGAATTGATAAGGACCAGCAATATGGTAGGCAAGAGGGAAAATTCACATGAACATCTGTTTCTGTAGGTAATGAGTCACTTATTCCAGGATTCAACCACCGTTGCACCAAGAACAGCTCCTAGTACCTAGCTGGTGTTCAATGAAGTGTTTATGGCTTGAGTGGATATTGTTTCCAATACATCCTATGGTACGACCAGCAGGGTGTTAAACAGTGTGAAATACGCTCATGAATGGATTGGTTCATAACTGTGGGTTTCATTTTGTCTTAGCACCCTAATCCTGAGGTCATAGTCCACGAGTAGAATAAGCAGTGGTCTGGGTGGAGTGAAAAGCAGTCTCTTTCCTCAGTGTTGCATGTGAAGATATGTTTACATGCATTTTCTCTCTTGACCCCATGAGGTAAAAAGAATAGGTATGTGTTCCATTTTCCTGAGGAGGAAACTGAAATAGGTTACATCCCTGCCTGATGGGTTATGACTAGTACTTTGCCAGAAATTAGTTTGACTAGAAATGAAGTCTGCTGATTCATACCCCCATGTTTCTTTCCTTCCTAAAAAAGATCCTCAGGTAAAAACAAGCTAATGAACATACAAATAAAATTTGGGGGTTGGTCCCTTAATAAAAGGATCACAGTACCAAGAGCTTCTGTTAAGTAAAAACAAATTGCATAGAAGAGGTCCATATTAATAGAATAGAATTTTTATGTCATATTGGTTGGAACAATAGAAATAGGAAATACTACATACCAGCCTCAAAGTGCTTTACAAATAGTCACCACAGTGACTCTATGAAGTAGGTAGCACAAATATTCTTGGCTGTCAAATTGATTTTGTGTTTGGATAGCAAAGTTGGATAACGAGGGATATAATAATACTAGCAAAATCAATTTGGTTCCTGATTTTTGGACAGCAAGTAGTGGGAGTTTGGATAGGAAGGGATTTATTCAAATTTATTCAGTTCCTAAATTTAAATAGTAAGGATGCCCATCTTATTCTCTTTACTCTGGGGGAAATAGAGGCCAGGGAAAGTGAACTAACTTGCCTAAGGCCACCCAGCCAGTCAGTTGCGAGTGTTGAACCTAGGACTTGAATCCAGAGTCGTGTGAGTTCTTATTTACCATGATATGCTCTCTTCCACTAGGATTTTCAGGTGGGACCCAGAAAATTTAGGATTGTAAGTGTTGAATAGAAAAGCAAAAGGAGCAGAACATGAGATAATAGAATATGAGTTCAGGGTGCGGGGCAAGAAGGGAGAACAGCTCCGTGATGTGGGTGGGTAAGTTTTGGCCAAACAACATCAGCTTACCTGTGCCTTTACTTTAAAATCTGGGAAGTAGGGGTTGCCTGGGTGGCTCAGTTGTTGAGTGTCTGTCTGCCTTCAGCTCAGGTCATGATCCCAGGATCCTGGGATCGAGCCTCCCTGCTCAGCGGGAAGCCAATGTTTCCCTCTCCCACTCCCCATGCTTCTGCTCTCTATCTCAGTGTGTCTCTCTGTCTGTCAAATAAATAAAATCTTAAAAAAAAAAAAAAGAAATCTGAGAAGTGGGAAAAAACCAAAAAACCCAAAAAGCCTTGTGTCAAAATAGCTGCTGCCCAGAAGCCTTACTTATCCTAATGTCATTAAAAGAGTGATTAACCCAGCTGGAATCAGCGCCCACTCCTCTGATGTCTTTCTGTGTGTCTGTCTGGAATTCCGGCTTGGAGGCATATGCCGAATGGGTTCTGCTTCATTCAGTAGGTTGTACCAAACTCCCACATTTTTATTAGTGCTCTGTTTCCTAATGATACTCGGTGGACGCTACTGCCAAGAGACCTCCCTAGGAAAGTGGTTTTATAGTCAAATAAGCTTAGAAATGACTGCATTATATGGTGCCTTTGGCGTGTTGCCCATGAGCGTATTAAAGGCATTAGGAAGTTCCAGAGGAAGGAGGTCTATTAAACTTTACCTAACCAAGCTTTTTTCCAAACTCCCTGATCAAGTAAAATTTGCAAGGGGTTTTATGGTTGCTGTTATTTGCATAACATCTAGCAACATTCCATGGAACAAACTTCATGATATCTTGCAGTAGTATAAAAACATGTTTTATCAAAATATATATTTTAGAGCATCAGACTACCGCTTAGTTGATAGGATAACGTGCAACCTGTTCTTGGAAAGCTAGAGGTACTTACACATTTCCATGTCTATATCCTTCCATGTGCACAAAGTTCTTTTAGGGACATCCTACCGTTTGACTCTTAAAACTTATTGGAGAGGGGCGCCTGGGTGGCTCAGTGGTTTAAGCTGCTGCCTTCGGCTCAGGTCATGATCTCAGGGTCCTGGGATCGAGTCCCGCATCGGGCTCTCTGCTCGGCAGGGAACCTGCTTCCCTCTCACTCTCTCTGCCTGCCTCTCTGCCTACTTGTGATCTCTCTCTGTCAAATAAATAAATAAAATCTTTAAAAAAAAACTGTTATTGGAGAAAGTAGGGCAGCTCTCTTTACTTCCCTGGACGTCAGGAAAATTATGGATTAAAAGGATGGGATTGCTCTAATGCCTCGCACCCAGAGCTACGCTGAAGGCTGTCACTTTGTTTCACAAATGTGTTGAATTTCTGCTGGGGGTACTTGTGATTTGAGTTGTATTTTTCATCCTGGTGACTGGTTTGCCTTGATCTGTCAACATCCTTTTTGTGGTGGTCCCCACTAATAGTCAATTATCTGACTATGTGGAAACATAATGAAATAAATAATAATAATAATAATAATAATAATAATAATAATAACAACATTTGACTGATGTGGAAAGAGAAGTTTTTGGCCATGAAGCCGAAAATAGAAAAATAAATGTTCTATGAGAGAGCAGCGATATTAATGTGTGTTCTCTACAGTTGAAATAGCTCGATACCATTAACACACTAAATTTTTTTTTAACACACTAAAAATTTTACAAAGATTGGTCATTGTGAAATTGTGTTATCTTTCAGAAACAAATAGTCTGCATTGAGTACTAACCCAGAGCCAACAGGAATTATAAATATTATATTCCTCGAACAATCAGGGCTAGAGATTTATCTCTAAAATATTTTCAATAGGATCATGGAATTATACATTTGGAAACGATTTTACAGATCAATTGCTCTAGCTTCTTTACTTTGCAGATGGAGAAATAGGCTCAGAGTAGTAAGGGATTCCGTCAAGTACTTACTGCTTTAGCACAAGACTAGGCAAGATCTCAGTTGTCTCACTCTTCAAGAAAAGGCTGCCCTGTTACATGAAAGATGGTGAGGGGAATTTTCAGGGTCAGATTTAGGTAGCTTTTGACATGCAAGTATATCAAACCCCTCAAGAAAGTGAATAGAAACCTAGTCACTGCATCAGAATCTGTCTGTAAGACTTATCTTGGGATGCCTGCCTGTATTTGTTGGTAGAACATGTGACTCTTGACCTCAGAGTCATGAGTTCAAGCCCCACATTGAGCATGGAGCCTACTTAATAAAATTAAAAATTAAAAAAGGTTTAGGTCTTTGATTGTCCCCTTATGTCCAGAGGCATTTGAATTCCTGCTATCCTACAATTTAGAGAATTCACATACGTGTTTGATTCCCGCATGATGAGAGCTTAAGAAACTCATCTATGTGAGAACCTATCAGGGTAGTTTGATGACTCCCTCTCTTACTTCATGGTAGCCATAAAGATTTTTCTTTTGTTCTTTTGGGTGTCCATGTAGTCATTCCACTCTGGCTACACAACCTTTAGGTTGCCTTTGAGCCTGTGATTATAATTCCTGTCGGCAATTTTTCACACGCCTAACCTCAGGATTTCTCCTGGTGTCTTCTCCTAATGCAAACACTGTGAAGTAGCGAAAAAACATTTCTTGAATAAAAAATTCTCTCCACAGTCACAGTCTGACTGAGTGGAAACAGACAGGTACAAGTTAGGCTTCTGGACTGGACACTTGTGAATGAGATAATATGCTTCCAGGACTTGTTTTAATAAATTCTTTTTTTTTTTTTAAGATTTTATTTATTTGACAGACAGAAATCACAAGTAGGCAGAGAGGCAGGCAGAGAGAGAGGGAGAGACAGGCTCCCTGCTGAGCAGAGAGCCTGATGTGGGGCTTGATCCCAGGACCCTGGGAGCCGAAGGCAGAGGCTTTAGGCCACTGAGCCACCCAGGTGCTCCCCCAGGACTTGTTTTAAAGATTAAAAGTAATTTTACAAGATACCTGGTAATGTAGGTGTGGAAGAGGAGACCAATGAATGGAAGATACCAGTAGTATTACTAATATTAGATGCAGGACTGACTCTTTGAAAAGCCAGCATATCAATATAGCTGAAGCTTTTGCTTCATATATATAAGAAAAGCTATTGTGTATGTGTATGAGGGAGGGGGATGGAGTACAATTCAGGGCAGTCCAAGTGCCCCGATCTTGCAATCTTGCTTGGTCCAAGACTATATTAACTCTTTGGGAAAATGGGCCTCTTGGTCTTCAAATCATCAGCTTTATGTATTGTTTTTCTCAAAAATGAATTTTGATGACTATTGAGTCCAAGACTGCAATGGCTGTTAGAGGAGCCCACTGAGTATAAACCAATGTGATATAATCAGTAGCCACAGTACAATGTACAATGGCCACAGTAGCCATTGTAGGGAAGCTGAAGCTGGGGATAGCTTTGTATTGATGAAGAACACAACTAAACCACTAACAATTTTTACCCAACTCTAAATTCTAGAATAAGAATTTCCCCACTCTGTCTTCCTGTAGGTTACTTAAACTTCTTTTTAATTCCAATTTTTTATTTCAATTCTAGTTAACATATATGGTAAAATCGGTTTTAGGTGTAGAATTTATTGATTCATTTCTTACATGTAATACCCAGTGCTTATCACAAAAGTGCCCTCCTTAATGCCCATCACCTATGTGGCCCATCCCCCACCCATCTCCCTCCATCAACCTTCAGTTTGTTCTCTGTAATTGTTTCTTGTGGTTGTTTCTCTCTCTCTCTCTCCCCCCTCCTTTTCACTTTCCGTATGTTCATCTGTTTTGTTTCTTAAGTTCCACATATGAGTGAAATCATATGGTGTATCTTTCTCTGACTGAATTACTTCAGTTAGTACAGTACACTCTAGTTCTAGTCACAGTTGCAAAATGGCAAGAGTTCATTCTTTTTGATGACTGAGTAATACTCCATATATAGCACATCTTCTTCATCCATTCGTTGGTCAATGGATATTTGGACTCTTTCTGTAATTTAGCTGTTGTTGATAATGCTGCTACAAACATTGGGGTGCATGTGCCTCTTTTGAATCAGTATTTTTGTATCCTTTGGGTATTTGGGTATCCTAGTAGTGCAACTGCTGGATTGTAGGGTAGTCCTGTTTTTAACTACTTCAACATTTCTAGAATTCCATTTGAGTTATCCATAATATTTCTGAGTGTGTCTGTTTATATTTTCTAGTTGTAACTCTAGGTATTAAGTTCTATATACATAACAATTTACTGCCATTAGTATTTTACCAACTTGAGTAAAGGGGATAAACTTTACTTCCCTCTGAGTCCCTTTACCTTCTTTTAATATAATAGTCTTAACATATTTCCTTTACATATCTTGAACACTACATGCTATATTATAATTTTTGCTTCAGGCATCAAACATAATTGGGAGAACTCAAGAGAAGAAAGCACATTCACTGCATTTATCCAATGCTTACTGTTTATATTCTTCCTTCCTTCTTGAAATTCCTAGGTTCACTCTTTAAACATTTGCATTGTTTTAAGGGTTTTCTTTAGCCATGCTTTTTAAAAAAATATTTCATTTATTTATTCGAAGAGAGAGAGAGACAGCAACAGAGGGAACACAAGCAGGGGGTGTGGGAGAGGGAGAAGCAGGCTTCCTTTTGAACAGGAAGCTCAAAGTAGGGCTCAACACGGGCTCAATCCCAGGACCCTGGGATCATGATCTGAGCCGAAGGCAAATGCCTAATAACTGAGATACCCAGGTACCCCTTCTTTAGCCATTCTTTTAGAGTAGGTACTGGCAAAAGTTTCTCAAATTCTCAAGTTCCCTTTACTGGACCATGTCTTGATTTCCATTTAATTCCTGAAGAATATCTCATGGAATACAGGATCCTGGGTTCAAAGTTTTGTTTTTCTTTCTTTCAACATTTGAAAAGTGTCCCCTTCCTCTAACTTCCAGAGTTTCTGATGAGAAATCTGCTGTCATTTCAATTGTTTTATCCCTATAAATAGATACAATAATGTGGCATTTCTCTGTTGTCAAGACTTTGTCTTTAGTTTTCAGAAGTTTCATTATCATATGTCTTGCTGTGGATATCTCTGGGTTTATCCTGTTTGGATTCTGTGGGTTTATAGTCTATTGCCAAACTTGGAATTTGAAGTATTACTTTTTCAAAGGCTTTCAATCCCAAAAGTCTTTCTCTTTTCCTTCCAAAATATTGATGACATGAATGTTAAATCTTTTGTTATAATTCTGCAGGTCCCTGAGACTGTGTTCATTTTTTTTTTTCAACATATTTATTCTCTGTTGTTCGGATTGATTTTCTCCCCTTCTCTCTTCAAGATTATTGATTTTTGTGTTTCTCTCTACTCTGCTAGTGAGTCCACCCATTTAAAAAAAAATTCAGTTGTGGGGCACCTGGGTGGTTCAGTGGGTTAAAGCCTCTGCCTTTGGCTCAGGTCATGATCCCAGGGTCCTGGGGTTGAGCCCCACATCAGGCTCTCTGCTCAGCAGGGAGTCTGCTTCCCTTCCTCTCTTTCTCTGCCTGCCTCTCTGCCTACTTGTGATCTCTGTCTGTCAAAATAAATAAAATCTTTAAAAAAACTCAGTTGTGTTTTTCCATTTAAAAATTTCTTCATGTCTTCTCTTTCTTTGCTAGACTTTCCATTTTTTCATTTATTTTAAATATATTTGCAATTGTTCATTGAAGTATTTTTATGATGACTGTTTTAAGCTCTCTGATAATTCCAACATTAGTATCATCACACTATTGACACCTATTGATTAACTTTTTTCCTCAATTCAAGTTGAGATTTTCTTAGTTCTTGGTATGATGAGTGTTTTATTTTTCTAATAGATCTTGGATATTTTTGGTATTATGCTATGAGATTCTGGTCCTATTTAAATCTGTTTTCTTAGTGACACGTCTGATACCATATGGATGAGGGAAGTGGGGAGCCCTCTCCTTACTGCTCAGTGGTAATAGAAATCCAAGTTTTCCATTCAACCTCTGTTAACACAATCTTTAGGGTTGAGTACCTTGTTACTGCTGTGTAGGGGTGGGACTTCTGACTTCCCACTGGACCTCCAGTGGTAACATCCTGCCTGGGAAATGAAGGGGTACCTCATTACTCTTCCCTACATAGCCCTTACTGACAATCCAAGGGTAGAGAGATGGGAAGATGGGTGACAGTCCTTACTTCCCTCTTGGTCTTCTTGACACCATCTCACCTGGGAGAGATGCCATATTATCACCCAATGGTGATAGAAGTCTTGACTTTTTGCTTAGTCTTTGCTGACAATGGTGATATGGAAGATACAGATTTTCCCACTGTGTTTGGCTGGAGGAGAGTTGTTACTGTCTAAAAGTTTTCTGTCTTGTTGGATTGTTCCTTTCCTGGTCTTCTGGCTAGAAGAGCAGGTTTTTCTTGGGGCTTATTTTGTGTGCATTCATTAGTTGGTTCAGGTTGCCAACTTCTTCTTGACCACATTTAGGATGTTTGAGGCAAGAAGAAAACCCAGGGAACCCAATACAGTGCCATTCTTTGGGTCTCAAGTTCTCTATCTGGTTTGTTTTCTTTCTGTCTTGAGAGGCTCTGTCTCTCTTGGTCTCTCCCTGTCTCTCTCTGTCTCTTTCTCTTTTTAAAATATAACATCCATAGTTTATAGCTGTACTTAGCAAGAAAAATAAGAGAAGCACAGATACTTTATCCTGTCCCCAAATGGAAGTTCAGAATAAGATCTTTATTCCTGGATAGACTGAAATAGCTCAGCTTAAGACTAAAGCTTAGAATTAGGCAGAAATAACACAAAAAAACTGCAACAGTGTTGTTCTCACCCATTGAGAGTCAACTCTGTGCCAAGAACATAAAATTATTTGTTTCTAATACTCACAATACCATCATAAGGCAATTAGTATTCCAGTTTTATAGATGAAGTAAATAGGTTTGTAGAAGGCAGTAATTTGCCCAAGGTTTCACAACTAGTAAATGTTGGAGCCAGGAATCAAACTTTTGTCTGTCTGATTCTAAAGGCTGAATTTTTGTTTATATACCAAAACATACAGATGAGGCAGGCATGGAGGCTGGACCTGCAGACAAAAAAAAAAAAAAGGAAGGCCCAAGTTTCAAACAATTATGAAACAATATAAACGTGAGATGTAAATATTCTATGAAGCCCTCACATACAGATAGTGTATGCTAGAGTACATGAACAGGTTGGCAGAAAATATGCCTCCTAGTGGCAGGTAAGCACAATATTCTCCTTTTTTTACACTTGGATTGTTGCAGTAAAGAGCTCTAAATATATGACTATCAAGATGGGATTCAATCCTGTTTATCTGACTCATGATTATTTGGAACTCATAAAAGCTAACAGTGGTGATACTGGATAAAAACATTTATTGAATAAATAATCATCATAATCAGACAATTGTTGGGCTCTGAGCTAGGTGCTTTGCTACATTATTTCTCTCCCTTGCAACAATATGTCAAGTGGGTATTAACATTACTATTTCTCACATAAAGAAGCAGAGACTTTGACACAAATTAGATGACTCATCTAAACTAACATAGATTAAAAACAAAAAACTAACATAGGTTAAAAAATGGCTGAACTGGGATTTGAGTCCAGCACCACTCAAAATATGGCTGCTTGACCACGATACACACGGCTAAGGAGTGCTGAAGGGAGCCAGAGATATGACCATGATTCAAACAGCCAGCAGAGCATTCCTGTAAATTGTCCTTTATTTAAGCCAAAAATCAGATTTTTAAGAAATTTTTATTTATTTGAGAGAGAGAGAGAGAGAGCACACAAGCAGGGGGAAAGAGAATTCTCAAGCAGATTCTGCCTTGAGTGTGGAGCCCCACGTGGGGCAGGATCCTGGGACCCCAAGATTATGATCTGAGCTGAAATCAAGACTTGGATGCTTAACCAACTGAGCCACCCAGGTGCCCCAAGCTAAAAATCAGATTATGTTGTTATTTAACACTGGTCAGTGGAACACTTAGGAAGTCACCTCAAATTTGAGCTTTTGGGAAAGATTGTGGTTTACCTTGACCCTAAGTCTGAAAGATGTTTGTCCCAGGTTTATTTTCATCTGTGAGTTATTTCTGGAAAGCCCTAGAGTAGCTTCATGACTCTGAAGGAGAGGGAATCATTTTTACAGACTATCATTTCTTTCTGGTCCCTTTTTATTCTTTCAATCCAAATCTTGGCCATTAATGAATTTAAATTTTTAGGTAGAAGGAAAAGAAAGTTAACTTTTTTTTCCCCATTTTATTTATTTTTTTCAGCATAACAGTATTCATTGTTTTTGCACAACACCCAGTGCTCCATGCAAAACGTGCCCTCCCTATTACCCACCACCTGTTCCCCCAAGAAAGTTAACTTTGACTTAAACTCTTTTCATAATACAACTGTATAAAGGGTAAGTACCACTTTGGCACAGTGCCTTTGTGTTGCCATAAAGTCACACTGTCAATTTTCATTAACTTGGACTTTATGATAATATGATAATGAACATCCGGCTAGGTTGACGTTAAACTTTGATATGCCTTTGGAAAAGTGGGTCTATGCCAGAAAATGGTATAAATAAGATTTCAAGTGGGAACATTAACCTATTTAAGACAACAAATTAATTAAAAACTTGAGCAATTTAACATAAAACAGTATCAGTAGGTTGAGATAAAATGCTTCTTAAACAATTTCTCTTATATATCAAAAACAGTTTTTTATTCATTCTCCATTTAATAGCTGGATCCAATGATCTAAACCTGAAAATAAACTACTTTCTTTTTAAACTAGTCTATTTTGTGTTATGTCCTATGAATGAGGCATTCACTGAGGATCTGGGGGGAGTTCCAGATCTGTTAACTAAGTCAGCAGTCTTTGTCAGTTTACTGCCTGATGGTGTTTAGGGGTGTCTGTGAGGCTCTGAGTGCTCTGAAGGTAGCAAGCAAAAACCACAAAAAAAAAAAAAAAAAAAAAAACAAACCCTAGTTGAAGGAAATGGCACTGTCTCTAATCCAGGGGGATTTTTCATATACTTTAGTATATATAGTTCCTTCCAAAAAAACCTCTTATAGCATATCTTACGCTTCTCTGTGCTCAGCATTTGAGTATGGGCTTCTGCTAACTAACCAGTTACCTTCCCCTTGGGTCCCTCTTGAAGTTCCAAATCAAAGCCTGAAAAATGGCTCAAAGTATGTCCTTCTCAATAACAGATGTGACTTTAAATCCTTGGGTGCAAATGAATAATGGTGGTCATTTCCCAAAGAGAATATTTTCCCTGTGTTTGAAGATGTGTTGAAGATGGTAAAGCATGGCCCTTTGAGTAGCCATCATTTATAGGAACCTTCATCAGATGTCAGGATCTGAAATTATCTCTCTTTGTAGGGACTGGCTTACAGTAGCCAGAGTGCTTACATAAACCGGGAAGCATGGATCGGCCTCTGACGATTTTGTTCAAGTCCATCCATGCATCCTGGGTCAGATGAACCAGAAAAAAATAGCAAACACAGATCCCGTGGTACTCTCTTGCTAGCTGCAGGAATATTTTAACTGCTATCTCCCCCGATCCCAAATGATAGTGTTATGGTAAAATGGTAAAACAAATAAACAAATGAACACATTCTTAATTGGTTATTCTAGATTTCGAACCTAAAGCTTAAAAAACCATGTCTCAGATATAGAAGCTTTTGAATAATGAGTAACTCCAGCAATGAATTTTAGGTAATATATAAGGACACTTAAGAGAGAAGGACAGGGGCACCTGGGTCATTCAGTTGGTTAGGCATCTGCCTTCGACTCAGGTCATGATCCTGGGATCCTGGGGGCTCCCTGCTCAGTGGGGAGTCTGCTTCTCCTTCTCCCTCTGCCTCTCATGTGCTCATTCCCTCTCTCAAATAAATAAGTAAAATCTTTAGAAAGAGAAAGAGAGAGGGTTCCCTCTTATTTCTTTACTTACTCTGCTGTGTGTGTCAGGGGCACATGCATGCATACACATGAAGCATTTAGAATTACTCTCATGTGGAGATTTCCAAATTTGTGCAATTAAAAGCGTGGGTGAATCTGGCATTTTGTTATAGAATGCTATTATGTGAACAGTTACTGTGAGAGGCTTCAGCAAAGGGCTTTCCCCCCTTAAATAGTCAGAACTGGCTTATATGTAGGAAGAATGTAATTTAATACTCTAAATTTGCTTTTGCATTTTCTGCTATGGGCCATACCTGTGAGTTGTTTTCACTTTACAGTGTAAGAATGATAAAGATCCGCTACCTTCTTGAGTAAGCTGTTAGATAGTAGCCAACGCTATAGGAGAGCTTCATGTACTGCTTAGATGAAAGTATCAGGATTAGATTACGTTTTAAAGTTCAGTTCTATCATATGTTTTGCGCTGTGACACATATTTTAAAAAAAACACCCAACATTCGTTTTGGTTTAAGTCACATACCACAATAAAATGCCTTTATTGTGTGGTCTGTAAAGAAAGCTTTCTGCATAAAAAGAGTTTTACTAGCTCAATAAAATAATTTATTATCTGACAGAAATCCGGAAGGGCATGTAAATTAGGCAGTGAGAAAAATGCAAATGTAAGTATGTCTCTAAGGAGTTCAGGTTACAGCCTAAGAAGTTAAAGAATAAAGAGAAAAATGTGGGCCTATTGAAGAAGAGTCTTCCAGGTTAAAACTTTTGAAATGTTTTGCTGTCAATGTTGATTTTTTAATGGTACCATGAGGCTTCAGAAGCACTGATTTAACATCTATATTTATTTCTCTAGCTAAATTAGCCCAGTCAGCTTCAGATTTCTATTTCTCTTACTCATTTGTCCCTAATGATTTGTGAAACTACCAATGAATATTTATACTTTTTTGTTCAAAAATTAATGTTTTGTCTCCTTAAGAAGTCTCCCTGACTTGGGTTTGAAGTTCATCCTGTTTCTCCTCACAAACATCCTCTCAGTCAAGACAGGCCCTGTGTGATGGGCCCCTCTCAAATTGTGTTGCTGCAAGGGTCTGTTGAGCTTGTTGTTGACTGGGACATTCAGTGCCCTCTTTAAAATGTTTTTGGTAGTTAAAAATATAAAGCTTTCTATAGTACTTTGAATTCTATTTCCCTGTTTCAAACTCTGGCCAGAAATGTCTATTTTGGTGCTTTTAAATGTCCCCTACAAAATAAATAAAATCAAAAGCATCGTGTAAGGAATGGAAAGTGCAGGGAATTAGGGTTCAGGTAGAAAGGCAAATTTTTAGCCTGAGGCTCAGATTTCTTACCTATAAAGTGGGAGCAGTGATACTAATCTTATAATGTTTCAAAAATAAGCTATGAAAAAGTAAGTATTATCCTAAAACACGTTGGATATGAATGCACAAGGAAAGTCACTTTTTAAATCATATGAATTCTTTAATTTAATCTTTAAAAAACCCAGAACCCTTATGACCAGAGTTGTTTTAGCTTGCTTTTCTAGGCACATGTTAGTTCTATTGAATGTCTCTCCTCACTTAGTTTATGATAGGTCATGAGTATCTATATATCCCAAAACAACTTTATTTCTTCTTAGCTTTGGTCAGCTTAGTTTGAAAAGCAACTGTGAGAATTTTGTTAGCACCTGCTCTCTTTCTGAGTATATGAACATAATAATCTTTTTGATAGTTCTGAACGATTTTCTGCACTAGGCTGGTAGTTACTAGACATTTCAAAATGTCAAGAAGTGTCTCTCTCAAATGTTTTGGTGCACGGCTATGCCATAAGAAGTGCTCGCCTTTCAGGTTGTCTTAAATTTTGTCTCTGTCCCTCTCACTTTTCTCACTCTCTCTGGCAGATGGTGTTTTCCAAACAGCTTGTGATGACATCTCCCATTTTACTTGCTCTTCTTCCAATGTGACTTTGACATTCCTCTTGTTAAAATGTGGGCTCTTCATAAATCTGGTGGTGCTCTGTGACTTAATGTGATTTCCAAGCTAGGTCGTGAAAGCAACACAGTTGCTGTCTGACTCTCTTGGGATGTTTGCTCTGGGAACCCAGCCACCACATGGTGAGGATACCCCAGTGTCCGCTGGCAGACCACAGGGAGAATATCCATGCACATTTTCTGGCTGACAGACTAGCTGAGGTCCCAGCTGACAACCAGCATCAGCTGCCTGACATAGGAGCAAAGATACCTTAAGATGATTATGACCTTGGGGCACCTGGATGGCTTAGTCAGTTAAGCATCCGACTCTTGATTTCTGCTCAGGTCATGATCTCAGGTTGTGAGATCAAGTCCTGCACCAGGCTCTGCGCTGGGCATGCAGCCTGCTTAAGATTCTCTCCTCCTTTTCCTTTACCCCTCCCCCTCCTTCTCTCTCTAAAAAAAAAAAAAGAAGAAAAAGAAAAAAGAAAAGAAAGATGGTTATGGCCTTCAAATGATGAGTTATCCTCCCCCATCTTCAAGTCTTCCCAGCCGAGGCCCCCAACATCATAGAACTGTGTCCTGTGTGAAGTCCTGACACCCAGAATCAAGTTACATAACAAAATAGCTCTTTCAAGATACCAAGTTTTGAGGTGGTTCCTAAATTAGCAATAGTATCTAGAATGCTTTCCTTTCCTACTCCCTCTTCCAATGGGCATGTCAATAGAACCTAATTGTATACTACTTAACATGTGTCTTTTGAATGGATGTGAAATAATGAGCGCTTCCATTTACTCAGTGCTTGCTCTGGGCTAGGCACCATTTGTTTCCACCACTTCACACACCTTACTGAAGTCTTCAACAAGGCTATAAAAGAGCCATTATCACCGATATCTTGTTCAAGGTCAAACATCTATTAAGCATTGTCTCTAAAACTTTCATTCTATGTTGAAAAGTGTAGAGGCAAATGAAAGTAAAGTCAGAAAGCTCGATTTGCCTTTTAGGTGTATAGATTGAAAATATCCAATTCCAGATATACCTAAAAATATTTAATTCATTTAAAACTACCTCTTTTGAACTTTAAGCAAAATACAAGAAGTCACCTTTTAGTAACTCAACTAGTTGCTGAGATCCAGGGAACTCTCAGTTAGTATTTCTTTTTTTTCTTAAAGATTTAAAAAAAAAATATTAGACAGAGAGAGAGAGAGAGCACACACAAGCAAGGGGAATGGAGGCAGAGGGAGAGTGAGAAGAATGTGAGCTTGATTCTAGGACCCTGGAGTCATAATCTGAGTCAAAGGCAGGTTCTTAACCAATTGAGCCACCCTGTGACTTAGTAATTCTAAGCTGAGAAATCAAGGATAGTAGGGGTGCCTGGGTGGCTCAGTGAGTTGAGCATCCAACTCTTGGTTTTGGCTCAGGTTGTCATCTCATGAGTTGTGATCTCATGAGTCCTGATCTCATGGGTCATGGGATCTAGTCCCACATCAGGCTCTGTGCTCAGCATGGTGGTGCTGCAGGGAGATCTGCTTGAAGGATTCTCTCCCTTTGCCCCTTCCCCTACTCACTCTCTCTCTCTCTAAAATGGATAAATAAATCTTTTGAGAAAAAGAAATCAAGATTAGCCCTACATTCTGTCTTTGACAAACATATCTCATCTATTCTAGGATGCACATTTTAAAATGTTTTACCAGCTTTTAAAGGGGAATGCTTTTTACAATTGATCATGTATTATTGTTGGATTATCAACATTTTCATTGTTTTTAGTGATATATATATAGATATAAAATATATAAATAATATATGTATAAATCTTTCTTACAATAGATTTTATCCTACTTTGGTAAAATGCACATGCTACATTTTCATTTATGTTTCAGCCTATCAGGGGTGCCTGTATGGCTCCGTCATTAAGCGTTTGCCTTTGGCTCACATCATTATCACAGGGTCCTGGGATCGACCCCTGGCATTGGGCTTCCTGCTCAGTGGGAAGCCTGCTTCTCCATCTCCCACTTCCCCTCCTTGTTTTCCCTCTCTTGCTCTCTCTCTCTCTGTCATGAAAAAAAAATATATATATATTTCAACCTATCAGATGCTGGAATCTGGCATATGCTATTGTTGCAACAATGGGATACATAAACAAGGAAATGACAAACCATTTTAAACGGTTGAAGCATTGCTGAACTGAATAGTCAAAGACTGTCCAAGATCTAACAGGCTCTAAAATGAGGCCAGTGTTAGCATTCCATCATTGCCTTACAAATATATGTCTTTTTGCTCAAAGAACTGTCATTGTATAGACACTTGGTAATCAATATTAATTGGGTCTCTGCTGGAATGAGGTCTCACAGGGACAGAGCCCAAACCCAGTGAAATGAGACAACTGCTGGTGTTGCCCATTTCTTCCCTTTTCATCAATGAAAGGCATCTCCTGCATCAAAGGTTTCTGTTACCTCATTTTATCTTGACATCACTCCTGTAAAATTTACTTTCCTCTCCATCGATTATCATAACTCCAGCTTTTTTCCAAAATATCACAACATGTTTGCAAGCTTTATACCAATTAATAGTTTTGAAGTCATTGCAATAGTAAAAGTGCTAAGTATTGCAGATTGTTTTCATCCACGGTATTTTATTTTCAGAGAGCAATCATCTTCCTGAAAGTTTAAATCTTTTTTTTTTTTTTTTTCCCTTTTTATTTATTTTTTTTTCAGCGTAACAGTATTCATTCTTTTTGCACAACACCCAGTGCTCCATGCAAAACGTGCCCTCCCCATCACCCACCACCTGTTCCCCCAACCTCCCACCCCTGACCCTTCAAAACCCTCAGGTTGTTTTTCAGAGTCCATAGTCTCTTATGGTTCGCCTCCCCTCCCCAATGTCCATAGCCCGCTCCCCCTCTCCCATTCCCACCTCCCCCCAGCAACCCCCAGTTTGTTTTGTGAGATTAAGAGTCATTTATGGTTTGTCTCCCTCCCAATCCCATCTTGTTTCATTTATTCTTCTCCTATCCCCCTACCCCCCCCATGTTGCTTCTCCATGTCCTCATATCAGGGAGATCATATGATAGTTGTCTTTCTCCGATTGACTTATTTCACTAAGCATGATACGCTCTAGTTCCATCCACGTCGTCGCAAATGGCAAGATTTCATTTCTTTTGATGGCTGCATAGTATTCCATTGTGTATATATACCACATCTTCTTGATCCATTCATCTGTTGACGGACATCTAGGTTCTTTCCATAGTCTGGCTATTGTAGACATTGCTGCTATAAACATTCGGGTACACGTGCCCCTTCGGATCACTATGTTTGTATCTTTAGGGTAAATACCCAGTAGTGCAATTGCTGGGTCATAGGGTAGTTCTATTTTCAACATTTTGAGGAACCTCCATGCTGTTTTCCAGAGTGGTTGGACCAGCTTGCATTCCCACCAACAGTGGAGGAGGGTTCCCCTTTCTCCACATCCTCTCCAGCATCTGTCATTTCCTGACTTGTTAATTTTAGCCATTCTGACTGGTGTGAGGTGATATCTCATTGTGGTTTTGATTTGTATTTCCCTGATGCCGAGTGACGTGGAGCACTTTTTCATGTGTCTGTTGGCCATCTGGATGTCTTCTTTGCAGAAATGTCTGTTCATGTCCTCTGCCCATTTCTTGATTGGATTGTTTGTTCTTTGGGTGTTGAGTTTGCTAAGTTCCTTATAGATTTTGGATACTAGCCCTTTATCTGATATGTCGTTTGCAAATATCTTCTCCCATTCTGTCAGCTGTCTTTTGGTTTTGTTAACTGTTTCCTTTCCTGTGCAAAAGCTTTTGATCTTGATGAAATCCCAATAGTTCATTTTCGCCCTTGCTTCCCTTGCCTTTGCCGTTGTTCCTAGGAAGATGTTGCTGCGGCTGAGGTCGAAGAGGTTGCTGCCTGCGTTCTCCTCAAGGATTTTGATGGATTCCTTTCTCACATTGAGGTCCTTCATCCATTTGGAGTCTATTTTCGTGTGTGGTGTAAGGAAGTGGTCCAATTTCATTTTTCTGCATGTGGCTGTCCAATTTTCCCAGCACCATTTATTGAAGAGGCTGTCTTTTTTCCATTGGACATTCTTTCCTGCTTTGTCGAAGATGAGTTGACCATAGAGTTGAGGGTCGATTTCTGGGCTCTCTATTCTGTTCCACTGGTCTATGTGTCTGTTTTTGTGCCAGTACCATGCTGTCTTGATGATGACAGCTTTGTAATAGAGCTTGAAGTCCGGAATTGTGATGCCACCAACTTTGACTTTGTTCTTCAATATTCCTTTGGCTATTCGAGGTCTTTTCTGGTTCCATATAAATTTTAGGATTATTTGTTCCATTTCTTTGAAAAAAATGGATGGTATTTTGATAGGGATTGCATTAAATGTGTAGATTGCTTTAGGTAGCATAGACATTTTCACAATATTTATTCTTCCAATCCAGGAGCATGGAACATTTTTCCATTTTTTTGTGTCTTCCTCAATTTCTTTCATGAGTACTTTATAATTTTCTGTGTATAGATTCTTAGTCTCTTTGGTTAGGTTTATTCCTAGGTATCTTATAGTTTTGGGTACAATTGTGAATGGGATTGACTCCTTAATTTCTCTTTCTTCAGTCTTGTTGTTGGTGTACAGAAATGCAACTGATTTCTGTGCATTGATTTTATATCCTGACACTTTACTGAATTCCTGTACAAGTTCTAGCAGTTTTGGAGTGGAGTCTTTTGGGTTTTCCACATATAGTATCATATCATCTGCGAAGAGTGATAGTTTGACTTCTTCTTTACCAATTTGGATGCCTTTAATTTCTTTTTGTTGTCTGATTGCTGAGGCTAGGACTTCTAATACTATGTTGAATAGCAGTGGTGATAATGGACATCCCTGCCGTGTTCCTGACCTTAACGGAAAAGCTTTCAGTTTTTCTCCATTGAGAATGATATTTGCGGTGGGTTTTTCATAGATGGCTTTGATAATATTGAGGTATGTGCCCTCTATCCCTACACTTTGAAGAGTTTTGATCAGGAAGGGATGCTGTACTTTGTCAAATGCTTTTTCAGCATCTATTGAGAGTATCATATGGTTCTTGTTCTTTCTTTTATTAATGTATTATAGTCTTTGGCTTAAAATCTAATTGATCTGATATAAGGATTGCCACCCCAGCTTTCTTCTGATGCCCATTAGCATGGTAAATTGTTTTCCACCCCCTCACTTTAAATCTGGAGGTGTCTTCGCGTCTAAAATGAGTTTCTTGTAGGCAACATACTGATGGGTTTTGTTTTTTTATCCATTCTGATACCCTGTGTCTTTTGATTGGGGCATTTAGCCCATTAACATTCAGGGTAACTATTGAGAGATATGAATTTAGTGCCATTATTAGCCTGTAAGGTGACTGTTACTGTATATTGTCTCTGTACCTTTCTGATCTACTACTTTTAGGCTCTCTCTTTGCTTAGAGGACCCCTTTCAATATTTCCTGGAGAGCTGGTTTGGTGTTTGCAAATTCTTTCAGTTTTTGTTTGTCCTGGAAGCTTTTGATCTCTCCTTCTATTTTCAATGATAGCCTAGCTGGATAGAGTATTCTTGGCTGCATGTTTTTCTCGTTGAGTGCTCTGAATATATCATGCCAGCTCTTTCTGGCCTGCCAGGTCTCTGTGGATAAGTCTGCCGCCAATCTAATATTTTTACCATTGTATGTTACTGATTTCTTTTCTCGGGCTGCTTTCAGGATTTTCTCTTTGTCACTAAGACTTGTAAATTTTACTATTAGGTGACGGGGTGTGGACCTATTCTTGTTGACTTTGAGGGGGGTTCTCTGCACCTCCTGGATTTTAATGCTTGTTCCCTTTGCCATATTAGGGAAATTCTCTCCAATGATTCTCTCCAATAGACCCTCTGCTCCCCTCTCTGTTTCTTCTTCTTCTGGAATCCCAATTATTCTAATGTTGTTTCGTCTTATGGTGTCACTTATCTCTCGAATTCTCCCCTCATGGTCCAGTAGCTGTTTGTCCCTCTTTTGCTCGGCTTCCTTATTCTCTGTCATTTGGTCTTCTATATCACTAATTCTTTCTTCTGCCTCATTGATCCTAGCAGTGAGAGCCTCCATTTTTGATTGCACCTCATTAATAGCTTTTTTGATTTCAACTTGGTTAGATTTTAGTTCTTTAATTTCTCCAGAAAGGGCTTTAATATCTCCAGAGAGGGTTTCTCTAATATCTTCCATGCCTTTTTCGAGCCCGGCTAGAATGTTCAGAATCGTCATTCTGAACTCTTGATCTGACATAGTACCAATGTCTGTGTTGATTAGGTCCCTAGCCTTCGGTACTGTCTCTTGTTCTTTTGTTTGTGGTGATTTTTTCCGCCTTGTCATTTTGTCCAGATAAGAGGATATGAAGGAGCAAATAAACTACTAATAGGGTGGCAAAGACCCCGGAAAAATGCGCTGTAACCAAATCAGAAGAGACCCCAAATTGTGGGGGGGGGGGAAGGGGATAAAAAACAGGTTCTGAAAAAAAAGAAAAAAAAAAAAAAAAGAAAAAATTAAAAAAATAAAACAAATAAAAAAATATAAAAAAGAAAGAAAAAATATATATATTTAGATGAACTAGTCAAAAAACGTTAAAAAAGAAAAGGGTAAAAGTTTTTAAAAAAATTTAGCAGAAGAAGAAAAAAGAAAAAAGAAAAAAAAATTGAAAAAAGAAAAAAAAATAAAAAATTGAAAAAAGAAAAAAAAATTGAAGTAGCCGCAAGACTAAAGAATCATGGGGAGAAAGCCATGAGTTCCGCGCTTTGCTTTCTCATCCTCTGGAATTGCTCTGCTGTCTTAGGAATTGAATCTGCTTTCTCCTTGATAGATGAACTTCGTCCTGGCTGGATATTTTGTTGATCTTCTGGGGGAGGGGCCTGTTGTAGTGACTCTCAAGTGTCTTTGCCCGAGGCGGGATTGCACCGCCCTTACCGGCGGCCGGACTAAGTAATCGGCTCGGGTTCGCTTTTGGGAGCTTCTGTTCCCTGAACGCTTTCCGTAGAGTTCCGGAGGACGGGAATGAAAATGGCGGCCTCCCAGTCTCCGGCCCGGAGGAGCCGAGAGCCTGGGGCCCCACTCCTCAGTGCGCCCCCAGAGGACAGCACCCAATCACTCCCGTATCCCCAGCCTCCAGCCGCGCTCCGAGCTCACCCAGCCCGCGACCAGTTCAAGGTAACCCCGAGCTGAGAGTTCAGTCCTCGGCTCTGTCTTTGCAGCCGGTTTCTCCATTCTAATACCTGCGAGCTCTCCGACACTCTGACACCCCCGATCCTTCTGTGACCTTGCGGGGCCTGGGGCCACGCTGGCCCCGCGTGGGCTTCACCCCGGTTTAGCCCCTGGAGCAATGTCCCTCAGTGGAACAGACTTTTAAATGTCTTTTTTTTTTTTTTTAATTTCATTTTTATTTATTTGATAGACAGAGATTGCAACTAGTCAGAGAGGCAGGCAGGGAGAGAGAGGAGGAAGCAGGCTCCCTGCTGAGCAGAGAGCCCGATGTGGGGCTTGATCCCAGGACTCTGGGATCATGACCTGAGCTGAAGGCAGAGGCTTTAACCCACTGAGCCACCCAGGCGCCCCTGGAACAGACTTTTAAAAGTCCTGATTTTGTGCTCCGTTCCTCCGCCGCTTGCCGGGAGCCGGCCCCTCCCCCCGCGGTCTATCTTCCCGTTGTTTTAGATTCACTTCTCCGCCAGTCCTACCTTTCAGAAAGTGGTTGATTTTCTGTTTCTAGAGTTGCTGTTCTTCTTCTCTTCGCTCTCCCGTTGGATTTGTAGGTGTTTGCTATGTTTAGATAAGCTATCGAGCTGATCTCCTGTTACCTGATGTAGTCTCAGGCTGCTACTTCTCCGCCATCTTGACTCCTCCCCCCTGAAAGTTTAATTTAGTGATTTTATGCACTACAATGGGTCAGTCTAAATTTTCCGTATTCATAAAAGGAATGATCACAATATAGTGAGAGTTGGGATGCTTTCAGACAGTGCTTCTGATCAGGTGGCAACATGGCTGCCTGTAAGCAGAGTTACTGCAGCCGCTCTGGCCATTGCAAACATGTCTCTGGCTCAACAGCTCCAAAGGTGTTCATTTATATTTCTTCTTTTAGTGGGGTTGTTGCTGAAATAACAGGACTTTTTCTCTGCTGAGGAAGCAAGGTTTCAAGGTTTTTTTTTAATGCTCCTCTGAGAGTTTTCTTTTCTTTCAAAGGGGAAAATGACGAATAAGTAATTATTTTAAAATTGAATAAAACTTCTCTTTCAATTAATTATATATAAATTATAGTAATTAAAGGTAGACTGAACTTTTAAGTCACTACACTGTGTGTGCTGAAATCTCTCAAAAATGTAGTGATTTTTAAGACCCCATGGTTAGAGAGCTGGTGTGTCCATCTGTCACAGCTCATTTGATCAAATAAACCACAGCGAAAGAGACAGTGTTCTGAATTAAGATCAGAGGAACAGAAGGAATCTGCTGTGTGAAGAGCTTTGGAAGAAGAGTGATGTAGGCAGCAGCAGTGAGTGCAAATAATCTGAGGTGCCAATGAGCTTCCTGGCATGAGAGGGTAACAAAAGGGCCGTTGTCCCTGGATATAGTGAGAGGGACACTGGTCGGGACTACTGGAAAGAAGGCCAGGAGAGGAAAAGAGATCATTAATACCTTACAGGTCATGAATCGTAGACATTGTTTGCTGCCTACCTAACTTCTGTTTTCCCCTTGTTCTGGACTGAATGTTTGTGTCCCCTTAAAATCTGTATGTTGAAATCTTAACTTCCAAGTGTGATGCTCTGAGGAGGTGGGGCTCGGGGAAGGCAGGGGGGTAATGAGGATGGAGCTCCCAGGAGTGGAGTTAGTACCCTTGGATGAGACTTGAGAGCGCCCTCTCCCTCCCTCGCTGTCTCTCTCTCTTACTCTCCCCTTCTCTCCCTCCCTCCCTGACCATCAGCCTCTTGTGAGGATAAGAGGGGAAGACAGCTGTTTGTAAACCTGGAGAGGACTTCACGAAGAATCCAGCTGCTGTCATTCTGATCTCGGACTTCCAGCCTCCAGAGCTGTGAGGAAGGAATGACTGTGGTTTAAGTCACCCATTCTGTGGTGTTCTGTTACAGCAGCCTGAACCAAGGCAGCAGGATTTTCTGACTCTTCTCCATCTTCATGCATTACCCTCGCCCCCTCACTGGGAAGATAATTCCATCTCTAGCTCCAGGAATGGGCCCTGGTTGGCTGAGGCCAATCAGCTTCCTCCAATCCTCTGCTCATAGTCCTTGTTTCAAGGGTGAGCCTGTGACCCAAGAGACCCAACTGGGGCAAACCACTGACCTTTATTTCCTCCTTTTGGACATGAACAAGAAAATATGTTCTCCCGACTGTGTCTTACAGACTTCTTAGGAACTATGACTGTGAGATACCACTGGGGACGGCCGGAGAATGCAGAAAATGGAGCTTTGATGAGATTTTTGAGCTGCTTTACTTCTAGATTTTTAAAACTTGAATCAAATTCCCTTTGTTGTTTAAGCCCATTTGATTTAGGTTTTTTTATTTCAGCATACACAGCCACCATCCACTGGGAAGCCATTGCATGGTTTTATGTCAGGGAGTGGGTTACTCGTGTTTCATTTTTTCTTTTTTTTTTAGATTTTATTTATTTATTTGACAGAGAGGGTGAGAATCACAAGTAGGCAGAGCAGCAGACAGAGATAGAGGGGGAAGCAAGCTCCCCGCTGAGCAGAGAACCCAATGCGGGGCTCCATCCCAGGACCCTGAGATCATGACCTGAGCCGAAGGCAGAGGCTTAACCCACTGAGCCACCGAGGCCCCCCTCGTGTTTCATTTTTCAAAAAAGGTTATTATAGGTTAAACAGTAAAGGATATTTATTAACTTACAAAAGGAAAAACTACATCAAGAAGAATAGTAAGAAGCAATTGTAGCAGGTTATGTGAAAGGTTATAGTATAAACCTAGGGGGTGACATTGGCATACAGGAAGGGTCACATAGAAAGAAATATATCTTGGCAGTACAATCAATAGGACTTGTTGAAAGTTTGGCTGTGGGGGGTGAGGAATAAAATAATTATGGACGACTTCCCCCAAACCCTGGGAACATTTTGGTGGTGACAATCGAGATGGTGCCATTTACTGAAATGAAGAAGCAGCTGAGTTAGGGGGTGGGGTGGAAAACAAGGGTTTTGGTTTGACATATGTTAAAGTTCACGATGACTGGGTTTTTTGTTTGTTTGTTTTGTCTTGTTTTTTAATGAGGATATGCAGAGGATATAGTTGTGTATATGAGTCTGACATTCAGAGGAGAGATCAGGCTGGAAATGAAATTTGCAAGTCATCAGTCTATTGGTGGATTTAAAAAAATATATAATTGAAGTGAATTATAGAGAGACTGTAGATGAAAAATAAAGGAGAACCTAGTATAGAGCCTTGTGCTTTCAAAGTTTGGGAGTTGATTACAGTGCATTGGAGGATATCAGGGAAGATTGGTCAGAAAGACAAGTGCGAAATCTGAAGTATGAAGAGTTTGAGTAACAACAAAAAAAATATTTCAAGAGAGGCATCCATTTTGTGCAATTTTCCTGAGAGTCTGAGTAGTAGAGAGAGAACCACCCATTTATTTGGGCATGATGGAAGTCTGAGATACTAGAAAGCTCTCGATAATCAAAGAATATATTTTTTTATGTATTTATAACAAAGAAGTTCGATTATCTATGCTTTATTTCTTTGAAGATTTATTTATTTAACAAAGAGGGAGAGAGAGAGAGAGAGCACCTAAGCAAGGGGGGAGGAGGAGGGTATGGGAGAGGGAAAGAGAGACTCTAAAGCAGACGCCACAGAGCACAGAGCACAGAGCACAACTCAGGGCTGGATTCCTAGGACCTTGAGATCTTGACCTGAGCTGAAAACAAGAGTCAGATGCTTAAATGAGTGTGCCACCCAGGTGCCCCTAATATTTATGCTTTAAACATAATACTTCATGGATTATGAATCATAATTAAGCAGAATATTTGATCAAAGTAATGATTCTAACTCAAAAAACTCCCAGGTCCTAAAAAGTTTCATCCAACAAAAATAATTAAAAATGATTCCCATTTTTACCTACGCTTAAAAAAAATTAATGGAGATTCATGTAACTCATAGTAACTCATAGCCTCAACTTTTAAATTCTCTTTTCATTGCTCCTTCTCTCAAAATTGTAGTAGAGGGAGAGAGAGAATGAGGGATGGGGGAAGGGGGCAGCAGGGGGTAAATGTGTGTCTATCTCTCTTCTGGTATTTTCAGAGTCTTTCCCAGATAGTCATCCTTGACTTTCTCTTTACTTCTACCTTCCTCCACCTCTTACCACATTGCCTTCTCCCAATAGGTGCTGAGACTCTTGGTCCTAGTAGGAGCCATTTCAGCCACTCTTGAATGATTGGAAGGCCCAATTACTGCATTTCTCTGGATCTTCTTTCTGAAGGGAAATGCAAGAGGCCTCTGGAAATTGTATCTCACGCTGATTGCTTTTTCCTTATAGAGAAATTCAGATGAATCAAATTATCTTCCTTCTGAAATCTAATTTTCCAGTCATGCTGGATGGGGTTTATGGGTCAAATTATTTTGCTTTTTGGAGTATTCATTTAAATAAATTTTCTCACTGTTACTAATTTTCAAAAGCCAAAATACCACATTTTAAAGGACTTCAAATTCACTGCATTTGTGAAAATAATTTTCATTCCAATGGCTGATTCTTGCTTTTCTTGGGTTGCTGCTTTGGAGATTATCTGTTTTCTATAATGTCATTATCCTGTTGAAATCCATCTGTCTCATTCCCCCTGTAGTGGGACAGCTCTTTCAAGTTCAGCAGGGAAGCCACACTGAATACGAATCTCCACCTTTTCAATAAGTAATGAAAAACCAAAGCGAAAAAGCCAAGTCCGTGTGGAAGTGACGGGTATGCATGCTTATGTTGTGAAAGTGTAATGTGAAACTAATATTCTGTCAAACCTGTTGAACACTTACTCAGGTTCCTTCATCAGGGCATTCACATTTAGGATAAAATATGGCCATGCCATTTGAGGGAAAGAAACAACGTAAGTTATTGGAGAAAGCAAACTAGACTGGCCACACTCTTTGGCTCAGGTTGGGAAACTGACCAGTATCCTTTTATTAGAGCTAACACAGGCTTGCACCCTATGCTTCAAAGAGCTCTCCAAATGGGAGACATCCCAAAGACACCCCAGGACGCTTCTTTCTGCTGACCATTTTCCTTTATGGGTTAGGGCAGGATTTAACCAGAAGAAAAAGCAAAGGACGGACTCAGGGCACATTCACCTCCTACAACAGTTTAAATGCTGAGGTGTCCTAAACTATAGGAACTCTTTAGAAGCTAAGCTGATGAATGTTTTTCATATTTATTCCGGTCGAGTGCAAATATTTGTCTATTGAGAAATATATAATACATTAGAATCATAAACCCACCATCTGCTGAAAAGGAGCCAACACCCACCTGGAAGGAGACGGAAGCCGGCTGGGATCCTGTTCCTCCGGCTCCCAAGGCCAAGAAGGCCACCCCGCTAAGGAGCCCGGCTTTGTTTGAGCGGCCCCATGCTAAGAGTCCCTGATAAAATTACAGAAGGGTGTGTACCTTTTCGCAACCTCTAGAGATTACTTTCCAGCTCTCTTAGAGAAATCTTTTTACCGTAATTGGATCCAAAGGAGACTAATAAATACAGTCAGCCTGGGGGTATGCGGGTGCATTTGTCAATCTTCTGCAAGGAATGAAATAAAAGAGTAAGCACCTCAAGTTTTGCAATGACGACAACAGATCTGACTGTCCACATTAGCTGAAAGGGATCCTCTTTGGTGGAAAGAAGGTCGGTGAGAAAGGACCTTCTACTCACAGTGGTTTGTCTTTTTAAATTACCGTAAGTCTTCATTTTAACGGACCCTTAGGACATTAAGGGGATATTTGACCTTAGAGTTCTCTGTGAAATGCTTGCTCTTCCTCCTTAGCGATAAACTTAGAGAATCTGGAAAACGAATTTGTAGTGGAGCATTGTTCTGGCAGGAGATGCCATTGCTTTTTAAAGAAGGCTTCCAGAACACAAAGATTTCAGGATTTCAGAATTTCACTTCCCATAAAGTGTTCCCCTGAAGGGCTTGCCTCTGAGATTGTCCTTCTTTGGGAAGACTTTAACACAAAACAAAGACAGAAAGATGACTAATTATTATATTTTAGAGTTTGAAAGTTTTGAAACAAATCACCAAGGAATTTCTATGACGATTTTGGATTAGTATTAACATGCCTGAACCAAGAGACATAATTGTCTATGACTACTGGGTGATTTATACAGGTTATTCGCCAAATACAGGCATGAAAGCTAATCAAGCTAAACCTGCCCTTTTGGGACACCTTGCTTTACTCTGATGCTTTTCTTAGGATGCCGAGGACACATGATTCATATAAATAAAATTCTCAAGTGCCCCTTAGAGTTAATGCAGTGGGAAGAAAGAGACTTCAACATGACAAATAGGTAGACAGAACAGGTGATTTTAAGAAGCAGTCGAAAGCCCACTTATTAATATTACCTGGAACCTTCTGAAATCTCCAGCTTTCCATTGTTAAACACAGATGCTTGGTGGAAGTACTAATCTCAAATATCTTGAGGAAAGCAAAACGTTGGTGAAGTAAGGCTTTACCCAGAGCCCGTCTGGTTGGGAGGGGCTTTGGGTAGTGGGGAGTGTTGAGGACAATGTGTAACTCGGGAAGAGGTCTCCAAGAAAGTCAAGAATGCTGCCAAAGGTAAACTGTCCTCTGCAAAATTTTCCTGTGGGTACAGTGCCTGAAGTAAGAATACTGGGTCATTTAGATCAGGGAGTTTTTACTGTGGGGGTGTGCTGGGGGTTTTGGGGTCATGCTATCTTGTTCTTCCTCTGTTGGCCCCAAGATTCTCAGGTTGAGCCTCACTGAGTCACCAAAAGCCAAAAGAAACTTGTCCTTTTTGTGCTGGGGGTGGAGCCTCCATTCAGGGCATGGCGAGATTGCCTACGATTTTTCTCTGAAAGGTTAATTGAAAGTAATGTGAACTGCCCCTCTTTTATAAAGGAAATACTCTGAACACTTTTAGTTGTGGCCCAGTGTTTGTTTTGATTAAATATGTTTTTCACAACCTACAAATCGGAAGCAGAATAGTATGGCTGTTCGTTTGGAGTGTTGCCCCTGGAGCCAGATTTGCTGGGTTTGACTACTGGCTCCTAACAGCTGTGTGAGTTTTTTTATCTTTTAAAAACTAAGTTATTGAGTGTTTTTAGGTCCTGGCTAAACCATAAGGAAAATGAGGGTAACAGTATTTCACATTTGTGGTGAGGAACTGAGGAGATGATCCCTGAACGGACTTCAGCAAATCCCTTTGACACAGGAAGGGCTCCCTTTATGTCTGCTTTCATCACTGAACATCACGAAGTCCTACCTCTTTCCCGGAGTGTGACTTTTGCTTTTGAATGGAGACCACACCATTGGTTTTGGGTATTTCCCCTCACTAGCTTAATAGATTTTATAAACTATCTTGAGTACTGAAATAACATTTAACTGGGCAGAAATGTGTTTGCAGGGTAGAATTGGAACCTAATAAACCTACTCGTAAACCCCTCCAGGGGCGCCTGGGTGGCTCAGTGGGTTAAAGCCTCTACCATCAGCTCAGGTCATGATCCCAGAGTCCTGGGATCGAGCCCCTCATCGGGCTCTCTGCTTAGCGGGGAGTCTGCTTCCTCCTCTCTCTCTCTGCCTGCCTCTCTGCCTGTTTGTGATCTCTGTCAAAAAAAAAAAAAAAATCCAAATCCTTTAAAAAGAAAAAAAATGATCCCTCCATTCTAGCAAGGCTTTGTAAGTGCATAATGAGAAGTTGTGAGGTTTTCTTATGGATCCTGGAAACCCTGCAGCCTGGGCAGGGGAGGGATAGCACCTGAATTGGCTTGCGGTTGCTGTTGTAACAAGTAACCCACATGGGGTGGTGGGGTTGGCGGGCTGGGGGCTGAAACAGCAGAAATGTATTGTCTCTAGTTCTGGAGGGCTAGAAGCCAGAGACGAAGTTATTGGCAAGGCTGGTTGCTCTTGAGAGCGGTGGAGAATCCGCTCCACGCCTCTCTCCTAGCTTGTGGTTCACTGGCAACTTTTGGTAGAGGCCCGCCCTACTCCGCTATGACCTCATCTTAAGGAATTATTCAGTGACTATTTCTAAATAAGGTCAGATTCTGACAAACTGAGGGTTTAGGAATTCAACCTGTGAGTTTTGGGAGATATAATCCGACGTGTAACAGCATCCTATTCTGGAAATACTGTGGTAGACTTACAGAATTTACAGTAGTCAGTGCTCAACAAAAATCTGATGATATGATTATTTTGACCGTTTACAATTACATATAACATTCTGTATTCACGAACACTTGATAGCTTTTTAAAATCTTAATAACAGCAAAAAATTTCCATTAAATTGTGATACTAGGAAAACAGTATAGAGGTCATGTACCTTGAGGTTCAGCATGATTAAATTATTCTGAGCCATTTCTGTATTTGTTTTGGGCAAACACTTTCTTTAGTGCTGTTGGGGGGGGGGACAAAATACCAGTTTTTTTTTAAGGATAAAGATGCCTTCAATATGAAAGCAAAATAAAGCTAGTAGTTTGCATTTGTTTTGATTTATAACTTGGATATAAAATTCTAAGGACATATAAATATATTCAATAGATTGCTGAGAATCATTGTAATCTTGAAGCAGTTTAGTAAAATGGTGGTATTATAGAATTTGTCTTTTTGGGGGGGAGGGTTTGCTGAGTGCCTTTTAAATAATTGTTATAGAGGTGACCTTTTCTGTTTCATACTGGAAATCCCTTAAGCTCTCAGGACCAGAAATGACCTTGGCAGGATTGACAATCATCCAAGTGATGAATAACCATCAGTGGCTTGTTACTAAAAAGAGAATGTGGGATTAGGTTAGGTGATTAACTTTGAATCAAAATGTACAGAGAAATTAGGTTTAAAGTTTTTGTACTTTAAAAAAAAATTAAAGTAAAAATCTGATTAGCAATGCGGTGTGTAGTAGTGGTACTCAAAACATGGCCTTAGAACTGGGAACATCACCAGACAGCTCAATAGAAATGTAAATTCTCAGACTCTGTTCCAAGCTCACTCCATGAGGATCTCTGGGGATGGGGTCCAGGGTCTCTGGCTTAAGCTCACTTGTTCACTCTCAAGTACACTGTAGCACAGTTAGAAAAATGAAAATCAAATCTCTCTCTGGAGATGAAAGGATGTGAGCAAGATAATAATTTCCAATGAACGTCTGGTATAAGATTTCAAAAGAGTCAAAGTTTTTATTTTGGTTTTATTTAAAGTTTTTAGGAAAATGCTATTTAATATATATTTTCCCATTGTTGCATTCTTGTAACAACACACGACAATACAAACAATCTCAGTAAGTGTTCCTTCTCTGTGCATTTTTCAGTGTTATTTTGATTTTTAACCTTGTGAGAAGTTTTTATGGTAGCTGATTGACTATCCTGCTCTTTGGAGTAAGAGAAAGATTAGAAGATTAACTACAGTAAATGATTAAAAAATGATTGGGATATATAAGATGCTTTAAAAAATGTTTAATTTTGAGGGGATTCTGGGTGTAGAAAGGAACTCTAGAATATATGTATTTTAAGCATAAGTCTTTTAAGGAACCACAGAAGTAATCAAACTACTTGTCATTTAATAACCCTATTTTTTTTTTTTTTACTTTAGTCTCAAAAGTGCTAAATCACAAACTTAAATTGTTAATAATTTTCAGACTTGGGATATAAATAAATTTTAAGTAGGAATGAATCCTATAGCTTGGCTTTTCAGATTTATGATGTAGATAGAAAGCTAGCATTTGCCAACAATTTCAAACTTAACTGGTGAAAAGCCTGGAAGTCTGATGAATATAATTCCTTCTTTTTTTTTTTTTTTAGAAAATTAAGCCTAAGAATACATATTGGCATTTTTTAGAGGCAAATAGAGAACTCAGACCTCTCAAACATTAAGTAATCTTCTTACTAGGTAATTCTTCAAGGTAAGCTGTGGTAGGAAAATGTGTCTTGAGACACACAGAAGTTTATCAGCATGAGTCCTGCACTTCAGCTCCCATTACTTCCCAGCACCTGCCCAACAGCTGGGAGCAAGGACAGCTATGTAGAAAGAAAGGTGTCCATGTAACTCTTGGAAAACCAATTTCAGTATCAGATTTCTGGGCAACCGCAGTCCAAGAAAACACTTATCAAGACCACAGAATACTCAGTCTTAATAGCTCAGCTGTGAATGTGTTGTTCAGACATGTAAACTAAGATACTATTCCATTTCAGGAAAAGCAGGAAGGGCTTCTATTTCTGGTAGACATTAAAGTGGGAGGTCTACAAAAGATACTAAAAACTTTTTTAAAAAGATTTTTTTTATTTTAGAGAGAGAGAGAGAGCGAGAGAGCGAGCGCATGCACATGTGAGAGTGGGGGGCAGGGAAGGGACAGAGGAGAGACTTTACAGTGAACGCCCTGCTGAGTGCGGAGCCTTAGGGCAGAGCTCAATCTCATGACCCTGAGATCATGACCTGATTCAAAATCAAGGGATGCTTAACCAACTGAGTCATCCAGGCACCCCAACCTTGAAAATGTTTTAAGTGAAGAAGCTGATGGTAAGTGTTTGAGGCTTTGCAAGTCATCTGGTCCCATTTGTACCTGCTCACCTCTGCCATTATGGCACAGCCAGCAGCCATGGACAATATGGAACAACAGGAGGAGAGCCTTGTTGCCATAAAACAATTTATGGACACTGAAATTTGAATTTCACGTAACTTTTATGTGTCACATAATATTCTTTATTTAAAATCTTACATTTAAAAAAATTTTGAGTATAGCTGGCATATGATGTTATGTTAGTTTCAGATTTACAACTTAGTGATTTGATGAGCTTCTACATGATGCTCCGTTCATCACAAGCCTAGCTACCGTCTGTCCTATTACATTGCTATTGCAATATCATTGACTGTATTCCTTGTACTCTTTTGATTTAAAAAAATTTTTTTAAATATAAAAATCATTCTCCACTCACAGACTAAATCAAAACATCACTCATCTAAAATCTCATGAACCAGTCCAGCAGATTATGAGGAACAGTCAAAAATTTGGGGAGGTTGAACTTCTGAGAGTCTCTAAAACAAGAGCCTCTCAAGTCTAGCTGCTTATCAGCATCATTTGGTGAATTACCTTTTGAAATTCGACATTAAGAAATAGATGACAAAGTCAGATGGCTGAAAATCCAGAACTTAAAAAGGTAAAAATTCTTTTTCCCATTCCTTCCTTTCAGAGGTAAGAAGTATTTATTAACATTTCTTATGTTTCCTTCTAGATGTTGTCAGGTCACATAACTGGATATGTATGTGGATCTATATATACAATAATGGATATGTGTGTTTATTTATGGATTTATGTAAATGTATACGTTATAAATAGGAATTGTATATGTTTAATGCATGTGTATGTGTGCATATATATATATTCCTTTCTTAAAAATACAAACACTAGCATGCTATAGACAGACATTTGCATTTTATTTTTTTAACATCATGGTATACCTTGGATATAATTATTTTGTGCTTCTACACAGTATTGCATTATGTGCACATCCTTGAATTTATTTAATTAGTCCTTTGAAGATAGAGACATTTAAATTGTGCTCAGATTGTTTCCAAACCTTTACAAACATGGCTTCAGTGAACATGACGTTATTTATATATGATTTGAACATGGGTGAGTATATTTATAAAAAATTTCCAGAAGTAGAATTTCTGGGTCAAGATACATATGCATTTATAATTTTGACATACATGCTTTCCAGAGAAGCTGTACCAATTTATATTCTCTGTGGTACTGTGGGAGCTAACTATTTTCTTTACCCTCCCTGAAACTGCTCATCAGAGTTTTAACTCTTTCATCTAATACGTGAAAAGAAGGAAGTTAATGTAGTGTTACAGTCATAGGAAAACAGTGATTCTATGATTTAGCAGTTCTACCTCTCAGAGAGTTTTCTGCACTCCCACGTTCAGTGCAGCATTATTTACAGTAGCCTAGATGTGGAAATAGCCTGTTTCTGTTGATGTACTTGTGACAATATGGAAGAACCTCACGTATGTAAGTGAAGTAAGTCAGAGAAAAACAAAACTATATGATGTCACTTACTTGTGAAATCGAAAAAAAAACCACCAAAAAAAGGAATTCATAGAAACAGTAGACTGGTTGTTTCCAGAGGGTAGGGGAAATTCCAGAAGGCTGAGGATGGACAAAGGGTACACATTACAGTGATAAAATGAGTATGTTCTGGGGATCTAATGTATAGCGTGGTTACAGTAGTTAACAATACTGTATTATGTACTTGAAAGTTGCCAGGAGAGTAGTCTTCAAAGTTCTCATCTCACACATGCACAGAAGATAACTATATTAGGTGGTGGGTGTATTAATCAACTTTATTGTAGTAATCAATTCAGAATATATACATATATCAAATCACGTTGTACACCTTAAACTTGTGGAATGTTATGTGTCAGCTGTATCTCAGTAAAGCTGTAAAAATAGTCTTACTTATGTTTAGGTTACTTATTTTTCTTTTCTTTTACATTTGTATCTTTTTTTTCTTTTTTGGGGGGGGAGAGAGAGACAGAGAGAAAGAAAGAAATCTCTCAAGCAGACTCTGGTGCTGAGTACAGAGTCCAACTCGGGGCTCTAACTCAGACTTGAACCAAAACCAACTGAGCCATGCTCAACCAACTGAGCCACCCAGGCGCCCCTCCTTTTATATCTTTTGGTCACTTTTTTTTTTTCCTATTGACTTTGTTGACCTTTTTCTTATTAATTTACATGAGTACTTTGTATATTAGAGAAATTCACAATCAGAGAAATTCACATATATATTTATTTGTGCTGTAGGTTTGTTTAAGTTTATATCTACTTTAGCTTATAGTTCTGATTATGTAGAAACTCATGTAATCAAAAGTATTAGTCATTTCTTTAGGCTTTTTTTTCTTCCTTTAACCACATTCAAACCCAAAGTAGTAAGGTGAGGCAAGTGCTCTATTTCTGCATCAGAGGTACCCCCCAAGTCTCACCCTAATACCAGCCCTTCTCTACTCCAAGTATTTAATTGTTTTTTTGTAATAGTATCCTCTAAAATCTTACTGGTTTAATTTTTATAATTAATCTTTATAATTTATTTTGATACAAAATACAAATAGATATAAATATATTTATTTTTCTCAGAAGGCTACCAACTTCTAACAATTATTTAATATACTATATCTCCACTACTCCTAATTTTGAATGCCACTTTATTGTGTAAAAAATTTCTGTAGTATCAGTTTTGTTTCCATATGTACCATTTCATTCAGTTCATTTGTCAGTAACCTATTGTTCTGATAGAGTTCTATAAAATGTTCCCTATTGATAAAGGAATAGTCCCCACTGATTTCAGAGTGTTCCTAACTATGACTATTTTTCCATTTCAGTTTTGAAATTATTTTTCTTAATTCTTGTACCATTTTATTTTGATTGTATTAAATATTTTAAGTGTAGAGATTGACATTTTTATGATGTTGAGTCTTCCCATTCAAGAACATGGTATACCTTCTCATAGGTTAAAATTTTTTCCTCAGTAGTACATTTAGGTTCATATGGATTTTGTAATTTCCTGTAAAGTTAATACTGAGATATTTTATCTTTTTTATTGCTATTTTAAATGGAGTATTGTATACATTTCTTCAATTTTTTTCCTATACATAAATGCCGTTGATTTCTTTTTTAAAAAATCCTTTTGATTTCTACTAATTTGGTCTTAACTGATTGAACTGAATCTTTTTTTTTTTTTTTAAGATTTTATGTATTTATTTGACAGAGATCACAAGTAGGCAGAGAGCCAGGCAGGGAGAGCGGGGGAAGCAGGCTCCCTGTGGAGCAGGGGCTCCATCCCAGGACCCTGCGACCATGACCTGAGCCAAAGGCAAAGGCTTAACCAACTGAACCACCCAGGTGCCCCTTAACTGAATTTTATTCTAAATTCTTGCAGTTGATTCTGATGTTTTACATGTATAGTCGTCACCTGCAAGTGAAGATACTTTTACCTTCTTTCCAAGTTTTGTGCTTATAAATTTTCTCATCAATTGCCTTGGTCAGAATTTCCAGAGCAATGTTACTTGTGGTGATTGTAGACATCCTTGTCTTATCCAGATTCCAGTGGGATACTTTATTTTAAAAAAATTTTGTTATGTTCTTTTTTAAATTAACATATAATACATTATTTGTTTCAAGGGTACAGGTCTGTGAATCATCAGGCTTACACATTTCACAGCACTCACCATAGCACATACCTCCCCCAATGTCCATAACCCAGCTACCCTATCCCTACTCCTATTTTTTAAAAAAAATTTAAAATTTTATTTATTAATTTGAGAGAGAGAGAGTTTGCATAAGGGGGAAGAAGGGCAGAGGGAGAAGTAGGCTCCCCAATAAACAGGGAGCCTAACATGGGGCTCAATCTTAGGACTCTGGGATCATGACCTGAGCTGAAGGCAGATGCTGAACCAGCTGAACCACTCAGCACCCCTCAGTGGGATACTTTATTTTGTCTTCAGTAAGCATGATTTGGGCTTTTTTGCTGGGGTGGGAATTTCCCTCTTAGGATAAACAAAAATAAATTAATATAGAAGTGTTTCTTTTTAAATTTAAAAATGGTGTTTGTATTCTAGTAAATGCTTTTTTAGCTTTTCAGGAGAGATGAGATACTTGTAAGATTTGTCTCCTTATAATATTATTCTAATTAATAGATTGCTTACTATTTTAAAAAAAATTTTTTTAAAAATTTATTTGACAAACAGAAATCACAAGTAGGCAGAGAGGCAGGCAGAGAGAGAGGAGAAATAAGGCTCTCCGCCAAGCAGAGAGCCTGATGCACGGCTCGAACCCAGGACCCTGAGATCATAACCTGAGCAGAAGGCAGAGGCTTAAACCACTGAGCCACCCAGGCGCTCTATAGAGGTCTTCTTTATAAAAAAAGAACAAAACAAAAACTTTCTAATGGCAGCTGTTAGTCCGAACAGCATACAATAGCAGAGCAAATACTCATAACCTTTTAAAAGAGAACATGCTGGTTTTTAGTTGTTGTATGAGGAGGGATCTATTCATCTACCAGAAATCCCTGAGGGTATTTTACCTTTTTTGAACATGAAAGAGATCTTCGTCATAAGTCTGTACCCAAGTGATGTTATCTCCCCATCCTAAACAGAATGCAGAAATAACTGCATTAACTCAGGACCTCAAAGAGCTCACACATGGGCAATGTGATAAGCAGGTATCTATCAACACATGGTTAACTAAGCTACCAAAGCCATTGTCTGACATATGGTAGAGAGGATACCTGAGAATAATTAGATGTGAAGAGATTGTTTCCTTCAAATGATAGAGCTGAGGTTTTGTGACTGGTTTGTACCTCAGGGCTCATGTAGGCGCTGAATCAGTGCGGTATTGAAGGAGCGTCTTTTTTTTTTCTTTTCTTTTTAAAGATCTTATTTATTTATTAGAGAGAGTGAGAGAGGAGCAGCAGAGGGAGAGAGAGAAGCAGGCTCCCCCCCTTGACATGGGGCTCAATCTCAAGACCCTGGGATCTTGTCCTGAGCCAAAGGTGGACACTTAACAAATTGAGCCACCCAGGTGCCCCAAAAGAGCATCTCTTATTTTCAGAATATACAGGAGGAAATAACAGTAATCTTTACACATTTTGCAAATATATCATGAATACTTTGGACCATACTGTACAGTGCCCTTGTATCTTGAGTGCCAGCAGATGCTGACCCTTTCTCAAAGTCCAGATACAAAATGGAAAAGACAAATTTCTGATTTTGCTTTGAGTTCTGACATGGAGAAAAATATCTGGTGTGATAATCTCAATTGAGAGACACAATAAAAAAATGTGTTCCGATACTATGAACAACTCTACACCAACAAATTTGACAATCTGGAAGAAATGGATGCATTCCTAGAGACATATAAACTACCACAACTGAACCAGGAAGAAATAGAAAACCTGAACAGGCCCATAACCAGTAAGGAGATTGAAACAGTCATCAAAAATCTCCAAACAAACAAAAGCCCAGGGCCAGGCGGCTTCCCAGGGGAATTCTACCAAACATTTAAAGAAGAACTAATTCCTATTCTCCTGAAACTGGTCCAGAAAATAGAAATGGAAGGAAGGGGCGCCTGGGTGGCTCAGTGGGTTAAGCCTCTGCCTTCAGCTCAGGTCATGATCTCAGGGTCCTGGGATCGAGCCCCATATCGGGCTCTCTGCTTGGCAGGGAGCCTGCTTCCTCCCCCCTCTGGCTGCTGCTCTGCCTACTTGTAATCTCTCTCTCTCTCTCTCTCTCTCTCTCTGTAAAAAAGAAAAAAAAAAAAAAAGAAATGGAAGGAAAACTTCCAAACTCATTTTATGAGGCAAGCATCACTTTTATCCCAAAACCAGACAAGGATCCCTCCAAAAAAGAGAACTACAGACCAATATCCTTGATGAACACAGATGCGAAAATTCTCACCAAAATACTAGCCAATAGGATTCAACAGTACATTAAAAGGATTATTCACCACGACCAAGTGGGATTTATTCCAGGGCTACAAGGTTGGTTCAACATCCACAAATCAATCAATGTGATACAACACATTAATAAGAGAAAGAACAAGAACCATATGATACTCTCAATAGATGCTGAAAAAGCATTTGACAAAGTGCAGCATCCCTTCCTGCTCAAAACTCTTCAAAGTGTAGGGATAGGGGGCATATACCTCAATATTATCAAAGCCATCTATGAAAAACCCACCGCAAATATCATTCTCAATGGAGAAAAACTGAAAGCTTTTCCGCTAAGGTCAGGAACACGGCAGGGATGTCCATAATCACCACTGCTATTCAACATAGTCCTAGAAGCCCTAGCCTCAGCAATCAGACAACAAAAGGAAATTAAAGGCATCCAAATCAGCAAAGAAGAAGTCAAACTATCACTCTTTGCAGATGATATGATACTATATGTGGAAAACCCAAAAGACTCCACTCCAAAACTGCTAGAACTTGTACAGGAATTCAGTAAAGTGTCAGGATATAAAATCAATGCACAGAAATCAGTTGCATTTCTCTACACCAACAACAAGACAGAAGAAAGAGAAATTAAGGAGTCAATCCCATTTACAATTGCACCCAACAGTATAAGATACCTAGGAATAAACCTAACCAAAGAGGCTAAGAATCTATATGCAGAAAACTATAAAGTACTCATGAAAGAAATTGAGGAAGACACAAAGAAATGGAAAAATGTTCCATGCTCATGCATTGGAAGAATAAATATTGTGAAAATGTCTATGCTACCTAAAGCAATCTACACATTTAATGCAATCCCTATCAAAATACCATCCATTTTTTTTTCAAAGAAATGGAACAAATAATCCTAAAATTTATATGGAACCAGAAAAGACCTCGAATAGCCAAAGGAATATTGAAAAAGAGAGCCAAAGTTGGTGGCATCACAATTCCGGACTTCAAACTCTATTACAAAGCTGTCATCATCAAGACAGCATGGTACTGGCACAAAAACAGACACATAGATCAATGGAACAGAATAGAGAGCCCAGAAATAGACCCTCAACTCTAGGGTCAACTAATCTTTGACAAAGCAGGAAAGAATGTCCAATGGAAAAAAGACAGCCTCTTCAATAAATGGTGCTGGGAAAATTGGACAGGCACATGCAGAAAAATGAAATTGGACTACTTCCTTACACCACACACGAAAATAGACTCAAAATGGAGGGAGGACCTCAATGTGAGAAAGGAATCCATCAAAATCCTTGAGGAGAACACAGGGAGCAACCTCTTTGATCTCAGCCACAGCAACATCTTCCTAGGAACATCGGCAAAGGCAAGGGAAGCAAGGGCAAAAATGAACTATTGGGACTTCATCAAGATCAAAAGCTTTTGCACAGCAAAGGAAACAGTTAACAAAGCCAAAAGAGAACTGACAGAATGGGAGAAGATATTTGCAAACGACACATCAGATAAAGGGCTAGTGTCCAAAATCTATAAGGAACTTAGCAAACTCAACATCCAAAGAACAAATAATCCAATCAAGAAATGGGCAGAAGACATGAACAGACATTTCTGCAAAGAAGACATCCAGATGGCCAACAGACACATGAAAAAGTGCTCCATGTCACTCGGCATCAGGGAAATACAAATCAAAACCACAATGAGATATCACCTCACACCAGTCAGAATGGCTAAAATTAACAAGTCAGGAAATAACAGATGCTGGCGAGGATGCGGAGAAAGGGGAACCCTCCTACACTGTTGGTGGGAATGCCAGCTGGTACAACCACTCTGGAAAACAGCATGGAGGTTCCTCAAAATGTTGAAAATAGAATTACCCTATGACCCAGCAATTGCATGACTGGGTATTTACCCTGAAGATACAAACATAGTGATCCGAAGGGGCACGTGTACCCGAATGTTTATAGCAGCAATGCCTACAATAGCCAAACTATGGAAAGAACCTAGATGTCCATCAACAGATGAATGGATAAAGAAGAGGTGGTATATATACACAATGGAATACTATGCAGCCATCAGAAGAAATGAAATCTTGCCATTTGCGACAACGTGGATGGAACTAGAGGGTATCATGCTTAGTGAAATAAGTCAATCAGAGAAAGACAACTATCATATGATCTCCCTGATATGAGGACGTGGAGATGCAACATGGGGGGTTAGGCGGATAGGAGAAGAATAAATGAAACAAGATGGGATTGGGAGGGAGACAAACCATAAGTGACTCTTAATCTCACAAAACAAACTGAGGGTTGCTGGTGGGGGGTGGTTGGGAGAGGGGGAGTGGGGTTATGGACATTGGGGAGGGTATGTGCTATGGTGAGTGCTGTGGAGTGTGTATACCTGGCGATTCACAGACCTGTACCCCTGGGGATAAAAATACATTATATGTTTATAAAAAAATAATAAATTAAAAATTAAAAGAAAATGTGTTCTGGAAGCATCTGAAAGAGTGGAGGAGAAGGACATAGAACATAAGGAGTACAAGCTAGATCCCAGTAGACTTTTAAAAATTACAAGAAGTGGCGAGAGTATTTATTAGAGATCAAAGAATAAAAAATCACCGAGAGGAATGTGGAAAACATTCAGAAATACTGCATATGCTTTTCTGCACTTGGCGCTGGGTGTACCAAGGTAAAACAGTATTATCCCTGCTCTCCACTCATAGCCTTGTGGTGATGCCATATTGTACTATTTTTTATATACTTTATCTTATAATAACAATAGACTGAAAGTTTTACAGAGTTTAAACTTCAGGGTCTCTCTTCCTTACCATAAATCTGTCTCCAGCTCTGATTATCCGTATCTGTTTTCTGAGATTTTAATCATTCCCTAGTCTGTATTTATTGAGGACCTACTTTATGTTGGGCATTGGGCTGGGTGTCAGACAGTTCTTTTGATTCAAAAGGGAGTTAGGATCTAGTTCGGGAGCACTTTTTTTTTTTTCTTGAACCATTTATTGTCTTTTTCCAATTAATCTTCCATTTTCTCCCTAACATACTTAACTTTTGGTGCAGGCCTCTGTGGGTCTCCGTATGGTACTCTACAGTGTACTCAGACTTCCTTTCACCCCACTTTTAATCCTCATTGATTCTGGATTTCATTTTCTCAATTGTTTCCTACATGCTGCTAGATGGCAAAAGGCTTAACCAATGTAAACCAATTCCTAATGGAGCTCCCAGATGATGTCAGTCATTTTCCCCATTAGAATCCTAGTTTCTTAGTTGAAATAGCAGACTCATCAAGTTATTTGAAATTTATGCCACAATTGGAGTGTATTTTTCCTAAATTTCACCACAAGTTTTCATGGGCATTTGAAAGTGATTACACAGAGTGTTGATGCCTTATGTTAAAGTGTGCTGTCTAACTCAATCCTGGAGGTTTTTTAAGGATAGCAACTAGTTTCGTCTTTGGTACGTTAATAATGAGCTCATTGTTTTACAGCTATTGTGTTTATATAGAGAGATGCCTGATAAATTATACTTAGGAGGAAAATGTTTCTCTCTTTGAATTTATTTTGCAAAAGTGTATTGCTTTTTTAGATAAACAGTTTCTGTGATTGTTAAAAGGAAGTAGAATTAACTTGACTGAACACTGATGAGTAATTGGTGCTTGATACATGTGGTAAGGAATGAATGAACTTGGAAAGAAAATCAGTATTTGAGAATTTGAAATTATGCTTTTGTTGGTCTCTCTTTGGGCCACTGATGTTACCACTCCAAGTAGTAGTCAAGTGTTTTGTGGTTATACAGCTAGTTTTTAGTTGGTTATGTGGAGACAAATGATTCTATTCCTATTTTTGTTAAATGGAGATGTAGAAATCCATTTTGAGAATTCTCTTGGTAAAATATATTTTTTTAAGATTTTATTTATTTATTTGACAGAGAGATCACAAGGCAGAGAGAGAGAGAGAGAGAGAGAGAGAGAGGAGGAAGCAGGCTCTCCGCTGAGCAGAGAGCCCCATATGAGGCTCGATCCCGGGACCCTGGGATCATGACCCGAGTTGAAAGCGAGGCTTAACCTACTGAGCCACCCAGGTGCCCCCAAGATATTTCTTTATAGATGAAGATACACGTATTTGTTTCTTAGGTCAAGATGAAAATGTAAGAAATACAAATGTTTTCTAAATATGTAGCCAATAACAAATTTAGATGATGAGCTCTAAAATCACCGCAGCTGTTAATTGGAGTCAATATAGCAAACACTTGTTTAGCTGAAATTCTTAGCAAGTGAGATAAAGCATAATTTTCTGCAGATCCTTTTATAAAGTCATTCTACAGTATTTTCTGGCCTTATTAAATAGATCAGAGGATTGGAGCAGATTTTCATGGATCTTAGTTGTTTTTAGAATATCATTATGACCTATAAACAATTATTTTCCAGGACTCTGCTTACCGAAGTTATAGACAACCAAACCAATTCTCCACTATTTCTATAAAAAATTATACAAATTGTTACTGTATTTCACTTTTTTAGGTTCATGCTTTAAAAACATCTCATCTTTTCTGACTCCCCCTCCCTCATTTGGAGGTGGTACATAACAAATTATTCCAGTTAATTGAATTTTCTTTTTAAACAGACTATGGATAAGAGGCTAGGTATTTTAAAACCAATACACATGACATAATTTAGAAAGAAAATGAGATTCCAGGGGCCCCTGGGTGGCTCAGTGGATTAAGCCGCTGCCTTCGGCTCAGGTGATCTCAGGGTCCTGGGATCGAGCCCCGCATCGGGTTCTCTGCTCCGCAGGGAGCCTGCTTCCTCCTCTCTCTCTGCCTGCCTCTCTGCCTACTTGTGATCGCTCTCTCTGTCAAGTGGATGAATAAAATCTTAAAAAAAAAAAAATGAGATTCCAGTACCTCCTGAAAGTGTTGGGGTAGTTCTCCTTTTTTGTTGATCGCAGTGGCAAAGTTGGAAGGAACTGATGTGTGAGAGGCAGAGGACCAAAGTGTACTGTAACATCATGGCTTCTTGAGAATTTTTCACAAGAAGCGAGATGGTAGAAAATAACTTTCAGAATCTAGTAGGTGACTTAGGCTGCTCTTAAAGTACACTGATTACAAGTCAGACCAAACCGACGCTGACAGATTGCTCTGCATCTGTGAGTTCACATACAACCACTTAGAACTCTCATTCACATTTTATTTCAAACACATTTAAAAAATTACAATCAATTCAGTTAAAGTCAACTTAGTGAAATGCCACATTCTGGGCTTCCTGGGAGCAGTACAATGAAGTTGAAAAAGAACTGGACCAGAACACCAAAAAGTTTACTTCTGGCTGAACGTCACTGCTTGTGGCAAGGCAGAGAAACTCAAGGAAGATTATCCTTATCAAAGGCCTTGAAACCGTTAAATGCAACCGAATGGTGACTTCCAGCATGCAAAAATACTCTTTGCCTTTTGATTTTTCTTGATCAAATAGGTTAAAACCACATTTTAAATCTATACCAAGATAATAAGATTAGGGATGAACAAACATTGTTTAAAGTAGAATTCAGAGAGAAAACAGAAAACAGAGGATTCTTGTCCTTGAGTCGCTCTGTAATCACTTACCTTTCTCATCCTTCTAACCAGTCACTCAGCCTTTTGCTCCTCAACTTAAAACCCTGCCCTTCTTTAAAATCATTCTTTCCCTCTAGTATCTTCCCCCTGCCAGCAGTGTATCCCTTTAGAACCTCTCCAGGTTAAACACGGTTACCACTCTGGGTTGGTTCTATTTAAATTACTTCTGTCCCTCATCTGCAGTGGACCCATTTAAAAAAATTTTTTGTCAAGTTTTATTTATTTAATTAATCTATGTACGCAGCATGGGGCTTGGACTCAAGAGCCAGAGATCCAGAGTCACATAATCCTCTAACTGAGCTAGCCAGGTGCCCCTGCCTTGGACCCATTTTAAAAAATTTGTCTCCCAGCATCAGAAAATGCTGCTTAACATTAACCATGGTGACTGATAAAGATCTCAGTTTAAGTTTCTATAACCAATACCATAAAGCATTTCAGCCTGCCATCTATACCCTATGGACTGGTCATCTTGTACCTTAAAAACTGAAACAAAGAAAGGGTAGATTTTAGTAAGGGGTAGGGACAGCTGAATCTGCAGCTCAAAGTCCAATGTGGGGAGAGGACATGATTTTTGCCACTTTAAAGTTACGTGGAAAAAGGGAAGCAACCATCCAAGGCAGGGTCTTCACCTGTTTCCAATGGGCTTCTAGATGGTCAGTGACAAGGTCACAGGAAGCTCAAAAAGCCCTGAAATTAAATGTAAAATTTTATGTGCCTCTGTTCATTTTCTTGGGAGAAGAAAGCTCCTAATTGTCTTGATTTTTTTTCCATTTGTTTTGTATGCAAAGAAGAGTTAAAAAAAAAGTTAGTTTTCCTCTTACACTGCTGGTGGGAATGCAAGCTGGTGCAGCCACTCTGGAAAACAGTATGGAGGTTCCTCAAAAGGTTAAAAATAGAGCTATCTACCCTACAACCCAGGAATTGCACCGCTAGGCATTTATCAAAAGGATACAAACAGTGATCCGAAGGGGCTCCTGCACCCCAATGTTTATAACAATAATGTCTACAATAGTCAAAGTATGGAAAGAGCCCAGCTGTCCATTGACAGATGAATGGATAAAGAAGATGTGTTATATATATACATATATGAAATGGAATATTACTCAGCTATTGAAAAAGTGAAATCTTAACATTTGCAATGTTGTGGATGGAGCTAGAGGATACTATGGTAAGCGAAATATGTCAGTCTGAGAAAGATGATTATCATACGATTTCACTCAAATGTGGAATTTAAGAAACGAAACAGAGGATCAAAGGGGGAGGGAGGGAAAAATAAGATGAAATCAGAGAGGAAGACAAACCATAAGAGACTGTTAACTATAGGGAACAAACTGAAGTTTGTTGGGGGGGGGGGGTGGGGGGATAGGGCTAGATAACCAGGTGATGGGCATCAAGGAGGGCCTTTGATGAAATGAGCACTGGGTGTCATATGCAACTGATGAACCAATAAACTCTACCTCTGAAACTAATAATATACTATATCTTCATTGAATTTAAATTAAAAAATAGAAAGTTTGGAGGAAGTATTAGAAAAAGTTCTCTGAAGGGGAACCCTCCTACACTGTTGGTGGGAATGCAAGCTGGTGCAACCACTCTGGAAAACAGCATGGAGGTTCCTCAAAATGTTGAAAATAGAACTACCCTATGACCCAGCAATTGCATGACTGGGTATTTACCCTGAAGATACAAACGTAGTGATCCGAAGGGGCACGTGCACCCGAATGTTTATAGCAGCAATGTCTACAATAGCCAAACTATGGAAAGAACCTAGATGTCCATCAACAGATGAATGGATAAAGAAGAGGTAGTATATATACACAATGGAATACTATGCAGCCATCAGAAGAAATGAAATCTTGCTATTTGCGACAACGTGGATGGAACTAGAGGGTATCATGCTTAGTGAAATAAGTCAATCAGAGAAAGACAACTATCATATGATCTCCCTGATATGAGGACGTGGAGATGCAACATGGGGGGTTAGGGGGATAGGAGAAGAATAAATGAAACAAGATGGGATTGGGAGGGAGACAAACCATAAGTGACTCTTAATCTCACAAAACAAACTGAGGGTTGCTGGGGGGAGGTGGGGTTGGGAGAGGGGGAGTGGGGTTATGGACATTGAGGAGTGTATGTGCTATGGTGAGTGCTGTGGAGTGTGTATACCTGGCGATTCACAGACCTGTAACCCTGGGGATAAAAATACATTATATGTTTATAAAAAAATAAGAAATAAATAAAAAATTAAAAAAAAAGAAAAAGTTCTCTGTGGTAGCATCAGAGCTAAGTAGGGGAAATCTATATCAAAAGAGAGAAAACATAACTTCACCATTTTCATATTCTAAAACTGCCAGATTTAGAGTTGAGTGAGGACCAATCATTTTTTTTTCTAATTTGAAGTTATGATGCATTATTGTCAATGACTGTTCAACTTAAAATCACAGTACTGGTTTAACATTTTACACCGATAAATTTTTTAAAAGGTATCAAATATATTCTATGACCAAGCACATCCATTTACATGTTATTATTTTTGGATGAAAAATACTTTCATTGGTAAAGTATAATGGTAACTGCTGAAGGTCCTTAAATACAAATGTGTGAGTTAGGATACTTGGGGGAAACAGGTGAATATGAGAAGGTTATGGCCCTGGTTCAGGTTATAGTGTCCTCAGGAGGCACATAAACCAATGTCTATGATTAGGTGTTAGAGACATTAGCTAGTTAGCATTTTATGCCCCTAGAATTATACTTTTCAGAAGTATTTTAACGAACTCATTTACTTAGGTATTATATTTTTAAAAAATCTCTATTTGAGAATAAAACAAAAAAAAAAAACAGGAGCAGTTGTTACTTGTAGCATAATTTTTAAAGGATCATTTTTGGTCAATGTCAGTTTATTATATTATCAGTAATATAAGCAGAGAATAAAAGTATGAAGCTAGCAGAGGAAATGCAGTTCATTAAAAGAAGAATAAAGCAATTTCATTGAACATTCCCCACCCCTTGCTGAAGACCTCACTTTGGAATAATGACAAATTGATCATTTAAATGTAACTGAGCTCGACCAGAGATTAAATAATCTGGAAATTTTGCTTGCTTAACTGAACTAGCCAGTGTTCTTGCTGGAGGTATATTCTGGATATTTCTGGTTAAAAATGGGTGTGGAAAACAAACTGAGGGCTGCCAGGGGGTGGGGCCTAGGGAGAGGGTGGTGGGGTAATGGACATTGGGGAGGGTATGTACTATGGTGAGTGCCGTGAAGTGTGTAAACCTGGCGATTCACAGACCTGTACCCTTGGGGCAAATAATACATTATATGTTTATTAAAAAATAAAAAAAATTATAAAAAAATAATTTAATACGCAAAACAGAAAAAAGTGGGTGTGGATTTATACACACACACACACACACACACACACAATCAACAGCCCCACCTGCATCAAAACAAGAGCCCAGTCACCTGCAAACCTAAAAAAAGGGCTTGTCTGAAAAACCCATACTTCTTTCCGGTTCTCAGAATTCGCACACTAAAAAACTTTTTTCTCTTTCTCTAACTTAAGTTTGAATGTCCTCATAAAATGAGGCCAAATGCCATCTTGGGCTTTTTTCTCTTCTATCTTTTTTCCTTCCTAAGGTAACTTACTGTTTGGCTAGAGTTCAACATCAAGGAAAAAAAAAAAGAGAGAGAGAAAGGGACTCTATGAATGTAAGAACCGTGAGTGCGCTGCTGTTCGTGTTTCTGTTGCAAGCGCAGTGAGGCTTGCAGATGAGATAGAAAGCTCAGAGAAATTCCTCAGGCTTACTCTGCTTACGGGAACAGAATTAACAGCTAAAGAGAGCAAGTCTTTTTTTTTCTCCACCCCCTAAAAGAGGAAAAGAGAAATAAAAACGCTCTCTAAAAATTTAACACTTTCAGGACACACGCCTGAGTGGCTCAGTCAGTTAAGTGTCTGCCTTTGGCTCAGGTCATGATCCCAGTGTCCTGGGATCTAGGCCTGCATGGGGTTCCCTGCTCAGTGTGGGGCTAGGGCATGCTCTCTCTCTCCCCGACAAATAAACAAATACAATCTTTAAAAAAAATTAACACTTTCATAATTTTATAAGTTGATTACTGTGGACAGACTTTTGGTAGAAACCTGTATTTACCTTACTGTGCAAAAACCAGGAAAACAGGCAGTTGGATAAGTTTTTTGAATTTATCTAATAGATTTTTAAAGTTTTTACAATTCATGACTATGGTAAAACATTTTTAAAGTAAAGTATTGGGTCAAAATAAAAAGTAAAATTCTCTTCTTCATCCCCCAGTACAGCCTTTGTCTGTCCATCCCACCTCCAGAACGCAGCCCTAACCAAGTTCTACTTTCTTGAATTAATTACTGCTGGCATGCAGGGCAAGTTTACCAAAACTGACCCACCTGTTTTTTGTACAACCCAGGAAAGAAGATTGCTACATTTTTAAATGGTTAGGGAAAAAATTATATTTGTGACATGTAAAACTTACAAGAAATTCAAATTTCCATGTCCACAAATGGAGATTCCTGGATGGAGTGCAGCCATGTTCATTTCCTTACATATTGTCTATGGTTACTTCTGCATTCTAACACCAAAGTTGGTTCCTGTGACAGGGACCCTATATCCTGCAAAACATGAAATATTTACACTATGGTCTTGTATAGAAAAAAATTGGTGATCCTCAACCTAGGGTATTTTCTATGAGGTTGTTCTTCTTTGCTCCCTCCCTCTTTGTTTCTCTCTTTTTGTCTGATTGCTCAGTTTATTAACAAGTGCACTGCTAAAAAGTGGGGGTGATGTTTGTCTTGCTTCGCACATTAAAGAGAGCATGCTTCTAGTATCTTAACTTGAGATGTAGGGCTGGTTTGATTTACCATGTTAAGGTAAACATTTTTCCTGTACTCCATCCCTTAAAAGAAAAAGAATGTTGGATTTGTCCTTATAAAGATGGATGTGAGTTTTCTCATTTTATGTAGAAAATTTACTGTTTTCCTAACTGAACCTTCCTTGTGGTCCTAAGAGAAACCCCATGTAGCCAGGTTATATTCTTTTATGGTTCCACTGGCTTATGTATTTCTTTAGTAGTGCTTCTTCCTTACGTGATGGGATTCTCAAAGGCAGTCTTTCTTGGAACATGGTATTCAAATAGAATCCTTCATGCTGAAGATGAGGAAACTTGGCTTACAATTTTAGTTTTAAATCCAGCACTTACAAAGCAAAGAAACTGCTGGGCAGTGATCCCTAAATTTTCTTCCTACAAAGATGGGGAAAACTTTCACCTTATTCTTGACAGCTGGTGGTTATGGAAAAAACCTCAAAATATTCTGACATCCTGTTAAACTCCTCACACATGCTCTATCTTAAGAGATACTGAGATGATGATAAGAAAGAGGAAGTCAAGTATCCTAAGGGGTAGTGAAGTCAGGTCTGGTGTTATCTGAGCTGATTAACGTCATTGGTTCTCACCCACTAGGGTGACCACGTGGTATGTTCTCTAAACAAGGACAACTTTGAGAATAAAAGGAAGTAATAAAAGTCTTGGAATTGTATAATTTAAAATATGTTTGCTAGCCCAGTTTGGTTTGATTGTATAACACATGAGAAATCATTCGACTAATGCTTATTCTCAAAAGTAAAATTCTTTAAAAAATATTCAAGTATATTATACCAAAATTTTAAAATTATTCTTTGTATATGCCAACATTATTATTATTATTACTGTTATTATTATTATTTTTAGTAGACTCCATACCCCGTGTGGGGCTTGAACTCACAACCCTGAGACTGAGTCACATGCTCTGCTGACTGATCCAACCAGGTGCCCCAACATTCATCAGTTTCTTTTTTTTTTTTTTTTAAAGATTTTATTTATTTACCTGACAGAGAGAGAGATCACAAGTAGGCAGAGAGGCAGGCAGAGAGAGAGAGGAGGAAGCAGGCTCCCTGCGGAGCAGAGAGCCTGATGCGGCCCTCGATCCCAGCGACCCTGAGATCATGACCTGAGCCGAAGGCAGCGGCTTAATCCACTGAGCCACCCAGGCGCCCCATTCATCAGTTTCTTAATGGTAATTGTCTTTTCTACCAGGTGCCTGGTATTTTTCTGGATTTTTTCTGGTTATTATCAGAATTTATTTTTCAATGTGATCTTATTTTTTTTCTCATAAAAATGCCTGCAATTATCTTTAGAGTTTTCCTTGTGGTTAATATATTTGGAATGTTCATCAGCTTTAACTGACATTTCTCTATAGGCTCTACTATTTTTAATTAAGAAAATACTCATTCTGTAGGCGCTATCTGATAAATCCAAGAAATTTTTTGTTTCAGTGGAGGACTATCTTTTAAATCTTTTTTTTTTATAATTTTTAAATTTTTTTATAAACATATAATGTACTACTAGCCCCAGGGGTACAGGTCTGTGACTCGCCAGGTTTACACACTTCACAGCACTCACCATAGCACATACCCTCCCCAATGTCCATAACCCAACCACCCTCTCCCTACCCCTCTCCCCTGGCAACTCTCAGTTATTTTTGTGAGATTAAGAGTCTCTTATGTTTGTCTCTCTATCTTTTTAATCTTAAAGTCATTTTTAATCTTACTGAGAAATTATCTAATACTTTATTTTTGATTTGGTTAGAGTCACTTCTTGAACAGAAATTCTATACAATGAAACATGCAAAATAACTCATTTCTTTTTACAATTATTTAAAATGTTTTATTAAATTTCCAAGCTACAGAATTGTAGTTTTTTCCTATTTCATTCCATTTGTGAGTAAAGTATAAATTTATCCAATTAAATAAAGATTTTTAATAAATCAAGATAGTCCCACTTAAGGTTCATTCTTTCAAGGGCAGTGACCATATTTTTATAAGATTATTTGGTCACACAAATGATAAATTGAGCTTTGGGTTAGGACTATCAACCCATTTAGAGTGTGCATGTATATTTGCATGCATGTGTCCTTCTGACTGTCTTTTTCAATTTGTCAGTTTCTCACTGAGAAAAAAATAAAATAGTATGAAAGGTCAGCAGTGGAACATAGTTCTGCTTCCTACCCATCTTGCAGTGTATGGGTCTCTTTCCTAGGAGCAATAGTTATTACCAACTTCTTGGGCCTTCTTCCACAAATATTTTTTCTATATTGAAGCATGTCCCTATCCATTTATCATTCAACTATCTACTGATCATCTCTGTCTATACCTACCTATTTTATTTGTTAGTTGTTTTATTTTTTTTTAATTTTTATTTATTTTTTTTTAAAGATTTTATTCATTTGACAGACAGAGATTGCAAGCAGGCAGAGAGGCAGGCAGAGAGAGAAGGGGGAAAGCAAGCTCCCCACTGAGCAGAGAGCCCTATGTGGGGCTCAATCCCAGGACCCTGAGATCATGACCTGAGCTGAAGGCAGAGGCTTAACCCACTGAGCCACCCAGGAGCCCCTTGTTTTTATTTTTTAAATGTTAATTCCAATGTAGTTAACATACAGTGCTAAATTAATCTCAGATATACCACATAGTGATTGTATAATTCTATACATTACTCAGTGCTCATCATGATAAATGCGCTCTTTAATCCCCATCACCTATTTCACCCATTCCCCCCGCCCCACGTTTCCTCTGGTAACGATCATTCTCTTCTCTACAGTCTATTTTATAGTTTTTCTCTTTTCTTTCCTTTTTTTTTTTTTAAGATTTTATTTATTGATTTGACAGGGAGAGAGACAGTCAGAGAGGGAACACAAGCACCTGGAGTGGGAGAGGGAGAAGGAGGCTTCCTGCTGAGTAGGGAATCCCAGAACCCTGGGATCATGACCTCAGACAAAGGAAGACACTTAACAACTAAGCCACCTGGGCGCCCCCTCTATCTCTTTTTTTCCCCTCTTTGTTCATTTGTTTTGTTTCTTAAATTCCACATAATGAATGAAATCAAATGGTATTTGTTTTTATCGAACTTATTATCTCACTTAGCATGTATACCCTCTAGATTTATCCATATTGTTGCAAATGACAAGATATCTTTTTTATGGCTGAGTAACATTCTATTGTGCATGTGTGTATGTGTGTATCCATTCATCTATCAATATCTCATTGTGGTTTTGATTTGCATTTCCCTGTGTTGAGTGACACTGAGCATCTTTTCATGTGTCTGTCGGCCATGTGTATGTCTTCTTTGGACAAATGTCTGTTCATGTCTTCTATTTTTAATTGGATTATTTGTTTTCCTGATGTTGAGTTGTAAAAGTTCTTTATATATTTTGGATACTAACCCTTTGTCAGATATGTCATTGCAAATATTTTCTCCTGTTCCGTAGGTTGCCTTTTGGTTTGTTGTTTCCTTCGCTGTGAAGAAGCTTTTTATTATGATGTAGTCCCAATAGTTGTTGCATTTGTTTCCCTTGCCTCAGTAGACATATCTAGAAATATGTTGTCATGGCTGATGTCAGAAAAATTACTGCTGTGCTCTCTTCTGGGATTTTATGGTTTCATGTCTCATATTCAGGTCCTTAATCCATTTTCAATCTATTTTTTGTATGGTGTAAGAAATTGGTCCAGCTTTATTCTTTAGCATGTTACTGGTTCAATTTTCCCCAATACGTTTTTTAAAGAAACTGCTTTTTAGCATTTCATAGTCTTCCTTTCTTTGTTGAAAGTTAATTGATGACATAATTGTAGGTCTATTTCTGGACTCTCTATTCTCATCCATTGATCGATGTGTCTACTTTTGTGCCAGTAATATACTTTTAGAATACTACAGCTTTAAAATCTGGGATTGTGATGGCTCCAGTTTTGTTCATTTTTAAAGATTGCTTTGGCAACTTGGGGTCTTGCATGGTTCCATACAAATTTTATGATTATTTGTTCTAGTTCTTTAAGAAGTGCTATTCATATTTTGATGGGCTTGCATTAAATGTGTTAATTGCTTTGGGAAGTATGGACATTTCAACAATATTCTTCCAATCCATATCCATAGACTATTCTTCCATTTGCTTGTATCATCTTCAATTTCTTTCATCACTGTTTTATGGCTTTCAGAATATTGGTCTTTTACCTCCTTTATTTCCAAATATTATTTTTGGTATAACTATAAATGGTATTTTTTTTCTTAATTTCTCTTTCTGCTGCCACATTATTAGTGTATAGAAATGCAATGAATTTCTGTATACTGACTTTGTATTCTACAACCTTAATTCACTTATCAGTTCTAGTAGTTTTTTGGTGCAGTCTTCATGGTTTTCTATGGAAACCTACCTATTAAATTTTTATATTAGCACAAATGATGCCATTCTTCTAATACTTCTGAGCCTCTCTTTTTTATTTAATAATATTGAATATTGTACTCTATCAGATAAGGTATTTATGCAGCTGCCCACCAAGTTAAAGAGAAAGAATACATTGTAGAGAATGTTTATCTGTCTTTATTTTCTAAATCCAACAGAGGGAAATACTTACTTTAAAAATAGTGTTTTCTGGGGAATAAAATCAGATTCTTTGGTTTAAAGGAATAGATCTCTCCAGCATTTGTTTTGAAGCAGTTTTACTTTATTTTATTTTATTTTTAGATTTTATTAATTTATTTGACACAGAGAGAGAAAGATCACAAGTAGGCAGAGAGGCAGGCAGAGAGAGAGGGAGAAGCAGGCTCCCTGTTGAGCAGAGAGCCCGATGCGGGCCTTGATCCCAGAACCCCGAGATCATGACTTGAGCCGAAGGCAGAGGCTTTAACCCACTGAGCCACCCAGGTACCCCTGGAGCAGTGTTATTTTATACCGAACATTTGAAAAGCATAGTGTTTTTATAAGCTGCTCATGTTCAGCATCTGCAACCTACAGATTCTTGTCATATCAAGAATGATGACATTTCCCAATGCAAAATAATGTCCCTTTCATTCCCTTGAAGTGTTTCAAGTTCCTAAACCTTTAGGACACTACAGCTAAACACTTGGTAAACATTTGTTTTTTTCACAATATGGATATAAATGAGATTTATTCTTTGGTACTCACCCTATGGACTACTTAAAATTAAATAGAATTGTGAATATAGCTGTTGGGTTTTACTTTAATCCATAAAAATGTTCCTATGCCTTGCATAGGCAGAGAATTTTCCCTCCCCTGGAGATCAGGGACTGAGATTGGTCACTCAGTTTCCCCAGATTCGGTTTGGGAGACAGCCCTGACAGGTCTGCAGATGGCTCCCAATCTAGTTTTTGAGTGGATAAAGAGCAGATCAAGTGGGAAAAAGAAAGCAGAACCAACTAGTCCCAGAACCGGGGGTAGGAGAGAAGTCAGCAGTGGGTCTGGGGAACAAACAAGGGTAGGGCTCTTGGATGATGTGTGGGACAGTTGGCTCCATTTAAGAGCTGGAGGGAGTGTGGATGTAGCCTTATCATGAGCTTAGAGAATAAAGAATCTTAAGATGGCAAATATAATGTTTATAATGAGATAAATTTGAGTTTTAAAACTTAGAACTTATCTGCCGAAACTAAATTATATTCATAACTTAATGTGAAAGTACCATGATACAGAATACATTATGTTTTTAGGGGAATTATACATCTTTGTGCAGGAAATCATTTTATTTTGATAACTTACTTAAAAAAATATTGAAAGAGGAATGTTCCCTGAAAGAGAAAACAGCTCCTCCAGCTGGTCCTCCGCGCCACACAGCTAAATGCAATCCCTGGTCAGTATTCTTAGGGGTGAAATATAATACACACAAATTCACAATGAAAATTAATGTTAAAAGAGCTACTTCTCCAAGTCCATTAAATTATGTATTATAGTTCTTCTATATATGGGACTGATATTTTGTGTGCTTCGTAACTTAACAATACAAAATAGTCCTCAGTCCTGATAAAGATCTTCATCCTTTTCCCCTCTGTTTAGTTTAAGATAATACAGGATTTTAATTTGGTATTTTACATTTGCTATATATATTCTTCAGAGAACTCCTTGACTAAATACTGTGGGTTGCTCACTTAAGATTATTTTTCTTTCATACAGGCCTCTTTTTTGAAAGACACTGATTTAGTTCAGATTCTCCTTTTTTTCTGTGCTGGTCTATATTGAGGGGAGGTCAACCACATACCTAGTCCCAGAGGGAAATGTTCATTAGAAAATTGCAATGTCTTTCAAGCAGAGACATTTGGCAATGTCTTTAAATTGTCACAGCTGGAGAGGGTGCAACTGGTGCCCCGTTGTAGAGGGCAGAGTTGATTTTAAATGTCCTATCATGCACAGGACAGCTCCCACAGCAAAGAATCACGCAGCCCCAAATGCCAGTAGCACCAAGGTAGGGAACCCCCAGTCTATTTTAACCAAGTCATGGTGATTCCACTCCAAACCAGTCAACAGTGGGTTAAATAATGAGCACGTGATTGATTCTAGCCAATGAAGTAGGAGAGGGAATCTAAATAAAGTTTTTTTTTCTTTCTCATTAATAAAATTCAGTAAAAATTAAAAAAAAAAAAAGGCCCCCTCTGCCATCATCTATGGTCATGTTTAGATGTAATGCATGTAACTATGATGGTCACCTTGAGAGCATGAGGGCAGTTAAGGAACACAAAATTCATGTCCTTTAAAGAGCTTGATAGAAAGGTGAGAAGAAGTTGTGTGTGTGTGTGTGTGTGTGTGTGTGTGTGTGTGTGTGTGTGTGTTTAAATATCAGAGTCATTGCCTTGAACAGTCTAAGAACCATCATGATTTAGGGCTTGCTCTATTAAAAAAAAATTGCTATTGTTTAAACCAATAGAGTCCGTTTTCTGTCACTTTTCGTCAATAATGTTCTAATTGATAAATTTTAGTAGCCATGGGTTTCTTCCGTGGCTCAGTCTGTTAAGCATATGCCTTCAGCTCAGGCCATGACCCTGGGTCCTGGGAGCGATCCCCATATCTGGCTCCTTGCTCAGCAGGGAGTCTGCTTCTCCCTCTACCTGCTACTCTCCCTGTTTCTGTGAGCTCTCTCTGTCAAATAAATAAATAAATAAATCTAAAAAATTTAGTATTTGCTTGTTTTGTAAGAAATTATTCAATGTTTCTTTGGCATTTAGTTTCATTGGTTTCATTTCTAATTGCTACTTCTCTATGTCATATTTATTTTCATTGGAATTTTGTTTTGTGAAATTTTAGAGCAAAAGTACTTGTGTGGTATTTCTTGGTATGCTTAAGTCTAAAATGTCTTTATTCTCCTCTCATGAAAATGAGAGCTTGCTTGGTTGTTGAATTATTCCTGGTTCAGTGATTTCCGGTTGTGCTTGTTAGTATACAGTATCATCTAACTGTTGAGTGTAGAAGGAAGATTTGAGATGAATCTGGCTCTCTCTCTCTCTCTCTCTCTTTTACGATTCTATTTATTTGAGAGGGAGAGAGGGAGAGAGAGTGAGCGAGAGCACAAGAGGAGGGGGAGAGGGGGAAGCACACTCCCCGCTGAGCAGGGATCCCAACACAGGACTCCATCCCAGGACCCTGAGCTGAAGGCAGATGCTTAACTGACTGAGCCACCCAGGTGCCCCAAATCTGACTCTCATGATAAAAAAATACTTAATCAAGATATTATCAAGTGTAATTTTGCCTAAAAGGCTGAAAATTTATCTAATGTAAATACCCAAGTCTGTGTTCTTATCCATAGAAGGTTTGTTTGTTTGTTTTGTACTATGTAGCTGGTTATTGATTTTCATTCCGTTAAACTGTTTCTTTCTTGGAAATTTATTTTATGTATATTGGATTTCTGACACTATTATCTATGTGTCCCTTATAATTATTATCTCTTTAACTTTTTACTCAGAGAATTTCTCACTTATCTTCTGATGTGATTTTTGTAGTATTAAATTTATCATCCACTGTTTCTATTATGGTAAAAAAAGTTAGCTGTCCTATTTTTCAATTATAAATCTCTTTACTGTTTTAAAATTGTTTTCTTTATGATTGCAGATCTTATTTTCATATATATGAGGTAAGATGCCTTTGTGCAGCTATATTGAGCCAGATATTAAACCTTCAGAGTTAATTTAATTTAACTCAGTTTCTCATGCTAGCATCTTTGCCAGATTTATACTGTGGGTGTCTTTGTGGCACCCCACTCTAGGAAAGACTCCAAGTTTTATTGCAGTTCCTAGAAACTCCAGCAGAATTTAAATTTACTCCCACTTACCACCCCATAACTAAGCCTTATTTTCAGGACCCACTGCAAACCTGCTGGATGTGCGTTCCTTTAGTTTTTCACCCCTGAAGGCACACCTTGATATGTATTAGATTAGGGGCACATCAGTCCTTCTCTCAGTCTGGTCTTGCCTGTATAGATTTTTTGGTCTGGTTAACTAAACCTATCTGTAGTTGCCAAGAAGGTATAATTTTTTCCTCTATACTACTCAGAGGAGAGTTTGGAAGAATGTGGACTCTACTTGCCATCTTGATTTGAAAGTTGCCATTGACCCCACCTTAAACCGAGCCTAAATGGGTTCAGTGACTTGGCTAATCTCACAGTAAGTGGCTCAGACTTAGGTTTTTGAACCTAGATTTTGTGTTTTTCCCACTAAGGGAGAGCTCACATACAGTGCTTAAGAGTGGAGGCCCTAGGGAAGACAAATAGACAGGTTCTAACATCTGAAAGAGCGGGTCTGTAATGGGTCTGTTTGGGGACCTGAGTTTCCACTGCTGATTGGAGGGAAAGCAAAAGCATGAAAAGAGGATTTTTCTTTTCTTTTCTTCTTCTTCTTCTTCTTCTTCTTCTTCTTTTAACCATTATTCTTCATAATGGAACCAGTGATTTTAGTCGTGTATTTCATCATGCTTCCGCTAACATTTTCATCATTGCCTTAACAACTATCATGACAACTTATTACTTTCAGGAGTCACTTGAGAAACAATGATCATGGGGCCATTTGCCTTCTGCACTCACCTTCCCATTGTCCCGCTCTGATCCCTGGATGTCTGGGTTCAGATACCTCATTAGTAGCCTCTGCAACCCAAGGCAAGTCATTAATACAAATAAAAATGATGATAATGTTCATCTTACAAACTTGTTGTCAGGATTAAATGAGTGAGGACCTGAAAAGCAACAGGAAGTGAACTCTACCTTCCCAGACATGTTCTACTCTGAACCAGCCTGTCTTAACAGTTAGTGGAGGTGAGACAGAGAATACAAAGGTCAAGTTGCTCTCCTTTTTGGAAGAGATGATAAATGCATAGAAAAATAATCTTTGATGAATTCCCAATCTCATTTCTCTTATTTATGACTGTAACTGTTATTCAAATGAGCCCACTAAATCCAGAAACTAAGAAAACTCTTTATCAATAGGACCGATGGGTGTGATGTATTAGATATTTTCCAAAAATGTAACATTTTTAAAAGGAAGACTTCTTTCAAGAAACAGCCTTTTTTGAAAAATTATGACTTAAAGGATTTCAAGCACTAATTCCATTTTTATTTTGAACAAATATCACTGTGTTTTAGTCCTGTTTTTCATGACCCGACAAATTATTTTAGTGAACTCTACTGAGAAGGTCCAGTTGCAACCTGAGGCTTCCAGTTAGTGGGGAAGCTCCACGGGAGGCTGAGCTGAAGATCTCTGGTTCTGACATTAGGTGTCACTGCAATCAAGGGAAAGCAGAGCAAGCAACCAAGTCCTGGAGGGGAACTTGAACATGGAGAGACAAAGATACACATTTAAATTGTGGTATGAAGTACCTGGAGAAGAACCTATGACAGCAAGATTTGCATATTCACATTGCCATTGCCAAAAAAGAACATCTTAATATATGTTAACAGCGCTCACTTTCCTAAAACTGATTAGAAACACTAACTACTCTGCAAGTCTTGCTGTTTCTTCCCCTAGTAGATGATAAAACAAATTGATAGAGGTTCCCCAGGATTTTCATGGAACCATAATTCTAAAATGTTATAAATAATTTCATAAACCAGCTATGAGTCTAGTTCTTCAAATTGAGCTTAAAGCTTAAACTTTAAATCTTCCTTTAAATGTATTTTAATTATGTACCTTATCAGATATTTCCAAAGTTCTTTTTTTTAATAAAGATTTTATTTATTTATTTGACAGAGATCACAAGTAGGCAGAGAGGCAGGCGGAGAGAGAGGAGGAAGCAGGCTCCCTGCTGAGCAGAGAGCCCGATGCGGGGCTCGATCCCAGGACCCTGAGATCATGACCTGAGCTGAAGGCAGAGGCTTAAACCACTGAGCCACCCAGGCGCCCCAATAGTTTTATTTTCTTTTGGTTGTTCTCACTGAAAAGAAATGGATGTATGGCATAACTCAGACCAATGATTCTTGTGTTGTTTTGAAACTGCTGTAATTATGGAAGCTGTTCTGCCTATCTGTATTAGTATCTTGATGATTCACAACCAAGCTTACAACTAAGTTATGCAGGTTATATTAATCTGTATATTAGCATGCTTTAGAATTGCTAATTTTTTATAGCAGGAAGGAGTGAAATATCTATATATGTCTCAATCTGCCTCTGCCAAGCTGTTTCAACAATTACATTCACTGCCAGAAGTATGGATGTGTCACAAAATTTTAAAAGTATGAACATATTCTTGGACAGTATGACTCTAAGAATTTATGATTATCTTCATGATTAGGGACCTTGTCTACCAACATCAGGAACGTATTAATGTCATAATTCACTGTATTTTTCACTGTATGAAAAATTACTTTCTTTTAATTCCATTTAGCCTTCTTTACCCATTTTCACTTAGTATGTTTCTCTTAATTTCTTTGATACTGGTGTATTTTTTCGTTCCTAAGACTTGACAGTTACAATTCTTAAGGTTGATCCCATCATATATTTATGGATTTCACAGTGTAAGTTGGGTATACTCTTGTTGTGACATGAAATTACCTTAATGTTACGGTAGCTCTAAGCATGCTACCAGCAAACTATTTTAGAGGTCAGAGTCTGCAAAATCTCACAGACCAAACTAAGGTTCTCAGATTACATGAGAACCTTGGACCAACACACAGAGAGGAGCAACGGGAGAGATGGCCTAGATCAGTATGTCTTGGATGCAATGCAAATGGGGAGGAAGGACACAATGCCTAAATCCTCTGCAATATAATATCTGTACTTCCTGTGCCTTTCTACTAGATCACTCTTCTCTGTTAATCGTGGGTTTATGATAATGGAAGTTGAAGATGGGCAAGGGGCTCGGGAAAAGATATGTACCCAGAGTCAACTTGTTTTTATCAAAGAAACATAGGATGAAACATCTGACCAGTAGCTTTCAATGAATAGCAGTGGCTTTTACCTGTATGGAGTAAAAAATGTGAGGGGCTAGTATGAGTGTGACTCATTCACTCAAAGGTGACCGATTCAAGGATGACATTAATGAAGGGGCACGATTTGAACTTAGGAAACTTACATGTACTTACATGTAATAAAACTTACATTTTTATACATTTATTGAGACTTACTTTGCATATAATTAAGTGAATTCATCTTAACAGTACAATGACTTCTTTTTGGTGGGGAGGGGCAGAGGAAGAGGGAGAGAGAGACTCTTAAGCAAGCTCCATGCCTAGTGGGGAGCGCCACACAGGGCTCAATCTCATAACCCTGAGATTATGAGGTGAGCTGAAATCAAGTTTTGGCTACTTAACTGATTCAGCCACCTGGGCACCCAACACTTTAATGACTTTTGAGGAAAGTATACAGCTGACCCTTGAATAATACAGGTTTGAACTTCATGAGTCTACTTATATGCAGGTTTTTTCAATGAATACAGTAAAGTACTATAAATTTATTTTTCCTTATAATTTTCTTATAAAAATATTTTATTTCTCCAGCTTAATTTATTACAAATATATTATTAAGAATATAGTATATGATATAAATAACATACAACACATGTGTTAACCAACTATGTTATCAGTAAGTCTTCTAGTGAACAATAGGCCTTTAGTAATTTAGTTTTTGGGGCATCAAAAGTTAAATGAAAATTTTTCAACTGTGCAGGGTTGGGGCTTCCAATTTTTTAAATTAACATACAATGTATTATTTGCCCCAGGGGTACAGGTCTGTGAATCATCAGGTTTGCACACTTCACAGCAGTCATCATAGCACATACCCTCCCCAATGTCCATAACCCAACCACTCTCTCCATACCCCCTGCCCCCCAGCAACCCTCAGTTTGTTTTGTGAGATTAAGAGTCACTTATGGTTTTTCTCCCTCCCGATCCCATCTTGTTTCATTTTTTCCTTCCCTACCCTCAAACCCCCCAGGTTGCCTCTCAAATTCTTCATATCAGGGAGATCATATAATTGTCTTTCTCTGATTGACTTATTTCGCTTAGGTTTTCTTTGCTGTTCTTTCTCCACCTTTTTTAGGTGTAGGGTTAGGTTGTATACTTGAGACCTTTCTTGTTTCTTGAGAAAAGCTTGTTATTGCTAAATACTTTAGTCTCAGAACTGCCTTTGCTGTGTCCCACAGATTTTGAACAGTTGTATTTTCATTATCATTTGTTTCCATGAGTTATTTCAATTCCTCTTTAATTTCCTGGTTGACCCATTCATTTTTTAGTAGGATGCTCTTTAGCCTCCATGTATTTGAGTTCTTTCCAACTTTCCTCTTGTGATTGAGTTCTAGCTTCAGAGCACTGTGGTTTGAAAATATGCAGGGAATGATTCCAATCTTTTGGTACTGGTTGAGACCTGATTTGTGACCCAGATGTGATCTATTCTGCAGAATGTTTTATGTGCACTAGAGAAGAATGTGTATTCTTATTCTTTGGGATGGAATGTTCTGACTGTATCTTTATATCCATCTGGTCCAGTGTGTCATTTAAAGCCTTTATTTCTGGGGCACCTGGGTAGCTCAGTGGGTTAAAGCCTCTGCCTTCAGCTCAGGTCATGATCCCAGGGTCCTGGGATCAAGCCCTGCATCGGGCTTTCTGCTCAGTGGGAAGCCTGCTTCCCCCTCCTCTCTCTGCCTGCCTCTCTGCCTACCTGTGATCTCTGTCCGTCAAATAAATAAAATCTTTAAAAAAAAAGCCTTTATTTCCTTGTTGATCTTTTGCTTGGATGATCTGTCCACTTCAGTGAGGGGAGTGTTAAAGTCCCCCACTATTATTGTTGATGTGTTTCTTTGATTTTGTTATTAATTGGTTTACATAGTCGGCTGCTCCCATGTTAGGGGCATAGATATTTAAAATTGTTAGATCTTCTTGTTGGACAAACCCTTTGACTATGATACAGTGTCCTTCCTCATCTCTTATTATAGTCTTTGGCTTAAAATTGAATTGATATGATATAAGGATTGCCACCCCAGCATTCTTTTGATGTCCATTAGCATGGTAAGTTGTTTTCCACCCCCTCACTTTAAATCTGGAGGTGTCTTTGGGTCTAAAATGAGTTTTTTATAGACATCATGGTTTTTTTTTTTAATTTTTTAATTTATTTCTTATTTTTGTATAAACACATAATGTATTTTTATCCCCAGGGGTACAGGTCTGTGAATCGCCAGGTATACACACTCCACAGCACTCACCATAGCACATACACTCCCCAATGTCCATAACCCCACTCCCCCTCTCCCAACCACCCCCCCGCCAGCAACCCTGTTTGTTTTGTGAGATTAAGAGTCACTTATGGTTTGTCTCCCTCCCAATCCCATCTTGTTTCATTTATTCTTCTCCTATCCCCTAACCCCCCATGTTGCATCTCCACATCCTCATATCAGGGAGATCATATGATAGTTGTCTTTCTCCGATTGACTTATTTCACTAAGTATGATACCCTCTAGTTCCATCCACGTCGTCGCAAAAGGCAAGATTTCACTTCTTTTGATGGTTGCATAGCATTCCATTGTGTATATATACCACCTCTTCTTTATCCATTCATCTGTTGATGGACATCTAGGTTCTTTCCATAGTTTGGCTATTGTAGACATTGCTGCTATAAACATTCGGGTGCACGTGCCCCTTCGGATCACTACGTTTGTATCTTCAGGGTAAATACCCAGTAGTGCAATTGCTGGGTCATAGGGTAGTTCTATTTTCAACATTTTGAGGAACCTCCATGCTGTTTTCCAGAGTGGTTGCACCAGCTTGAATTCCCACCAACAGTGTAGGAGGATTCCCCTTTCTCCGCATCCTTGCCAGCATCTGTCATTTCCTGACTTGTTATTTTTAGCCATTCTGACTGGTGTGAGGTGATATCTCATTGTGGTTTTGATTTGTATTTCCCTGATGCCGAGTGACGTGGAGCACTTTTTCATGTGTCTGTTGGCCATCTGGATGTCTTCTTTGCAGAAATGTCTGTTCATGTCCTCTGCCCGTTTCTTGATTGGATTGTTTGTTCTTTGGGTGTTGAGTTTGCTAAGTTCCTTATAGATTTTGGACACTAGCCCTTTATCTGATATGTTGTTTGCAAATATCTTCTCCCATTCTGTCAGTTCTCTTTTGGTTTTGTTAACTGTTTCCTTTGCTGTGCAAAAGCTTTTGATCTTGATGAAATCCCAATGTTTCACTTTTGCCCTTGCTTCCCTTGCCTTTGGCAATGTTCCTAGGAAGAAGTTGCTGTGGCTGAGGGCGAAGAGTTGCTCCCTGTATTCTCCTCAAGGATTTTGATGGATTCCTTTCTCACATTGAGGTCCTCCCTCCATTTTGAGTCTATTTTCGTGTGTGGTGTAAGGAAGTAGTCCAATTTCATTTTTCTGCATGTGGCTGTCCAATTTTCCCAGCACCATTTATTGAAGAGGCTGTCTTTTTTCCATTGGACATTCTTTCCTGCTTTGTCAAAGATTAGTTGACCCTAGAGTTGAGGGTCTATTTCTGGGCTCTCTATTCTGTTCCATTGATCTATGTGTCTGTTTTTGAACCAGTACCATGCTGTCTTGATGATGACAGCTTTGTAATAGAGCTTGAAGTCCGGAATTGTGATGCCACCAACTTTGGCTCTCTTTTTCAATATTCCTTTGGCTATTCGAGGTCTTTTCTGGTTCCATAGGATTATTTGTTCCATTTCTTTGAAAAAAAATGGATGGTATTTTGATAGGGATTGCATTAAATGTGTAGATTGCTTTAGGTAGCATGACATTTTCACAATATTTGTTCCTCCAATGCATGAGCATGGAACATTTTTCCATTTCTTTGTGTCTTCCTCAATTTCTTTCATGAGTACTTTATAGTTTTCTGCATATAGATTCTTAGCCTCTTTGGTTAGGTTTATTCCTAGGTATCTTATAGTGTTGGGTGCAATTGTAAATGGGACTGACTCCTTAATTTCTATTTCTTCTGTCTTGTTGTTGGTGTAGAGAAATGCAACTGATTTCTGTGCATTGATTTTATATCCTGACACTTTACTGAATTCCTGTACAAGTTCTAGCAGTTTTGGAGTGGAGTCTTTTGGGTTTTCCACATATAGTATCATATCATCTGCAAAGAGTGATAGTTTGACTTCTTCTTTGCTGATTTGGATGCCTTTAATTTCCTTTTGTTGTCTGATTGCTGAGGCTAGGACTCCTAGGACTATGTTGAATAGCAGTGGTGATAATGGACATCCCTGCCGTGTTCCTGACCTTAGCGGAAAAGCTTTCAGTTTTTCTCCATTGAGAATGATATTTGCGGTGGGTTTTTCATAGATGGCTTTGATAATATTGAGGTATGTGCCCTCTATCCCTACACTTTGAAGAGTTTTGATCAGGAAGGGATGCTGCACTTTGTCAAATGCTTTTTCAGCATCTATTGAGAGTATCATATGGTTCTTGTTCTTTCTCTTATTAATGTGTTGTATCACATTGATTGATTTGTGGATGTTGAACCAACCTTGTAGCCCTGGAATAAATCCCACTTGGTCGTGGTGAATAATCCTTTTAATGTACTGTTGAATCCTATTGGCTAGTATTTTGGTGAGAAGTTTTGCATCTGTGTTCATCAAGGATATTGGTCTGTAGTTCTCTTTTTTGGTGGGATCCTTGTCTGGTTTTGGGATCAAGGTGATGCTGGCCTCATAAAATGAGTGTGGAAGTTTTCCTTCCATTTCTATTTTCTGGAACAGTTTCAGGAGAATAGGAATTAGTTCTTCTTTAAATGTTTGGTAGAATTCCCCTGGGAAGCCATCTGGCCCTGGGCTTTTGTTTGTTTGGAGATTTTTGATGACTGTTTCAATCTCCTTACTGGTTATGGGCCTGTTCAGGTTTTCTATTTCTTCCTGGTTCAGTTGTGGTAGTTTATATGTCTCTAGGAATGCATCCATTTCTTCCAGATTGTCAAATTTGTTGGTGTAGAGTTGCTCATAGTATGTTCTTATAATTGTCTGTGTTTCTTTGGTGTTAGTTGTGATCTCTCCTCTTTCATTCATGATTTTATTTATTTGGGTCCTTTCTCTTTTCTTTTTGATAAGTCTTGTCAGGGGTTTATCAATCTTATTAATTCTTTCAAAGAACCAGCTCCTAGTTTCATTTATTTGTTCTATTTTTTTTTTGGTTTCTATTTCATTGACTTCTGCTCTGATCTTTGTGATTTCTTTTCTCCTGCTGGGTTTAGGGTTTCTTTCTTGTTCTTTCTCCAGCTCCTTTAGGTGTATGTAGGGTTAGGTTGTGTACTTGAGACCTTTCTTGTTTCTTGAGAAAGGCTTGTACCGCTATATATTTTCCTCTCAGGACTGCCTTTGCTGCGTCCCAGAGATTTTGAACCATTGTGTTTTCATTATCATTTGTTTCCATGAATTTTTTCAATTCTTCTTTAATTTCCTGGTTGACCCATTCATTCTTTAGAAGGATGCTGTTTAATCTCCATGTATTTGGGTTCATTCCAAATTTCCTCTTGTGATTGAGTTCTAGCTTTAGAGCATTGTGGTCTGAAAATATGCAGGGAATGATCCTAATCTTTTGATACCAGTTGAGACCTGATTTAGGACCCAGGATGTGATCTATTCTGGAGAATGTTCCATGTGCACTAGAGAAGAATGTGTATTCTGTTGCTTTGGGATGAAATGTTCTGAATATATCTGTGATGTTCATCTGGTCCAGTGTGTCATTTAAGGCCTTGATTTCCTTGTTGATCTTTTGCTTGGATGATCTGTCCATTTCAGTGAGGGGAGTGTTAAAGTCCCCTACTATTATTGTATTATTATTGATGTGTTTCTTTGATTTTGTTATGAATTGGTTGATATAGTTGGCTGCTCCCACGTTAGGGGCATAGATATTTAAAATTGTTAGATCTTCTTGTTGGACAGACCCTCTGAGTATGATATAGTGTCCTTCCTCATCTCTTATTATAGTCTTTGGCTTAAAATCTAATTGATCTGATATAAGGATTGCCACCCCAGCTTTCTTCTGATGCCCATTAGCATGGTAAATTGTTTTCCATCCCCTCACTTTAAATCTGGAGGTGTCTTCACGTCTAAAATGAGTTTATTGTAGGCAACATAGAGATGGGTTTTGTTTTTTTATCCATTCTGATACCCTGTGTCTTTTGATTGGGACATTTATCCCATTAACTTTCAGGGTAACTATTGAGAGATATGAATTTAGTGCCATTGTATTGCCTGTAAGGTGACTGTTAATGTATATTGTCTCTGTTTTTTTCTGATCTACTACTTTTAGGCTCTCTCTCTCTTCTTTAAAATTAATTAATTAATTAATTAATTTATTTTCAGTGTAACAGTGTTCATTGTTTTTGCACCGCACCCAGTGCTCCATGCAGTACGTGCCCTCCCTATTACGCACCACCTGGTTCCCCAACCTCCCACCCCCCGCCCCTTCAAAACCCTCTGATTGTTTTTCAGAGTCCATAGTCTCTCATGGTTCATCTCCCCCTCCAATTTCCCTCAACTCCCTTCTCCTCTCCATCTCCCCATGTCCTCCATGTTCTTTGTTATGCTCCACAAGTAAGTGAGACCATATGATACTTGACTCTCTCTGCTTGACTTATTTTGCTCAGCATAATCTCTTCCAGTCCCGTCCATGTTGCTACAATAGTTGGGTATTCATCCTTTCTGATGGAGGCATAATACTCCATCATGTATATGGAACACATCTTCCTTATCCATTCGTCCATTGAAGGGCATCTTGGTTCTTTCCACATTTTGGCGACCGTGGCCATTGCTGCTATAAACATTGGGGTAGAGATGGCTCTTCTTTTCACTACACCTGTATCTTTGGGGTAAATACCCAGCAGTGCAATTGCAGGGTCATAGGGAAGCTCTATTTTGAATTTCTTCAGGAATCTCCACACTGTTCTCCAGAGTGGCTGCACCAACTTGCATTCCCACCAACAATGTAAGAGGGTTCTCCTTTCTCCACAACCTCTCCAACACACGTTGTTTCCTTTCTTGCTAATTTTGGCTATTCTAACTGGTGTAAGGTGATATCTCAATGTGGTTTTAATTTGAATATCCCTGATGGCTAGTGATGGTGAGCATTTTTTCATGTGTCTGATATAGGCTCTCTCTTTGCTTAGAGGACCTCTTTCAATATTTCCTGTAGAGCTGGTTTGGTGTTTGCAAATTCTTTCAGTTTTTGTTTGTCCTGGAAGCTTTTTATCTCTCCTTCTATTTTCAATGATAGCCTAGCTGGATAGAGTATTCTTGGCTGCATGTTTTTCTCGTTGAGTGCTCTGAATATATCATGCCAGCTCTTTCTGGCCTGCCAGGTCTCTGTGGATAAGTCTGCGGCCAATCTCAAATTTTTACCATTGTACGTTATAGACTTCTTTTCCCGGGCTGCTTTCAGGATTTTCTTTTTGTCACTAAGACTTGTAAATTTTACTATTAGGTGATGGGGTGTGGGCCTATTCTTGTTATTTTGAGGGGGGTTCTCTGCACCTCCTGGATTTTAATGCTTGTTCCCTTTGCCATCTTAGGGAAATTCTCTCCAATAATTCTCTCCAATATACCTTCTGCTCCCCTCTCTGTTTCTTCTTCTTCTGGAATCCCAATTATTCTAATGTTGTTTCATCTTATGGTGTCACTTATCTCTCGAATTCTCCCCTCATGGTCCAGTAGCTGTTTGTCCCTCTTTTGCTCAGCTTCTTTATTCTCTGTCATTTGGTCTTCTATATCACTAATTCTTTCTTCTGCCTCATTTATCCTAGCAGTGGGAGCCTCCATTTTTGATTGCACCTCATTAATAGTTTTTTTATTTCAACTTGGTTGGATTTTAGTTCTTTCATTTCTCCAGAAAGGGCTTTTATATCTCCAGAGACGGTTTCTCTAATATCTTCCATGCCTTTTTCGAGCCTGGCTAGAACCTTCAGAATCGTCCTTCTGAACTCTAGATCTGACATATTACCAATGTCTGTATTGATTAGGTCACTAGCCTTTGGTACTGCCTCTTTTTCTTTTTTTTTGCGGTGAATTTTCCCACCCTGTCATTTTGTCCAGATAAGAGTATATGAAGGAGGAAGTAAAATACTAAAAGGGTGGCAAAGACCTCAGAAAAATGCACTTTAACCAAATCAGAAGAGACACCAAATCGTGGGGGGAGAAAGGGGATAAAAAGAGGTTCAGAAAAAAAATAAAAAATTTAAAAAAGAAAACAAATAAAGAAAAAATATAAAAAAGAAAGAAAAAATATATATTTAGATAAACTAGTTAAAAAACGTTAAAAAAGAAAAGGGTAAAAGTTTAAAAAAATTTAGCAGAAGAAGAAAAAAAATTGAAAAAAAAAATTAAGTGCAAGACTAAAGAATCATGGGGAGAAAGCCATGATTTCCATGCTTTGCTTTCTCCTCCTCTGGAATTCTGCTGCTGTCCTTGGTATTGAACCTGCTTTCCTTAGTAGATGAACTTTGTCCTGGCTGGATTTTTTGTTGATCTTCTGGGGGAGGGGCCTGTTATAGTGACTCTCAAGTGTCTTTGCCGGAGGCGGAATTGCACCACCCTTACCAGGGGCCAGACTAAGTAATCCACTCAGGTTCGCTTTTGGGAGGTTTTGTTCCCTGAACACTTTCCGTAGAGTTCTGGAGGACGGGAATGAAAATGGCAGCCTCCCAGTCTCCGGCCCGGGGGAGCCGAGATCCCGGGGCTCCACTCCTCAGTGTGCCCCCAGAGAACAGTGCCCAATCACTCCCGTATCCCTGGCCTCTGGCCGCGCTCCAAGCTCATCCAGCCTGCAACCGGTTCAAGGTAACCCTAAGCTGAGAGCTCAGCCCTCGGCTCTGTCTCTGTAGCCGGCTTCCCCATTCTAATACCTGCGAGCTCTGCAACACTCCGACACCCCCGATCCTTCTGTGACCCTGGGGCCATGCTGCCCCTGTGCAGGCTTCACCCCGGTTTAGCCTCTGGAGCAATGTACCTCAGTGGAACAGACTTTTAAATGTCCTGATTTTGTGCTCCATTGCTCCGTCACTTGCCGGGAGCTGGCCCCTCCCCCTGTGGTCTATCTTCCCATCATTTTGGATTCACTTCTTCACCAGTCCTACCTTTCAGAAAGTGGTTGATTTTCTGTTTCTAGAATTGCTGTTCTCCTTCTCTTCGATCTCCCGTTGGATTTGTAGGTGTTTGCAATGTTTAGATAAGCTATCTGGCTGATCTCCTGCTCCCTGATGTAGTCTCAGCCTGTTGCTTCTCCGCCATCTTGACTCCTCCCTCTGTAGACAGCACGTTGATGGGTTTTGTTTTTTTTATCCATTCTGATACCCTGTGTCTTTTGATTGGGCATTTAGCCCATTTACATTTAAGGTAACTATTGAAAGATATGTATTTAGTGCCATTGCATTACCTGTAAGGTGACTATTACTGTATATTGTCTCTGTTCCTTTCTGGTCTACTACTTTTAGGCTCTCTCTTTGCTTATTTCCTGTAGGGCTGGTTTGGTGTTTATGAATTCTTTTAGTTTTTGTTTGTCCTGGAAGCTTTTTATCTCTCCTTCTATTATCAATGATAGCCTAGCTGGATATAGTATTCTTGGCTGCATGTTTTTGTCATTTAGTGCTCTGTATATATCATGCCAGTTCTTTCTGGCCTTCCAGGTCTCTGTGGACAAGTCTGCTGCTCATCTAATATTTTTATCACTGTATGTTACAGACTTCTTGTCCTGAGTTACTTTCAGGATTTTCTCTTTGTCACTAAGACTTGTAAGTTTTACTATTAGTTGACAGGGTGTGGACCTATTTTTATTGATTTTGAGGGGTGTTCTTTGTGCCTCCTGGATTTTGATGCTTGTTCCCTTTGCCATTTTAGGGAATTCTCCACTATAATTTGCTCCAATATACCTTCTGTCCCCCCCCCCCCAACCTTTCTTCTTCTGGAGTCCCAACTATTCTAATATTGTTTCATCTTATGATATCACTTACCTTTTGAATTCTCCCCTTGTGGTCCAGTAGTTGTTTGTCTCTCCTTTGCTCAGCTTCTTTATTTTCCATCATTTGGTTTTCTAAATCACTAGTTCTTTCTTCTGCCTCATTTATCCTAGCAGTAAGAGCCTCCATTTTTGATTGTACCTCATTAATAGCTTTTTAAAAATTTCAGCTTGTTTGGATTTCAGTTCTTTTATTTCTCCAGAAAGGGCTTTTATTTCTCCAGACAGGGTTTCTCTAATACCTCCCCTGCCCTTTTCAAGCCCAGCTAGCACCTTGAGAATCGTCATTCTGAACTCTAGATCTGACATATTACCAATGTCCATATTGATTAGGTCCCTAGCCTTTGTTATTGCCTCTTGTTCTTTTTTGTGGTGAGTTTTTCCCACCTTGTCATTTTATCCAGATAAGAATATATGAATAGGAGAATAAAATTCTAATAAGGTGGCAAAGACCCCAGAAAAATGTATGCTAACCAAATCAGAGGAGACCCCAAATCATGGGAGGAAAGAGGGAGTAAAAAGAAAATTTTAAAAATCAAATATATATATTAGACTGGTAAATAGAGCACCCACTTGATTTGGGGTGTATTTTGGTCTCTTAGAAGAAACTATCTCCCAAAATTTTAAAGAAAGAAAAACTTATATATATACCAAAATAAGAGTAAACACAATGAAGGGGTGGAATAGGACTGTAAAGATGAAAATTTTAAAAAATTATGAAAAAGGGATTATTAAGATAAGTTGGTTGGAAAAAGAAAGAAAAAGAAAGTGGAGAGAATTTGCTCAGGCTGGAGACTAGAACAAAGCCCTATGCTAGATTTAGGGTATATTTTGATCTATTGGAAGAAATTGTATACCAAAATTTTTTATAAGAAAAAACCATATATGTATACAAAAAATAAAGTTAGATACAATGAAGGATAAAATATGACTATAATAATGAAGGTTTAAAATGATTGTTTTTTTTAGGGGCACCTGGGTGGCTTAGTAGGTTGAGCCCCTGCGTTTGGCTTGGGTCATGATATCAGGGTCCTGGGATTGGGCCCTGCAAGGGGCTCTCTGCTTGGCAGGGGGCCTGCTTCCCCCTCTCTCTCTGTCTGCCTCCCTGCCTACTTGTGATCTCTCTCTCTCTCTGTCAGATAAATAAATAAAATCTTAAAAGAAGAGATTTTTTAAAAAAGGCATTGTTAAGATAAACTAGTTAAAAAACATTAAAAGAGGAAAGAGGAAAAGTAAAAAAAAAATTAGAATGAGAAAAAAATAAATTTAAGAAAATTTAATTGACTTTGCAAGACTAAAGAATCATGGGGAGAAAGCTATGAATTCCATGCTTTGCTTTCTCCTCCTCTGGAATTCTGCTGTTCTCCTTGATCAGTGAACTTGGTCTTGTCTGGATGTTCTTGTTGATATTCTTGGGGAGGGGCTTGTTGCGGTGATTCTCAAATGTCTTTGCCCAAGGCACAATTGCACTGCCCTTGCCAGGGGCTGGAGGCTAAGTAATCTGCTTGGGTTCAGTCTCGGGAGCTTTTATTCCCTGAAAACTTACTTCCGTAGAGCTCTGGAGGATGGGAATAAAAATGGTGGCCTCCCAATCTCTGGCCTAGAGGAGCTGAGAGCGAGGGGCCCCACTCCTCAGTGCGCCTTTGGAGAAAGGTGGTCAGTCACTCACTTCTCCCTGGCCTCCGGTGGCACTCCAAACCCACCCAGCCTGTGACCAAGTGTTTCTGTCTCTGTCACACAGTCCCATTTGGAGTCTCCAAACCCAGCAGATTCCAGTCCCATTTGGAGTCTCCAAACCCAGCAGATTCCTGCCCCCAGAGGAGGAAGGTGAGTCTCCCTGGATCTGTCACTTGTGGGGCCCCTGCTCAAAGAGCAGCTGTCCAACTGTGTCATGGATCCCAGTTTAAGGTAACCCCAAGCTGAGAGCTCACTCCTCAGCTCTGTCTCTTTAGTCAGTTTCCCCGCTCTGATACCTGCAAGCTCTGCTACACTCACACACTCCCAATCCTTCTGTGACCCTTGGGGACCTGAGACCCACTGTTCCCTCAAGGGCTCCACCCCGCTTAGTCTCCGGAGCAAGTCAGTGGAGCAGACTTCTAAAAGTTCGGATTTTGTGCTCTACTGCTCTGTGGCTTGCTGGGAGCCGGCCCCTCTCCCCGCAGTCTATCTTCCCGTTCCTTCAGGTTCACTTCTCTGCACATCCTACCTTTCAGAAAGTGGTTGATTTTCTGTGTCTAGAATTGCTGCTCTTCTTCCTTCGATCTCCTGTTGGGTTTGTAGGTGTTCAGAATGGTTTAATAACTATCTAGCTGAACTCCTGTGATATGATGTAATCTCCTGTGGATATGTTTTCATGTCTCTATCACAAATAGCTGTTTTGGGGTCATGCAGTAAGTGTGTATTCAATGTAATAAGAAATTACCAACCTATTTTCCAAACTTGTGCTATTTTCCATTGCCATTTGTGCCACACACTTATCAACACTTATTATTATGAATCTTTAACTTTAGACATTCCATAGATGTTTAAGGATACCTCATTGTAGTTTTTTTATTTTTCTAATGACAAATGATATGGAGCACTTTTTCAGGTATTTACTGATCATTTATGTATCTTCTTCAGTAAAAATCCTATTAATATATTTTCCTTTTTAAAAAATTATGTTGCTATTGAGCTGTTAAGAGTAGTTATATATTATGAATACAACTTTTTTTTTATCAGAACATTGTCTTCCAACGTGTAGCTTCCTTTGTAATTTTCCTATGTCTTACTAAGAACAGTTTTCATTTTTATGAATTCCCATTAATTTTTAACTTTGTTTTTTGTGTTCTAAGAAAGCTTTGCTTACTCCAGTTTTACAAAAAAAAAAAAAAAACTTTTCTGTATTTATTCTAGAAATTGCATAGTTTTGACTGTTAAGTTGACACCTATAATCGACTTTACTTTGGTATATGTTTCATGTGCATTTGAAAAGATACATATTTTGTTATTCCTGGGTGGAGTGTTCTGTAAGTATTAATTAGATCAAGGAGGTTGATAGTGTTGTTCATATTTTCTATATCTTTATTAATTTTCTTCCTACTTGTCTATCAGTCATTATAGGAGAAATGTTGAAATACCCCCTCTAATCATGAAGTTATCTCTATGCCTTTTGAATCTGTCAGTTTCTGCTTCATGGATTCAAAACTCCATTATTATATATAACCACTGTAGGGTAGTTAAAACTTTATGACAAATCTGCCCTTTATCTTTATGAATTGTCTCTCTTTATCTATATTAAGATCCTTGTCCTGCAGTCTACTATTTCTGATAGTAATACAGCACCTCTTTCTTCGGATTTCTATTTGTATGGTTTATGTTATTTTTATCTTTATACTATAAACCTCCAGTATTTATAGTTAAAGTGGGTTTCTTGGAGAGAAGAAGTAGTTGTGTTTGCTCTTTTAGTCTAGTCTGATAACCTCCATTTTAATTGGATTGTTTAGACCACTTATATTTAATGTGTTTATTGCTATGGCTGGACTTAAATCCACCTTTTATTGTTTGTTATCCATTTGACCCATCTGTTACTGGTTTCTTTTTCTGCTTTTGCTTTTTCAGTTGAGAATTTAACTTTACTGTTGATTTATTAACCCTATCTGTTTTTTTAGATTAGATTTTAATATTTGGTCTTGGGTTTACAACAGTTTATCTATGTGTCACCGTGTACCTTCATATATTGTAGTGCTTCCTGTGGAAAGTAGGAGCCGTATATCCATTTACTACTATTGCCTCTTCTAACTTTTGTTTTATCATGGCCATGTGTTTCATTTCTACATACATTTTCAATACATAGTACATTTCTATAATTTGTCCTTGTCTTGTTTTTGAATCCTGTAACATCTACTCCTTTATGGAAAGAAGTGGAATCACTGAGTTTGATGCATATTTTGTTTACTTTGCTCTCCTATTCCTCCTTATCCACAAATAATGCTCTTGTTTTTTTCCCATCCTTAAAAATCTTGGCCAAAATTAACAAAACAAAGAGGCAATCCATGAAATGGGAGAAGATATTCGCAAATGACACTACAGACAAAGGGCTGATATCCAAGATCTATAAAGAACTCCTCAAACTCAACACTCAAAAAACAGATAATCATGTCAAAAAATGGGCAGAAGACAAGTCTTCTTCTCCAAAGAAGACATACAAATGGCTAACAGACAGATGAAAAAATGTTCATCATTGTTAGCCATCAGGGAGATTCAAATCAAAACCACATTAAGATACCACCTTACACCAGTTAGAATGGCCAAAATTAACAAGACAGTAAACAACATGTGTTGGAGAGGATGTGGAGAAAGGGGAACCCTCTTACACTGTTGGTGGGAATGCAAGTTGGTGCAGCCACTTTAGAGAACAGTGTGGAAATTCCTTAAGAAAAAATAGAGCTTCCTTATGACCCTGCAATTGCACTGCTGGGTATTTACCCCAAAGATACAGATGTAGTGAAAGAAGGGCCTTCTGTACCCCAATGTTCATAGCAGCAATGGCCACAGTCGCCAAACTGTGGAAAGAACCAAGATGCCCTTCAACGGATGAATGGTTAAAGAAGATATGGTCCGTATATAAAATGGAATATTACTCAGTCATTAGAAAGGATGAATATTCAACTTTGTATCAACGTGGATGGGACTGGAGGAGATTATTATGCTGAGTGAAATAAGTCAAGCAGAGAGAGTCCGTTATCAAAGGGTTTCACTTACTTGTGGAGCATAAGGAATAACACAGGGGATATTAGGAGAAGGAAAGGAAAAGTGAATTGGGGGAAATCGGAGGGGGAGATGAACCATGAGAGACTGTGGACAATGAGAAACAAACTGAGGGTTTTGGAGGGGAGGGGTTAGGGGGTTAGGTGAGGCTGGTGGGAGCTATTAAGGAGGGCACATATTGCATGGAGCACTGGGTGTGGTACATAAACAATGAATCTTGGAACACTGAAAAAAAAAACTTGCATAAAAACAGACACATAGACCAGTGGAACAGAGTAGAGAGTCCAGATATGGACCCTCAACTCTATGGTCAAATAATCTTCGACAAAGCAGGAAAAAATATCCAGTGGAAAAAAGAGACAGTCTCTTCAATAAATGGTGCTGGGAAAATTGGACAACTATATGTAGAAGAATGAAACTCGACCATTCTCTTACACCATACACAAAGATAAACTTGAAATGGATAAAAGACTTCAACATGAGACAGGAATCCATCAGAATCATAGAGGAGAACTTAGGCAGTAGCCTCTTCGATATCAGCCACAGCAACTTCTTTCAAGATATGTCTCCAAAGGCCAAGGAAACAAAAGCAAAAATGAATTTTTGGGACTTCATCAAGATCAAAAGCTTCTGCACAGCAAAGGAAACACTCAACAAAACAAAGAGGCAACCCACGGAATGGGAGAAGATATTTGCAAATGACAGTACAAACAAAAGGCTGATATTCAGGATCTATAAAGAACTTCTCAAACTCAACACACACAAAACAGATAATCATGTCAAAAAATGGGCAAAAGACATGAACAGACACTTCTCCAATGAAGACATACAAATGGCTATCAGACACATGAAAAAATGTTCATCGTTGTTAGCCATCAGGGAGGTTCAAATCAAAACCACATTGAGATACCACCTTACACCAGTTAGAATGGCCAAAATTAACAAGATAGTAAACAACATGTGTTGGAAAGGATGTGGAGAAAGGGGAACCCTCTTACATGGTTGGTGGGAATGCAAGTTGGTGCAGTCACATTGGAGAACAGTGTGGAGATTCCTTAAGAAATTAAAAATAGAGCTTCCCTATGATCCTGCAATTGCACTGCTGGGTATTTACCCCAAAGATACAGATGTAGTGAAAAAAGGGCCATCTGTACTCCAATGTTCATAGCAGCAATGGCCATGGTCATCAAACTGTGGAAAGAACCACGATGCCCTTCAATGGACAAATCGATAAGGAAGATGTGGTCCATGTACACTATGGAGTATTATGCCTCCATCAGAAAGGATGAATACTCAACTTTTGTATCAACATGGATGGGACTAGAAGAGATTATGCTGAGTGAAATAAGTCAAGCAGAGAGAGTCAAGTATCATATGGTTTCACTTACTTGTGGAGCATAAGAAATAACATGGAGGACATGGGGAGATGGAGAGGAGAACAAAGTTGAGGGAAATTGGAGGGGGAGATGAACCATGAGAGACTATGGACTCTGAAAAACAATCTGAGGGTTTTGAAGGGCTGGGGTGGGAAGTTGGGTGAGCCTGGTGGAGGGTAATAGAGAGGGCATATATTGCATGGAGCACTGGGTATGGTGCATAAACAATAAATTCTGGTATGCTGAATAGAAATTTAAAAAATAAAAAATTAAACAAAAGCACCTGCATTATATGGTACTTGCTTATTCCATTTGTTCTATCTCTAACATGGTTCTCAGGTTTCTTGCTAGCTATACTGGATATCTCTTACATGTTTTTCCATCACATTTGTTTTTCTTCTCATCAGCAATGTTATGTGTTTTGCACATACATTTTTCTAGTATGTGTTAAGAGTTGTGATGACAACTATTAGAGAGTGATCAGTTTCTCCAAAGATGTAAGCATATGGCTTTGTTCTTACACATAAGGAAAGAAGATTTTTAAAATATTTTAGTTGATTAAAACCATGATGCATTATAATGGTATGCTAATGGTACACTCTTTTTTAACTAAACAATACTGACATGATTTTTTCCTATGAGAGTTATTCAGGTTATTACAATGTTAACTTTATAAAATTGTTCTGAGTTTATCAATTCTTTTTTCTGCTAGAAGTGATTTTCTAAGCTTGCTGACATTTAAGAAAAAAACTACAGTAGGTGATTTTTATCATTGCATTTGCTAAATCTCTTTGGTCTGGTTGGATGCAATTATGGGAACAGAACTTAGCTTCAATTTCTCTGTTGCTAAGTCTACCCTTCTTGCCAATATTGTACCTTGCAAATTCCAATCTCCTTAGCCTTCCTAAACTCTTATCCCTTTCTTCAAATTGTTTAAAAAAATTTTTTTGACTCACTCCAATTTTGGCAAGGTGGATTTCTGATATGGATCAAGGTCAAAATTATTACTGGGCTATTGTACTAAAGGTGTGGGGATTCCTTCATGAAGCTTAAAGGGGTTATAATTTTTTGTTTCTGTATGGCACAGTCTCTTTGGTTACCACCCTCCTGCTGATCATGAAAACTGGCTTAGCTTTTCTCCCCATTATTGCATTTTTCCTTGGGTTTATATATTTTTTTCTCTTTTTGATACAGTGGCAAAATGCTAAGGGCCGCGATAAGAATGTGAGACCAGATGCCAAGAGGCCATTGGTTAAGACTTATCTAGTTGTACTGTCAAGGCACCAATGCATTTACATAACTCACCAGGGCTGGCTTTTTTTTTTTTTTTAAGATTTTCTTTATTTATTTGACAGAGAGATCACAAGTAGGCAGAGAGACAGGCAGAGAGAGAGAGGAAGCAGGCTTCCCATGGAGCAGAGAGCCTGATGCAGGGCTCGATCCCAGGACCCTGGGATCATGACCCGAGCGGAAGGCAGAGGCTTTAACCCACTAAGCCACCCAGGCGCCCCAGGGCTGGCTTTTTTATAGAAGACTTTGACTTCAATACCTTGTGGTCACAGAAATGTACATTGTCAGGTGTGCCTCCTTTGTGAATCTTCTTCACAAACCAGTGCAGATGGTAACAGGTTGGTCAAAGTTTTGACATTACAGAAATCTCTTTAGCTTAGCTTTTTCTACCACACAGCCATGGGTAAATTTTGACATAGTTTGGCAGATTACCATGAGTATGGGCAAGATCCACATGTTTGAGAAGGAAAGTCCCTCATAGATTTTAGAACTGCAGCATCAGAAGAAGCTTCTGATGTAAATACCATAACCTACAAGTGTTGTAATTTCTGGGTACAGTTGGTGAAATATGAACTGATGAAAGTAATTAATTCTGAACTCTTGGTCCATATTCCTTGTTGAAAAATAAGCTTGACATCGAAGAATTTTTTTTTTTAAGATTTTATTTATTTATTTGACAGATAGAGATCACAAGTAGGCAGAGAGGCAGGCAGAGAGAGAATGGAGGAAACAGACTTCCCGCTGAGCAGAGAGCCTGATGTGGGGCTCGATCCCAGGACCCTGGGATCATGACCTGAGCCGAAGGCTGAGGCTTTAACCCACTGAGCCACCCAGGCGCCCCGAAGAATATTTTGATTCCTGATTTTTGTTAGTGGAAAAGTAGTGCTAGTTAAATATCTTGGCGAGGGGGACAGAAAAGGCTCCTCTCAAAACTAGTAGCATTTTAAGATGTAAGTTTTGGACTTTGAATTGATGGAACCATGATTGGTGGGTTGTGCAGGATTTGCTAACCTAGAGTGTTCTGTTTCAGCTTTACCTTCATTTTCCTTTATATCAATGTGAGTGATATCACCTGCAAACATCTAGGACTAAAGAGGTAGTCAAAGAAAGAATAATTTTCTAATTTCTCCTCTCCTCCATGGGCTAGAAAGTTAACTTTGACTTCTTTCTTTCTTTCCTTTTTTCTTTTTAAAGATTTTAATTTATTTTTGAGAGAGAGAGAGAGAGAGAGAGAATGCACACACAGAGGGGGAAGGACAAGCAGACTCCCCGCTGAGTGAGGAGCTGAACACAGGGCTCAATTCCATGACCCTGAGATTGTGACCTGAGCTGAAGGCAGACACCTAACTGACTGAGCCACCCAAGCACCCCAGCTCTGATTTATTTCTTAGATATCTCTGATTTCTATAATTGTGTATGAATAGAGACAATGAGAAGATATCTAGCCAAGTTGTGGTGATCTGACTGGTTTGACTATGTGATATGAATGGATTCCAGTTCTGATCAGGGATGGGTCTTTGGTGGACATTTAAGAAGACTTACTCATAGTTGTCATTTCAGGGACTCAGAATGTAGGCCAGTTACTTATGGATAATGAAGCTGATTGGTAAACAGATAAAGACTTGAGACATTTTATCTGGCATGTTTATTCTATTTAGAGTGGAGGTAGAAGACAAACTTGACAGATGTAAACCTAGAGTTAAAAATTAAAAGAGGTTCTATGGGAAAAGGAAAAGGAAGGGGGAGAGAGGTACTCAGACTGAACACAGTATTTGCACAGTACAAGAAACAAGTTATAATATTTCTTTAAATCAACTAAAGACATAAGGGAAATACTGGACTATCAGAAGAAAGGCTCAACCTTGCTGTTGTAGGAACAGGAGGCTCCTTAAAGTTATTATATCCCTGAGTGAAGTGGTGAGTACTCACAAACAGAATTGAATTGTTGAGGAAAGGTGCATTTTTGAGAGGGAGCATGATACAAGGACAGTTTGGTTTTCATGGCCCATATTGGAAGAAGCTTGAGAGGGACAGTGTGGAGCCTACTGGGCTATTAACTCTTTTTTTTGGAATGGTATCTTTTAAAACTGGAGATAATCTCTCCGAAGAGCTTAACACTAGTTTCCTGAATAGAATCCACTGTTAGCTGAATATGGAAGTGGTTGAAATGCAACAGTAAAAGTGTAACTACAAAAAGAGGAAAGATATAAAAAACATCTGGAGTGGTAATTAAGTACTGAGAAGGAAATTTGGGAAATGAGTAAGGTTTGGTGGTAAATTCTGACTGGAAAAAAAAGCTAGTACATTTCAGATGTCAATTTCTAAAAGACGTCAATGAGATTGTTTTCTCAGGGATGAAAATGTAATATCAGAGCGACACTATTTACCTCTTGATAGGAGATTTAAGTCCAAAGTCATTTGACTGTGGATAGGAGACTATGGAAAACTAAGACTTAGTGTGAAATTGGCAGAAGCAAAACAATAGTCTTTCTTTTGTCCTCCTGTTTTCTTTGGAATCATTTCTCTCTGATAACAGAGCTCTCTACCATTGTGTAGAGTTGACTGGATACCCTCCTTCAAGATCAGTTTGTTAATTACTCTGAATGAGCACTACCACTCCTCCATCCCCTCCCTGTGCAGACACTGCTCCCTATAGACAGCCTCTCCTGATGGTGGATGTTAGGAGGAGGAACCCCCTCGCTCTGAGCAGTGCCTTCATCATGGGAATTGGGGTACCTAGTTCTGCTCAACTGCTTTCAAAAGCTCATTGGCTTTTGCTTTTTACATGAGCATCTCAAGGACTCCATGATCACCAGAAGATTCTCCTGACATAGAACAATCCTCAAAGTCCCTATTTTACGATTCTGATTATTTAGTGTCTAAATTGTTGGAGAAGGAGATATGTGAACAGTACTATAAACTAGAGCAAAGCTTTGATGATGTTAACTTTGGGGACTATTATTACTTGAGGTGAAATTACGATGTTTGCCTTAATACTCCCAGGATGTCAAACACTAAATAAAAATTACAAGTCCAAAAGCCAAAGTGGTTTGCTATGTTATGCCAGCAATTACTAGAAATAGTAAATTTCTCTTTACTATGAGGAATGGTAGAACTGGTTAAAGCATTTCCAAAAGCATTGTCAGAAAGTGTTAAAATGTATGTTGTAACATACACTATATGCTACGGGTACGCAGTGGTCTAGAACCTGGTCTGCACTTTGGAACCCTAGTATCTCATGAATGTAAAACATTGGGATGACGTCTCTGTGCTGGTAATACCAAGATGGTTGGTGCTGCAGTAGACTCAGTCTCCCCACCAGGTTCGCTGGAAAGGACATGCATGACGTGCTGGCTGCAGTCTCGGTGTGGACTCTTCTGTCAAGGACAACTGGCATCCAGCAAAGCTGCCTGGACAGAACAGCAACATCCTGGGAGAAAACTTTTGATACTTCAGTGTCAAAGAGGGAATTGCAAGTGACTACACAGCATGGAGAAACATTTGCCTCAGTCAGAGGGAGTTTAGGGAAGATGTCTCCAGTGAGGAGCTACTTGGAAGAGCCTATAAAAATGTCCCTTCAGGAAGAGAGCCCTATATTTCTTCCAGACACAGAGTGTGGGAAGCCAGCTTAAAGTAGTACCATTTCGGGTAAGCGGTTTCCCATCCATTTTCCATACTTGGCTCTCGTTCATCTTGGACCTAGTCCCCCATCCCAGCCCCCCATGCTCACCCCTTCTCACTGTCAGAAGGGAGAAGAAATTCACTAGGAAATAGGGAAGGAGGCAAAAGGAAGAAATGGGCGAGTGGGAGGAATAAAAAAGAATCCATCTGTGCTCACCTCCCTCCCCCATGTAGGCTTTGCCAGAAGCTTGGCTAAACCAAGGGAAGGGAGAGGTTTTGGTGGTTAATCAAAGGAATTCTGTTTGATTGTTTGTACTGGAAGTTTTGTTTTTGACATTAGTCAGTTGGCAGCTTCCAGTGTATACTGAACTGTGTATTACCTAAGAGTGAACAGAAAAGGCGCTGGACATCCTGTTGATCAGGAGCAAGGGTTATCCCCACTAAAGACATGTTAAAGTGTGACAGAAAGCCAAAATAAGGTTGTGTTTTAGATAGGACAGGAGTTCTGCTCGCTCAGCAAACCAGGAACAGTATGAGGAAGAAGAAAGCTGTGGGACTGAGGAGCTGGCATGCAGAGGGCAGTGAGAGGAATGAATACATTAGAAGCGGTGCTTTTGTTTGCTGGGGTCTCTTGGGGTTGCTTTTGTCCTCCAGTCCCTCCCATTCGATTTGTGTGATCTGTCATGCGTAGAAGAGCTTCACTGTCCTGGGAAAGCCCGAGAGAGTTTTCTCTCATCCTGAGTCCTGATTTGTTCCTGAAAAGGTAAAGGTTCAGGTGTAACTTCTGGTAAAGAGAGTCATTTGGTTTTTGTGAGAAAGACAAGGTACAGCCTAGTTCACTAAGGTCCATCTTTGGGGCCTGGATAACTTTTAAACTTTAAAAAATTTAATAAAACCGTGTCATGACCCTGGAATGGCCCCTCTGAAAGATGTGGCATTAAATGACCAGATGGAAATACTGAGTGCTGTAGAGTATAGGTTCCCAATTTATTTGTAGTTCAGAGATGACTAACGGTTTTGTTTGTTTGTTTGTTTTGTTTTTAAGATTGAAAAAATCTATTAGAAAAATCTGGAATGCTTACTCCTGTGCTTATTGGCTTTTTCTTCATTTTTTGCAACATGTACCTGACTTTTTACTCAGAATAGTGACCGAACTATCAGACAAACCATGGATTCTTCCCCTTAGCAGTTCAGGAAAGTATCTGATCATGAAAAGGTCAGATTTTAAGTGTGCCAACAACATACCTTTTTCTCCTTTCTTTGCTTCTGGATGCATGGTCTCATTGATTTAGCTGCTTTTCATTCACCCACGAGATGAAGTTTGCCTCATTTCTGTGTTTCAGGTGATCGTCTCTTTCAAATGTAGTTCAAGGTCATTGTCCCAGCAATTTGATTCAGCAGGATTTCACTTTCCATTCTTAATTTTCTCAAAACAGAAATAAGGTCAAACTTGTTTTGAGCTTTGAATGAGTTCTGGAAGCAAGCAGCATTTAAGAGTGAAATCCAATTAGCTTTTGTAATGATGTGAATTAGGGTCATCTACATATTTGGTGGTTTAAGATTATCTGTCTCTGCATTTTTCTGGTCTGTCTTTGAAATATCTCCAAAATGTTGGAGGTACTACAGCACAATGTGTACCAGGCAGATAAGGTGGGTAAAAAACCAGGCTTTGGGTGATAGATGTCATTTTGAAACCAGACTCTATCTTACAGAGATATGCCTTGGGCAAAGGTTATAGTCTACCTGTGCCTCAATTTTCTTCATTTAAAAATGGAAAAAAAAAAACCCCTTTCATTTAGTGTAGGGAAGGAAAAATTCTTCCTCTACCTTCAAGGTATTCGAACTGGTTTAAGAATTAAATTTACATGAGACAATAAATAGGAGAAAAAACAACAACAAAGTTTTCTGGGGGCCTGGAGGCCCAGTGATGAAAGTGAGACCTAAAGAAACAACCATGGGGTGCCTGGATGACACAGTCAGTTAAGCCTCTCACTCTTGGTTTCGACTCTGGTCCTGATCCCAGGGTCATGAGACTGAACCCTATGCTGGGCTCTGGATTTGGCCCAGAGTCTACTTGGGATTCTCTCTGTCCCTTCAGTGCATGCTCTCTCCCCCTCTCTTCCTTTCAAATAAATAAATAAATAAATCTTAAAAAATAAATGGTCAAGGTAGGCAGTTTTATGCTTTTTAGACAAAGAGACAATAAATCTGTGAGAAATTGACAAGACAAAACTTTGGGAGCTTCCATCAGTAAGGTATGGTCAACAGAATTTGAACCAGGGTAGTAAATTAGTAAAAAGTAACAAGGGTTGGTTGTTTATGTTGTCTTCTTTGCCCTGAATTTTCTATATCTGGTGATAAGAATGTCTCTACCTGCTGATCCAGGGAGGGTACCTTTCACATGGGAGACAGATTTCCTGCTTTCAGGGGGACAGAAGAGATTCTCAGTGTTCTTGCACAGGCTGTCTCTTGAGTAACTTTTAGTTAAAATTACCAGTATGCCAAAGTGGTGCATTTTGGGGCAGCTTACCCTTGGCCCCTACCTTAGGATTAAGTACGAAGCTTATGTGAAAACCCAGTAAAGTTCTTACCCCGTAAGTAATACCCAGTCCATATTAGTTAATATTGTTAATGTTCTAAAGGTCTTTTTTATGTGTTAAACGAATTAAATTTCTTAGGATCTCAGAAATTCAGAAGTGACCAACCAATGCCATGAGTAGTAGGCTTTATTCTAAGCATGACATGAATACAAAAACTAATAAATTATTGGAAATTTCCTATACAAGAAAAAGATAAAAGTAGTCAACGGCATCTTTTTAGATTTCCGCATATGTTGGTGGCGCCATCTGCTGGTTGGAGAAACCTTTTGGGACCGCCTTGAGAAGCAAGAAATGCAATTTAGTCTTCTTCTCTATTTTTTTCAGCAAAGGAAGCCAACCTGTCATTTTCTTCACTTGGGAAATTTAACTTTATTGAAGAGCTTGGTGACATGTAACATTCTTTTCAAGTATCTTTCACTGTCTTTAAGGAAATGATTCCTTAATGATGTTACCGTTACCTTCTTAATCCATTTAGTGACTAACTCTTATTACCACGGGATTAAACAGAAGCAGAATTTGCCACCCAGAAATAAGACTTTTTGGCATATGGATTATTTTAGGCTGGTTATTTTTAGGAAACAGCAGACAAAGGAGAAGATTTGAAAACTAGATGTTAGCCTTCGTTAAGAGACATTTACATATATTAGAGAAATCTCCATGTGTAAGCATGTCTGCTTCTCTGTAGCAGGAAGACAAGAAAGACTAAATATCTAGGGGCTCTTATCAATGTAAAAGGCAAGAATTTAAATCTCTAGTTTACTGTGTTTTTCCTGGTAACCGTATGTAACTGAGCTCCCCCACACCCCCTCCTCAGTATCTTTGTTTTTGTTTTTAGCTGAAGAAAGGATGTATACAGTCATTAAACTTCTGGTTTTTTCCTGTTAATCTGTCTTTGGCTGCAGGGGTTGGGGGGTGGGGGTCTCAGCCAAGAACTGAGAAGGATACAGGGAAAATTATTTTTCCTTCCCTTATTGGATCAGTTTCTTTTTTTTTTTTTAACATCAGTTTCATTTTTTTTTAAACGTATCTTGATCTCCTATGAAAATGGTGAACTAAAAGGTCTGCATGAACCTAAATTTCATACAGCTTTTCTTGCTCACTCAGAGGCTCGTCCAGGATCGGATGAATGTGGACTCATGCCACTGACTTCCGTTAGACTCCTATTTACAAAATGAGCTCTCTGTTCACAACCAAATAGGCTGATGACAGAGGCCAGTGTGAAAGGAGTGTTGGACCTGACTCTGAGAAATCATGCAGAGACATCTGTGTGAAATAACCAGCACTGGACCCTCAAGGGCGAAGGGATAACCTGAGTCTCAGGGTCACTTGGGGCAGCGGCAGGATTTGGAGTGTCTTCCAATATAGCCACAAATTGAAGTGAGTATGTACAGAATGTGGCAAATAGATGCACATCCACATGAAATCGCTTTCTAATCTTGTTTTGGTGTAGATCTGTAGCTGGGGACACAGGCATGCAAGAGCACCTGACTCCGGGGGTCTGAGACAAACTACGTTCAGACACTTAGCACTGACAAAATCCATAGGCAGAGAGAACAGTGTGGTGAAACCAGAAAGGAATTGAGTTCTGTGAAGCCAACACCAGGCAGACCACAGACTAACATCTCAGATGGACTCTAAGGTGCCGAAAATTCTTGTAGGTTTACATGAGGGAAGTGAGAGAAAATTGTTGGTGGACATGTGCAGGTGGGCAGTGAAGATCAAACTGATCATTGTCTTGGGGTCAGTCATGCTGGGTCTTGCTGGCTTAGGGCAGTCTTTGTTGCTTGAGGGAATATTTTCAGTTCCTGTCAGGGGATGCTTCTCCTGAAGGGTCCTTCGCCTGAGTTAAGGGATCAGCCGAAAAGAAGAACTTAATCAATTAGAAAGTTTGAGGTCAAAATGGAGGTAGTTGAAGTTCTCTTTTAAATTCACATAACATGAAATTTGTCATTTTAACCATTTTAAAATGTACGCTTCTGTAGTTTTTAGTACATTCACAATGTGGTGCAACCATCCCCACTGTTTAGTTCTAGAACATTTTCATCACATCTGTCGAAGAGTTGTTCTCATCCCTCCACAACCCCTGGCAGTCACTAATCATTCTGTCTGTATGGAGGTGACTACTGTGGATATTTCAAACAGATGGAATCATAATATCTGGCCCCTTCATGTCTGACAAGTTTCACTTAGCATAGTGTTTTCTAGTTCATCCATAGTATGACATGTAGCATTCCTTCTTATGGATGAATAATGCTTCATTGTATGGATTTATCAAAATTTGTTTATCCATTCCTCAACAGTTTTATTTTCTCTACCTTTTGGCTATTGTGAATAATGCTACCTATTATTTAGATTACTTAATGTATACACCCAGGAGTGGAACTGCTAAGTCCAAAGGTAGTACTTTTTAACACACTGAGGAAGCGCTCTACTGGTTTCTGCAGTGATAGACCATTTTATATTCCACTAGCAATGGATGAGGGCGCCATTTTCACATTTCACCAATACATTTCTGAATATAGCTGTCCTAATGGGGGTGAGGTGGTATAGCATTGGAGTTTTTATTTGAATTTCTCCAATGACTAATGACATTGAACATTTTAAAAAAATGTTTGTTGGCCCTATGTGTATCTCTCTTGGAGAAATGTCAAGTCCTTTGCCCTTGATGATCTTTTAGAAGGGTGAGACTCGGGGAGAGAGAATCATAATTAGGCTCTTGCAAATTTCAAAGAACTGAACCTCCTCAGGACACCCCAGGTAGGTTGTGGTTATTGTAAGGTTATAGGAGGAAATGAGCATGAGAACCAAGCTGAGGGACAATCTGGGTCTTGGGAAGAACTGAATGCAAGTTACCACGGTTCTCCATTGAATCTCACCAACGTTCTACACAAGTGGGGCCATTTTGGAAGTGTGCCAACTTGGTCTGCAGAATTGGGTGTCTATTGCTCTCTCTTTATTTGCTTTGTCCCCGTTTCCCTGGCTTTTCTATCTTCCTTTTCTCTCTGTTTTTACACTCCTGTGGTTTTTCTTTTCTTGTACTATTATAGCCTTCTTGGGGTCTTCCACTCAAAGCTTCTTGGGAGAGGATCTTATGCCTTTGGTTGGTTGCATTCCATAAAGGGGCATTTGACTACTCACACCAGGCTTCCTCTTAGCCTTGGCCCTCATTAGTGTAATTATGGGTGGTCCCATCAGAGGTAGCCAGGCCAAGGGACAGCTTAAAACCAAGGAACTCACTAAATGTTGTTCGAAAGATGCCTGAGGGTGAGGCAAACGTAGAGAGTTGTTTCATGGGCTGTTTACTGTAATATTTCAGAATTTTCACATATTTACAAGTGGATCTGTTTTAGTTTTCTTGTTGCTTTGTAACAAATTACCGTATGATTAGTGACTTAAATGGCTTAAAACTGCACAGATTTCTTGTTTTACTGTTCTGGAGGCCAGTGGTCTAACATGAGTCTTAAGAGTTAAAATCAGGGTTTTGGAAGGGCTGATTCCTTCTGTAGGCTCCAGGGTCCAATTTGTTCTTTGGCTCTTCCAACTTCTAGAGGTTTCATATTCCCTGGCTTGTGGCTACATCACTCCAATCTCTGCTTCCGTTGTCACCATGCTTTTCCTTTACCTGAGATTTCTGTGTTCCTCTTATTAGGACCCTGTGATAGTAATGTCCTCTCCTGAATAGCCCAAGACATCTCCTTTTCACGAGATCCTTGACTTCATCATACCTGCAGTGTCCCTCTTGGCCCATAAGGTACCATAGACACGTCCTGGGAATCAGGTGGTAGACATCTTTTGAGGGAGTTACATTCAGTCTACATGGAGTCTTAGTGAAGAAAAAGTAGACAGCTCAGACCAAGGGGGGTGTTTGGTCTTTAAAACATGAAGTGGAACAATTCAGAAAAGTGAATGTAACTCAGAGTTTCTGGTGTTTTCTTACTGATTTCTTTGCCAGACCATGGTTTGCAAACAATGTCATTACCATAATGTTAACATTTTGGAAATGAGCCATGAGAGGTCAAACACAGAGTATTGCGTGGCACAATTAATGAGGTGGATTACTTACAGGAATTAAGCAGTTCTAAAAGTAATTAGGCTATCCCAGGGGTTCTTTATAGCTTGGGGATTCATTAATATTTAGCAAATGATCCTACAGGAGGCCCAGAGTCTTACTCTAGGTGAGTATGCAAATGGAAGACCCCGTTGCGTTTCTGAATGAGCCAAGCAGTCCTGGATCTCGGAAGTTACCTTCCTGCTAAAGGATAGTTTCTCAAGCAAGTCATTTCCCACATGACTGGATTTTTTTCATCAGATAGGGCAAGTCCTATGCCATGAAGGGATGGGGACAAATTATACAAGTAGTACAGCGATCTAGAAACATTCAACTAGTTAGACCTTTTCTAGAGCCAGCCTATTTTGGAGAAATGTTATCTGTACAGGGGAGATTAAATCACCTCCTTTTTTTTTTTTTATTTGTTTAAAACATTTGCCAAAGGAGTAGGCAGGATATGTGTTTTATCTGAAATCGCTTTTAAGTTTAAAAGGTTTCTTTAGTGAAAAACTAATTTTTGTTTGTGCTTATGTATCACCTCATCTTGACTCCCCAGAACCACAGGGCTTCGAGTCCAATGTAATGTTTTTTTAGCCCCCTCACACACATCCATTTCTTGCAGGTTGCTCACATTTGTCCTCTCTACATTTTAACCTGCCTGACCCCAAACCATGCGTGCAGAGCTTTGCTTTCTCTCTGCTCCAGGAGGGGACATAGTGAGGGCCTTGGTTTGGTCTCTAATTCCCTGTCGATTGCTAGCAAATGGGAACTGGTGTCCTCGGCTTGCCAGTTATCTGAGTATGGCTTGTTGTGCAGTCAGTGTTTCTTCTGCTTCTTCTGTGAAGATCCATTTCTCTGATACAACTTGCTGTCTGATACCTTCATTTGACTGAGATCCTTCATTGGACTGTGTTGGGCAGTTTTTCACAAAATACAGTATGGTAGGTTAGGTCTGTCCCCCAAGCTGAGTTCAAATTTCCATTCCCGGTTAATTTGTCTTTCCATATTGATCCTTCTTCCTATCCCTTCTGAGACCCCATAGATCCTCAGAATATAAGGTCAAGGGGCTGGATTTCTTTACCCTTGAGGCTTCTGTATGGTAAATGTGGGTTCTCATACACCCAACCTTGGCATGGGAGCTCAGCTTCAATTACATTGCTCTCCCTCATGCCAGTGTAGCTTTATACGAGGTGATGGCAGTATAAGGGAAGTTGTTGAAATTTCTACTGGAAATAGGCCTAGAAGGATGCCTCCAGTGCCTCGCCTTCTGGACAACTACACAAAATCCACTGTTACCATAGTTTGGGATCCAATCTTTAGCTTTGAAGCGTCCAAAATTTGACATCATTCTTGGAGCTGACCTCAAAGAGACTGACCCATAAAAATAGCTCATGAAAGACTAATAGGTAAATGTATTACTTCACCATAGGAAAAAAAAAATATTTCTAATAAGGCAGGTTGAGGGAATGGCCGGACTTTGGAATCAGACCAGTGGTGCCTCTGAGTGCATTAACTTGGCGAGGCCTCAGTTTAGCGAAATGGGAACGAGTTTAGTATGTACGTAATGAGGTCATGCGTGGAATGATTGCGAGAAGGCACGCCAAGTGTTTGTTGTCATAAATGGGGTCACGGTTACCCTGCTCACTACTCACACCATTTTACAAGGGAAGATATAGAAGTTGAGAGTATTGGTTAACTCCCAAGTGGCATAATCAAGCTGGAACCAGGTTTGCCGACCCTGTTTCTAGAAGTCCTGGTTCCCAGCCCCGAGCCTCAGTGTTTTCTTGGGGCAGATTGGCCCGTCCTTCATTACCCCTCTCTGCCTCATGTGAAGTGCAAGGCTACCCTGACTTCCTCCAAACCTGACGATTCCCCAGTCTGGAAGATGTGGGTCTGAAATTTCCATCTCTTTTGAATCCTTGTGCTACCAAATATAAAAGGTTCAAATAAGTTGCCTTCTCAGGTCAGTATTCATGGAAAACAACAACAACAAACAAACCGGTATAAAGTGCTAGAAGTCTGAAGTCATGGATATGGTTTCAGCCCTCCTTGTTTCCCCTTGCTTTATTTCCTCCCAACTCCTTGCCCTTCACAGATATTTTTCTTGAAAGTATGACTTTTTGTGACTTTTAAGCCTTTTTTCGCACCATCTCCTGGTTACGTAGAAATAAAAGCTGTCATGTAGATGATCTCCTTTCCTGGACCCCTTTTTTTCTTGGGAAAAACGTCATGGGATTCTGTTTAGGTGTCTCTTCGGGGTCTTTGAGCCCCTTCAGCTTTGACTCCTACAGTAGATGATGCTGGAATAGACAAGAGGCCAGAAGAAAAGGGCAGGAAGGCAGCCATGTGCACAGGCACAAGATCAGGTTCCATCATCCTCTCTAGCTCTGCCTGACCTTGAGCCAGTCACTCCCCCCAAACCCCCAAACTGCTCCCCCACCCCCCCCCCCCCAGCCCACCTGCCTTTCATGCCAGGTCTTTAACTTGTTGAAGTGACTGCTATCTGCTGTTCCCATCTTGTAGCATTCCTGGGAGAAAAAATGAAACACTCCAGTGTTTTGAAAAGTCTGAAGTCATGGCAAATTGTTGCCGACTGCAGCAAGCCCGGTGTCGTTCTAGACCGCAGCTTTCAGCCCCTCATAAGTCATTTCTGGTCTTGGAGAGAATCCTGGTCTCCTGAACTCTAACCGGAGGCTCAAAGGAAGGGGACGGAAAGACCTGCAAGTGTTCTGTAAACTGCAAAATACCACATGAAGGCCCACATGGCCTTGGAGAAGTCTGCCACTTCCTTGCTATGTGCTCAGGCACATTGGGTACCTTCAGGCCTCTATTTTCTGGCTGGTGCTTGATGGAACTTTTAATCACTTTTTGTCGAGAAATGGTTAATATTCGTGTGTGTGTGTGTGTGTGTGTGTGTGTGTCTTAACAGCAGTATTTCAGACTCTTAAATACTGTGCAGGTGTGTTATGACATGTTTTCTTCAACCATCATTACATTTGTTTTTAATCGCTTCATGAAATCTTAATCTTCTGTTTATTACTTGCAGAAACAATTTCCAGACAACTTTCTTTGACCTTAAGAAGTAAAATGCCTAAAATCTTGAGTAAATCAAAATTGGTTTTAATTTTGTTTGTCAAAATGGAAATGAAGTTTGAATTGAATGGCCAGGGCTGAGGCCGAGGCTCCAGGAGGTGGTCTCCGAGGGACTGCTCTCCGTCACGCTCTCTTCCTAACACCCCCTGATGTGTCCCCCTTCCTCTCCACGGGATGCACTTTCCATCTCTTACCAGAGAAGGGCGACGGTATTGTATTGTCCTTTGGGTCTCATCTTTAGGACAAGGCTGTACTTTCTACTGTTTCCAAACCTAGATTCTTTCATAGTTTAAAAAAAAATCAGACAAGGTGTCAGTGTGAAAAATCAGGGAATTTTATGTTCATACATCTATGAGATAGGAAATGTTATAATGTGAAACCGAGACTATGGCAATTCATTTCGTTCTTGTTCCTAGGTTTAAGTCGTTCAGTAAACTGGGGGTCATGCTCCAGGAACAGACAGGAATGTGTTTCTGCAGCTGTGTGTAAGGGGGCCGGCCCACATCAATAGGAAGGGGAGATGTCCCTAAATTCTGGGCTCATTTCTAGTCCCCTTTTGCCATTGTAACTATTAGCGATAATGCATGAGTGCATCACGCATCTCTCTTTAGTGCCACATTTGAAACCTCCAGTTGCATCAGCAGTTTTTGTCCTTAGGTTAAATCTTGGAGAATTCTAACAAATGGATGGTCTGATTAATTGACTTCTTTTTTTTTTTTAATTAATTAACTTCTTTTCTCAAAAAGGATGCTTAAAAACCAGCACTCTCCGTGTAAAGAGCAGTTAGGTGTTTGCATGGAACTTTGCAGGCAAGTGATCTCTTAGGAGACTTGTAGGATCCGCACAGACCACTTGGTGGTGCTCATGACAGGGCAACTCTCTCTCTCCAGGAAAACAAAAGGAAACAAAACAAAACAAAAAAGACTCACCTCTTCACAGCTGTGACATTTTAGTTCTGCTTTGGTGAACAGAAAGTGGTTCAATTCCAAATGTGATCCTGAATTCAAAACCGCAGTGTACTATAAAACACTGAGCATTCCTGTGAAAACAGAATGAGGTGGAGGGCATTTGCACAGTTCCAGAACAATCTTTGGTCAACAGCCTCGTCTCACAGAGTTGTCAATGTAATGTGTGGCCAAAAGGTGTTGTAGGATGTCGTGTCCCAGTAAAGCATAATTAGCATTCTACTGACCTTCAGTAGTGAGAGAAATGGTCAAGAAATTAAAGAATGAAGCTTGTAAGGAACAAGGAACATATTGCTTTCCTCACACAGTAGATTGAGTGACGGCAAGGACACAGAATATTCCTCTTGTCTGATGTCTGCTTAAAAAAACAAGATGAACACAACCAGGACCGTTTTTCTAAAAAGAGTTTTGATTTACTTATGAGTAGATCCTGGACACCAGAATTCATATATTATGCACGCATCTATACATTCCCACTGAGGCTGTTTGCCTCCGCCTTACTTGCTTTTATGCCTTATAAAGAAATTTGAGCCTTAACACAACCTGCCACCCATTTTTAATCAAATATCCACGAAACTTGATTTCCTTCCTCACACAGAAGCAAAGTGATATTCTTTTAAAGCAAACCCAGATAATATCCTGAATAAACGGCTTCCCAATGATGTATAATAAGAACCAAACTCCCTATTCGGCCAACAGGACACGGTTTCTGCCTGGTTCTCCTACGTCCTCTCTCAGGAAGCTTCTCTTCATTCTTTGGCCTCCAGATTCACCAGTCTTCCTCCAGGGCCCCCCAGTTTGTGCAGCCTCTCCTGGGTGGGGGACGCAGGCCTGTGCTGCTTGTCCTTCTTTCTGGGGCGCCCGGCCCCGCTTCTCCCTTGAGGTGGCTCAGCTACATCTTTCAGTTTGAAGCTGCAATGTCTCCTTGGAGACCTTCTCTTTCGACCTAAACTTAAGCAGTTTCCCTGTTATTTTCAGACTTTTATTGTTATTACTATTAACATTTGTCCGGTTACCACAGCTTATAATTACATTTGTTGGTGTTTACTTCTTTTTAGAAGGGTTTTGATCTCCATCTACCTGAGTTCAAATTGGTCTCTACCCTGAGGAATGGTGGACCCTGACCACACTTGTGACTTCTCTGTAACTCAGTTTTCCCATCTGCAAAGTGAGCATAAAATTTACCTCATAAGGTTGTCAGGAAATGTGGTGGACACCAGCTGGCCTACAACAAGGCTTTGGTTTTGTGTCAAGCATTATTCATGCTGTCATAACCATGATCTCTGGGTGGTAGAACATTCCTCCCCTGCTAACTGTGTCTTCCCTCTTTACCTGCCTTCCCTCCTATGCCAGAGCTCTGTCTGCTGTCTCTCTGCCCTGCTTCATTTATCTCCTTAGCCTTCTAAAACTTTGTATTTACCTTTTTCTTGATGCTATCTCTTAATCACTGTTATTTTAAAATTTCTGATCATTATAATTTTAATCTTATAATTATAAAAATTTATAATTTTTAGAGTTCCATGAAAGTAAGGAGTTCATTCTGTTCACTGCTCAATGTCAAATGTCCATGTGAGGCAGGGATCAGGCTCTCGGTGAAGTTCTGTTGCACGAGTGAATAACTGGGAAATCATTTACCATCATTGTCCGTCTTCCTCTCCGAAATGAAAACACGGTTTCTGTCTGCCTTGCTGACATGTACGTACGTGGCAGGAATCATTTCCTAGCGAAATAGACTCTGTCACAATATTTGTAAATGGAATGAGTTTTAACATGTGAGAACTTGATTTTGAGGCTTGGCTAAAATCACAGACACGGGATATCTTAGCAATAAACACATCCGTGATTACGATTACCGCCCTTTAATTTAGTAGCAGTACTAGTGATGTTTTGTGGTCAAATCAGTTTTATAAAGAACTGTAGCTATTTAAAAAATCTTATCACCTAAATATTCTTTTCTTATATACCCTTTCAGTCACGTTTGAATACTCAAAGAGGCATTCCCCGTCTTTTTTTTTTTTTTTAACATACGTTGGATGAGGGAAAGGCATTCTACACGCAGTACTTACCATATGACCGATCACGTTCGATTTACCAAGAACTTGGTGCTACGTACATACCTATGTCTTTATTTTTTTCCTTAGTTTTTAAATCTCTCCACTGGATTCAGTCTGAAGGTCAGTTACTGGATATCTACTGAACATCAAGCATTTTTATATTAAAGATGTCTTTCCAAGTAAAATGTAATGTTCTCCATTTATATTTTAAAGGATACCACTAACAGCAATGACACTCTTTTCCCCTCTGTATCATATATAAAGGCCGAAGGTCCAGAAATAGAAAGCACATTCTTGTCCCCCTAATCTCCAAGTCTCCTGTGGGATTTCAGACAGCTGTCCAAAGAGAGTTAAATATGTACAGCATTACACTTAAGGGGCTAAAGATTTGGCAGAGGAAGTTGGTGCTTCACGGCTCAGAAAAGGATACAGTCCACCAGGTCCGTGGGCCACAGGTGCCAACCTCACGTAGAAATGCCAGCATCTGGTTCCACAAGTCCCAAAACTACTTTTACAAATTAGACCTTATTACTTTCCTAATCCGTGCTTGAAATTCCTTAAAGAATTATTAATGCTTTGAGTGACTTGGCCATGTACAGCATTTTGATTGTCCAGGCTAGTCTGAGATCTTACTCATAAATTCCTTATCTATTTTTCTGAATCTCTGTCCCAGCGAGGGTTTTTCTTCGATTCTCGGTAGGTCAGACCCAACTGATGACATTACAGAAACATCCTCCCAGTGACTTCTCATTCCCCAGCTCTCTCTCACCTTGTTTCCAAATCCTCTGTTGCCCTACTTAGGCATTTACTCCTACCTTCCTAATTCGAAGTGTTTTATTTCAAGTCCCATCCTTTCCTTTTTCCAAAAAGACTTGATCTAATAAACATAACTCATTTTACCCTTGCTAGGAAGAAATATCATGAGAAAATGATCCCATTACTGATTTTCCCACTAACCTCTGTCAGTTAAGAGAGACTACATTGACCCCTTGTGAAAGTGATGGATGAGGAAGAGAGACAAAGGTTCTCAGAGTTTATTTTTCTTTTCCCAAAAATACTTTCAATTCATTTAGGAATCTCAATACTTGATGATCGTTGTTTTCTGATTTTAACATTATGTGCAAAATGCTTTATGCCAGTCATGCACAGGCTATAGAATTTTTAAAAAAGCCTGTACAGTGATAGGCCAGGAGAAAAATATCTTTTATATAACATTAAAATATTTTATAATATTTTCTGTAATGTGTATATTTAAAATTAATACTTAAAAAGTCCTAGGTTTAGGTTGAGATGGCAAATGCATTAATTTTTTTAGATGAGATTACTTTTTTAACATCAGTAATGATAGGTGTTTCTGAGTTTATAAATTGGTTATGATTATAAATGCTTGGAACAAAAATAAAGAATACAGCTTCTTTTTAAATTTAAGTACTACCATTCAATGTAGAGTGCTTTGAACAGTTTGGGCAGGCTTGGTTTTAAGGAAAGCTTTGCCTTTCTCCTGGTATCCTTTGCAACTGCTTAATTCCTGATAGTAGGAGGGTATTTCCTTTGGTTGTTACCACAGCTCAGTGAATACCTGAAGGCAAGAGTTCCACCACTGTTACTAGTTTGGGAAGACTCTCCACGGGCACAATTACTGAGATTGATAGAAAAAGGTAGTAGCATGGCATCTGTTTTGAGTTAACTTTTGCTTGACATAACTTTTTATCTTACTGCCAATAGTCCTATATTTCCCTGATTTATTTTAGAAGCAGGAGCTAAAAATAAAGAATCCATTACTTCTTGTCTCAGGAGGAATGTGGCTTGTATTTCTCAGAAACGACAGGGTGGTTTGGTTTCTCTTTAAGCAAAAGTGAAAAAAGAACAGAGATGTGGCTTCTGCCTTAGAAGAACAATGAAAACAACTGTAAGTAGAATCCTCAGTGGATTGGGATATTGTAAAATCATATTAATGAAACTTGAAAAAAAAAAACAAAACCCTAAAACTTAGGATAGTGAGACCATAGGAGAAATAACTCCTCAGGATCAGCAACCATGGGGCATTTCCTTTCTTCCTTTCTGTCGCCATGTTGTTTTTCTCTTGATTCCAACTTTGAGGACCACCGTGATGAGCCTGGGATAAGTACCCCAACTGCACGGTCAGAGAATGCCTTACGTATGTTTGCCAACAATAAAATGGAACAACAAAGAAGACCTCGAATCTTTTACTTAAGGACTCTTTCTTATAGATAAAAACATTGTCAAGGGGTGCCTGAGTGGTTTAGGTCATGATCCCAGTGTCCTGGAAGCAGGGAGCCTGCTTCCACCCAACCCCCCACCCCCACCCCACCCCACCTGCCTCTCTGGCTACTTGTGATCTCTCTCTCTCTGTGACAAATAAATAAATAAAATCTCTTAAAAAGTTGTCAAAATAATACATATTTTCATGGTGCCATTTTTCTCAGGTTTTCAGTCCAAAGGGTAAATAGCAGCTGTTGGAGATGTTCGTGGGATCTGGGAAACGGCAGTGCTTTTCAGCACCTGTAGCTCAGAATGTCTGTACCTAGGCTGGAAAGCTGTTGGTCTCTCCCGTGAGGGGCTGTGGGTTCGGGGTCAGGCAGAGCTACCCGCTCTGCCCTACTACTTCTTCCTGCACTCTTTTTATTCCTTAAGAGCTTCTTCCCTTTTTGATCACCAGCTTCCTCTTTGCTTCTGGCTTCTCCTCCTAATTTGTCCTTTCTCCTGTCCATAACATTGTGACTGCATACTGACTCATATTTTATGGACATTTGAAAAATCTTTTTTTGTTTCATTCAAATCCACACATGTTAGCTTGGAAGTCCATTGCTTTAAAGGAAAAAAAAAGGTACTGATAAGGTGGTTGAGATCCTAAAATGCCCACTCACTTACATTAGAGGCTATCTTAAAATAGCATATGTACCACTTTTGCTGATGCTTTTTTGGAACAAGGGCAGAGAAACAACTACACATTTGGCTATGAAAGTAGGGCCGCATGACAACCGTTCATGCTTATTGACATTTCAACAGTCATAAAACCTAAATCAAAACAAACTTTCCTGCTCTTTAAAGAAAAAAACTCAACATCGCCATATAAACAGAACATGCAAATGTGTATTTTCTCATCCTAATGTATGGCAAATGAATTTTCCTTAAGTATATACACTTGCAGCCCTGAAATACCCTTGCCCCACCTAGAAAATAGTCACAAGATGCTAGTGCCCCTGAGAAGCAGGGAAGAATGGATTTTGCCTTTTTGCATGTGTAGTTTATCCAAAGTACAGTTACATAGGGAAACAATGGCTTTCTAATTAGAAAATTTCCAGTGCTAATAATGACCAGTACTTTTTTTTTTTTTTTCCATTCCCATCCAGGCTTATCCGGGACAAAACCTGGGCTCAACACTTAATCAATCCCCCTGGGCTTCTTCAAGCTCACAGTAGCTCACAGGCAACTCCACTCAAAAGGCCTCAGGGCATTTGAGCCACTGGGCGGTACAGCTGTTACTGCCACTCCCTCTGCACTAGACCATGAACGGTTGTGGACTCTTCTGTCAGTATCCAATCCCAACAGCACCTGGGTTGCTCAAGGCGCTTCTTTTGCATCCCCACCCCCCACGGTGCTTAATTATGCACACAGATTCTAGAACCAGTGTCTCACCATGGGTGAACATGTTAAAATGCAGATGCCTGGGAGGCCCATTTTTAATGGCCTAGATTTGGAGTAACTTTCCAGAAGAATACCACTTTACCAGGCACCCCTGGTGGTTTGAGTCACAGACCACATTTTGCGAAGTCCTGACTAAGGAAGAAAAAAATGTAGAGTCAAACAAAAATCCATCCGATCTTCCAGGGTCTGAAAAGAAAACCAATAAAGATAGATATATTTATAAGAAAAGAGAATATGGAGAACTCTTATATACGTAAAGGCTTATAAAAATCAAGTCATTTGCATGATGTTAGAATAATTCCAAACAATTCCATGTAAATAATGCATTGGAATTATGCATAGCATGATCAAAATCAGGAGCAGTTCCCAGGCTGGCTCTGATTTTTGCAGTTCCCTCGTAGAGTTAAGCTTTCTAAACACTGGGGTGATGTAAATGAGAGCCATGCCAAGATTCTCAAGAGCCAGGGTCATGCCAGCACACTCACCTGTGCTGTATTCTTTTAAGAGGCAGGAAGCAGGAAGACAACTCTTTTGATAGTTGAAAATAGGAGGAAGAAGAAAGGCAGGCAATGAAACAATCAAATTGAAGAGTAGAGTTGATTGAATAAGGCTGAATCTGAAGGAGGTGCTCAGTTATTGTTTACTAAATATTTAAATGGTTGAACATTTCAGTGTATCTTATTCCATTGGGGTATGACTTTCCTTTTTAATTTTTTTCTCATTGATATCTGATGAGGGTGTCTGATGTTACCTCAGGCTCTTTTGCTGTGTTTTTTTCTCTAGCTCAAATTCCCTCAAAACATCCTCAACCAGGTAAAATCTCCAGTTTTCTTCCCCCCCCCACTTTAAAAAAAAGATTTTATTTATTTATTTAGAGATTGTAAGTAAGGGGAGGGGAAGAGAGAGAGGGAGAAAGTCTCAAGCAGACTCTAAGTTGAACCTAGAGCCCAATGAGGGTCTCAGTCCCACGACCCTGACATCATGACCTGAGCTAAAATCAAGAGTCTGATGCTTAACCAACTTAGCCACCCATGTACCCCTCCAGTTTTATCTTCTAAAATGGTCTGCTTCCTATCTTCTTTGTTCAGAGAAGGGGGAACAAAATGGGAGTTCCTTTTCCAAAATGTAAGGCTCCCAGTGTGGGTGCTTCTACTCTACATTAAAACCTTTCCCATTCTGGCATAGGGAGGAACTTCCTACCCCATAGCTTGGTTTCCTAATGCCCAAGCAAATGTAGCTAGTCCCAAGTCCTATTCATGTGTATTTATTCCTATACAATGTAAAGAGCCAGAGTTAAAATAAGAATGCATATTTTGATAGGCCCAAGTGAAGAAAGTCAGCACATGCATACAAGGCAAAGGAAACTTAACAACTAGTTAAGAAAATACAAACCAGGCCGGCATTCTCAGATTTGTAAAACATCCAAAATACATGCAGACCAATGGTATGAAAGATGAAAACCAAGAAAAACAGAACAGATCTCAGTAGAAACAGAGATAATTTGGTGAACAGAGAACAACATAACAACAAGAAAGCTCAGATATCTATGAAAAATTAAAGAATAAGAACAAAGTTTTAGAAATTAAACACATCTCTACTAAAGTAAAATTTCTGTACAAGAGTTTGAAGATAACACAGAAAGTTGCCTAGAAAATAAAGCAATGACAAAAATAAAGGAGACTTGAAAGAAAAGATAAAACAGAGAAAAATCACTCTAAGATTTATGATACAGCAGGTCCAGAAATGAAGAACAAAGAAAAGTGTGGGGTGAAAAAAGAGAACCAGTAAAGGGTGGGGTCTGATGACCAGAGCATCATGAAAGAAGAGACACCTGGATTTGCATCTGTGCCATTTCCTATACTAAGGAGGAAGAAAAGATCTTAATAGTTTCTGGAGAATCAAGAGGAAAATGTTGACATAGATCAGGAAGAATCAGAAAAACAGGAATTATGGATGCCAGAGAACAACAGATCAATTCCATAAAAGGTCAAGGAAAAATGGTATGAGCCTAGAATTTAAGCCTCGGGCAAGCTATCTTGTGAAAGCCAGTGAAAATGTCTTAGGAACACAGAGACTTAAAAATTGTAGTTGTCATGTACCTTTATTCAGAATAAGTTACTCAAAAAAAGAAGCAAAGAAAGAAAGGAAAGAGAAGGAAGGAGGGATTTCGAAGGGTGTGATGAACAGTGGTACTAATTCAGGGTTTGAGTTAATCCTAAAAGGCCGTTGTATTAGTGGACCTGAAAGACAACAGTTTCGAACAGTGTGTCTCCTTATTTTAAAGGTGAAAATTCAAATGGATGTCATGAAGATGGTGGATGGTGTAATGACATGGTGACAATAGTCCTATGTTGTTTTCCCCAAGAAGAAGAGAGAAAGGCCAATTCCAGGATAAACAAAACTGTGGCTCAAATGGGCATGATATTGAATAAATAACGAGTAAGGGAATGTTTTCTTTTGAGTGTCATAGAGATAATGACAGTGGACCTATGGAGAAGGACATGTACTTTCTTTTTTTTTTAATATTTTATTTATTTATTTGACAGACAGAGATCACAAGTAGACAGAGGCAGGCAGAGAGAGAGGAGGAAGCAGGCTCCCTGCTTGAGCAGAGAGCCCGATGCGGGGCTGGATCCCAGGACTCTGGGATCATGACCTGAGCCGAACGCAGCGGCCCAATCCACTGAGCCACCCAGGCGCCCCTACTTTCTTTTTTTTTTTTTTTTAAAGATTTTATTTATTTATTTGACAGACAGAGATCACAAGTAGGCAGAGAAGCAGGCAGAGAGAGAGAGAGGAGGAAGCAGGCTCCCTGCTGAGCAGAGAGCCTGATGCAGGGCTGGATCCCAGAACCCTGGGATCAAGGACATGTACTTTCAACACATTACCTGGTTCTTCTCTGACAGAAATACACATAAACATGCACCAGTCAGGTTTCATTGCAGAAAAAAACACTGAAAAAGTCTTAAGCAAAATGGGGTTAAAGACAGAGAATTAGGAACTTGCATAATCACTGAAAGGGTTGACAGGGTGAAAAGCCACCACTAGTAGAATCCTTGGGACCACATTTACCACTTGGATCTAGAGGTCTGGAAGCTGCAGTCATCCCAGAGGGAAGGAAGTTGCAGAATCATCATAGAAGTTACTAGGCACTCTGTGGGTCCCAGGGAATATGGAATTTAGCTTAGCTGCTATAAACACTACGTTACCCTAGTCTGGGTAGACCAGTCACCACCTTGGCCAGAGAAAGAATGGCTTCTGCCTTCCAACATTATTCCGAGTACATCTCACTGGACCATTCTACACTTATTCTAGAACCCTCTTGGTGAGCAAGTGTCATAGAGACATGGTTTGAGGTGTTCCACTCCTGCAGTAGCAGGCAGAGTTTAAAACAGACTGGGGGGTACCCGTGGATTACCAATAAGCAAAATCTCTCACTAAGGATAATAGAAGTTAATTTATTTTCAATTTTTAGAATCAACTTATAGTCAAAATATGGAAGATAAAAAAAATAGCTATAGTACACAACGTAAGTATTATTAATGTTTCAGGTAAACAGAATAACACAGAATTTAAGTATACTATTAACAGATTCAAATATAACTAAGAATAATTATAAAATATAACAGATGTAGCAGATATAACAAATAACAACAGATGAAAACAGATATGAATGTAACTAATAGAAATGAATGATAAAATAAATGAAAATTCTTTTTTAGAGTGGAAAGAGATAATGCCTTAAATGCTTAAAAAAAAGTGCTATGAGCATATTATTTTGAGTGGGAGAGGGAACCATGACAAGAAATAACAGAAACACAAGTAGGAAGTGGTATGTGGGGCTGGGTGGGTAGGGGTGCGGTTTGAGACTGTTGCTTTTCCTTTTAAAATCCTTTTACGGTGCCTGATTTTTAAAAAACCATATGCATATATTGCTTTAATACAAAATAAAAAATATGAAAGTTTGTTCTTTTTAAAAAATTATTTATTTGAGAGATAGTATGTGTGAGAGATCAAGACTGGGGGAAGGGTCAGAGGGATAGGGAGAAGCAGACTCCCTGCTGAGCAGGAAGGCAAAGCAGGCTGGGGCTGGATCCCAGGACCCTGCCATCAGGACCTAAGCCAAGGGCAGACACTTAACCGACTGAGCCACCCAGGTGCCCCTAAAAGGTTGTTCTTTTTATTATCATCTTCAGATAAAGATACTGCTTGAAATTAAAAAAAAAAAATTAAGAAATTTTATCCCTTTAATGATCCTCATATTTTGCTAGATTTTTTTTTTTTTTTTTTTTTTTTTTTACTTTGCTGGATTATTGAAACTACTTGGAGTCTTTGGGTCAAAGTGACCAGGATTTTGTTTTTGTTAGTGTTGAAAATGATTCTAATTAGTTAGCTCTGTCTCCTTTTTGCACCACTAAGTTTGGCCCTTACCTGAAGCAGGTGTGTTACTGACAGTGAGAGGCAGGTGTGGGCTCTGCCTGTCCAGCTGTTTATTTTCAGTAAGGCAACACCTGCTATGTCTGGGTAGGACCAGGATCCGAATGTAGACAATTAGATCAGATATTATCTGAAGGTATCTGGGGAAGAGACTTTAATCAGTTGAAATGAGTATGCTTGAATTGTTTTAAAGTGGCATGTATTAATGTCTAAAAATGAATAATAATGAGTAATGAATAATAATGAGGAGAGAAATAATAATGAGGAGAGAAAAGGACTGAGTGTGCTATAGTGAGGTACTTTCCTTTTAAAGAAGACAGATTGGATGATGCCTGCCTCCTCCTAGCTTGTAAATCTATAGGCCTCTACAAAATGAAGTCAAACAGCAAAGAGTCATCTTTCTCAAAGGGCAAACCTGAAAGAGAGTTGCAAAGTCAAATAAGTTAAGGAAATGTTGGTTGAACCTACCTAAACAGCTTGATTACCTTATTGCAGAATTTCCCAGTCAGTTCTAACATGCATCATGAGTATCTGAGACAAACCATGTGGCATTCCCGATCCTATATCACTAAGTACTGATATGTTAGAGGGCTAACATCCTATGAAATGTACATTTGAAATTTGGAAGTTTAAATTAAGCTTTTATGAGAAAGAGAACAGTGAAGAAGGATCTGATAACATTTAGGCAGAGGTATTGCTATTTGGGGAAATAACTGAACAATTCTAAGATTGTTGGGGAATAGTCTAGTGTATCTAATCTTTCTATCTATCCATCCACCTATCATCTATCATAGTTTTACAGTGAGGTCACATTAGCAAATGACATTATATAGTTTCAAGTATATAGTGTAATAATTTGATTTTTTTTTTTTAAACTCCACAAAGTGATCACCACAAGAAGTCTGGTTACCATGTGCCACCATGTGATTGACCCCCCCTCCACCGGTTTTGCGTACCTAAAACCCACTTCCCCCTGGTACCAACATTCTGTTCTCTGAATCTGTGAGGTTGTTTTTTGTTTCTTTGTTTTTTAATTTGTTTTTTAGATTCTGCATGAAAGGAAATCATATGATATTGGTCTTTCTCTGATTTATTTGACTTAGCACAATGTCCTCAATGTCCATCCGTGGTGTCACAAATGGCAAAATTTTCTTCTTTCTAGTGGTTGGGTAGTATTTCTCTGTCCGTGTGTGTTACATCTTCTTTATCCATTCATCTGTCAATAAACACGTAGCTTGTTTCCATATCCTGGCTATTATAAACAATACAATGACTGGTGGGGTGAATATATCTTTCTGAATTAGTGTTTTTGTTTTCTTTGTATAAATACCCAGAAGTGGAATACCTGGGTTATATGGTTATAATTTTTTGAGGGATTCCCATACTGCTGTCCATAGTGGCTATACCGATTTACATTTCCACGAGCAGCGTAGGAAGGTTTTTCTCTACATCTTCACCGACACGTTTAGTTATTTTATTCTTTTTGATGCAGTTGTAAATGGGATTATTTTCTTAATTTCTCTTGTGGATAGTTTGTTATTAGGGTATAGAAATGCAACAGATATTTGTATATTGATTTTGTAGCCTGCCACTTTACTGAATTCATTTATTAGTTCTGACAGTTTTCTTTTGTTTGTTTGGTGGAGTCATTATGGTTCTCTTTATGTAGTATCAAGTCATCTGTGAATTGTGACAGTTTTACTTCTTCCTTTCCAATTGGGACACCTTTTATTTCTCTTTCTGGTCAAATTGCTGTGACTAGTATTTTCCATACTACGTTGAATAAAAGTGGGGAGAGTGGCATCCTTGTCTTTTTTCTGGTGTTGGAGGAAACACTTTCAGCTTTTTACCATTGAATATGAGGCTGGCTGTGGGTTTGTAATATACAATCTTTGTTACGTTGAAGTACATTCCCTCTATATCCAATTTGTTGAGAGTTTTTACATGAATAAATGTTGAATTTTGTCAAGTGCTTTGTTTGCATCTATTGAGATGATCATTTATCTTTCATTTTATTCATGTGGGATATCATGTTGTTTGATTTGTGGTTGTTGAACCATTCTTGCATCCCTGGAAGAAAATCTCAGGGTGTCTGGGTGGCTCAGTGGGTTAAGCCTCCAACTCTTGGTTTTGGCTCAGGTCATGATCTCATGCATGATGAGATTGAGCCCAGCATCCGCTCCAAGCTCAGCAGGAAGTCTGCTTGAGATTTACTCCCTCTGACCCTCCCCACGTACTCTTCCTTTCAAAAAAGCCAAATCTTTAAAAAAGAGAGAAAATCTTATGATCTATGAGGCTTATGTATTGTTGATTTTATTTGGCTAATATTTTCCTGAGGATTTTTTGCAGATACAGGAATATTTGCCTGTGACTAACTTACTCTCTTTCTTTCTTTCTTCCTGTGACTAACTTACTCTCTTTCTTTCTTTCTTTCTTCCTTTCCTATACTTTCCTTTCTTTTTTCTCTTTCTTTCTCTCTTCCTTCCTTTCTTCCTTCCTTCCTTCTTTCCTCTCTTTCTTTCTCCCTTTCTTTCTCTCTCCCTTTCTTCTTTCCTTCCTCCCTTCCTTGCCTGGTTTTGGTATCAGAACAATGCTGGCCTTGGAAAATGAGTTTGGAAGCATTCTTTCCTCTTCAATTTTTTGAAAAAGTCTGAGAAGAATAGGTATTAAATCTTACTTAAATATTTGGTGGAATTCATCAGTGAAGGGGTGTGGTTCTACACTTTTTTGGGGGGAGTTTTTGATCATTGATTCAGTCTCCTTACTAATAATTGCTCTATTCAGTTTTTCTCTCTCTTCGTGATTTAGTCTTTGATGATTATATGTTTCTGAGAATTTATCCATTCCTTCTAGGTTGTCCAATTTGTTGAGGTATAACTGTTTATCGTAGTCTCTTTACAGTCCTTAGTATTTAGGTGGTATTATTTGCAAAGTCTCCTCTTTCATTTCCAATTTCATTTATCTTAGCCCTCTCTTTTTTTCTTGGTAAGTTTGGCTAAAGCTTTGTTAATTTGTTCGTCTTCTCAGAGAAATAGCTCTCAGTTTCACTGATCTTTTCTGTTTTCTTTTAAGTCTATACTTCATTTATTTCTACTCAATCTTAATTATTTCCTTCCTCCTACTAACTTTGGGTTTCATTTGTTCTTCTTTTTCTAGTTCCTTTAGATTAACTTCAAATTGTTTATTGGAGATTTTTCTTGCTTCTTGAGGTAGTCCTCTAACACTATGAACTCCTTTCTTGGAACTGCTTTTGATTCATCCCATAAATTTGGAATGTTTCTTTTCCATTTTCATTTGCCTCAAGGTATTATTTTGATTTCCCCTTCTGTTTCTTCATTGACTCATTGGTTGCCCAATAACATGTTTCTGCTCCATGTATTTGTGAATTTTTTCCAGTTTTTTCTTGCAAACAATTTCTAGTTTCATACCATTGTGGTCATAAAATAAGCTTGGTATAATCTCAGTTTTCTTAAATTTATTGAGACTTGTTTTGTAACCTGGCATGTAGTTTGTCCTGGAGAGTGTTCCATGTACACTTGAGAAGGACTCAGGTTGATAGCCTGCCAAGAACTATCTCTCTGACTGTCTCAGTCCTGGGGGCTCTACAACTCAGGTCTCCCTTGTCACCAGAGCCAGGCATTCAAGGCATTGTCCCTTGTATGGACTGCATGTGCCTCCTGATTTCAGCAGGGCCTCAGAGGAGCTTGGGGCTGACATGCTCCTGCTGGCTTCAGTGGGGTCCTGTGAGCCCATGTGGGCAGGACAAGCTTCCAGTGTTATGAGGTAAAGGGAGTACAAAAATGATACCTGTGGGTGCTGGTAGACTAAAGTGAGCACGCAAAATGGCGCCTGCCAGTGCCTCCTTCTCTGGAGAAAGTCCAATGAGATCCCTGCATCTCAGGCAGATAATGAAGGATCAGGTAATGGATCTCCTTTGCCTGAGGTCTGAGTTTTTTTCACACTGCTGCTTTTGTGTTGGGTCACGAGGTGATTGAGTCTGCACATGAATCTTCTAAGAATGGGCTTTTCATTCCTCTTAGCCTTTTGGGTATCTTGGATATAAGCCTTGTTGGTTTTCAGAGCCAGATATTTTGGGGGCTTTTCTCTACAGTGAAGATCTCAAGGGTTTGGGTCCTGATATGGGGTATGAACCCCTTGCTCCTCTGGGAGAAGCATGTTTCTGAGATCCCTCCTGACTGTGGGTTTTGCAGGTCTGCCTCTCTTACCAGTCCCACTGTGGCCCTTTTTGAGTGGAGGAGCTCTTTATCTGGTTTTCAGGTGTTTTTTTTTTTTGTTTGTTTGTTTATTTATTTATTTATTTATTTATTTTTAAGAGGGAATTGATCCAAATGTAGTTGTAGATTTGGTGTGTCTGTGGGGAAAGGTGGGTTCAGGATATTCCTATATCTCCCATCTTGAAATATTTCTTATTCAGAAAAATGTTCTGGAGAAATGGTCTCAGTGGTGGGAGACATGAACAGGAAGGTTTTTCTTCCTCCCTAAGTTGTCCCAGCTGTGCCTCCTGGGTCCTGAGGAAATACAGCTGCTGCTCTTACCCTGGACATGGCACTGGAACCTCTGGAGCTATCAGCCTTGTGTTTTTGTTGTTTTAAATGTACCGATTTTAAATTCTAGATCGACTCAGTACATGTTATCCAGTTGGCTCTGCCATTTGGGATTAAATTTTCAAGCTTCTTAATTAGTGAAAAAAAAAGGTAGCTCTCTATCGTATCACTCGTTATTCTAAAGCTGTTTTCTTGAAACACATTTCAGGAGCGAGATTGCAAGAACAGCAACATCTGAGCTGAAATGGAAGCTAATATACCTGTGATATTAACAAGAGATGAAAAGAATTGTACCCTGTAGATTAGAAAAATATGTTATCTAGTCTAGAAAGGACTTCCTTTGAGTTAATTGGAAGCTTTTTTCCCCCCTAGGGACAATCCCTAGGAAAGAAACAATGTGAACACAAATGAAACTATGAAAATGAGACACCTCTTCAGGACATGTAGCTTTGTTTTCTTCCCAGCAGTTTTTTTATCTGACAAATTCCCCATAGAACGTAAAGCTTTCTTCACTATCAGAAGCATAATTTTAAAGAGAGTACATAGGCTACTGGACTAATATCAAATGTATTGTTTCAATAGACTAAAGGGCAGTGATAGCTCAACACAGAGTGTTGGGCAACAATAGATGGAAACATCTTTGTAACAGATACTCTCTTGTCAGAGACACACAAAATTATAAGTAGAGACTTCTCCTCCTCAAATACCCCAGTGCACGCTTAAGTTTCTATTAATATGTACAACTTTTCATCACCGAATTTTCTCTAAGGCAATTGCAGATAAGACTATTATAGAAGATAAAATGGATTTGCTATGCCTGAATCTCATATTAGCTCATCATTTCAATCTTCCCCTTAAAAAAATACGTTTTCTGAGAGTGCTAGAATTATTGCTATAAAATGTCCCCACTTTCTTTCTATAATGATTTTTAAAATTTTTTTTCCCTTGAAAAGAAATTCATGATTTTGGGGGCTATTATAGAAAACATAGAAAAAAGAGGATAACATAAAAAAATTTTAAATATTAGCCATCAGTTATTATCTAGATGGAGAAAGGCAATGTTTTTAATCTCCTGCTGACTTAATTCTCAAATTTTACTTATTTCTAAGTAAACTTACACACATACCTGACAGGATACTCTGGTATTTTTGGTTTTGTTCTCAGCCATAGAAATCCAGAAAAAATATTAGGAAATACCACTGTTGCATCTCAAGGTAGCCAAAAGTTGTACTCCCGGGTTCTTATTTATGACTTTTGTGTTGACTGGCCAGGAGCAAAAGTTGGCAGCTCCCTAAAAAATAATCTTCATGCGTGCTTTTGTTCTTGGAAAAACCTAGGGTGTGAAAAGCAAAAGCAGGCCACTCTTTAGAGAAAAGAAAAAATGTTCTTTGTAGTCTTAATTGATACTTGGATTGTTTTTTTCCCCTGTGGGGGCTTATGATAAGGCAGATCACAAACCATAGTGAGACTGCTGGGATTGCCAAGTCTGGAGATCGCCACGAATTGTGATCTTGGGAGGTGAATGAAGAATTCCCAGGCCACAGATTGACAAGGACACTGGGGAGCTCTGAGTGCTCTAGTAAGTGACCATGAGAACCTGGGCACTGAGCACGTCGGTGGTGTCTAGTGTGCATTGAACACAGATGCCTTCTCCCCAAATGTTCAAAGCTTTGTTAAATACTTGAGATTCTTTCAAAAACACTGATGAGAAGAATCTTCTCTCCTGAACCACATATAACTTAGAATTTCTTGAGAACCAGGTAGATGAGGTTTGGAGCAGACTTCTCTGATTTAGAGGCAGAGGTGACCTACAGAGTCTCAATGTTCCTCTCAGCTTGACTAAATGGTTAGATAGTTCTAGTCTAGATGCTTAGTCTCTGACTTCCCTTTTCTTAGAGTATTTACGTTAGAAAATTTTCCATTGTAATTTCTTTCTCTGTTCCCCCCCCCCCCAAAAGATTTTTTTGGTTCGTTTGTTTGAAATAGCATTCAGGAGAGATTGTGAACAGGGGGGAGGAGCACAGGGAGAGGGAGAAGTAGGCTCTCCACTGAACAGGGAGCCCAAGGGGTACTCCATTCTAGGACCCCAAGATCCTGAGCCACCCAGGCACCCCTCTTTGCCCCCTTTGAAAAGTAAATTTTCTACAGTCCAGGAATGTCTTTCTCCAGCCTCAGAGCCAGCTCTTTGAAATCTGGTCATCTAAAAATGTAAAGGGCTCCCATCTCTAAGTCTTATGTGATGGTAGGACTCTAACCTCAATAAACACCAGTTAGCAACTTCAGAAAACCTCATATCAGTGTCTCAACTCTCTCCTCAAGCTCAACCCAGAATTTTAAGAAATTTCCTGCCTCTTGTTTCACTGGAGTTGAGTTTAATCCTTCTTCCCTATTATAAGTCATAACCCTATTGCAGTAGCCTTGAATAAAGTCCTTCTTGCTATTTTTCATAAGCATCAGGTGCAATTTTTTATTTATTTCTTATTTTTTTATAACCATATAATGTATTTTTATCCCTAGGGGTACAGGTCTGTGAATCGCCAGGTTTACACACTTCACAGCACTCACCATAGCACATACCCTACCCAATGTCCATAACCCCCCTCCTCCTCTCCCAACCACACTTCCCCCAAGCAACCCCCAGTTTGTTTTGTGAGATTAAGAGTCACTTATGGTTTGTTGCATCAGGTGCAATTTTTATCTTTAACTGAGGAATGAGACATTACTTCCAGCAGAGTATGTGCAATGCAATCTTTTTTCTTTCTCTTTCTTTCCCTTCCTTTTCTTTTCTTTCCTTCCTCTAGATATTTTCTGAGACATTAATTCTGGGCTTGTTTTCTGATGGAGATGTAAGAGATTATTCCATTCCTTACATCTGGAACAACAAGGCCTTTGTTCCAGGCTTCCCTTGCCTGAGGTAAATGAACTATTTTCACTGTTTCCATTATGAGAAAAATAATTACACTACCACAGTGGGTATTTTTGATTATTAAATGGGCTCCAAATAAGAAGACATTATAACAGTGCGTATTATATGGAAATATCAACCAATAGTAGTAGCTGTAATGATAATTACTTTGCTCTTCATGCAAGAATGAGGAATGAGAAGAGTCTGGATCAGAAATAGACATGTTTATCTAGGTCACTGTGGCAAGTTCCAGCCTCTCTGAGAGCTTACTTCTTTCACATGTATCTGTCATGGTTGTGGTTGTTCTTTTGGAATAATAATCAGGTATCATTATATATGAGAAAAGCAATTTTGCAAGGGGATGACATTATTATCATTACAATTCTGTTCCATTTCGTTACTTTTTAGATACTCAATTTAAAAATGGGAAAGGAAAATAAGATAGAAAAATTTCCAAAGAAATCTACTTGGAAAAAAAAGGAGGTGAATGGATAAATGCTCTATCATAGATAAAATCAGATACAGAGAAGATTGAAAAATTGAGGGGTTTTTTTGGCTAATATAAAAATGTGAGTGAAATAAGTACTTTTGAAAAGAAAAAAATTAGATTGTCTAAAACGTTTCAAGAGGAAAATTTAAAAACCTTAATAGACCTTTATCTGTGGTATCTGGTATATATAAGGAAATTTCTGTTAAACATTCAAGGAATAAATAATCCACAAACTCTTTAAGCTGTTCAAGGGCAGAAAAAAAGTGGTAACTGTCTTGAATTTTACCAAAGTCACTTATCAATTAATTTTTACCAAAACTTAGTATCCATTTTTAACAAAACGAATTTGTTTCCCCTCAGCAAAGAAAATCACAGATCGATTTTTCTTCTAAATATTTTGTAAAAACAAACAAACAAAAACCTTGATAAAATGTTAAAAAACTGAAGTCCTCAAGAAGTTGATTCAATTAGATCTTAATTGCACCAACAGGATCCACTCTGACTTTAGCAGAAATGGTTTCTAAATGTCGCTTATACAATTTCATGGGACTAGAGGCTCTGTCGGTGGGGCCGATGCCTTGAGATTTTCTGGTCTTGCTGCTGGACATGGGTTCACAGCTGTGCTACTGACAGGGATGACGCAGGAACCCTGCCATTGCTGCTTTCCCACTGGCCTTATCAGCAACCCTCATTGCCAGACTGGAGCTTATGCACTGTCTGCTTCTCCATAGCGTTGGCTTCTTTCTTGTGTATATCACATTGGCTGGTCTTCGTTATAGATCGGGACCTCTTATAAGGGAGACTGAGGAAGAGTTTCTGCTTCCTAACTTAGAGATTCACAGATTGAATCATGTGTAAACTTCCCCAAACATAAGAAAATTTTGCACAAGCTGGTTCCTTTATGAGCCAGGTAGCGGGAAGTCTATTAACTCCAGGATAATTAGTATGCCAAAAATCAGTCACATTCAAAATCTGCATGAGAAAAGTAATCATCTCAATAGATAATGAAAAAACGAAATTAAATTCAATATCAAATCTGGATGAAAAGTCTCAGTAAATTAGGACTAGGAAGAGAGGTTTTTGATATGGTAAGGTATGTTTAGCTTAAAATGAGAGGTGACAACACACTTTATAAGGAAACAGAACAAGGTATTATTTTATGATCACTGTCATTTAAAGTCACTTGAGAAATTCTAATCAAAGCAATAAGAACTATGACTAACAATGGATCCAGAAGAAAAAAGTATCAATATTTGCACTCATGTTTTTCTTCTCTGAAAAGCCAAGAATATCAGGTGAAACTAACAGGTAAGGAGACAATTTGGCTGCTTAACAAGACAATAAATAGCAACAGAAATCCTTTCAGTTTACAGGCAATATGAGAAATATGGTGGGATAAAAAAAATTAACAAATGTTAAATGACTACAAATAATCCTAAGAAGTTTAGGGTACAAATCTTCACCGAGGAGACGAAAAGATTTCATTCAGTAGGTGGAGATATATCACATTTATTTGTATCAGGAGAAAAATGATATCCCATTATTAATTCTAATCAAGTTATTTCAGTTAATATAAGATGGTATAATTTTTGGAAACTGAAAAATTATAAACTTCACATGAATGAAGTTTCTATGCTACAGCTATATTTGGAATTGACACATTACTACTAGGAATATATTTATGGCTTACTTTAATTTTTTAAATGTCACTACTTTTCTCAAATTTTCAAGAGCTACCAGAATTTCATGCTGGAGGTATGGCATCGCTATTTGTGCATCAAAAAGTCAAAATAACTTGGATAAAAGAAAATGTAAAATGACCCTACTCTTTGAGATATGATCACTATTCTGAAAGAAGAATTTAGAATGTGTATCTCTTTATCCACTCCAGCAATCATAGGTATTATGTAGTGGATTTTGAATGATCTCATCAAAATATGACATGGCATTATAAATACAAGTCACCCTTCACATCCTCCAAATATGAGTTCTGTTCATGCTCCGTGATTCCTGGAATTTAGTTTTTGAAATGATCTAGTAGATTGTAGCTGTCAAAAATATATCAGATAGTACTTGAACTTGTACATCATCATGGTCCGTATCAGGCATTACAAGAAATGAGTAACAGAAATAACAACAACAAGGTCTTGGGCATGTCTAAAGGAGCTTAGCCTTGCAAAAGCTTTCATCATTTTGAGCATGATTTTGATACAGGTTTAACATAAACGTAATCATAGATTAGAGTATGATCCAACTTTTCAATTTTATAGTTAATTTTTTTTAAAGGGATGGGTGATGTTTAGATTTTGCATATTATAATATTCATGTGAGTAATCACTCTACTACTTTTTAAAAATGGCTCAATTAGACACACATTGTTTTAAAGAGATCTATAAAGAAAAAAATGAACATACGTATGTGCACAATTGCTAGTCATTATCTTTTCCAAATCTGAGGTTTACTGTACTGGCACATCTAACCTGGGCCCATTTTTTTTTTTTTTAAGATTTTTATTTTTTTAAGTAATCTCTACACCCAGTGTGGGGCTTGAACTTGCAACCCCAAGATCGAGAGTCACATGCTCTACTGACTGAGTCAGCCAGGCACCCCTAACCTGGGTCTACTTAATAGGATTTTCTTCTGGTCTTCCTGTTTATGTAGTTTTAGTTCCTTAGCTAAGATTAGGTAAAGTGAAATCCTTAGCATTCTAAACATATTAAATTGTATATAAACAGGAAGATTCAAAGGAGGTTTGGCTGGAACAAGGGTAAGATCTACTAATGAATTATAATCTTAGATTGTAGAAAAAGACAACATTGGATCTTGTGTATTTGCCAGAAAAATCCTGTGGTTTTATTTTTCTCAGTTTTTCTCTTTGACTGTGCAAGGAGATAAAAACTGAACAACTACACTGTTCAAAAAATATCCTCTCGGGGCGCCTGGGTGGCTCAGTGGATTAAGCCGCTGCCTTCGGCTCAGGCCATGATCTCAGGGTCCTGGGATCCGGCCCTGCATCTGGCTCTCTGCTCAGCGGGGAGCCTGCTTCCTCCTCTCTCTGCCTGCCTCTCTGCCTGCTTGTGATCTCTCTCTCTGTCAAATAAATAAATAAAATCTTAAAAAAAAAAATGTCCTCTCAAAGAGCAGATGTGGAGTAGAATTTGAATGTATATCTCCAGAGACAAGTAAGAAGTCAAGAAGGAAGAACTGTCTTTGCTAAAGCAAACAGCTGTAAAAAGATTGCCTGCAGGGGCAGGAATAAAGACAGTGAAAAATTCATCAGGCTGGTTAGATATGGTGAGCACCATCATTTTACTTTTTGTAGTAATTAATTACTTAATTCATCTATTTGTTTTTAGAGTGGGAGAGGAGCAAAGGTAGAGGGAAAGAGAGAATCTTAAGCAGGCTCCATGGAGCCTCTCTCAGCATGGAGCTCCATGGGGGGCTCGATCTCACAACTCTGAGATCATGACCTGAGCTGAAATCAAGAGTCAGACTTTTCACCAACTGAGCCACCCAGACACTCCTACTTTTTGCAGTTTTTAAACTTTGTGCAAGTTTTAAAATCTAAGGCTACAGTGGTAGCCTTAATTGCTCGTTTGTATACGTAATATCAAAGCTGGTGTTGCTGTCTTAAGATAGTCTGTTCATAGCAAGGGATTAGGACAAAATTTTATTTCTGATATGAATAATGATTTTTCTAGGCATTATTTACTTTGAAAAGATGAAAACCACTGTACTGGTACTCTATTTCAATGTTGTTGGACAAAATCAGAGATACTGACTGTGGCTACATAATTATTTTCTCAACGAAGTGCTCATTAGTTGAACTTTTTACCTGGGACCTTGTGCCAGTGTGTAGTATTATAACTACAAATGTAGTTGTGTATGTGTTTTTCAGGAAGTTGTGGAAGGAACTAGATTACCCTTCTTTTTCTCCTGGGGAGCCTACCAAATGTGTTCCCTAGACACACTTATCCTACTCAGGATCGCTAAATTGGGTACGTGTGTGTGGGAGAACATGGGCGCTCCTGTGGATGGTTTGACTGCTGGCTCTGTGTAATCTGTGTTCAATTCAGGTTATGGCAGTTCTGTTTATCTCCTGCTTCTCTCCCTCTACTTTAGTTTTATGAACACCTTACTTTCAGCGAAACAAACATACCTTAGGTTGATTTTGTCTAGCAGGAGTAGGAATGGTCTCTGAAATGATAGCAGCCCCCAAACTGAATAGGTTGCCGCTGACTGTCATTGTTTCCATTCCGAAGTACAGATGACAGGGAAGATTGGGTGCCTTAAGCTTAAAACAGAAATGGATTCCTCATATTTGTGTATTCTTGAACAGTGACATAAAGTAATCCTTTTAAAGTTTTTGGCTCACGAGATTCAAATGTCTGAATTGATCAACACCTATAGCAAGATACACTGTACTTCATTCTGCTTTATAGGCAGGTATGCATATCTCCCTGATAGAATGGTTTTATAGCCAAAACAAAACAAAAACACCTTTGGCCAACATCTGGAAATTTTCTTATGTATGGGCTTTTTTCCAGTAATCTTTGTCATTGTTGAAGATGTTACCCTTGACATGTGGGAGATTTTACACTATGTGAAGCCTATAAAAACCCTGATTTTTGCTTAGTTGATCTGTTACTGTCTTTTAGACAGTGATGCATAGCAAAACTTTCATTGCCCTTGAAACTTGGCTCTTGTCCTGTAATATGAAACAAACAGCTGGGCTCACAATGAGAAGCTGTGATTGAAAAGGCATTTTCATGAATGAAGTAATTGAGAATATGTGATCTCATTTCATACATTTACAGTAATGTACTGAGTCTGTACGGTAAATATACTAGGATGGCTATAAGTCTTTCAGATATAGTCATGGATCATTGAATGTTGAGATTGGTTCGTTCTTACACATAGAGTAATGTGTGGGTATGTGTGTGTGTGTATGTATTAAAATGAAAAGTATACAAAACTGAATTAAGATTCTGAATCAGGGGGCGCCTGGGTGGCTCAGTGGTTTAAGCCGCTGCCTTTGGCTCAGGTCATGATCTCAGGGTCCTGGGATCGAGTCCCACGTCCGGCTCTCTGCTCTGAAGGGAGCCTGCTTCCCTCTCACTCTCTCTGCCTGCCTCTCTGCCTACTTGTGGCCTCTCTCTGTCAAATAAATAAATAAAATCTTAAATAAATAAATAAAAAAAAAGATTCTGAATCAGGTCAAAAATAGTGGTAGCCTTTAAGAATTTTCTTTTTAATTTCCTGTAAGAAGGATAAAAATGCACAAAGGAAACAATTGTAAGTCATGAAGGATTCCAATAGGGGATAAATATCTCATTCAGTGCTCTGTGTGTTCTTGAAATGGGAAATCAAGACTCTTTTCATCTGTTCATTCTCCCATTTCTAAGTCAGGAAGAAGAAGGGAGTGATAGTGACCTGGGTCAGGGACAAAATGGATTCTTCAGAGTCATTATAGGGTAACAGCACTGGGCATAGGCATTTTAATGTAAAATGGAGAAGGTTAAAAGTGCAAGTGTTTATACCTGACTTGTTAATTAGACTTTTGTCTTTTTGGAGTTAAGACTTCTCTCTTGTGATTAACTCTCATTTTGGATTCACTTTCTGTTTTTCTCCCATGAAGCTAAAGGGGACTCTGGGCTTGCTTCTGTTTGGGAGGAGATGGAGATAACTTGCCCCACTTCCCCCTTACCCTCCACCCCACCCACACAGCCGAGGGAGCTCAGGGAAAGCCCAGCAGAAAGACCTGCATTGAATTGTTTTGACTATTGTTCATGGCCTGAGGGAAAAATGCCTTATTTCCTCAACATGCGTTTGCTCACAATCATCTTTTTCTGGTTCTTCTCTCTTTCCAAGTCCTACAATCTAGTTGGCCCAGGTTAGGGTATAAGTTGAGGGAAATAGGTCAGAGAGAGTTACTCGTCTTCTTCCTAGAGTGGGGTGGGTAGAAGTGGGTGGGCTTAGTTAGGCCCATCTCCAGCCTAAAGGAGCATTTTGTTTCTGCAATCTAACAAACTTGCCACAGCCAGGAGTTTCATGTATTTTTGGGTCAAATCTTCTACTTCAGATTTTGCATGTCCTTATCTATTCTGTGTGTGTGTGTGTGAGTGTGTGTGTGTGAGTGTGTGTGTGTGTGTGTGTGTGTGTGTGTGTGTGTGTGAGATATCTCTCCATCTTGGATATATTATTAAAATTCTGGAACTCTCTCTCATTGAGATTTGACTGCGGTACTTACCAACTTCATCATTTTACTCTTGCACACATTCAAGCTTTGCCTTCTTTACTAGGCTAAAAGCTATTTGCGGACTGGATCTATGTCTGCTTCATCTCTAATTCCCATCAGTGCTTACACATAATAATAACTCAAACGTTTGTCGATTAAAAACGTTTGTTGTCTAAATGCAGCAATATTTAGACAAGCCCGGAGGGACTATTTATGATAAATTAACAACTGATTCTTTGAATAACTTTGATTGAACATCTGTAGAGATAGAAATTAGATGTCTCAGTAGTACCTGAATTCTTTGAAGACATTTTATTATAGAAAATTAGACATGCACAAAAGTAGAAAGAAGGGTAAGCTTGATAATGAGCCTGATTTACTCATCACTGAGCTTCGATAATCACCCATACGTGAGCAATCGTATCCCCCTGTCCAGTCTCCTTTCATGTAGTCAGATTATTGGGAAACAGATCCAAGATGTTATTTCATTAAACCATCGATATTTTATAATACTGTATTTATTACAAACACTATGCTGCACATCTTTTTAGTTCTACTATGTCATATTCTTCTGGAAGGACAGAATATATTCATAATGTGTTTTGAGGATGATTTTTGGGCTAACTGGATGAGTTTTATGGAGATGAGTTGGGGATGTCCCGAAGCCCACGGTGAATCCTATCACAAGGTGGTTAGAATTGGGATGACTTAACAGCCCAAGATGACAAGATAGAAGAACCTAACATACAACAAAGAGAAAGTTTGTGTGTTTCTTGTTACTCCTATTTAAGTGCCAACATTCCAAAATGGAATCAACTTTTCCAGACGGAGCTCAAGTTTAGTGAGAAATTGTGGTGGCGGACACACCAAGGGGCACCTGGCCTTGTATGTACTGTAGGCACACTTCCAACATCTGGAATGGTGAAGGAGTAACCTTCAGAAACCACAGTGAAAATCTGAGTGGAGACAAGAGTACAAAGCTTGGCATCCTCCTGCATGTCAGTCTGCCAACCAATTACGGCAGGCCTTCCTGTGACTCAGCTTCATGGAATCACCATGTTTTCGAAGCAAGTCCTGAAAATGCTATTGAAAAGCATTATAGGCATTATGTTTGTATCTCTACAACATTTAGAAGAGTGTCTGTGAGGTGCACAGCAGGTACTCAACACCTTTCTGCTTAATTCAGTGGCGAGAAGGAACAGGATAGCACTTGGAGTATCAATGAATAGGTACACTGAAGCATTTCACAGAATACTGCTTACATGTTGATTTTTACAAAATACAGGGGAAGAGACCTATTTTTGGCATATGGAAAAGAGCCAATGTGATGGATGACTGTTATAATATTATACGGTCAAAAATATGTATACTCTGGATAGATTTATATAAACACTCACATTTGAGATTTGTAATAGGTACAGAGTGGCAGGTGGGAGCCCGACTTCTAAGCAGTCTGAGGAAATCATATTAATGGATTCCTTTCAGCAGAGGCGTGGATATGAACAGGTTACCGTGCGGGAATTTCTCTTGGCAGAGGGCATCAAGAGGTCATATTACCATTCACAGTATTGATGGGGGGAGAAGAGAAAAAGATTTTGATATGGATTTATGATCTAAAAAAGTCCTCTGTGATCATATAGTCCTGAGATCCTTATTTAAATTAGTCTCATGTAGATTTTTGCAGTCTTCAGAATTAATGGAATTATTATGGCATTGTTAAGGATGACAGTAGCAGGTCTTGCTGTTTTGAATCCTGCCTATCAGTCACTTTCCTTCCATGTAGGCTACAAGGACTCCGTAGTGATGAATTTATTAACAGCTGCAGAAAAGTCCATTATTGGAAAGGAGAGCTCTGACCCAAGGTCAGGTTGGAGTATATGACTTAGATTAGAAACCTGAGTTAAAATTCCTCCTCCGTCTCTCCATTCTCCCACCTTCTTCTAAAACTTATGACTAGTATGTTTTTGTGTCTGTAGGAACAGAGAGGGATGGACAGCCCTGAATGGGACTGTATGAAATCTGGGAGTGAAGCTGGAAATGGAAACGCACCTCCTAACCGATGCTCCAACTCAATTCGTTAATTCTGCGAAGGAGGGTGGGAGCTGTTTGAGGGGATAACTCACAGGTCCCTGTGAGGCATAGTCACCATGGCCAGTCGGTACCTCCATTTCTGACCAGTCTGATTAGCATTTTTTTCTATTGTGTGGAGGGGTGCAAGGAGGGTGCGACATGGGGCAGAGACATGAAGTATATAGGATTGGTATTAGATAAGTGTGGGTTGAAGTAACAGCTATCACTGTGATTTCTTCCGTTTTATTATTTATCAGTAGTTAATAGTTATGCTACATTAAAGCATTGACTGTAACTAAGGTTTCTCCAGACTCATTAGCCTATAGGTAAAAATAAGGTCACAGACCATCTACCTGACTTTAGTTGGTTTCATACTCACTCCTGTTAATGCAGAAACTCCATTTCTCTGAAAATTATCTCTAGGTACTTCTGGAAGCAGCTGAATCGTGTGTGCAGCCTTCCCGTAAGTAGCTACCCACTCTATCTTGCGGCTCAGCGAGGCGTTATATTTGCATTTCCTGCTTTTCTGGGCACGACTCCCTTTGGTGTCCTTTGTTCGACAGGTATCAAAACGTCCCAGTAGGCTGTGGTGAAGTGAGGAAGAAAGGCTCTTTTCTGTCAGATTTACATGGTACAGGAGCTGCTTGGACTCGTTGATTTTCATGTTCTTTTTTAAAGTCTCCTTTTAAGAGGCGGCTGGATGGTTCAGTGAGTTAAGCCTTTGTTCAGGTCATGATCTCAGGGTCCTGGGATTGAGCCCGGCATCAGACTTTCTGCTCAGCGGGGAGCCTGCTTCCCCCTCTCACTCAGCCTGCCTCTCTGCCTACTTGTGATCTCTCTGTCAAATAAATAAATAAAATCTTTAAAAAAAATTAAAGCCTTCTTTTAAACTAGGACCAAATACATGTCTAGGCTTGGCCAAGTATTGTTGAAGGAACAGCTATCACACGACCCTCAGAATCACTTCACCCCTTTTGACACTAAGGTTTTGTCACTTGAAAATGGTGACTACCTCACTGCTATTTTTCGTTTTGCAAAGGGTACTCTGAAAATGGATTCATATGTCTTCCTGAAAAGATTTCTGTTGCATTGAGCCCCTCTGAAGCCCAGCAGTGGACAAAGCGTGAGCTGCCTCCCAGTTTCCTAGGCACACCGCAAGTGACCTTACAAAGAAGCCTTCTCCCATCTGCTGAGCTGATGTGCCCAGATTCTGAATCCCAAATCAGACTCAACTAGGACACTCTGGGAGGTGACTACTGCCTTCTTGTTTAGACTTGTCTCCCAAACATCCACTATCCTTGACATTGACCCATAGATTTATCAGGGTTCCACTTGCACACCCGGTCAGTAGATGTGATCCGCTATTTTGGTGCATTGACAGCTCTAGAATGTAGGTTTCAGAGGGAATCTTAATCCTTGATTTAATTTTAAATTTGGTATTTAGATTTCTTTTGTCTCATTTTATGTCTGCCTATCTCTTTGTGTTTGAACTCTTTTTTATTTAAAGATTTTATTTATTTATTTGAGAGAGAGAGAAAGAGCACAAGCAGGGAGAGCAGTAGAGGGAAAGGGAGAAGTAGACTACCTGCCGAGCAGGGAGCCGGATGTGGGACTCGATCCCAAGACTCCAGGACCATGACCTGAGCCACAGGCAGACGCTTAACCATCTGAGCCACCCAGGCACCCTGTGTTTGAACTCTTACAAAATTATACCGTTGGACTCTTGTTTTCAGGGCTCTCTGGGATATTAACACGGTTTGCAACCCATTACTTTGTGCTCTCTAGAATGTATTTAGAAGTAATTATTTTTTATCATGTATCTATTATGTATAAAATAGTTACTCTAATTGCATAAAATGACCACTTTTTAGCTTATTTTAGTGTTCCTCGGTTTTTAAATAAGTCACACATTGATTCATGTTATGCTTATGTTTCTGCATTTATATATTATTTTCTTAAGTATTACACCTATTTATTTAACATTTCTTCCCCATGTAGGAAAAGAACATGATGAACAGAAGCATCTCTAACTCCTTTTATGGCACGAAATCTCTGTTTATTGTTTGAACCTTGCCACCAGCTTCTCATTTCTCTTGTTTCTAAATTAAAATGATGGGATTAAATTGGCCAGAAACCCTTAGCTTAGTTATAAAATTTTAATAACTGGAAGCTTTTACGTTGTAAACATATACACTTTTACATAAAAGATAAAAGTGTTTGGAGTCTTGGGGATTGAGTATTAGCCATGTAACTGAAAAAGCTCGTCACAATATTTTTATAAAATCGCATGCTTCTTATTTTAAATCGTAAGAAACTAAATTTTAGCCATGTGCTCTGTGTGGGTGGGGATTGGGCACATCCTCAGTCTGAATTCAAGGAACATTTTCCTCTAGGAAGTGAGAAGACTTAGAAAAATGGCTTCTTAAAGATCCTACAGCCGTAGCACAGGAAGGTATTTTGAGGAAGCGCTCCTATGTGGGAGAGAAACGTGCTGCCAACAGTGCTTAGAAGGGGTGAAGCAAGAGCAGTTGTTTCTGCCTTTTTACAAACATTTGTCTCCCTCTGGAGAAATGGCTGAGGGAGGGATGTGCATCAGCACTTAAGAAACAGATGGCCATCCTAATAGCTGTCCTGGGGATGGGCTGAATTTAGGGCACATGAAAGCTGTGGAGAGAGGCCTGGCAGAGTTCTATTTTGAGCCTAAAATGTAAATGCTAAACTATGTAGTGAATCATAGGCTTTTGGAAGGCCAAGAAAGGCAGTTGAAATCATAGACTTGGAATTAACAAGAACTAGTGGATGGAAGAGGTGCTAGTTGGGTCTATTTTTTTTTTTTCCTGGAACAGTAAGAATTTAATGGGATAGCCCTTAGTTTTCCTTTTAAAAGGGTGGCATTTTTAACGTGTGTATTCTTAAGTTTTTCCACCCAAGAAATTGAGATGAAATGTTTCCTAAACTATATAGACATTTTGTGAGGATTAAAGTAATGTGAACAGGACAAAATATCAGCATCATAGAGCTGGAGGGTGTTAGAGATTCTAGTACAAATGCCTCTGTCCGTATCAAGCCTAGAATGCCAAGGTCATTCTGCAAATAGCAGAGCTAGGGCAAAAACTCAAGTTCTTATCGCTCTTAAATTACACAGTTGAGGGGTGCCTGGATGGCTCAGTGGGTTAAGCCGCTGCCTTTGGCTCAGGTCATGATCTCAGGGTCCTGGGATCGAGTCCCGCATCAGGCTCTCTGCTCAGCAGCGAGCCTGCTTCCCTCTCTCTCTCTCTGCCTGCTTCTCTGTCTACTTGTGATCTCTCTCTGTCAAATAAATAAATAAATAATCTTTAAAAAAAATTACACAGTTGATTCTATTAAAGGAGGCAAAGAGGACCAGAAATATACGAAACATCCATATTGGTATGCATCAGTTTGGAAGGAAGGGTTGGTTACACCTTTGTGGCCAGTGTCCTGGAGTTAATGAATGTACTTGAATAAATGCTTTCCTTCAGTAAAGTGAAAGACAATCAAGAAGTCAAGAGAAGGGGCACCTGGGTGGCTCAGTGGGTTAGGGCCTCTGCCTCCGGCTCAGGTCATGATCCCAGAGTCCTGGAATCAAGCCCCGCATCGGGCTCTCTGTTCAGCTGGGAGCCTGCTTCCCTCCCTCTCTCTCTGCCTGCCTCTCAGCCTACTTATAATCTCTGTCTGTCAAATAAATAAATAAAATCTTTTAAAAAAAAGTCAAGAGAATATAAAGACTGTTAGGCTCTGGACATATATGATCAATGATATGTGGAAGCATGTCCGAGTAAAGAGATGAAGGATATAGATTTTGGAACTACACCTGCTTGGGTTCAAGTCTTGGCTCTGTCACTTGCAAGCCTGGCTCCCTCTGGCAGCTTTCTTTCCTTTTATTTCGGGATAAAACAAGGATAAACATGACACCTATCTCATTCGTTGATCCTTAGAGGAGTGAATGGATGTAAAGTATCTGGCACAAAATTAACTGGGACATTTTGAGTGCTCATAAATGTTGATTATTACTCTGTTCTTAATTTAAAAAAGTAACATCTATAAATAAAATTTTAAAAAGAAAACAAGCAAGCAAACAAAAATCCAATGTGGTGTGATCTATGTCATGGTAGAGAATTAGGGAGTCATAGAGGAGGGACATTTTAACCAGGCAAGGAATTAGAACTTCTTGACCTGTTCACTCCTTTCCACTGATTCCTTTCCAGACCTTTGCCTTTCCACGTCTCCTCCTCTTTCTCAGACCGTGAGCTCTCCTAGAGTTCCTTATCTCAGGGTTTGCTTAAGTCAGAAACACAAGGATCACCTTATATATACCACACGTCTCACCTCCTGTCTGAACAACCTTTGTTTTTTTCCCTCAATTTTGTATCCTGCTTTACTCATTTACTTTGATACCTTTAACATGTTTGAATGTTAACAAACTCTTTGTAAAATTGAGTTTTAAGACTTGATGATGTACTATTGGTGGATCTACCGTTATTTATCGTCTATTTCCTAACCCTCTTGTGGCAATTTCATGTCCCTCACGCAGTGTTATGTGTCCATTATATCTCATAAAGCTGGGGGGAAACAGGTCAGGAATCTTTTAGCAGCCAGCAGCTGGTGGTCTTTGGGCAAAGCCAAACTCTTTATCTTAGCGATCACAGTTACCACAGTCTCGATTTTTCACTACTCTTCCTATTTATTGTCTGAAGTCCTGTCATTCAGATCTGTTGCTGTTTCTTGGACCTGACTTGCTCCATGTGTATTTTTTCATCAGGCTGTGTATTGTAGGCTGGTCTTTCTGTAACAGCATTGTTAGTCTTCCTGATTGTTCTCTTGCTCTCTCATCCCTACACTTTCTTGTATTTTTTAAAATTTTATTTTAATTGGGGAATTCATGAAGGGAAAGCAGTGAGTGTTTGGGGTAGTTATGACAAGGAAACTGCTCTTCATAAAACACTCCCCGCTCCTTTTCTCTGTAGGAGTATGGTCCTAAAGAGGGGATAGACCACTTGGTGTACTGAAAGTACCTTGCAGGTTGCATCATGAAATCATGCAGGAAAACACAGTTTAGCTTTTGGAGGAAGAGAAATGGTAGAAATGAACTAGAAGGTTGGATACAGGATGAGAGAGGGTTGGGAAGTGGTAAAGGGGTGCTTAGAGTTGGGCATTACCAGAAATTTTCTGTCAACATCTCTCTAAAGTGAGCTACCAAGGAAAATTCTTTTATAAGACAGATAAAAAGGAAATTGGGTAGAATACAATAGAAGTGTTGGTTTTCCAACTTTTTTCCCTACCTTCAGTTTCTTACTACATTTAAGAACTGTAACATCTTCTATTTTTTCAAGGATGCATAAAAAAATTATTAAATGACTTATTAACTATGGAACTTACAAATATTTTCAATTTTCAAAACACATAAAACATAAAAAAGCCTTGAGATACAATTGTGGAATCTGAAATATGTGATAGTAGCCCATTCCTATGAAGAAAATATGTTGTTATAACCAAAATGTGCTATGGTATCTGCTAAGCCATTCCTGAATCTGTATAAAAGGAAGGCCCATTCCATAAAATTCCAAAAGAATCCATCAAAACCAAAAAATTAATGTGACCAGTTGTTTTGCATTATATAGACAAGAAAACCATCTGCTTTTCCAGAGGGTAGTGTAAGTGACATCGAAGTCATTATATCTTGGCCTTGAATCATAGAATCAGCTACATCATCACCCCTCTGGTCATTTCCTACATGAGGACATGGCTGATGCTGGAGGTTCCCAGGATCTACATCTTAATCCATTTACCTGTCCCCAAGGACACACTGTAGGTCTGTGGTCCTGGTCTCTCTTGCCCTTTTCATTGACTTGCCCTTTCATTGACTCTTGAATTTGGCAACTGCCACTGCTCTTCTAGAACTACATTTCGTTTCTCCCGAGTCAGAGTCCGAACTTGCCCCTCTCATTTCTATCATTGCAGCTACGTTCGGCCCGAGCTTGTAAGGCTCTTGGGTTGGTGATATATTCCTGTTGTTAGAATTCCTGCTCATTTCACACTTGGTGTAAGCCATTCACTGACCTTTCTCGTTGAAGCTTCTCCTCTAGTCTCCTTTGTGCCCTGCCCTGAACTAGGCACCTACAACCACTTAAAAATAAGATATTCTTTTTGTAAGCTTTTTCTTTTAATTCTTTCTTCTGTCTGGAAAGCTTCCCTGAAGCCACCCCCACAAAAACATTTCTACTTATTGACTGATCAAAGGCCATCCTCCATGAAGCCTTCCTGGATTCTCTTTAGACGTTCTATTTATATACCCATCCATGGAGGAGTTTCTTCTCTCATACCACAGTGTATGTATCTCTGTTAATCAAATTTTCTGAAATGCTGCTTTTCATCACTTTTCTGCTTGTGTTATGGCTATAGGTGTTTCCCTGAACAAGTTATGATTCTGAAAGGCTGAGGCTTTCATTCATTTTTATATTCCCATAAAACCTAATATGGTGCTTTCTAGGCCACCGTTGTTTAGAAAATATCTCTACGGTTTAGTAGAGACAAGGAACACATTAAGGCTGATCAATGAAATTTGATGGTTGATGTTAACGGACATTTATTAGTTGGCAAACAGTGGGTTCATGGATAGGTAAGGGGGCTGTTTTCTAATGATATTTTAGGATATTGGTTTCAGATGTTTTGAGGCTAGTCTAGTAGAAAGACTTTTGTGAATATTGCTGCTTATAATCTAGGCACATAGTTTTAAGATCTAACATCACCCCACCCCTTTTTTTCCATATACTACGGATTTGAAAAAATTTTAAATTTTTCCCAAATAGCCTTCTCATCAGTTTTCAAACATAAGTGTATTGACAGGAAACAACGTCCTTGTGTTTTTAATCTTGAATATTAACATTCATAAAATATTACTTGAATATAACTTAATATCTTAGGACACTTTAAGGCTTTGAAACTAGAAATGATTTCCCAGGGGAAAAATGAAGTGGTATTCTCTGTGACTGCTTTTCAAAATCTCGGACCCAGTGAGTTAGTGGATTCTAAACTTGGCAAGCCAATCTCTACTATTCCTAGTGGGAAGTATTTTGGTTTTAACTTCCTTTGGAAAACTCCCAAGCTGGAGGGGAAATAAACATACTTTAAGAATCAAGGCTCCTTTTAGAAATTCAATTTTAAAATATTTTTTTAAGAAATTCTGGCTCTGACCCTTTTTAAATTTTTTCCCCCCATCTTAATCAACATTTCATCCCTCTCTTGTCAGCTGCCAAAACCCAGCCTTTTGCTGGGCTCTTAGGGATATGAAACATTTTGGCAGGCTAAAGGAGAGAATGGGTGGGAGAAGCTCACAAAGAGGGTGAGAAATGATGTTTTCACTTCCTAATATTCTTGGCCAGATTGATTTTCTGTGTGGGAGGAGAAAACTCTGGAATCATTTCAAGTACTCCACAGAGATTCAGACAAATAGGGCTGGACTCGTTAAATCAACAAATACTTAGCATGTGCTGGGAGCTTTAGCCTACATAGAACTTTAAAAACTTAGTCCATACTCTTCAAAACCTTAGATAACAGTTGTAGAGATAAAATGTTTGCAGTGTTAAATGGTAACAAAATACACTTAAAAAAAAAAAAATACACCCTCTGTTTCCAGATGTATGGTGAAGACAGGAAAGGAAGAGGTGAGAGAGGGATGGGATCTTTGTAGACACATGGTAACACGAGGCTCCTCTGTGTTTCCAGAAGGAACTACAGGAGTATAAGAATGTTATCATGGAAGGTGGATATTTGTTTTTTTAAGGATTACTAATATTGATAACTAGTATTATTTTTCTACCTACTCTGTGTTGCAAGCTTTGCATCTATTCCACTTAGTCTTAACAAGTGTGCCAAGTGGGTATTACATGGTTTTATTAATGTCTTTCATTTCATTGGCTAGGGGATATCCTTGGGGACAGGGAAGGATTTTGGTCATCTTCCTATCCTTAGGCTTTGTACAGTGTCTGGCAGATGAAAAAGTACCAATAATTACTTGTGGTCTACAGATAAACTGAGAATCCAAGGTTAAGTAATTTGCCCAAACTCCCAGTGCCTAGAAGGGGCAAATCTAGGATTTGCATTTTTCTCTTGGATGGCAAAGCCCGAGGTCAGCTTCAGTGTAATGCTCTTCAGCAGTGAATCTGATTTAAAGAGTTGGAGAGAAACCAGAAGGACATGACAGTTTGGAACATAAGTACGAGGAAGATAATACGGGGATAACAAGCAGGCTCATTTAGCTACGGTAGTTAACAGGCAAACTGGGAAAACAGGTTGGGGCCAGATTCTGTAACACTTTATATATCAGGCTTAAGTTCTTTTTCATTTTTGTTTTAGTTCATGGAAAATTACAAAACTTTTCTCATAAAAGAAACAATGATCAAAGGATTTGAGAAAATTCACACAATAGCTGTGCAAAGGAAGTTTGGGAAAGAAAGCCGGAGAGGTAAGGCCTGTGGGGAGACTCTCCCAAAGCTCTAAAAGGGTGAGACAGATACACAAATTCCTGCGTATGGATACAGGTCCTGTGTTAGATCGGTGGAAATGGTAGACACATGTATGAAAGAGATAACTTAAAGGAAGTATCTTCAGGTATTCCTTATAAAGTAAGGACACTTAAAAAAGAGTGAAAATTTAAAAACAACTGTATTGTGGGCCTGTGTAGCTGGGCCAATGATGGTCCCCTTGGCAAGACAGGATAATAATGATTTTAATGCACTTCAGTTTTAAGCCTGTTACAATTGAGATCATGAATGACATGTTCCACAAGAAGGAATATAGTTATTCCTTCTACAGATACTATAGTTAGGGGTTGGGAGTAGACTAGAGTTAGGGAACAAAGACTGGGTGGAAATAATTGAAACCACCCTAGTGGATGAGGAGAAATGAGGATTGATGTTTGAGAGAAGCTCTCTTCAAACAAACAGAAGAATTCCTTCTTCTTGATTAACATTGGTATTGAAGTATAAAGAATAAGATAGACAAATTTTAACTATACATGTGACTGAAATTTTATAAAGTCATATACCCATGTAATACACAAAGATCATGATCTAGAGTATTAACACTGTCCTGGAAGCTTCTCTCATAATAAACCTCTTCAAAAAAAAAAAAAATGGCTGTTTATTCTGATCTCTATCAGTAGGGATATTTTAGAACCTTGAATAATTGAAACCATACAGTGTGGTATGTACTCTCTTGTGTTTGGCTGCTTTTGTTTAACATTATAGTTGTGAGATGTATCTTTTTAAATTTGACCCATGGGCTACTCAGAAATGTATTGCTTAATTTTAACAAATCTGGAAGATTTCTAGTTTTCTTTCTGTTACTGATTTTAGCTTAATCCCGCTGAAGTCAGTAAACATTCTTGGTGTCATTTCAGTCCTTTGAAATTTGTTAAGACTTGCTTTATGGTCTAGCAAATTTTCTATTTTGGTAAATGTTCCATCACATTAAAAAAGAATATGTATAAGAATGTGTACTCTGAAATGTTGAGTACAATGTCCAATAAATGTCAATTAAGTTTGTTAGTCATAGTGTTCAACTCTTCTACATTTTAATGCTTTTTTGTCTGTTTGTTCTCTCAATTACTGAGAGAAGTATGTTACATTTTCCCATTATTACCATAAATTTGTTCTGTTCTTCTGTTCAGTCCCTTCTTTCTTTATAGATCTTGAAGCTTTCTTATTAGCTACAGAGGAATTTAGCTTGTATTCTTCTGTCAAAAGGAGATTTTTGTCACTCTGAAATGCATCTACTTATCTCTACTACCTTTCCTTTCTTAAAGTCTATTTTTTGGGGTAAGGTTTATTTATTCACTCTAGGGAGAGAGAGAGAGAAAGACAGAGAGTGCACTTGAGTGGGAGCAGGGGCAGAGGGAAAGAACTCCTTGCCAAACCTAGAGCCTGATGTGGAACTTGATTCCACGACTCTGAGATCATGACCTGAGCCAAAACCAGGAGTCGGATGCTTAACTGACAGCCTCCCAGGCATCCTGTAGTCTCCTTTGTTTAGTAACTTTATGACTCTATAATTTTATTTCGTTTGGTATATTTGTGATAGTTTTTACCTATTCCATTATTTTCAATTTTTCTATATCTTTATCCATAAGGACCAATATTGGTATACATTAGACATGTATTTTATGTATCATAGTCATATTACAGAAGCCAAAGTTTAAGGATGAGAAACAAGGAGGGCTAGGAAATAGAGGAATGATCAGACATGTAGGAGGAGAATAAGGCCAGCAAGGGATTAATAAAACCAAGACGAATTTCAAGCCGGATGGAAAAGCCAGCCTGCTCTGTTACTATTTTAACAGAGGCGTGTGTCAAGTACCATAGAGACGTGAAGGCAAATAGAGATTATGAAACATTATTAGATCTGATAGTTATGTATTCATTAAAGATTTTTTTGTTCTATCTTACAGTAGGTAAAACAAAGCAGGCTTAAAGAGAAAATAGCAACAAAATGTGAGCAACAGATTTAGACATATTATGTATTAAATTTGGCTGGGGGAAGAGTAATGCTGTGAAAACATTCTTCCAGCTGTAAATTTAATATGTATGGCCGCATCTTCTGGCATTTCCAATAAATTGTTCAAGCATCTACCTATCTTTATAGCAGACACTGGTATCTCCTTCACAAGGCTTTGCATTCTGCTTTAGTTACACAGAAATCTCAAGGGTTGACACAATCTGATGCAGGGTGTCAGGTTACTGGCATCCCTGAAGAGGATGGACACTCTCTACCACCAGTGATCTCTCTGATCTACAGGGCACAGGGTGGAATCCGAGCCTCGAATAGTCGGGCCCTCAGAGCAGGTTTGCTGGTGGGTGGTCCTTTGGTGGTCCATTGCTGTTCCTCTGTCTTCCTCTTTCCCCCAAAATAAAACAGTTTTCTATTTTAAAGCTTCAGAACACAAAGTATATGGTTATATAAATTTTGATTCAGTCAACCAGAGGAAATGCTTGCACCAGTAAACAAAGCGAGAATGAGCAACCTGACCACATGGGGAGATGTCGAAGACAAGTTGGTACTGAAATCAAGGAAAGGGCACATCAATGGGCATAGAATATCATACTCTCCCTGGACAGGATGACTATTTGCCCACTTTCTCTCTTTCCCTCTCTTTTTAAAAGAAAGATTTATTTATTCATTTTAGAGACAGAGAGGGTGCCTGTGCAGGGGCAGAGGGAGAGGCAGAGGGAAAGTGCGCTCCCTGCTGAGCACGGAGCCCTACACGGGGCTCCTTCCCTGAGACCATGACTGAGCGGAAATCAAGAGTTGGATGCTCAGCTCAACCGAATGAGTCACCCAGGCGCCCCTTTGCCTCACTTTCGAAAGGAGATTTCTCTCCATGACTTCATACGCTTTCTCCTCCCCTTTTGAGAGGGATTCCCTAAGTGATTGTAACATACGTGCACACATTCTCAGGAAGAAAAGACCACCTTCAGCCATGCCATCTCACATTGCTATTCTGATACGTTGTTAGATTCAGAAGAAATACAAATTGCCTCTTGTTATTTGTGCTTTGCACTAGCTAGGCAGCTATGTTGTGCAATTATTTTCACAGCCATGTTAGCCTTTGCTTACTAGCATGTGGCTGAAGAGTGTGGAATGCATGTAAAATGTTAAAAGGATAATGAAGGAGGTTCTTGGAAATAGGGGAGTTAGTTTGGAAAGGAGGGAGAGACTCCTCTTCATCTGAAACATAAAGTAAAGAGGAATCACTTAGACCAATAATTAAAGAACATTGGATTGGTGCTGGGGGGGTGCTAGGTAAGGGGTGGGGGGAGGGGCGTAGGAGGCATGGGAAATTCAGTTGATGGTATTAATTTTTTTAATAGAAGGTCACTACCAAAGCATTTGATCATGATTTTCATCTTGACAGTAGCATAGAAAAAGATCAAGTGATATGCATGTCTAGATAATAACTTTATTACTATATAAAAAAATAGAACTCATTGCTTCCAATTCTAAGTTTTTATTATAGAAGTTTTCAGAAAAAATATAAAATCAGAGGGAACAGAATGATTAAACTCCACTAATCCATAACTTAGCTTCAACAATTATGAATACAAAGCCAACCTTGTTTCATCTAGGCCTTACGCACTTTAGGGATTATTTTGTAGCTGATTCCAACATCATATTATTTTATCTGTAAATAATTTGCTATGAGATAAAAGAAAAACTTAAAAGCTGAAGGGGATACGTACAACTCTGTAATCACAAATTTAAAAATCTGGATTTAACAGATGAATTCTATCCAAATACAAGTGATCAAAAATTGATCTAGGAAAATAATAAAAGAATCAAATAAGACAATTGCCATGGAAAAATTTTACCAAGATCAGATGGTTTTAACACTGAATTTTTCCAGTAAAATTAAATTTAAAAACCATTTATTTCCAGAGTTACTTAAACTCCTCCAAGCCATAGAAGATGTTGGAAATTTCCCTGCTAAATTTAATGTCAAGATATTGATGACAAAAATATAAATATGTATTTTAAGTGTAGAAAAGAAAGTGATGAAAAATTTGCTGATGGTCAAACAGCCAAAATATTACATTTAAAAACTTTAGAACTTATGCAAAAAATTAAGAAGGGGCAAGAGTGCAGTAGAAGTATACAAAAATCAACATGTTCTCTTCTAGCAGTAAATACCAGAAGTAGGATATTAAAAAGAATTCCATTAAAATATTGAGAGAAATTGGGGCGCCTGGGTGGCTCAGTGTGTTGGGCCGCTGCCTTCGGCTCAGGTCATGATCTCGGGGTCCTGGGATCGAGTCCCGTATCGGGTTCTCTGCTCAGCGGGGAGCCTGTTTCCCTCTCTCTCTCTCTCTCTGCTTGCCTCTCTATCTACTTGTGATCTCTCTCTGTCAAATGGATAAATAAAAATCTTTAAAAAAAATAAATAAAAAAATTGAGAGAAATTAAAATATTTATAATAAAATTCATAAGAAAACATAGGATATAGATGAAAAACAAATATTATTGCTTTATGAAGGACATAAAATAAATGGAAATGAATCCATTCTTGGATGGAAAGATAATTATCATAACCAAACAAATGGACAATTAGAAAAAACACAATCTAGTAGAAGAAAGGCAAGGAATGTAAACAGAAATGTCTTATTTCAGTAAATTCCATTACTGAGATAGATATTCAAAAGTCTCACCTTATTTGCTAAGTAAGGAAAACAAATCAACAAAGAGATATTTCTTCACCTTCAATAGACTGACAAATGTGAGAAAGGAGAATCTGCAGCTGGGGATGGCGAGAAAGGGATACTCTCAGGAAATGCTGATAGATGTCTGAATTGTTACAGCATAATGGACAATCTCCCTGGGAGGACTCTCCTAGAATTAGAAACACATATACTCTTCATTTCCTCAATTTTACTCCTGTGCATCAAACACCTAGAAATAAAAGAAATAAAAAGATCAGTGCCTATGCTATAGGAATGGGATATTTCTTATGAAGTTGCTGGAAATGACAAAGAGCTAGAGAAAAATGGGTGCCCAGCCATAGGGAAATGTATAAATGTGGGTTTATGAAATGTGTATGTGTACAGAAATGTATCGCCCATTTTTGTAAAATCTGAAGTATATTTTCCATTGAAGATCATATTATTGCAGAGAAGAGTAGAAGATACTAAGTTGCTAAGATGGGACAACTCAGAGGAACAGGAGACTAGATGGATATAAAATGGAGGAAAGAAGGGAACATGAAAAAAAATGTAAAAAATAAGGCTGCAGGGGTGCCTGAATGGCTCAGACGGTTAAGCGTCTGCCTTCAGCTCAGGTCATGGTCCCAGGGTCCGGGGATTGTGCCCCGTGTTGGCTTCCTGCTCAGTGGAGAGTCTGTTTCTTCTCCCTCTCCCTCTGTGATCTCTCTTGCTTTCATTCTTTCTTGAATGAATAATAAAATAAAAAATAAAAAGACCTCATTATGACCCCACCCTCTATGTAAATACCTTATTTATGCATTTATCTAAAAATATATTAAATATGCACAATTTTTCAAAATTAAAAGCATAAATTTCCTGCTAAACTTGGAGTTGAGCACGAAGATTATAATACAAGGTAGAAATTGAACATATTAAATAAACTTGTTAATTTCAGTCGGCAAACCATTTTCCCATTGGATCATCAAAAGTTCTCATTAATTATATTTTGTAATATCTATTTTCTGAGTGGGCTAGTAGGGGTTTGGTTTTCCATGTGCATTTCCTTCCATGGGGTTTTTATATGGAGAATGCATACAAGGATTATCAATCAAATCAGTAACAAGGTGTCAAAATATTAGCTAGGGCAAGAACCAAAAAGCCATCCAGTGATGGACTTTTTGGCTTAAAGAGAATGTGGTTTCGGCCTGGGGATAAAGTGAAGTGTTCTTCTTCCTGCATTGTATCTAACTCTTAGAAGAGAAAATGCTGAGGGTTGCATCTTGGAGGAGTGGCTTGGGACTCCGCAGGCAGAGCAGGGTTTGGGGTCCTGTTGGAACAAGCCCACAGGCTAGTCTTACATCTACTCTCATGGAGTGGAAGGAGCATGACTGGAGAAAGTGTAGTCCAGGTTCGCCAACCTCTTGGAACAGGAAGCAGTGGAAGATGAAAGAGCCCACCCCTCGCCCAGGGGTAAGAAAGAGGAAATGCCTGTACTAATTCTTGTTTTTGAGCTGCTTCAAGTCTCTGACAGTACAACAGCGCTCATAAATGTCAAGCTCTAGATAATGAGTTGTTCTTCCTCTTTTCTGGAGGATCAGAGGGAGAAGCCAGAGACATTCAGTCTAAGGCTCTTCAAGGGGGAGAATCAAGGAGAGATGCCCCTTCCCCTGCAGGCTTCCTGCCACTTGAAAAGTTGTCCCCTAAGGTCAATAACAGTGCACTCCCCATTTCATAAGAATGATGACCATGGGAGGGTAGGATTTGCACAATTTTCAAAATGCCTTCAGATAAAAAGGAATGCATTTTCCACCTTTTCCTAAAATGCTTGATTTTGATCATACCAAACAAAAGAGTGAGAAACTTGAAGAACGCCTCTCGAACATGGCCAGCACTCTTAACTTGCAAGTTGTATTTCATTACCCCGTGGCCATAAGATTCTCCTTACATTCTTGTGAGAGTTACAGGCAAAGCTTGGGCATTATTGTTGTTTAAATTGTATAATTAGAAAAGATGGTTGTACTGCGCTAATCGTTTCTGTTAACAACTCGGAATGAGCTTAAAAGTAATTTGAGTTGTTGTTTACTTGGAAATAGCATTCAGACAGCTCCAGGGATTGGGTCTTGAAATCGTCTGAGCTTGCAGAAGCGGGCAGTAACACGGGTGAAGATACAGATCAGTAAATATGTGCAGTTGCCCCCGAACACTTTCGAGACTGCTGCCCTGCTATTGTTCCCCTGAGTGCGGGCGTGCAAATACACACGTAAATATTTACCTCGTGCTCACCAGGCTTCTAGAACAGTTCTCAGCTCCGGTGACTGACAAATTAGCAAGTCTCTGTGACGGTGCTCCTAAAGGGTAAGTCGATGGCCCAATGCAGTCTACCTTCCTGATTGTAGAAGAGCAAAGCGTGGCTAGCGGACAGTATGTGGGGCTCTCTGTGTCTGCTGCCATCTGGGCACCAAGCTCCCCAACCTGTGAGTTGATACATGTTTTTCCTGTGTCTCTTCCCGCCTTTCTGTGTGAACTGCCAGTCTGCGGATCAGATCAGATCTTTGCCCTCCCTTGCTCGGACTATGACAGGAAGCCACGTGGTGGTTTGCACACCCAGTTTTGTCTACCTCACTATCCACCACTGTTTTTAACCCGCCCCTCTGACACTGTCACTTCTTCAGTATAACTCAGTGATTTAATGCTCAGCAAAACTCAAAAAGATATTTGTAACTTTAGAATCTGAGTTCCTCAAGACTTGAGCCTACTGTCTCCCTGGAGGGACTGATGTTTACCTTTTCTTTTTCTTTTGTTGTTTGTGTTTTTAATGGAGTTGTAAGACTCCTTTATATATCTTGGATGTAAGTTCCATATCAGATACACACTTTGCAAATATTTTGTTGATGGACACCTAGGTTCTTTCCATAGCTTGGCTATTGTGGACTTTGCTGCTATAAATATCTGGGTGCATGTGCCCCTTCGGTTCCCTACATTTGTACCCTTGGGGTAAATACCCAGTAATGCAATTGCTGAGTTGTAGGGTAGCTCTATTTTCACTCAAAAAAAATTTTTGAGTGAACCTCCATGCTGTTTTCCAGAGTGTTTACACCAGCTTGCATTCCCACCACCAGTGTAGGAGGGTTCCCCTTTCTCTGCATCCTTGCCAGCATCTGGGAGTGGTGTTTTCTGTTTCCTCACTTCCTAAATCCTATAGAGTCTGGGTGTTATGGTTTTTTTACCATCTTCTTTGCATCACCAGGAACAGTAAGTTGCCCAGCACCTCAGGGTGAGTCTCCTGATCTGGGACTCTCCAACAGGTTTCTCCAGGTATTCTGCTCGAGTTCATTTTATTTTCTTCTTATTTTTTGCTACAAAAAAAAGATATGTATTTGGAGATTGAAGGGTCAGACAAAATCATTCCCGCAATATTTGGATATGCCACAAATTAATTTTATTTAGAGGTATGGATTATTTAATTCTACTGTAAGATTGGATTGCAAAAGAATGAGAAATGTTTTCATTTAAGTGGATGCTAAATTTCTCCAGTAATAGGATCTGTGATATTTTCACTGACTTTTGCCATAATCACTAGTGCCATCATGATGATCAGGGTGTTTTATTTCCATCACTAGTTAGAATTATTTGAAAATAGGTTTAATTTTTTAAAAGTTCTATTTTCGTTGAAAAATTTTTTCATTTATCAACTGATTTTTGGACTGTTGTCAGGCCTTGGGTTTCTGGATACATTGTATAATTAACATAAACTCAAGGAAACTTGTTTTGTTTTCTAATGACCCAAAATTAAGTTGCTTTTAGTCACAGGATTTCTGTAAATACAAACTTATGTCAGAAGAGGACTTTTATTTACTTTTTGATTCAACGGAGCCTGTTTATTTAATCTGCAGTGTTTCAGCGTACTGGCTGTTCTAGAAACTTGGAGTGTGTTCTCATGATGGCTGAGTAAGTTGATGGCTTTGATCTGAACAGTAAAGGCTCAAAGGAAAGGCATTTTTTTTTCCTCCAAATTTGCCTTTTGAATTTCTTTTCTGTTAGGAAAGTATTATTGTTTGGCTGTACGTCACTCTCATTTAGTTTAGATTTCCTATATTTGGAAAATTAAAGCCCCCCCCCCCCCCCCCAATTTGTGATGGTTTTTGGTGCTTTCAAAAGGAAAAGGCAGACTCATTCCAGCACTGGCAGATATCTGTGTTTTTGATTTTGTCTTCCTCCTGGACATCCTGAGGGAAACACCAAAGATGACATTGATATTAATCTGTTAGAGAAGTCACAGAATTACCAATGCATGAATCATTGAGTTTAATTTTTCAGAATGTCTAACTGGAGAAAGATGACCTGTGTTCATTTCCTCAGTAGGCAAGGTTGATCTGTACAGTCTGTCCCTCCCCTTCTTGGGCACTCTGCATTTACTCAATTTATATTTTCACATCTCTTAGTCATAACCAGCTTCTGTCCATCCTCCCTGTGCTTTGGATGGAGACCTCTACTTTTGTTATCATCCCAATGGTGACTTTTATCTCAGTTTGCACTCATTGATAAGATTTATGCTTCTGCATCTGAATTCCTAGGTGCTGGGCACACCTGTCCCTAAGGCTGATCTATCTTGTCATTATGCACTCAGATCAGGACTGCATTCAAGGACTGCTTCCCTGCACTCCTTCAAAACATGATTCTTGGAGCCCTGACTTTCAAGCGCGTTCTCTGGCAAAAAGAAGGAAAGAAATACATGAAGCCACTTTGGAGACTTGATCTTTTTTGATGGGAATGAATGGTGAGGATTTCAAAAAAGTAAGATCTTTTTTGATTCTGACATTTTCAACCAGTTGTCAGTCATGACCTAAGAGTTTCATGGTCTGCTTTCATCAAAATCAGGTTCTTTATAAGCTTAAACCTAAATTACATTTAATGTTTTAAAAATGACAGAATCAAAAAAAATAAAAAAATAAAAATTAGAGAATCAAATATCAGAACCTCAGTGTTGGGAGGGACCAGAAGTTAATTGCTCCTTGTATGTACAAATATCCTCTCCTTGAACATCTCTCAAGACGGGAAACTCACTCCATCCTGACTGAGGCAGCTCATGTTGCATTTGGACAAATCTGAGAGAAATTTCTTCCTCTTACTCAACTGCTTTTTTTCTCCCTGAGCTTTTCATTGCTTGGCCCTGGTTCTGCTTCTGAGCCAACCCAAACCTCCCCTTGTGACTGTAGAAAGCTGTCACACATTTTTTCAGCAGCCTTCCTTTCAGGGGTCACAACACCAATTCTTCCCAACGTCCTGCGTCTAATTTGACCTTAAGGCCTCTCACATCCTGGCTGGTCAGTTCTTTTAGCTTATCTTTAATTTGACTGAAATGTGTTGTCCAGACCCAAAAATGAGGTATGGTCCCTGAGCTCTTTCTTGGGGCTTTTGATATTACAACCTAAAAATGAATTCAGCTTTAAGTGTGTGTAGGCATATCATACCATAAATTCATGCCGAAATGGTGACACCAAATCCGGCATTTTTAAAGAGACCCTGCTAAGTTAATTTCTGCTCCATTGCACAGAGATACACCCTCAAGTTCATTATATTGTGTTCATCCATATTATATTTTACCTTCTTAGAACCATTATTTAAATAGTTTGAATTCTGCATCTGTAATCCAACATATCCCCTCTCTGTTTTGATTTCATGTCACCTCTACGCTTTGTGAATTGACCTTCTGTAGCTTCATTAAAGGGAGTGATGAAAACGGGCCAGTTGGGCACAAGAGACCCCTGTGAATTGCATCTAGAAATCTCCTTTTAGGTTGATGCCCTTTCATAGTTGTCCAATCAGCTACAAATCCACCTGAACGTACCATCTGATTTTCCACCCATTCCTACAGGTTATGATGAAGCATCTCAATGAAACCCTTGATGAAAAATCCATAGACAACATTTCTTTGTCAAAGAGTAAAATAAAAATAATTCTTTATAACTGATCTTCAGTAAATCTGTAATGCATTTAGGTATCACTTCTGTCTTGTCCATTGTTTGGAAACCACCATTCAAATAATCTGTCCTGGAACCTTGAACCTGTAGCCTGGTACAAGGCTACCATTTCTTTTCTTTTTTTTTTTTTTATTATTTTTTAAGATTATTCATTTATTTATTTTACAGAGAGAGAGAGAGAGAGAGAGAGAGAGATCACAAGTAGGCGGAGAGGCAGGCAGAGAGAGAGAGGAGAAAGCTGGCTCCCCACTGAGCAGAGAGCCCAATGTGGGGCTCGATCCCAGGACCCCAGGATCATGACCTGAGCCGAACGCAGAAGCTTTAACTCACTGAGCCACCCAGGTGCCCCCAAAGCTACCATTTCTAAATTATCTCCTCTTTTGTAAAAAACAAAACAAAACAAAAGAAAAACCAGAATGAATTCCTCACAACCAACTTTTCTGCATCTTTCTATACTTTGCAATTGTTAAATGATTATATTTCATTTTCAAACTGTCCATTACCCTTGATGGGCTTTTCCTTAATAATTAATTAATTAATCAGGTATCATTAGGTCCCTCTAGGGCAGGGGTTGCATCCCCCCGGGCTTAGCCAGGTCTTGCCACAAAGCATATTTAGTCATATGGAACAAATGATTCTTTCCTTATCTTGACTCAGCAAAGATGAATCAACATGTTTCAGTCAGATGGTCATTTTACTTGTTAAAATTGGCTGTAACAGAAAACACAAAATCTCAGCTCCTTCAACAGAATAGAGGGAAACGTGGTCCTAAGTGAGCAGGAAACCAGCTCCCTTCTTTTTACTCTACCGTTTTAATACTCGGGTTTTCAGTCTCAAGGTTCAACATGCTGCTGGAGCTCCGTCCATCACTTCGTCTCTCTGGCAGTTGGGAGCACCAGAGGCAAGGTGACTGACGGCTGAGACAGCACTGGTAGAACAGCGTGTTGATCCTTGTTTGCCAGAACTCTGTCAGATGGCCACACATAGCTTTAAGAAGGCCTGAAAATACCATCTTCAACCAGGTGCATCACAGCTCCAATGGAAGTTGACTTGTTTTCTTTAGGAGATGAGAACAGTTTTTGGGTGGCGATGAGCCATTTCTGCTAAAACCTCAAAGAGAAAACAAGCGAGGTAGGAATTCAGGAGTTCTCTCTTTATGTCCCTCCAAAACATATTTATCTTAAGGAAGTCTAGAATTTCTGACAATGTTTTTCCTTCAGACATCAGTAATCAATCCATTTTACTGACCCCAGAAGCTTGTAGACATTTTGTATCTTGAGATTCAGCCTTCTCAACAAGCTTTTCTGTTTGTTTTTGTTCCCTACTGGATTCTTTAGCTTCCTCCTCCCTCTGGTCCTCCCTCTTTCGAGATTTCGAGTTGCTCAATCAGACTAGCATTTTTGCTGCCTCTCCAACCGTGTTGAGTCACATTCTCTTCTACGCACTAGGTCATGGAGTTATGATTTTTTTCCTCCCCATTTTTGAAAAGCTATATCCCTTAGGTTTTCAGGAGAGTGTATCTAGCAGGAAGCATTCATCTCTTCCTACCAGCTTCTTACTCTGTTTTCAGTCAATGTGATTTAGCCTAAGCTTCCACCCCTGTGTGTAAGGGTTGGGCACGTGACCCTTGTCTAGTTAGTACGTTCTTCCTTCTTGTTCATAGGGCTTGCTGCAGGGATGGACACGTGACTGAGGCAATGTGTTCTACTGAGCACAGTGCAAGGGGCCCCATCTCTCTTTCTGGGGTTCTTAGGGCTGCTATCACACGGAGAGAAAGGCTGTCTGAGAATAAAGCCAACACAGAGGAAAACTAAGCAGATAGAGGGATTGAGTATTCTGAGGACAGGAATCTACCCTAATTCTGGTGCTCCTGAACTTGGGTGTTATGTAAGCCCATAAAGACCCATTTCCCTGTTAAGCCAGTCTGAGTTGAATTGATGCAACTTGTACTGAAATGAGTCCTCATCAATTCAATTTGGTAGTTTCTGGGTTCTCGTTAATTCCACCTGCCAACTGCTTTGTCCTGATTTGTTAGATAAAAGGTACAAGTTTTATTTGCTACAAATGACCCTACCTGTGCTAGTTGAGTTATATAAAGTGGGTGTGAAATAATAACCTGGTGCAACCTCTAATCTGTCAGTGTCCATGTTATGGTGCTTCTGAGTAATCATCGGGTTCCGTGTTTGTATGAAATAAAAGAGGAGCTTTCAGTTTGGACTCAATCTCATTCAGTCTCTGCTCACTCTTCTTATCTCAGCACGTAAGGAACACAGATGTGGCCAGAAATGTGGCTGTGTACCAGAGAGGGGAAAGGAGAACAAGGCACCAATAAATGCATTTCAAAGAATGAATGGGAGCAGGCATCTTTCAGAACATTCTGAAGGCACTTAAAACCTCTTTAGGGATCCATTGATGATGTCTCTGTTATTGAGAACTTGAACTTGGGACAACGATGGAAAGCAACTATGAATTTCTCCAGGATTAGTTAGGGTCTTGATATGATTAAGCAGCCATTTCAGTCTAAAACAGCAAGGGACCCAGGGGAAGGGAAGCAAAACCAACATTTGTTGAGGGTCACTTATGCCTTCGGCATGGTCCAGGTTCCTTTCATGAAGAAATCAGTACTAAAAAGAAAGAAGGCAGAGGCATTTTCCAAGTGCCTGGTACGTGGGAAATAATTAATTATAGCAGCTATGGCGATGGTGGGAGTGATGAAGATGTACAGACACCTGGGTACAGTACCTCTTCCCAGGGCGCTGAGCTTGGGGCTCTGGTCCCCTGAATGACAGAGCAGGTGCACAGTGGGCCTTCTGCTCCTGAGCAAACTGAAATCACTTATCATTGTCCTCGGGAGGTACATATTAAAACGCAGATTCCTAAGTCCGTAGCACTACCGAATCAGAATCCTTAAAGGTAGAGCCTTGGCCAACTCTATTTTCAGGAAGCTCCCTAAGAGGTTCTTGACACTCATCAAAATGTGAGGCTCTTGGCCTCAGGGGTGACACCGGGAAGGGGACAGTGAGGGGTGATATTAATTAGTATTAATCATAACTAATATTTAGAGTTGCTCTTTCACTGACACATTTGTAAATTGTCCAAACTAATTTAACATCACCAGACGGTAATTTCTGAACAATTAATCTTTCAAGTATGACAGATTTTCTGCAGTAAAGTGCAACTTCTATTCACCGAACAGTCGTAACTGTGGAGAAAACATACTTTCCTTTTAATGTATGCCAGAGTCTCAGTTAAAGATTATATATACAAATTTTAATTGCTTATTTGTTTCCTTTCTCTTCTCTTTCTTCCTTACCTTTCCCTCTCACCTCTGCTTTTCTTTCCTGGAGTCCTTTCTTTGCCTGTAATTTTTCCTTGGGCTGTAGTGCTTCATTGTCATCAGCAGAGGGCACTATTCTGCAGCAAGTTGGAGCTCCGGTATCTAAAACATATTTGGGGCTTGTGTTAAAGAAGTCAGAATAAAACAAGCTCGTAAATGTTGTTACATACATCAGTGCTTACTACATTTTAATTATGGTGATTTACATGAACCTGTCATGATGACATGGTTCATAAAACAGTCTCCGTTTTAATAGCTGTGCCTAATGATGTTCCCTTTCCTTTATGAGAATTTAATTCTCTTTTCAACTCCTCAACTCTTGAATATGATACTCTTAAATAACACAAACTCTAATCAAGCCAATGGTCAATGAGGCTGTGGCTTCTTCTGAAAACCCTGTTTTATTGGTCTCTTCTGTGTAATTGTTTAGTTTAATTTGATAAACATGTCAGTTTTCCCAGGATAATTAGGTGGATAAACAGAATGTTCAAAAAGAAATGGAGCCAATTAGACTCTTTATCAGAGACTTATACAAAAAAAGCTTTACGGATGAACAGACTTTTCCTTAGAGATTTGATCCTAAATTAGAGTTCCTGGAATTTTACAAGGGACAAAGGAGGCAGCTTTCTTAAATATAATGGAGTTTCAATTATCTGAAGAAAAGAGCAGATAAAAAAGAGAAACTCCTGCGTGCTTCAGAATTAACTCTTGGCTGGTAAATGCTCAGGGGCATGCCTTCAGTCAGAGCATAATTTTATCCCCATCCAATTACAACTACTTTTATTTTGTTTTATTTATTTATTTGTATTGATTTTTTAAAAAGGTTTACCCATTTGAGAGGGAGGGAGAACAAGTGAGCCTGAGTGGTGGTGGGGGGAGGGGCGGAGCGAGAGGGAGAGGGAAAATCCTCAGACTCCCCCACGGAGCTGGGAGCCCAGCAGAGCGGGAGGGGCTGCGGCTGAATCCCAGGACCTTAAAATCATGACCTGAGCCAAAACAGAGAACCAACTGTCCAATCCCAACGGACTGAGCCACCCAGGCGCCCTTCAACCGCTTTTAAACAGGTTGGGCGACTGGAAGGGATTTCTCTGTGGCTGTGGGTACCCAGCACTAGCTGAAAATAGGTATCCAACATTTGTTTATGCTGTAAATATGTCAGCATGCATGTGGTGGAGACATTTATTGTGCAGACTGAACGTTTCACAGTGTTTGGCCTGACAGTAACAGTCCATTAATACATCAGTTGCTTTTGTGTGTGTGTGTGTGTGGAACTTAAGTAAACACCATAGCATTTTATTCTAATTATTTTTGATCCTTGAAAATAGACTCCTCTTTGAAGTGTAATATCTGATCTTTTGTATCCAAGTTTTATCTCATGTTTTCTGCTTCTCTCTGAAGATTATTTGGTCACTAATTAAGTGATAATGTTCCTATGATTCAAGACTTGGTCCTATTAGTACAGAATCAAGGAACATGTTTGTTTCTACTTGAAAATCTTTATAATGTAATTCAGTGAATAAAATATGTAGTAATATTTTTTTCTTCATCATTTCTTACCACATCTTTCATGGTTTTCATAGTTATTCTCTGAATTCTGGAAAGCTGCTCAAAATGAAAAACCTTCAGAGTAAAGAAAATATGTTTCTAAATTTAAGGATCCCCCACCATGATTACTCCTACATTTTCACACTTTAAACTTGAGTACACCCTTTATGTTTCTTGACTTTTTTTTTTTTTTTTTTTAGGATTTTATTTATTTATTTTAGAGTGAGAGAGCACATGTGAGCCTGGGAAGGGGCAGAAGAGAGCATCTCAAGCAGACTCGGCTCTGCGTGCAAAGTCCCAGGCAGGGCTCAATGCCATGACCTGAGATCATGACCTGAGCCCAGACCAAGAGCCTGACACTTGACAGACTGAGCCACCCAGGTGCTGCAGATTTCTTGATTCTTGAACGCTTCATTTGGGGTGATACTAGAACATCTTCTAGAAAGCAGCCCTTTTCATCCCATAATAATTGCATCTGTTTTTCTGTACACTCCTCTCAGGTTTCCTTCATCTGGCTCCCAGTCTTGTCTAGATTTCTATATGGCTTTTTCCTTTGCTTGTCCCACACTCTCAGTGTAATACTAACGTCCTTGTTTCCTATTGGTCACAATATCTACAATCACTGACAACCTCAGAACTCGGTATCTCTCGGGGACCACAGCTCGAGTGGCTAGTTCAAGCCACTGAAGCTCTGAGAGATGAATTGAGCGGTCAGTTAGGACATTAAGTTGTCATTGGACAAGAAGGAGTTAATCAGTGAGTCGTGTACAAGGCTTTTGTTTCTATTCGTGGAGAGAACTTTAAGGGGTAAAAATGTCGGGGCAACTGTTTAGCAGGGAGCCTGCTTCCCTTCCTCTCTCTCTGCCTACCTGTGATCTCTCTCTCTCTATCAAATAAATAAATAAAATATTTTTTTAAAAACGTCGGGGCAAGAGCTAGAGCATATTAAAAAATGTCAGTTGAAGTTAGTTGCAGGTTGTCTGAGAACCCTCATGTCTGAGACGAGTGTGTGTTGGTGATAATGATCCTCTGAAGAAAGAGGTGGCTGCTTCTCTCCAAATGGTTTTCTCCCAGTTTTATCTATCTAAAGATCCCAACCTACCTTCAGCATTACCGCCCTGACCTAGTATTTGGAGACACATTTTTCAAAGAGACCCAAAGTATTTTGATGTTTTTACAAGGACATTTAAAATTCAGGTTTTTTTGGCTTTTGCTCTTGAAATAAAACTGCTGTGTTTAAACAGAAATTTGAAAATAGGGGGATTTTTAGGGTTTTTTTTTTGTTGTTGTTGTTATCTTCCTGAGTAACAAAACCAAGAAGAAATTCCAAAATATCAAGAAATATTGAAAAGCTTGAAATACAGAACAATCACCCAAACCAACCATCTTGAAATGACCATCTATTAACATTAGGTGAGAATCATTCCAAACATTTCTCTGTGCATATATGTATGTACATATGTTTATATAAATAGTTATAGCTATAGGTATAAATGATTGAGTAGATGGGCAGAACTATAAAAATGTGATCATACTATAATGCTGTTTTAAAATAATTCATATTACTGTTTTTGTACTTTAGTAGAAGAAAAAAATGAAGTGTAACTGAAAAAAAAAGATACACTCCAGATAAAATTTTTTTCACCATAAAAGGCACTAAGCTCTAAAAAATCTTCAGATTATTAAAAAAAATACATTTTAAGAAATCTATGGAAGAAACTTACATCTAAACTGGCAATTTATTCTAACCCTGAGATAGATTAATTGATCTTACATTTTTCTTTTATTCTGTGCTCTTGAAATAAATTCTTAACTACATATGAATTAATATGATCCTATTCGTTTATAAGAGAGAATACTAGTTACCTTATAGAAAAGGGAAGACCGATTTTGCCAGCATTATGAACAAGTGCCCAGGTAAGCAGAACATTTCAGAACCTATTGGATAGGAGTGAACATGCTCTGATTTGTTCTTCCTTTTCTCATTTGCCTCTCACAAAGTCATGGAAGTTCAAAGCAGGCTGGGCTATATTAAAACCAAAGAGGGGCACTTTCTAAATTTCCCTCTCCACCTCTGTAATGAATTGTGTTTGGATTTGTGACTTTATCTACTCTATGACCAAATCCTGGGAGGACTTAAGAGGACGTTTGTGCTCAAGATGATGGTCATAGAGATACCTGTTGACATTTCATCAGATGGTTAAGTATCAACAAAGAAGAATGTGGTTCCATCCTAAAGCTTGTTCTCATCTGTGCAGACCCTCAGAGAGGGGTAAACAATTGCCAGCAGTCAGAGGGCTGGGAAGAGGAGCATCTGGACTTAGATGTTAACCAGGCAGCCCCTGAAGACTTTGCAGGCAACTGCCTCCCAGACCATCTCTCAAAATAGAATCTACTAATGGAGAAGTCAGCAGGCGCTCTCTGGCCATAACAGCTGGGTTCAGAAATCAGAGACCTCTGAATGTTGCCAGGGGATCTTGTGGCCTCCCATGCTTATTGGAGATGGCAAGTATCACCAGCTTAGCTTCGTGTCAGCAGGGGTTTTCTGAGGAACACAAGATTTTTATCACAACAGCTGGGAAATCCTGCAGGAAATCACAACTTTGCTTTTTTTGTTTTCTAAGTAAGACTATTGGAGATTTTCTTTTACAAAGTGAAAAAAAAAAAATCTTTTCACCAGAAGGTTGATGAGACCAACCTTGGAAGATCAGCTTACACTTCCAAGAGCAACATTACTCAGTTTATCGAAGTCATGCTTTAATGAACAGTGAAATTGAGCTAGGAGCAAATGTCGTGGGTGGAAGAATCAACAGCATGGTCTCTGGGAAGCATGATGCCTGAATGACATGTGGATAATTGCCTAACAGCGACACAGTAATGCCACCGAACAATCAGTACATTGTCTGATCAAAATGAGGAAGTAAACAGTTTCCAGTGTTGCCATTGCAAGTTCCTTAAACACTCACTGAACTTAGGGGGACATTAGATTTTATAACTTGATCCAGAATGTCAAATTCCTGTGCTGCTGAATGGAAAACAAGATAGGTAGAGGAGAAAGACGAGAAATAGAGTGATGTGCCTTATTCCACTCCTGTGATATTCTCAGCTCTGTCCCCTGTCCTTGTTTGCACTTGTATAACCAGGAAGTCAGATGCTGAAATCTGGACAAGTCAAAATCTCTTGAAGGACGAAGGCAAAATTTGTTGAGTGACCAAATAGAGACCAGATGGAGACCATCATCCCCAAAGATGAGAAATGTTATTTCAACTATATACATTTTCAATTCTATTAGGTGGGATTATAACAGTCTTTGGGACTAAATTTTCCCCACCATAGAGGTGATATCCTTCTGACTGTTCGGTTTGGTGTCCCATGAATTACACAGTTTTTCCATGGTGGGAAGAGCGATCTATGCCTGTCTTTGTATGTGTTCTGAGGATTGTTCCCTTAGGTGGTTCCTTCCTCCCTTACCCCCCAGGTTTGGGTAGTTTTTTTTAACTCATGTGCTGATCAAAATTCAGGTAAAGACTGAAAAGGGACCCTCTGCAAATTTCCCAAGTGTTCTTGTGATCTCCCTCTCTCTCTGCGCATCTCTCCTCTTTAAGAATCTGCATTTACCTCCCTGCCTCCGCAGACTCTTAGTTCTACTTCTTCAACTCAGAGACTCTACCAGGTTCCACCTGCATTTTAGCTCCCTGGGCTCTGGTCTAGAAACTCTCTCCAAATAGGAAGTTGGGGCAACCACAAGGATTACTTTTTTTGTTTGTTTGTTTCCCATCTCTTAGGTCACTGTCCTGTGCTATCCAATATCCAATGTCTGAAAATCATTGTTTCATATATTTTGTTCATTTTTTTAAGTTTTGAAAGAGGGTAAATCCAGTCCCTGTTATCTCATTTTGGCTGGAAACAACCATGTAGATTTTAAATTGGAAGACAACTTTTATTTTTGTCTGCCTTAAAAATTGCTCACGACTCCAAACACAGATTATCCTTTATACTGAGGAATTGGTTTATCATCTTCAGCATTAGAGAAGATCATTGTCAAGGTAATTGTCAATAAGTTCAGAAGTCTCCTTAATGGCTCTGCAGGTGTCTCTGTAGGATTAGTTAGTTACTGGTTGGACATCATGACAGCCGACACTGATCTTGAATTTGACTTTTCATACAAATAAGACAAAATCTAATTTGTAGTTTGAAATTATAGTGTCCATTTTTTGAGGTCTCTTTCTTCTCTCTTTTTCACAGCTGAATCTCTGGAGTACATAAAAGAGTAAACTTTAGGATATATAGTCATAAAGAGATCTGTGACTATAAATACAATTCACTTTATTCTAGGTTTGTTTTTGCTTCATCCAGTCTTAATAAGTTTTGGTTCATGTACCACAGAACTAGAAGAAATTAGAGTAGTATCAATAAAATTGATCTTGAGACAGTATAGTCGAATATATTTTATGTTTTCTCTAAACTCTGTTTGATCTCCCCTGGAATCTCTTCTAAGACCAAGTAAACTCGAGGCAAATAAATACCTGTGTGTGTGTGTGTGTGTGTGTGTGTGTGTGTGTGTGTGTGTGTGTGTTGAATATGGTGAAAATGAAGACAGGAATGGCACAGATAACATGAATATGAATACTGAAATTAGGGTAAACTCCTAACAACTTTAGAAGAAAAGGACTTATCACAAGCGATAAATCTGCACAAAGTAAGGCTGTGTATTGGTTTCCAGCAAAATTAAAGAAAATGGGAGAAAGGATGTGTCGTCACTATATCTTTCTCATAAAGATGCCTTCAATGACCTTTGATATTGGATGAAATATAACTCGTCAAATTTACTTTTTATACCCCTTAAAGAAGGCTGCCATTTGGCAAGCAGGAGACAGAAATAGGAAGAAACTGTAGGTAAAAAATTATTCTGGGTAAAGGTAGGAGTCTGGGGACCAGATGCTATGGTTCAATATCCTAAAAAGACACTTAACATGTGGCAATCCTGGTATAGTCTCCCCAGTAATTCAGTAAATTATCTCTTTTTAAGCATTTGTTTTTAATTAAATAAGTCCCCGAATCACTAGGGAGAATGAGATCATATTTTGATTAACCTTGATCTTAACCACCATAAAGCTATTTGGTGCTTATTTTATATCTGGAATATACTATTACTTTTTTTAAAAATTACCTTTCTTTTCTACAAGCCAATGTTGTCATAATTTTTCTTATGGTTAACCTAAAGTCCATTCATTTATTTTTTAAAACCTAAAGTCCCTTCTGTTTCATAAAGCCTATCCCAAGTAATCCCACTAATCATGATATAACCTCTCTCTCTCTCTCTTTTTTTTTTTTCCCAAATGCATACGGCTATTGTTAACCAATGATGTGTTTAACTGGAACTGCCTTGCTAGTTCTTGTATGTTTGTTAACTACTTAACTTTTAACTACTTAACTATTTAACTTTGTCATGTCATTTTGTTTGTCAGTTTCTTGAAGGCAATATCCTTATGTTCTTCTTTGGTATTGTTTCATCTTTTTTTGTTGTTGTTCCCTGTTGAGAGTAGATGCTTGATAAATACTTGATAATGGTTGTCTTGAAATCAGTTGGAAGTATTTAAAACTGGCTGTATCCCTGTCTTCCCTCCTCCCCATCACCATCACTGTAGTCCCTTTAAAAGTCTGGAAAAATGAGACGGGAAATAATTGCTTGTGAAGGGCCACACAAGAAGTTAGGTATAAAACAAAAATTGGACCTCAGAGTTTCAAACTCATAATCCTGAACTCAAAACAAAAGGCAGCCCAACCTCTGTCAATATAATTAGATTAAGGAAAGCATACAGAAAAGCAAAGCTGCTATTGTTCTGAAGGTAAGTTTGTGACGTGTATTTGTGGTAGCAAGTAAAGACTATGGGTCTCATTAAAATGTCCCCATCGTCAGCATGCGGAAGATACTAGCAGTGTAAACATCCTTGAAGGGGAACGTATACTTTGGAGTCTGGGAGAGAAATCCCTTCTGGTCTACCCTTGGATGGAAGGCTCTGACTACTTTGGAGGGGTTGGTCGTCTCGTTCTGTGTGGACAGCTGAGAGTCATTTCCTCATCTTTATTCCAAACGAAGCTGGACACTCCCTTTTCATTTCTGAAAAGTTATCTGTGTAAAAAGGGAGCTAGCATGTTTACCCAGTGGGCTCAGAGCCAGGCCAGAGCCGCCCCCTTCTCTTGGTCCTTCCCCTCTCTGTTTCCCAATCGCCCCTGCTCCAAGATAGGCAGATATGAAAAGTTGCCAGTCAGGATGCCAGAGCTTCAAAGGGATCATCATGAGTGTGCACAAAGGCTCGTTTGTTTAGCACTGGGGAGGAGATGCCAGCGGCTTCCAGGCAGTCAGAGAATCGGGGGTTTGTCTTCACTTGACTTCTTACTTGCACCATCTGGCTGATGGAGAAGTCTTTCTTTTCATCCTGCGGCTTCACTGAAGTAAGAATGACTAAACAGAAGTGCCCTCGGCCTTCTCTTAACTCCATTTTTGAAGGGACAAATAAGGTCATCTCTGCTTCTGGAATTAACTGACAAGATTTCTTAAAAAAAAAAAAAGGATTTGCCATTGATAACCCTAATATATTAGACTACAGACTTCAGAGATAAACATGACAGGTGATATGGGGCAGTAGGGGACGGTCTGATTTTTATATCCTAAAGGTTTTGGCAGTGCTCCTCACAAACAGAATTCCTTCCTCAGATAACCCATAGAAAGGTTAAAATTCAAGTTGGAATACTTGACATTCTGCTTTTAGTGTTCATTTCTTTGCCAAATCTCTTTTTAAAGTTATAACCTGTTTTGGGGGCATCTGGGTGGCTCAGTCAAGCATCCACTCTTGATTTAGGCTCCAGTCATGATCTCAGGGTATGAGATTGAGCCCTGCCAAGGGTTCTGTGCTGGGCATGGAGCCTGTTTAGGAATCTCTCTCTTCCTCTTCTTTGCCCACTGCCACCCCTGCCCCCAGTCATGCTCTTTAATTCTCTCTCTCTCAAAAACAAAACAAAACAAATAAGATAAAATAAAAAAATAAATAAAATAAAATTCCAACAGTTTGGGGAGGATCGTGTTAAGCTGTTACCAGTTGTTTGGTGCTAAAGTGAATATATTTCAGATCTGTTTCAGAATATCGGTTTTGAGGACAATTAATGGGATCAAAAAGAGTAAAGGCAAATGTGAATGAGAGAAAATGAGTCAGAAAAGAAAGGCAGTGGATTTGGACACTTCTAAGCAGAACTAGGATAAAAATGGGGCAAGCAAAGCTCCCAGGTCATAGCGTATATACATACATGTTTTTCCCCTTCTATGTGCACTTCTAATTATGAAAACTATAAAAATATTAATGAAAGTTATGTTCCATATTCACCAAAAATAAAACTGACCTATCTAATACCAACTTTATAGGACAGTATCAGGTTTAAGTTTTAGAACATTAGGAAGTTTAACTTTGAAAACAATAGGTCTAGAGTTATAAGCTGGTATATGAAAACACAAATGGCTTATATAGCAACAATGTCCACAATAGCCAAACTATGGAAAGAACCTAGATGTCCATCAACAGATGAATGGATAAAGAAGATGTGGTGTATATATACAATGGAAAACACAAATGGTTTAAAGTCTTATTAAAATGACTTCACATTCTTTTAAATTTATTTTTGGCAGAGGGATGAATTGTTGGTCAATATAGTCAATATATGGGCGCCTGGGTGGCTCAGTGGGTTAAAGCCTCTGCCTTCGGCTCAGGTCATGATCTCAGGGTCCTGGGATCGAGCCCTGCATCGGGCTCTCTGCTCAGCGGGGAGCCTGCTTCCCTTCCTCTCTCTCTCTGCCTGCCTCTCTGCCTACTTGTGATCTCTGTCAAATAAATAAAATCTTTAAAAAATATATATATAGTCAATATATAATAAATTATTTATATTTCTAAATATTAAAAATTCTGGGTGGAAAAGTTAAAAAAAAAAACTCCTAAGAAAAGAAACACAATTACATAAGCCTTAGACCTTTCATCACTGAAAATCAAGATCCTTTTTCAGTTACTACTTGGCTCTGATAGGGACGTCTGAATTGAAAATTGAAAAGGAATCTCTATTTTCCATTTCACATATAAGCTGCCCAAGTGATCTTTTTGGAGAGCTGAAAAATTATTAGCTATCTTTCGTGATTCAAGTTCTACCATTGGCCATCTCTAGAGAAAACAGAGATGAACACTTCACATCGCATCTAATCCTCTTAACGGATTTTCAGTGTGCAGTGCAGAATTGCTAACCACCCACACAGTGCTGGACAGCAGATCTCTAGAACTTATCCAGCTGGCATTCCTGAGACTTTCTATGCACTGAACAGCGCCTCTTCTCTCAGCTCCCCGCAACCACACTTTTCTCTGTGCCTGTGAGTTTGACTATTTCATGCACCTCAGATAAATGGAAGCATGTGGTGTTTGTCCTTCTGTGATGGCCCATTCCACGTAATAGAGTGTCTCGGGACAGAATACTTAAGGAGGCATTACTCTTAGCCTCATGCAAATGCAGGTTGTGCACCAGAGCCCCAGGGAACCATTCTTGGACCATCCTAGTCCAGTCCCTTATGTGAGACAAACAGCCACTCTCCATAACTTTCATGAGACCATTCCTGGTTCCACAGGAGCAGCTCTAGGTGTAGCAACATATGCCAGATGAAGAGTGAGAAGACGCGCACTCTGTTCTTGCTGTGTGATTTTGGGGTGAGTCTGATTCCTTCCCTTAGCGTCATTTTCACCCAAGAAAGAATTAATATTTGTTATCTATTTTATCTGTCAAGAATTGTGAGGAGTCCGAGATTTTGCTCTAATCGCAAGCTAACAAGTGAGGCCGTCACAGTTTCGTGGGTGTTGGCAGAAGACCTGTGACTCTCAGGTCAGAAAAAGGAGGCTTTGTTACTGGTGGTAACAGCAGTAACCAGATCATCTGCATTTGTATTGGTTCCTTGAACTGCAGTTCCTATAGGATGACAAGAAGCAGATCAGGTAACATGGGCACATGCGGTAGGTTGCATTACAGGAGCTGAACCGCAAAGTTAAGGAACCAATGTATTTTATAGTGGGCAGTAAGAATGCCTGATCTTTGCTCAGGAGACAGAGAGTATCTTTAATTTACTGGATATTAATGTTTGCTACGGTCAAATCTGTAGCATATTTGCCTCTCTACCTTTCTTAACACTCAAATAGGTTGATTTTTATTTTGTTGTCGAATACAGCCAAACGGAGTCCTAACTGATACAGAATTCGGTATCTGGAGGTAGGCTATAATAGCAGAAATTGAGAACATGAACTGGCTTAGCAGTAAGGTGGTGAGGGCTCAGGTATACCGAGCAGGCTGCACATTTAATAACTCTACTTATGGAATAGGAAGCTGTCACATTGTCACCTGTTGTCCTCTGGAAGACAAACCACAAGTGAATTAGGGCTAATGCATTAGGGAAAATGGTAGGAAACATTCAGAATATTTGTATGTGTTGGGTACTTCTTGTCATTTTAGCAAAGTCTGGTAGGAATGAGAGATGAGCTCCAAGGAGCTCCAATGAGCTCCAATGAGCTCCAAGGAGGTCAAGGACTTCAAGCAGAGAGAGAAGGAAACATCTCTTTTCTTAGAGAGTTTCCATAACAAACTATAGTATACATTGCCTATGAGATATTGAAGGTATGAAAAAACCCCTTTTGCAGCTCAAATTAAAGCAGTTTTAAGTGATGGTTACAAAGTGGCACTATTAGCAGGAGATAATATTGTACACCAAACCTTATAGCAAGAGCTCTTTATAGATAATGTGAACTAGACTGACTTAAAATATTAGCTTTGGACTCTCAATTTCCATCCAAGCTTGTTTTTTTAAGTGGTATCCAAGTTTCTCTCACTAATGAGAGAGAGGAGGCAATACATAAAGAAGATAATAAATAAAAGATGTGAGTTGTCATACTGAAAAACTAAGTATAGATAAAGTCTTGGTTATTTGTATGTGAAGCTAACAGTAAACAAGTATATCAGAAGCCCACTAAAGTGTACGGTAATGATACTGACAAAAATATCCCATAACTGATCTACAGCCCCTGGTGGCAAATCCTTAAGTGAACTGTGCCCATTTGAAAGTGGGTATGAAAGCTGTGCAGGCCCCAAGAAGATCATATCCTCCAGGACTCACCTACCTCAATGTGCACAGAGATGGTAGTGGACATGGGTAACTCTCTTAGGAGAAAAGGCCAAGGGTCACAGAAAATAGATGGGAGTATTTCCCCAGAAAGAAGAACCAGAGGCTCCAGAGGAGCCAACCCAGGAATGTACTCCATGGCCAGAGTTGTATTCCTCTTCAGTTCTGCCCAACAGGATTTGAAAACTCCTTGGACTTCTGAAGGTGGTGTGTTTTCCATTCTTCCAGTCTCCAGGTGGAAGGTTTTACTGTGATTCTTCTGTCCCTTTTCTGCCAAAGTGTTTCAAGTGTGTTGGAGGCACAATATTTCTTTGTTTATAGGTCACTAGACTATAGGGAATACCAACTTACCTGGCAGAGAACTCTTTGTACATCACCCAGAGGTCATAGACTTTGAGCTTGTTGCAGTAACTGGGGAAGACTTTGGGTGGTCTCCAGTGGAGAAGGTGCTGTGTTCTTATAAGGAAGGAGTACACATGGATGGAGTCAAGTATCTAAAAACATAGACTGCCACAAAGATTACTGATTATCTCTTGAATATCCATTTTCCTATATTTTTCAATTATAAAATCTTAAATTCATTTTGAGGATCTATTCACTCAGTTAAAGGACAATATTTCTCAGCTTCCCATACAGCCTTATGCAGACATGTGACAAGGTTTTGGCAAATGAGATGTAAGAAGTGGTACTTATTTAAAAGGGATGACACATGGTGCCTGAGTGACTCAGTCAGTTGAGCATCCAACTCTTGATCTCAGCTCAAGTCTTGATCTCAGTGTCTTGAGTTCAAGTCCTGCATTGAACTCCATGCTGGATGTGGAGCCTACTTAAAAATGAATGAATGAATGAATGAATGAGAACAAAGTAGATGCCACAGACTCTTCTCTTTTCCTCTTCATCCTACTTTCTGGAATGTGGATATAATGGCTGGCACTCTTGCTCCCTTTTGCATGGATAAGGTTCCTCACTCTATAAATTTTGAAATGAAATATTGTATAATATTAGGCTCTAATGAATTAATAGAAATGAGAAATAATTCCTGGACTGATGGCCTCCATATGTCTTTTACAGGACAGAATAACACCTTTTGTATTTAAGCCACTGTGAATTGGGGTTGCAATTCATACTTAGCTAAGCCTACTTGGACAAAAGTAGAATTCTACACAAACATGAGTCAAGAAATCTGTCAGGAAAAAAAATGTGTGAAAAAGTCTTTCCAACTGAAAAAAAGTAGTATTATTTTATTAATTTTTAAAAAGGTAATCCTGATAGTGGGGTTAGAGGATATTCTTATTCTGATATGGACTGTACTTCCATATTTTGGTTGTCCCTACATTCTAAAATCTTAAGTCCTGGGAGCACAGTACTTTGTCATACTCACAGGGACCTATAATAGAAATACTACATCAAGGATGTTGCCAAGGGGTTAGCAGTAGGCTGAATAATTTGTCCCATATGATGACTCCACCTATTACAACACAGTTAATTAGACCAAAGGTGGGAAACCAACTAATTCAGTCAATACCTAGGCAGATTAGTGACCTTTGATTGACATGTTCTGGAATGAAAAGAAAATCTGGGTCAATCAGCGTCTCTTTGTCAGCAATGTGAATTAGGAAAACAAGATTGGTATCAGTTAACAGTGGAAAGTAAAGCTAAAGTCAGCATAAATGGTCAGACTAGGATGGTTAAATGCAGGCTAAGAATTTAGAATGGCATAAACCATGAATGAGCAGAAGCTTAGGTGAATAAAGAATGTGGGGTAGAAGATGAGGATGCTGCTGAAGATGGTGTAAGAAGACACACCAGAAGGAGAGATGGAGAGAGTAACGGGAAGTCTTGCCCATGGCAGAGACATTTGTCCTTCTGCACTTGAGGAATTTGCCGCTGTTAAGTTCTTGCTTCTATAGGGCGAGGTAAGACTGAGCTCTTGGGTTTTCTGCCTTATTTCTTTCCCTCCCCAAAAAGACCTCCTCATAATAGCATATTAACCAAATCTCTTTCCCCTATCTGGAAGGACCTATTTAGGACAATTGGGGTAGAGGTAAATATTTACCATATTTCACTGCCCAAACCATGATATTTTCCTATCACTAAGAACTAATGTACCTGGGGCTAATAATACATTATATGTTAATAAAAATTTTTAAAATAAAAATTTTTTAAAAAACTAATGTACCTAATTTAAAATTATTTGAATCCTGTTTAATTTCAAAAATTCACTTGAGAAAACTAATCATATTCAAAACAATGTAGTAGAAGATAGTTAAAATAAGGTTAGGTAGAAGAAAAGGAGTTATAGCAAGAACCTGAGAGGAAATAAGAATTATAATGATGAAAATAATAGTCTTTATTGAGCACTTTCAGGCTGATGATAAGTCGTTTATGTGTATTATCATCATCACCATCATTATCATTATCATATTTACAATAGCCTTATCAGGTAGACGTTCTGATTACCCCCAATTTCCAGATAAGAATATTGAGGCTCAGAATGGTAACTATTTGCCAAGTTATTGAATGGCAGAGCCTGGGATTTGATCTTGGCTGTCTGCCTATAAATCTATAATTACTATGCTGTAGTGACTATTTAGCTTGGAGCTTTCTAGTCTCTATTTCTAACATAAGGAGCTCCAAGCTATTTATGGCAAAATGAATATGGATTGCAGTCTATAAGGTTGTTTTTATGAGGCTGGGAGCCCAGGAGCCATATTTTAGTGGACTCTGGAAAATACCCTGACCTAGGAGGTCAATTAAGGGTATCTTAGGAAATTTGGTAGGAGAGAGAAAATGGGCTTAGTAAGAGACATACTGAGAAAATTCTCATTGGACATTCTCTTAGCACCTAGGAACTTAAGATGGAATTGAAACCACTGTTAACACAAGAGTTGATAGTGTTGTGCAGGGTCTGTCTGACAGGTACATGGACTGTCCACCCAGTCTATGCCATTTATTCTGAGTGTGACTGTAGGCAAGTTACTTAAGGTGTATGCCTCTGTTTCTTCATCTGTAAAAGAGGGTTTCATTAAAAAAGGATTTCCTATGCATTTTAGGATTGTTGTGGGAATTAATGGTTTAAAGCAAGTAAGCCCTTGAAAGATACCTAATAGAGAGGAAGAGCTCAATAGACGTTGGTTATTATTATAATTAATAGTTCTCTTTCCTTTTCACTGCCCCTAGCTATTAGGTCACTGGACAAAAGGCTTTCTCGCATGCTGGACAGGAGGTTCTCTATAATGGGAATGTCTGGGAGCACTGGGCCTTGTCTTTCTATCTTCAGATGCATATGATTGCTGCTGTTAATAAAGCAGGCCCATGGGACCCTGCCTCAAGTTCTTCACCCCCAGGTGCCCACTAACAGCAGCAACGAACATCTGCTGGATGTTTAGTGAATGGAGAGCACTTTCCATAAATCTTGACCTTTACCACAACATGAGTAGTGCTATGGGTGCCCCTCTTGCACAGGTAAGAAAAAATTGGAACTGTTGTAAAGTCATTGGCTTGAAAAAAAAAGGAATCATTTTCATAGAGGTGTCTGAATTGCTGTCAAACCCCTCAACGGCTTCCCCTGCCCCCGCCCACTTTACCAAATTATCTGAGAAGAGAGCTCGCATTATAGATTGGTGGTGCCACAAGTCTATCACAGAATAAAAAATGGAATGAAAGTACATGCTTTGTCACACAGCACCTAATTAGCGTTGAAAATTTGGTGTCCACTGGATTAACACACACCTTTTCTTCCTTCTTCACTGTTCATTCATTTGGGTCTTCATTTAAAGACTCAACCCCAGCAGTCAACTTCACTTAAGATACGGAGATTCCCAGAAGTGAATGTGACCAAATTTGACAAATGCAAAGGCATCAAGTATTCTTCTTCATACCTTACTAGAGGTGAAGTGTGTATCAATAGTTCATTCTTTTTTATTATTGGCTTATATTCCATTATATAGATATACCACATTTTTTTAAAATCCATGTACTCCGTGAAGACCATTTAGGCTGTTTTCAATTTCTGTTGATCATGAATAATGACACTACATATATCTGTATACAGGTTTTTTGTGTGTATGAGTCGGTGTGTGAAAGTAGGTTTTCATTTCTCTAGGGCAAGTACCTGTATGAGACTTGTTAGGTCATGCAGTAAGTTTATGTTGTTGTTTTTGTTTTGTTTTGTTTTTATCCTGCAAAAACCTGCAGATTGTTTATTGGAGAGGGCTCCCAAGGTTATTTAAAAAGCTGCCTAGTTGCTGCAGGGAGAGGTTCAGGCAGATAACCTGATGCCGGGGACCCCTGGGTTGGGAAGGGTTCTAGCAGTGCTTTGGGGTGAGCCTTTTGAAAAAACACTTTCCCAGCCCAGCTCATGGGTGGCCAACCTGTGGAGTTAGTCACCTGGTTGCCCATCTTCTTGATGAGTTCCACCTGCTTATCTAGTTAGTTAGTGACTCCTCAGGAAGGCACAGAGGTGGGGGTCTGTAGAGGCAGAATCCAAAGCATGCAGATGCCAGTGGGCCTGGGTCAAGTTCTCCTTTGGGGCCATGTGGCTTCACTGGCATCTCAGATTTCATCCTTCTCATCTTGGGAGTTTCGGTATGTCCTGGAAGAAGGCAAAGCTGCCACAACAGTTTTGCATCATCTAGAGATCCTGAATGCCTTTGTGGAAGAGGTACCCACATAGCCACTGTCAAAATAGAAACCCACAGAAAGGTGGGTATAGGATGCCCACAGATACGGGTTGACCAGGAGGCTGACTATGACCTCTTCCTCAGTGGAATGATTCTGATAAATCTGTGAGCTCACAGCTGGCAACAAGGGGCTAACCAGAAAATGGTGCCAGCTGGGACTGGAGTCATAGAATGGCCAAAAATTTGGTCCCAGAGGTTGCAGCTGAAGAGGAGGCTTGGAGGGTGGCTGGAGGCTTGGAAGAAGGGGATTCCCAGGTCTGTTCTGTCTAAACACTGTTGGAACAAAGAAAGATTTGCCCAACTGTTGGTGTGCTGCTTGCATATGTTTAATTTTTAAGGAACTTGCAAACCATTTGTCAAAGTGGTTGTACAATTTGAGATGTAGCAGAACTAAATGGGAGTTTCAGTTACTCAGTACTTGGCTTTAATTTCATTTCCCTAACAACTAATGATGTTGGACACCTTTTCATGTGCTTTTTTGCTGTCTGTATTTCTTCTTTAATAAAATATTTATTGCCTGTATTTAACTGGATTATTTTTTGTATGACTGAGTTTTATAAGTTCTTTCTGTATTTTAAATAAAAGTCCTTTATCATATATGTGATTTGTAAATATTTTTTCTCTGTTACTTATTTTTTTTCATTTTTCTACCAGGGTCTTTCAGATTTATCTGAAATATAAAATAGAAAAAGTCCAATTTATCAATTCTCTTTTTTTGAATTGTGGTTTTGGTGTCTAACAACATTTTAATTCATGAAGATTTTCTCTTGAATTTTCTTTTTCACCTAACATTTTATTACCTGGTTTTTTTAGTTGTTGTTGTTTTAAGGTTTTATTTATTTGAGAGAGAGAAAGCATGAGTGGGGGGAGGTGCAAAGGCAGAGGGAGAAGAAGACTCCTCACTGAGCAGGGAGCAGGTTGTGGGACTCGATCCCAGGACCTAGAGATCATGACCTAAGCCAAAGTCAGGCCCTCCATCAACTGGGACTTTTTTTTTTTAGTTTTTAATGGCATCCTTTGACTTTCTCTTTCACTTGTGCAACAACAAATGACTACATTCTGCTTTCCTCCCTCTTTTTCTACTTTTCCCACATCGTTTCTAGATGCATTCTTTCTACTTTGTTAGAACATGTAGCGTTGCTATACTCTTTACCTGTATTGCCAACTCAAGTTCTAGTTATGGCTCTCCAGTTCAACGTATAACATGCTCATGATTACTACTACTGATGTTTCTCCTGCTTTTTCTCTGTTAAATGAAACTCATTCTCTGGGATATTACTTATAAAAGGCATGTAGGTGCTGTATTTCCCGAGTTCTTGCACTTTTAAAACTGTTTTGTGACTGCCCTGATATTTGAAATTCAGCTGAGCTGGGTATAAAGTCTTTGCCTTACCATTTTTTTTTTTCGGTTTATTAAAAATAGTGCTCTACTGTTCCCTTTCCTTGTATATTGTTCTTGAGAATTTTGATCACCCGTAGAAGGAATAAAAGAATAGAGAAAATGATTAACAATAAGGATGAGATTTCAAATAAATAAATACATGCACACACACATATGCTATTGCTTCAGCTGCAATATAGCAAAGGTGTGCTCTTCTTGGACTCATTCTATCATATTATTAGACAGTTGAACTAGTAAGACCAATATTCTTGGTCGCTCTTTTGACTTTCAGATGATGGAACAACAAGAATGGACTTGTACTAACTTTCATTCTCTGTCATAAAATTGAGCCTGTGTATGAATTTGTCTTTCTTTACTCCCTACTTTAATCCAACTTTCCTTATTGGAACTGTTAAAGGATTTGAGTACATTAGATATAATAAGTTCACTACTAGTTGAACACAGAAGCATCACTTTCATATTGCAAATAGCACAATGCTATCAACAACTGTTTGTTGGACAAGTGCATGAATGACTGGCATTTTTTGGTTACCTACTTTGAGTGATTTAGCATATTATTATCTGCAGGGTAGGATCAGAAAGAGTGGGCACTGGGACCACTGCACAAGCACCCGATATCAGTCAGGTCAGTCTCCATGCCTGGGAGCATGGTCTCAGATGAGTTACCCAAAACAAATGTCCCGAGACTAAAAAAAGGGGAAAAAATACTTCTCCAAAATTATGTCAAAGAAAATTATTTCATAATCCAGATGTCAGATGTCAGAGTGAATGGGGTAAACAAATAGGAATAGAAGTAGCTTGTGCTTTGTTCTAGCACTATCAACACTAGATCAGAGTCTGGGATAAGATCTTTAGCAACAGACTTCAATTTTTCACATGATAACCACTTTGGGGGTGTAAAAGAGTGCAAAAATTGGTTTCTTCACAACATCGTCCAGACCCTCCCCCTTCTCCCCATTCTGCTGTCATAATGACCCCTGACTATCTGAAAACAGTAGGAGTTTTCGAAAAAGGAAATGGAACCTAAGAATAGGAGGTGAGGGGAATGTAACTAGGAAAACACACTTGAAACAACAGTGTTACTAAAACTCCAACACTCGACAGTGTTCTAATAGATACACTATAAAAGTGCTTAAATTGTATCTATTAAAACACCTTCTCTTTACTAAAGTGAATATTCTACAAAGAGCAATTACTGAATTTCGGATAATTTCATTCTCCACAATAGAAATGATGCTGAAAACCATAGTGGTATCATGCAACAAATATAATTACTTGTGGTTTACTTTATTTTAAACTTTTCTCGCAATTTTTTTTTTTTTTTTTGCTTTCTTTAAAATTTTTACTTGGTCAGGAGAATAATCAGTAAAATTGAGACTAGAGAAAAAATGAATTGCAACCTCCATTGTGGTTTGCCTTTGTAAGCAGAAAAACCACTGTTTTTCCTCCTTTGATATAGGAAATGACTTTGGCTAAGGATGAGAAGATTTGTTGGTGGGGGAGGAAAGGGGCACAAGGAACAGTTTTTACTTTGTTTTCGGTGATGGAAATAGGTAAGATTCACGAGTATCATCAATAATATTGATGGCTTTGCATCAATATTTCCTGGGCTTTGCATACTGACATCACGACCACTTGCCGATGCTGTGAAACGGAACTACCATCCCATCATACTCCTAAACTTTTGGTCTACCCATTTGCTCAGAGAAGGCAAAGGGAGAAGTTTCTCCCTTTTGGAAACTTGGTGCCTCCACCCTTGTTTTGTCTCCTGTGTCCCTTAATCCCCCTCTTTCAAGGGAATGGAAGGGCAGAAGATTGCTTTGAAAGCTAAATAGGATTTCACCATATGTGCAAGAATGAAAAGATGGATGATATGTGGACATGGAAGGGTGGAACAACAGGTTTGCATGGAGAGGCCACTGGTAGATCAGGTTTGGTAAAATGGGATTTGCAAGAGAATAAATGATGGATTATGATTATCAACTGCAATCATAGAAAAGATTTGGTAAATTGTAAGTACTTATAGGAATTTTTTTCGTCAAAAATCTCTCAGCATTGTTCTAGGGATCATGTTTACATACAACACATTTGTAGTTGTTTCACATAGTGTGAAAAGTTTATAGAAATATCATTATTATGAGGTATTTTGGTGTTCACAAGATCGTATGAGATCATGGAAATATGGTAGAATACATGCTAATCTCTCTTAAACTGCATACTTTGTGTTATTTATAATGTCAGATTTACTTACTTTTTCAATTTCCTTTTCAGATTTCTATATTGTGATACATTTGAGTATTTATAAAAAGAAATAGTAATTGGATTACCATTCATTAGTCCTCTGTCATGCATAGTAAAAAATCTCGGGGTCATTTTGTTGTTGTTGCCTGCTTATCTTTCCAACCCCCCCCCCCCACCCAATTTTTTAAAAAAGGATTTATTTATTTATTTTACAGAGAGCACGAGCATGTGAGTGGGGGGAGGGCAGAAGGAGCAAATCCCAAGCAGACGCCCCACTGAGTGTGGAGCCCCACTCAGGGCTCCATCTCATGACCCTGAGATCACAACCTGAGCCCAAACCAAGAGACCAACGCTTCCTGAGCTGAAACCAAGAGTCAGATGCTTAACTGACAGAGCCACTCAGGTGCCCTCTACTATTTTTTTTTTTTTTAATCTGAAGTTTTCTACAGATATTTCTTTTTCTTTCTATATATTTTTTGGTGATCATCCTCTTTTGTACATCATTCATACTAAACTGCTACAATAGTTTTTTGGTTGCTTTATCTTTAACAGTTTGTCTTCAAATCTATGTATCAAATCTAGTATCAGATCTGCTAGAAAAGCTTAATGTTCTTTTCATTATTCAAATTAAGTGTAAAAGGACCCATTTTGCAGCTAAAGTATTTTTTTCATAGAATAAGGCAACATTATCCTTAAATGAATATAATATGATTGGTCACTAAAGTTTTAACTGAAGAATTAACAAAGTTAGTAAGAATTTGTTAAAGAAGTCAGATATAAAGTGGATATGCAAACATTTGTGGTTTCCTTGTATTCAAGGCCCAAGGACAAAACAGGTGGTGCTTGTGTACATACACCATGAAGGCGGTTTTATCAAATGCGAGTTGGGAATCTCACCAACTTCTTCGGAGAATCTAAGCCAAGAGGCTGGGCATACTCCTTGGCCTTGACAGCTGGCCATTGCTCTTTGCTTTTCTTGGCTAAGCACATTTTCTTCAAATACAACCTGTTCTGCAGAGGTGCAACTCTGTTTTCAACATCATTATTGGTACCTTCATACTCAAGCAATTTTGAGCCCTTGTGCTGAAAATGAAACATCACCATTTATGGGGGGGGGGGTGTCTTTGTATAACTACAAAGGAATAAACCATCCAAAAAATTAATGAAGCATGTTTCACTTGCCTAACAGAAAAGCTTGAAAAATATTCCAGTTTAAGATTCCCCAGCTACTTTGCAATCTCTTGGCCATGAGGAAATAACCTCACTTGCAGATGGGGCATTTGCAAGGGGTAAGAATTGCAACTTGAGAATCAGAAAGATGAAGTCCTAAGCGTCAGAACTAAAGGTCACAATTCCTTAAATTTCTTTGTCTTGGCTCTCTGACCTGTCTGCTATTAGATTTTTCATTTGGTATCTGTGCAAGTGTAAATGTTATAAAGTAAGAAGAGGAAAAGAGTTGTGAACTCTCTGATTTCACCTCTTTTGTTTGTTCAGTGAAATCCATGTGCGAAGTGATACTCCAACACAATTTCTTGGGTTGTTTTGAAGGTTTTCTGAGGGATCTTATTGTTGGAAGTGTCCTGGATATGGTTTATTTCCCTCTTTTCTCTTGCTGCTCTTCAGCAAAGGAATGCTTACCCATTCCTATCCTGAGGCCTTCCCCTCCCCTATTAGGAAAGAGACTCTGGTAAAATGGAGACATTATGCAGTGATTGTATCATAACTCACTGGAATTATGCTGGAGGGGGTGGTCAGACATACAAAGGGAGCAATTTGTTGATCTTAATGCTATGACTTTCTGAGCCCGGATCAGCGAAGACTGTTTTTGTTTTTGTTTTTGTTTTTGTTCTCACCTTGTTCTCCTTATTGAAGAGTAAAAGGACATTAGGCCTCCAGGGGAAAGTGAATGGATGATTAACTACGGGCTTGAGCCAGGGGCTGAAGGGAAGACAGATCACAGAGGAGGGAGCAAGAGGATGAGGGAACAGGGAGGAATACTATCAGACGTTCATCTGAGGGGGGCACTGATAAGTGTTACCAAGAGAAGTGTTTTTGATCTTGTCACAGTAAAATCTTCCTTTGGTAATAGGTTATACTTTTTTTTTTTCCCCTCACACTTCTCTGGTTTTCCACTAATAAGGGCAAAATTAAAGAATTCATTTGCAGTTTGGGATTTAGTACTGATTTTCACTTTTCCTACTCCACTGTTAAGCTCCTTGATGTCAGCGTAATGGGCCATCTTTATTTCTATAAGCCTAGCAGGCAGGAGGAGAGAGTTTTTCTACCCTGGGGCAGTGGATTATCGTCACTTACCTACAGAGCAGCCATTAGGTCCTGGGGTGGTGTGGTGTAAGTGTGCAACACGATTGTGCTGGACAGTCATGAAAGAGCAGAATCAATTCTGAGGCTGTCCAGTCCAGCCTAGCATGAGGACAGTATAATTTGATTCTCTTAAAAGCTCTTCAGGCTCATGACCAAAGTAGATGAAAAGAGTGTAAGAGGCAATTAATATCATGGTGGCCTGGAATGCTTTCTCAAAATTGCCCTTGAAGAAAGGAAATTTCACTCTTCACAATTAAGAGTTTATGTCATTTTTCGAAAGTGCCTATGAAAACATCAAATTTCTGATTATGTCCTGTTAAGTCCGATGCTTGAGCAGATGCCTTTGGAGAAGACTATGAGCTCCTTTTCCCATCTCCTTGTCTTTGGGAAGCAATGGGAATGATCTAGTGTTCTGTCAGATGGCCTCCTGAATGAGTCTTTAAGTGATCGGTGAATACTGAGAGAATCATGAACACTTCCAAAATAAAGAATTTTATGACTAGATCCACACGTTATGTATTTGATCTGTAATCTACTATTGCTTAAAATTAATATAGGTTAAATAATGTTTTTGAACATTTTGTTTTAGAAAGTCATTAAACTTTGACATGCTAGTAACAATATCAATAAACTATACATAATAGAGTAACTAAAATATAGGTTATTATGAATTTTTCAGACAAATTGGCAAATAATCCTACTTCATCATTAAGAGCAGTGGAGACACAGACTTGACTAAGATCACAGCTCAAGACAGAGTGAGTCATTGTCAGATTAATGAACCAATTTTCTTGGAGTAAAACCTCTACAAATCTTAATTTTACAAACTTTGCTAAACAGAAGAACTGAATGAACGTATTGTAAAGAGCTCTCATCCTGTTGGGCCTTTTTAATGTTTGAAAGGTAAATTTTCTCATGAGAAAAAGATCTCTAAGAAAATACATTTTGATACATTTAAATTAAAAGAAAAAATTCCTCTAACCCAATGATGATATGATGGCAGCTTCTCTCAAAATACCAATGAATGGATCATACGTATATATATATATTTTTAATACTGTAGTGAGGATATGGTGCAAAGGTCAGGATGTAAGGGTGATCAGGCTAGTAGTTTTATAGACTATATATACCTAGAGAGTTGGAGAGTTTCTGTGGTTGAAAAACCCAGTAAGATTTATTGATTTTTATTCCTTTTACTTCAAGAAATGCTACAAATTTAGCATGGCCTTGACCTAGATTTTTGAACGTTGATGTTGAGATATGTTCATATTTTAGTTTCGGTGCATTAATTTAAAATAACTTATAAATGCCAATATTGCCTTGGCTCTTCTGAGAATTCTTTTCTCTTTGTTTACAAATCAGTTACATTAAAAAAAAAAAAAAAAAAGCAATACCACGCTAATCAGCCCTAATAAGTGGTAGTGGAGTCATGCTGTCTGGCAAAAAGAAAAACGAGCAACATCTCAGAAACTGACTTTGTGTGGTTTAGGCTTTTAAGTCTCACCGGAAGTTAATTAAAATGAACTTTTTTTTTTGCTTTTAAGTTTATTTTATCATCTTTGAGTTTACTCACTTAGTGGCAGATGCCAGAAAATTTCTCAATTTATGGTACTAATTGAAAAACAACTCTTAAATCTGGGCAGAGAGATCAGACATTCCAAATATCTCTTTTTAGTTGGATTAAAGGGTTTGTAATCTAAATATCTTGATTTGGAAGAAATGAGAGGAATTTCAAGGTTTCAGTCCTAAAACCATGAACAAGAGTGTTGGCCATGCCAAGCTTATTTCTTTAAATTCTTTTGGAGCTCAAAGGGCGTGGTCTAGACTAGGATGCCTATGGGGCCATATCTAGGGGTTATATATGTATAAGCTGAGTGTATCTTCTTTTTAAAAACATGTGTATTGGTTCGAATCCTGATTCCTTTAGGGAACTTCAGCTCGCTTTGATCAGTAAGTCTCAGGGTCTATGATATTTTCCCTGGCTAGCCCTGCAAGCACTTAAACTTCTGCCCTTCCAACAGAACACTCCTGGTGGAGATGACTATCTCTGGGTGGGGGTAGATTACCAGCAGTAATTTCACATTGTGCACCTGAGTGTTTGTTTTGATGTGGCTGCAGACAGCATTTGCAGTTGTCATTTTCTTCTCACGGTGAGCACAGACTTCTCTCAGAACAGAATAGCTTCTGTGTTGTAATTTACCTGCTGCCCTCCAGCAGAGCGAGTGTGAGATGTCCCCAGTGCTCCTTTGACGGGGTTTCTTTGTCTTTTCCCTTTCACATCTAAGTCGTTTGTGTCACATCATGGGACGTGTGGTGAGATAATAAAATTTAAGACACACTAGGAATGCCTTTGAGAACTGCTTAATTTTGTAAAGCACCTGTTCTTTCCCTCATAAGGGACAGCTAGGCTGTGCAGAGTGTACCACTGAGTTTTAGTCCAACGCCAGGGGCTTCGCCTGCAGACAGACTAGAATGAAGGGGCAGGGACTGGGACGGTTGGAACGTGCTGTGTTGGAAAGCGAACAGAGCCAGAGAACAAGGTAGGCATGTCTGCAGGGAAGATCAGAGTAAACACATATTGGTCCAACTTCAACAACGAAGAGAAAACATTTCAAGCAGAGGGTGGTTAAGCCAAAATGTATTGCTTAAGAAAATTATGAAAATGGTTGTAATGTGGAGCCTGATCCCAGAATAAAAATCATTTTGTGAACACTTGATTGGGATTTCTAAATTTAATCATTTTCAGCTGCAACAACAAATGTTCAAACCACATAAGAAGCTTTGGCTTCACATATTTAACAGGTTTTTCCTCCCCTCTACGCATTAGTTTTATTTATTTATTTTCATCTCATGGTGCATCATAACCACATGTCTCTAAGTTCACCTTCTATTCAACTGTTAGTATAACAGTAGACTCCAGCTGATTGAAGGAAAGTTTGGCCTTCAGATTAATACCCGAGTTTCAATCCTGCTCTTGCAACTAGTTGTGTACCCCAGACGGAGTGCATCAATTCCCTGAGACTCAGTTTCCTCATCTGGAAAATGGGATATTTATAAAGCACCTACACCATGTTTCCTGCATCGTAGGGGTTCCTAGAAAAGTAGTAGCTGTGACTATCACCATGATTACTGTTTTGAAGATGAGGTTACACTGAGAGAAAAAAAAAATAGTGAGATTTTCTAATTTAAAAGGGTTGAAATAAAACTTAGCAGTCAATATGGAGCAAAGTCTCACTGCTTAAAATAAAATCAGTTCAGCACTTAAAATTGACAGATGTATCATCTTGTGTCATACATCTTTATTCTCAAGTTCCTCCATGAAATCAGGAATCTCTTCATGGTGTGAGTAAAGCGATCCAGTAGTTATTTATCTACAAGTAGTTAGTATAAAAATAAATAATGTGTTCTACTCTTTTACTACGAGCTTGGAAATTGTCTGAGCTCTCTATGGCCTCTTAGTTTTCCTTTGGTTTCTGCAGGATGTGTGTGTGTGTGTGTGTGTGTGTGTGTGTGCATAGCCGCGTTTGTGGCGCACATGCGCACATGTGCATATGTATGCACCTGCCTACCTGGTACCTAGCGGTAGTGGGGAGGGAAGAAAGTTGGTTCTTTTGTGTTAGTTTATACTAAGATATTAATTAAGAGGCATCTATAGCTTTAAAATGCTTTAAAAGTACATTACCACTTGGAGAAGTATCATTTTATTTCTTTAGAAAATTCTTGATTCATTTACTTTTGTGTTCATTTTGTAGGGTCATTTACTTTTTATACAATCAAAGTCATCAAGGTCTACGTATTTCATTCTTTGGGACTGTTTCGAAATAAGCATACACTTGCTGACACATGTTTCTGCCACATTCCTTGCTTCCCCCAATAGGCAAGTTCAGACTTAGGAGGCAAAAGTCCAGTGGAAAGTACCGGAACTGAGGGAAGAATATTTGCCTAACCACCCACGCCACAAAATGGTTTCTTGGAATCTGCTATGTGTATAAGATGGTATCCAACCCCTGCACATGTAACCTTCATCTTTTTGAAAATCAAATATGATTCTACAAGGAAATCACAAAACAAAAAAATATTGTTCTCTCAAGTTACACCAGATTTGTTTTCAAAAAGAAAAAAAAAATCAGGCTAGTTTAAAAAATTGTAAACTGCACCACATCAAGTATCTAACCACTCATGGAAGTTGGCTTTTCAATCTTGGGTTTTAAGCAAAGGTAGTGGAGGCTTTTTGTGTGAGAAAAAGCAATTTAAGTACAACTAAGAGCTATAGAAATTTAACTAATGTTTTGTTTTGTTTTAGTATGTGTGGAATTTTTCCTCTTTTCAGCCTTCAGTAACTATCCTGACTATCCTGAACTGCAATTTTGTTTGTTTAGGTTATCTTTGGCCTCTGACTTCCCCAACCATGGACTCTACTGTAGGCATTGCTTGATCCTTCCATGACATTTAACCTAACTAGCTATTGTCTCTGTGGAAATTGCTGCCATTGACTTTCATGACACCATTCTTGTGTCCCTCTTCCAGTCCTTCTGGCTGCTTTCCCCCAGTTTCCTTCAGTCTGTCTTTTTACTTTACTTATTTTGTGATTACTGGTTTTCCCCTGGGGTTCCATTCTTCACCCTATTGTCTCTACACATTCCCTGGGTGATGTTACTAAGCCATGAATCAAAGCATCCCACAGACACTGAGGAGTCCAAAATTTCAACCTCCAGCTCTGTCTACCTGCCCTGCCCAATGTTTTGCAGTTATTTTAAACTTCAGGTATCCCAAGTACAACATGTCTTTTTACTTTCTATCCTTGCTGCCCTTAGACCTACGCTCTTCCTGTATTTCTGCCTTATGCCTTATGGTTTCACCATCTGTCGTGGACCACATGAACATCTTTTTAGAGCGAGGCCATGCTAGACTCTCTTCCCTCCAGGACGTCACCCATATTCTTTCACTACCTGCAAAATTCTCAGATGCACTTGCCCTTAGTTACCTCTTAAGGATCTTACCCTTCTCATGCTAATACCTCATAGACACTCTCTTAGCTTCATTTTTTTCATTAGCTGTTTCAAAATTCAATTTGCCTCCTTAGAACTTCTTATTGGCTGAAGCAGAAAACCCACTTGAGTGATTATTAAATAAAGGATTATGTTTTTCACTTCTCCACTTGTTTTGCAAGATCACAGGGGGTGTAATTTTGGTCCACCATTGTATCAAGCACAGTCACTGACACATGGAATGCTCTTAATAAATTCTCTTGGATATTGAATGAGTAAGTGACTTCTTGGCTCTAATGCTCTTCCACTTCAGTCAGTTGCCGTATCTTTTGCTTCTATCGAATCACATATCTTTCACTATCATTCCCAGTATGCCCTTGGAGGAAGTCCTCAGCATCCCTCGCCTGCCATCAGCCTCAGCTCCATCTACCAAACTATTTGTATTGTTACTTTTTAGACACAAATATGATTCTCTTGCTCTGGAGCCTTCAATGACTCCCAAATTTCTCTAGGAACAAATTTCAACTCCTAATCCTGGTCTACAAGATTCATGACAACTTGACTCAACTCTCCACTGTTATCCTACTGCCTCATTCACTGTATGTTTCAGCCATGGCAAGAGTCTCATTTATGTGCCTTGAACACATTTTTTTTTTTTCATTTTCTGTGTTCTGTCTGCTGCTTTGAACTTCTTATTCTGTGTCTTGAACTTGAATATTGACATTAATCTCACAATTTTAGATGAAATTCTTTCTTTGACAGGCTATTATCCATTTGCATACTTGTACAAAGCACATTTCCTAATATTATATTAGCCATTGGGTATAATGAATCACTAAAGGCATAAAATGATGGTAAGATCATCTTCTCTGATTTTAGATTCCACCTTATTTCTAACTAAGGGAACTCTGGTTCCAGTTCCCAGTATATTCTCATGTCTGCTCCCTCTCATTTTTTATTGACATCACTTTTTCTGTCAGCTGCATTCAGGTCACATTTCCTGTATCACCGATTTGGCAAGTAGCAATTCTCTGTTCTCCTCCAGCTGTGGTTATGCAGAGATTGGTGGTAAGTATCATCTTATCACATGTGTTGATCTGACTTGTGAGTCAAAAACCAGAGTGACCCCATTTTCTTCCCTACTGTACATCTAATAATGGAGTGCAGTTCTTGATTCATTTTTAATATATGTCCCCATCCTTAAGGAATCTTTGAGGGGCTGGGCTGGAAGACAACTTCAGCAGCCATCCTCCACATCCAAGATCAATTATTTTCATTACTCCCAGCCAAGTTTCCTGGTCCAGATTTGTCATCCTGAAAATCTCATTTGGGGACAGAGGCTGTGGGGGCCAGCTGAATATTCTGTCTCTTCCATGCATTATTTTCCTGTGTCTTACTTGGTCTTGAGGCAAAAACAGTTTTCCCACGAGATTTGTTAGCTACCTAGCTTATTAAAATGAGTCATGGACTGAAACCAAGAAACAAAGTCAAAATAGAAAAGAAAACTCAAAAAAAAAAAAAAGAAAGAAAAGAAGGAAGGATAACTAAAAATGCATAAATGATTAGCTTTTGAAGTACTGAAAATGGATTATTTGTTAGTACTAGAAGTTCAAAATTATTTTTCCAATATGTCTGTTGATATTATATAAAAAATTACTGTTTCTCAATATCCTATAATAGATGATTTATAAGGAGCTGCATGTTAGCTTAATTAATTTGACAGTTTATATATGTGACTATTAGTAAAGCAGATTCTGTTTTTCTATGGTGACCAGAAGGAAAAAAAAGAGGATTTTACATATCAGTGTGGCTATTTCTGTAATTAGTAGTTTGGAGTGGATCCTCTTTGTAAAGTTTACTGGGTAGAAATTCAATTTACTCTAATATGGTAGGAAAGGGTGAAATATTTTGACCATCTGCCATTTATTGAGGTATTAATCTATCATTTATTTAGCCTTTATTCCACTATTCTTTCAAAAAGAAAAGAGGAAAATATCTATGTTTAGATTCATGGTGATTATAAAATAAAAGAAAATCTTTTGTTCATAAGAAGTAGATCTTTTCATTACACTGAAATCTTAGAGAAGCTTTTCTTTGTATCTTTATTATAAGATGGGTTATATTTATAGTGGAGATCTATAGTATACATACAGAGTGTATAATCTCTAATTTTCCTCTAATAGGTACAAATATACTAATATACATACAAATGTAGTAATATTCATATGGCTGTTCTTATAGAGTCCTTCAGGTAGTTTGTGGAATTCAATTCAGTAAAAGAAATTCTGAGGACACCTCAGTGGCTCAGTCTGTTAAGCATCTGCCTTCTGCTCGGGTCATGACCCCAGGGTCCTGGGATCAAGTTCTGCATTGGGCTCCTTGATCATTGGGGAGCCTACTTCTCCCCCTGCTAGTGTTCTCTCTCTCTCCCTCTCTCTCTCTGACAAATAAAAACAAAATCTAAAAAAAAAAAAAAAAAAAAAAGGATTAAAAAAAAGAAAGTCTGTAGAGGATCATAAATATGTCTATCTCTGTGGTTGTGATCATCTAGCAAGATGGATGAAATTTAAAATTTCTTCACAAAAAAGGGAGAAATTACTATAGGTGTTTAGAAAATATGTTTATAGAAAATACAGGTGCTTTGAAGATTAAATGTTTTTATGAGTGAATTTAGCAAAATGACAATTGCACAGTGATTCATGAAGACTGAAAATCTGTGAAGATGTCATGCTGTCACAAAAAAGATGGTGATGTGTAGGTAATCTACACTAATACATTAAACTTAGAATTTTTTTCTCAGAAAATTTCTCATTGTGTATATTCGATTGGTTATCAATAATAATCAAACAAAATAGTCAAGTTTGTCTTTGCTAGACCTTTTTACAACCTAACTACACTTTAAGAACCAGGTCTAATTCCACCATCTCCTAAATCTTCATTCTTCTCTTTGTTTGCCTGTGTATTCTCTATTGTGCACCATAGCTTCATGTGTGGTTTTATGTTTGAATTGTTTGTATCACATGCATAGTTTTATTGTAGTTGGCAAATCATCCTAGTACAATACAAGTCATTAATACAGGACTGTCTAACAATTGCCTTACATAGTTAAAGATGGAACTTAAGGCCAAGACTCATGTACTCTATTTGGAAACTTAGTAATTTTTTTTGCATATGTGCATAATGAATATTTAGACTTCATAGATTAATTCAAAACTGAAAGAGTCTTAAAGGATCAGGACAGATTTTGAGGTAAAATTTTGAAAGCATGAATGCTTTAGTTTTAGCCCTTCTCAAAGAGAGCTCTGCTTGAGTATATACATCTATATCTCTGTGCAAAATCATGTTCATTGGTATTTTTCACTGTTGTAGGGATATGGGTTGTATTTTTTTTTTTTTTTCAAATTTAGAGTGAGGAAAAGAATGAGTACACAAGTAGGAGGAGGGGTGGAGGTGGAAAGAGAGAGAATCTCAAGCAGACTCCACACTGAGTGCAGAGCCCCATGTGGGGGCTCGATCTCATGACCCTGACTAGGATCATGACCTGACCTGAAACCAAAAGTTTCGATTTAGTCGACTATGCCACTCAGGCTCCCTGGGTTTATGGGCTCTACTGACCATCATTCTATTATTGTGTTTCATTACAATGTGTGACTAGAGTATCATTTTATTATACCTAGGTTTTCTACTAGTCTGTCTTTTATGCAACTCGTGAGTTATTGAAAATATCATATCATATTTTAGTGGCAATACTTCTTAATTCCTGTATCTTAGATTCAGCACACAGATATTTCAATGGGACATCACTGCCTCCATTAAGATTCTTCATCTCTGTCCTGGAATTTAGCCCATCATTGAAATTACAATTATGTATAATGACCCAGCTAACTGTTCTAGCATGGAAACATGAAACCTCATTTGTGATAATGGAATTTGACTTGTCTTCTTCCTCTCACTTTTAATAATATCATAATGTTGATACATCTGAATGTAATTAGCATAAACAGTCTTAAGAAATGCTTTACTGTATCAGAAACATGGATTAAAATTTCAATTATTATTGTTTTTCCAGACATTGACTTTTGGGGCCAGGCCAAATGGATTTCTGGTTTGTAGACTGTGCTAATCAATATAACTGTGCGTGTATGTTTTCAAGATTCATTTTATGACCAGATTTTCTTGTCTTAATGACAAGAATATTTTTCCACTTTCGCATCTGTTGGAATGGGCTGATTTATTTTTGGAGAACACTAGAAGGCAAAATTAGAAGGTGGTAAGTGAAGAAATTCCTTTCCCCCTGTTTTATTCCTTCTCCTACATGAATATAGGGGAAATTAAGCTAAAAATAAATATTTCACCTTCCCACTCATGAAGTATTCATGTAAAGTGAAAAGGCGAGAAACATAAAATGCAGGAAATCAATCTCCAAAGAAATACTAATTCAAAAGTAGTTTTGGCTAAAATATCTTAGATAACCAATAATTAACATGTATTTAACTGCAGCTGTATCCTAGTTAGGCCTAAGATACCAATGGTAAGTGTTTTTTACACGGAAGTGTTCTGGTAATTACTTAAGGCAGAGCCTCATTTGAGAGGACCTGGGTCTCATGTTTCAGTGGCTCAGGAAGCCTCTGAGATGAATGTACTCCAGCTCTAGCTTGACTCTGATCTCATGCTCAGTGAATTAGTTGACAACAGCCATATGTCCTCCTTTATGTACAGGAATGAAATACCTCTTTCTAGTTGCTTTCTTGGGAAAGGAGATAAATCTGATGACTTTGGATTAGTGTAAATATCTGAAGTTGAATCTTGAGGTTTATTATCTACTACCTGGAGAGCAGAGAACTTTAACTTCAAATGATGTATGGGAATTTGGGGTGATTTCTGAATATCTGGAGATTTTAGAGAGTCCTCAACTGGACTGATAGTTGTTCCATCTCAAATACAGCATAGAGCCTTGTCCAGAAATTCTTGCCATATCCTCTTTGTGTGGGTGTGTGTAATCTCACTGATGTGTAATTAATACTTCATTATACATTTGTCTTGAGTGTAGGTTCTTTTTTAGATTTTGGGAAAGTTTGAATAGTGTTGTGTATTCTGAGTCTGTGTATGTGTGTTTGCTGTGTTCATGAGTGTCTTTATGGCAAAGACAGACAGAAAGTCTGGAAGGGAGGAAGGGAGGGAAAAATGAGGATGGAACACTATGATCTTGAAAATAAGTGAAATTAAAGAATAAAAGCACGATTTCGAGTATACAGTAATTGTACTCTGAGTTTTAACTTGTTAAATAAACTGGGATATCATATTCATAGGATTGATGTATCAGTAGCACCATGCTGATTTTTAAATTTATACTAAAAATCCTCCATTTGGGGGTTTGGGGATCATAAGTTAGTCATCTATTTTTGTTATAGCATAATATTTGCAGTTATTTGTAATTTACTTGTATGTACAAAATATTGGAATTTGCCTGTCGTAGATAGATCAGATCTTAGAAACCGTGTAGTCTCAGCATTGTGAGTTGTTTTGTAACTCGTGTCAACACTGATGAAATAATTGTGGTTGCATAGAGCCCTTCTTGAGAGTTCTGGGGATGCATTTCAATTAAGAAAAAAGAGTTCTGTGGTTGATTACTTATGTCTCCATGGGCTCAGCCTAGGGAATGGCTGCATGTATGTGAAGTACTTTGACACCTTTAATCTAGTGAAACATCTTACATTTACAGGGGAAAAAAAACCCCACACATTTAACAATGACTCTATTATTATATGACACATCAGTGACTGCATTGTATTCACATATTCTGAGACAGTTAACTTTTACTACCATCCTGTAAAGTATGTACCACTTGAATCCCAACTGTAGATTAAAAAACAACTGAGTCCACAAAGAACATTAGTGATACAACTAAGATGAAAAACAAGGTCTGGTGTCCTCCAGTCAAGAATCCTTTCCACAATAAAACAAAAGCTTATGTTGTATCAGTCTTGTGAGTAACAGAAGATCTGATTAATGAACAACAGATTAAGAGTGTCATGCATTTGTTTTCTATTGCTGCTGTAACAAATTACCAAAATTCAGAGGCTTAAAACAAATTTAGTATCTTACCATTTTAGTTGTCAGAAAATTGGCTTCACTGAAATTAGATTCCCTGGGCTGAAAATAAGGTGCCAGGAGGACTGTGTTGATTCCAAAGCCTGGGGACAGAGTCCTTTCTCTGCACCCTGCAGCTTCCAGGGTCAGCCTATGCTCCTGGGCTCATGGCTCCTTCCTCCACCTTCAAAGCTAGCAGTTGAGCATCTAGTTTCCTGTATGACCTCTGCTTCTTGCCTTATTTTTTTTTTCTTTCTGATACTGGTCCTCCTGTCTGTCTTTTGTAATTACCCTTGTGGTTACATTGAGCCCACCTGGATAATCCAAGCTAATCTTTCTCACTCAAAATCCTTAACATACTCATACCCTTAGAGTCCCTTGTAAACATAATGTATTTATAGGTTCCAGGGATTCAGGTGTGGACTTTGGGGGAACCACAATTCAGCCTACTACACATACAGTTAGTGTAGAGATGTCAGAGATGGTGCAGTAACTCATACACCATCTGTGACCCATCTTTTATCCTTCTTTTCACTCTGCCATCTTTAATGTATTGGTCTACTATTTCATGGCAGTGAGATGACTGCCATGGCAGGAAGTACAACATTTGTCAGAAAGGTAGGAATAAGAGAAAAGTGTGAAGACAAGTCCATTACTTTTTAATTAGGAAATGAACTCTGCTCATGAAATTCCTCCTCTGTCTCTTAAGCCAGTGCTGTACTGCAGGGATACCCGTAACTACAAATAAGGAGATAAATTTAAATACACCACTTTAGGGCGCCTGGGTGGCTCAGTGGGTTAAAGCCTCTGCCTTCGGCTCAGGTCATGATCCTAGGGTCCTGGGATCGAGCCCCACATCGGGCTCTCTGCTCAGCAGGGAGCCTGCTTCCCTTCCTCTCTCTCTGCCTGCCTCTCTGCCTACTTGTGATCTCTCTCTCTGTCAAATAAATAAATAAAATCTTTAATAAATAAATAAATAAATAAATAAATAAATACACCACTTTAGTCTCTTTTTTTGAAGATTGTCAGGAAAAGAGGAGATTCAGAATGGGTGCTCAGTGAGCCAACCCTCCTAGAGCCAACTAGGAACTAGGATTCCTAGTTACAAGCAATAAGTTTGTATTTAAGAATAAACATTTACTAAGAATATCAGATTATAGATGACCCAAAAAGAGTGTAGAACTAAGACTAATGATACAGCTAGGACCATACCCAATACACTATGAGAACTTTCTAGCAAAAACATCATGGCTTCTACTGTCCCAGGATGGCAGTGGTCATTCATGGATCTTGCACCTGAATTCCAGAAGATCCATGATACTACTCCCACCAAAGCACATGCTAAAAGATGTCCTCACCAGTGACTGCTTACTCAAATTGGTTTCATCTGCACCCAAATCTCAAGTGCCCCTGACTAATGAAACTGAGATATTTGCATAGCTGCAAAGGAGTGTAGGAAATACAAGTCCCTTAGACCTGGTCCTCCAGAAGGCAGAGCCAAGGATTCATATGCTGACATGGTATTTGAGAGGTACAAATTCAGGACTGAGAGGGAAGAGGCAGAACAAGGTGCTATAATGCATTACTGTGGTCACTGTTGAGCACATGTTCATTGGTATGCGGTTGTCCTTCAGAACAACTGAAAAGACGAATTGATTCAAGGTAGTCCTCAGCAGGACAAAAGGAGGAACAGTTTATTTGTGGAGCTTCTTATATTTCCTACTGACCAAGGTCAACCTTACTGCAGGCCAGTTCCCTCATGCCCCCAAGTTGTATAATTCAGCCTACTGGTGACCATTGAGGAAGCCCGATTCCACTCCTGGTGCTGAGGCATTTCATCTAAGTAAATGGAGGAGACCTTTAGGGTGGATAATTTTAACATCTGAGAGACATTGACCACACGGGTCAGAGTTTCATCTCATGGCAGTGACACATTCCAGAAGTGGGTAGTACCTTTGAAGGAAGGAGGCAGTTGAAAAAATCTAAGTTGCCTTGTGGGGCATCCTGATCAGATGGGAGCTGGCTGCACAGGCAGTGAAAAAATTCACCCAATTCAGAAAAAAAAGAGATAAAAGTTTATTGACTACACCGCAAGGGAGCCATGGACAGGACAGCAAAGAGAGAGTGTCTGCCTCGTGGTGGTAGAGAGGGGCTATAGTTACAGGGTGGAGTGAGGGAGACTATGGAATTTTCTCTTTTTTGGTAATGTTAGGAACTGTGCCTAGTTTTAAGTAGCCCATTGTCAGTTAGAGCCTATGGCTTCATGAGCCTGTTTGCGTTCAGTTAGAGAGTCACTGTGGGCCCTTTTGCCTTGCTCAAGTTTCTACTGTTCCAGCATGTTGCCTAGAAGTATCCTTTACGTACATGTCAAGTTTTTGTCCTATACTGTAGGGTTTTTGGTTTCCACCTTAAGAAGGCTGTTTTCACAATATGGAAGCTATCAGGATATACAGAAGGTGTTGACAAGATAGTGGGTAGCCCTTAGAGACAGATGTCCACTGCCATCAGCAATACTGATCACCCAACTGAAGTGTATCTTCCATGATAATCCCTCTCTGGCTCCCTAGCTTTTTCTGTTTTGTGTGTGTTTGTTTTTTTGTGAGAACTTAGCATAGTTTAAGGTCCACGATGGCAGCTCTGCCCCTGTTTTGATCACTATTGCATACTCACAAACTAGGTTAATGCCCAGCACAGTATAAACTTGAATATGTATTTGTTGATTGGATGAGTTAGTGAGTGAATAAATGAATCCAAGATCATAAGATAAGCTAATGATAATATGGTAACAAGTGATAAACTAAACAATAAATGGCTATGATTGGAATTAAAATAAATAAAACAATCTTAGACTGGAAAAATTTTACCAAAAAAAAAAAAAAAGGTGAGATCTGGTTTAGACGGTAGCATATCATTTTATCTAGAAAGCAAAGAGAGTAGGACAGCCATGTATAAAGTTACATATGTGGAAACGCCTTTGTTTATAAGATGGTGAAGAAACCAATGTTCTATCAAATTTCTTGCAAATACATTTTCACATATTTATGGATTTCTGCTTATCTCTAATTAATTTCCTGACCTAGAGGTCTACACAACGCTGTACTGGAGAGAATCAAACCTTAATTCTATCATGTCCAAATCTCTCCTGAGAGACATTTTCCTTCAGTGACCTGGGAAGCTGAACTTTCTTAATTGGATTAGTGGCATTTCTCTGTTTCAAACTGAAACAACATCCACAGGCCTCTACTAGCTAGTGCTTTATAATCTACATCTATTTTGTGGTCATTGCCGAAGTATGAGAGCTAGCTCGGGAAGACAGGAAGTGGCGTTAGAATTTTTTCTGTTTAGCCTTGCTTAAAGATGTGGTCCAAGATAATAAAACAGTGCCTTTTTTTTTTTTTTTAAATATCAGAAAACATCTTCCCTGTAGAGCTGAGGTTTGCAAAGAAAAGCCAAAATGTACTTTTCATACATATATACATACCTGGACATTCAGTATTTTAAGGGAACTTTCAATTCAACCCATTTGCCCTCAGCTATTTTCTTGTCAAGGAGCAAGTAAATCCTACACATCTTAATCCAAAACCCCAAAACAATCTGTACCTTGTAGCAAATAATTATATCTGAGGTAAGCTTAGGGAATTTAGTCATTTGTAGAAGGTTGTTTTTCCCATAACAAAGTCTCTAAATAGAATTATCAAGTCTATCAAATGTTAATTTGTCAAGAAAAGCAGAATAGCTAATAAGGAAAATTAGATTTATATTGTAAATAGAGTATTATCTTGAAGGCTTCCATGTCTCCAAAAGGAAGTATGACTGATATATGACCAAAGGAAAGTCTTAATCAAGCAAACCAGAGAGTCATTTTCTCTTCAGTGTACTACAGAATTACCCTGCAGTCGTGGGTGGGAGAACACCACTGCTGCTTTTTAGAGGTGTTTTTGGGACATACAATGAGAGGGACAGCCCTAACTTTGGGATTCCGGTTGTTAAAGAAACAAAATTCAACTGAGTAAAACTTCTTTTTTTTTTTTTTAAGATTTTATTTATTTATTTGACAGAGAGAGACAGTGAGAGAGGGAACACAAGCAGGGGGAGTGAGAGAGGGAGAAGCAGGCTTCCCACTGAGCAGGGAGCCTGACTTGATCCTCAATCCCAGGATCCTGGGGTCATGACCTGAGCCAGAGGCAGATGCTTAACAGACTGAGCCACCCAGGCACGCCTCAACCTAGCAAATCTTTTTTTTTTTTTTTTTAAAGAATTTATTTATTTATTTGACAGAAAGAGATCACAAGTAGGCAGAGAGGCAGGCAGAGTGAGAGGAGGAAGCAGGCTCCCTGCCAAGCAGAGATCCCGATACGGGGCTCAATCCCAGAACCCTGAGACTATGACCTGAGCTGAAGGCAGAGGCTTAACCCACTGAGCTGCCCAGGTGCCCCACAACCTAGTAAATCTTAGAGTTATTGGCTTTATTTAAATGACTCATGAATGATTCAGGCAGCATCCAATCTAGCAGAGATAAAGGGGCTAGAAATGGAATGATTTATAGGCAGAAGAGAACAGGAATAAGGAAATTATACTAGGTAAAACAATTTGGTTATTACAAGGTCACTTTCCTTTAGGGCATGGTAGGGGTCTATCAGGCAGATTATCTAACTAGTGCTGATTAGACAATTCCTGATGCACTGGTTTAAGATTCCATTTCTGGGATGCCTGGGTAGCACAGTCTGTTAAGCACGGGACTCTTGATTTCAGCTCAGGTCATGATCTCAGTGTCATGATCTCAAAGTCACGAGATCAAGACCCAACTCGTGCTCCACAGTAGATATGGAGCCTGCTTAAGATTTTCTCCCTCCCTCACTACTTACATGCTCTCTCCCTCTCTCAAGAAGAAAGAAAGAAAAAGAAAAAGAAAGATGTCATTTCTGGGAGAGACAAAACTGTAATTAAGCTAACTCTTGATTTGGAGCTTAGCATATGTAAATACATTTTGGGCCCATTTTCTTGCTTTTAACATGGTCTTCAGCTGTGGCTTGTCCTCTGAGAAAACACTTCCATTCCTGTAACAGAAGAGGGAAAGGGGCTGCGCAGTTCTCTTGAAAACTCCAAGAAAGAGAGAAATGAGAACACAGTGGTTCTAACCCTGCACAAAGTCAGATGCCAGCCTCTAGCAGGATTTCCAAGGATTCCAGGCTTTCCAGGAGATGAGGTTTCAGATGTTTGACTTTTTCCTTGCAGTGTAGACATTGACCACATTATAGTAGACATTCAGAGTCTGTAATGTTTTCCCTGGATTTCTTGTAATCTGAGGGCATTTGTTCCACACCTCTGGTCTGTCCCACTCTCCCATTTTCTTTCTAGTCTCTTCTACCTCCATTCTTTCTTCTATAACATTAGCCAGGTTCATTCAACTTGGGAAGCAACCCGAGGTATCACTTTAAATTGCTTTTGTGAAAACAAACATCTGTTATTTACATTGTTGCCAAATTACTTAAATTTTAGCACAAAGGACTGCAAATGTTTCCTTGCATCTCAAAGGGGACGGGAAGAGACAGGGTGTTTGCTTAAAGAATGAGATTAGAGAGACAGCTGCTGACACTAAGTGTCTTTCTAAGGAAAAATCAGGAAACTTCCCTTGCTCTCTCCATGGCCCCTCACTGACCTGACTGGCCCTGGGAGGAGCAGCTCTGTCAGCCACTTCCCTTTCTTCCCGTTTTCAATGGAAATGACCCAGAAACTGAAAGAGGTTTGCAGTGTGGCAACTGCCCAATTTCAATCAAATGGCCTTGCCGATGTGCAAGTTAATTGGTTAGAATCTTGGTTATTGGGAGATCAGTTAAAGACGAACATCTTCTTGCTTGGATGTGCTGGTCTAACATTATTAATTTTCCCACTGTTCTCCACCTTACCATCTGGTGCCCATTCTATGCTTTATATTATGCTTTATATTCTATGCTTTATACGTACTGGTTTCGTACGTATTTTAAGAACAACATTTTAAAATTTAAAAAGTTATATATATATAATATATGCAAATATATTATATATGTATGTATAAAAATTATATATATAAATTTCTGAAACAATAAAACAAAACACCCATAATCTTATTGCACGGAGATAAGTATCTTTGACATTTTTTTTGATATTTGTGGTGTGTTTATGTGTATAGGTATGTAAGTTTGCAGAGGTCAAATTATTCTATATGTTTTATAACAGTGTATTATAAATATTTCTCAGGTAAATAAAACTTCTATAATCTCATTCAGTACAATTATATGTTCTTCTGTTGTATGAAAATCTCATTCATTTCTTGTTCAATCAACCATATAGCTTTGGATATTTATGTTGCTTTAAAATCTGCTACCATTAATAAGGCTATAATGACTATTTTTTAATTAAAAATTTTGCACATATCTCTGGGAATTTTCGTAGGGTACATTCCTCAAGGAGAAATTTTCAGATCAGAGTATAGTTATTTATAAGGCTTTAATTGCCAAAATCTCTCCAGAAAGGTCTTGATGGATTTTTATTTTGAGTACATGACCTTATCCTTAAACACTATTGATAGACAGTATTATACTATTTCTTTTTATCTTACTCATTTGCTAAGAAAAATGATGTGGCATTGGGTTAGTTTTTATTTCTTTGACTAAATTTGAATTAGTTTTATTTTATTTGTTGGCCATATATTTTATATATATAAATATATACATATGAATATAAATATATACAAATATATAAAATATATACATATATCTATCTATATAAATATATATACATATATCTATCTATGTAAATATATATATTAGCATTTCTAAGCATTCTCTATATAAATATATATTATAAATAAATATATATTATATTATTATAGTATATTATTAATAAATATTATATATTATATTACATAAATTTATAAATATATATCTCTCTATATAGAATATATAATAAATATGTATAGATATATATTTATATAGTTATGTAATATTTATGTATTATATTTAATATATATAATTAATATATATTACAGAATATATATATAATATATATATTATATATTATATATATGTATATAGAATATGTATGTATATCTATGTATGTATATATGTATATATTCTATATTCATGTATATAGAATATTATAATATTCTATAGAATAATTAGAATAATAATTCATTATTATTATTAATATAGAATAATAATTCTTAATAATATAGAATAATAATTCTAATATTCTAATTAGAATAATAATTCTAATAATAATTCTATATTATATATTCTATGTATATATAATATATTATATATAGAGAGAGAGAGAGAATGCTTAGAAAGTCCTTTCCCACTCAGACAATTACCTAAAGTTCCTTCTGATTTTCTGTGTTTTATTTTTTTCACTGTGCTAGTTAATTAACTTGGAATTTATGTTGCAGAGTAGGATAATTGATATTTATTTCTCAAAGAGATGAGTCACTCTTATAAGTTAGTTTATTTTTTCTATCATATTGTATCATACTATCATACTCTCTTGATGTAATAAATAATTCATTAACTCTTATTTTCTATCTTTTTTTTTTTTTTTTTTTTTAGAGAGGGAGAGTGTGCATGCATACGAAGAGGGGGAGGGGCAGAGGGAAAAGGAGAGAGAATCTTAAGCGGGCTCCATGCCCAGTGCAGAGCCCAAGTACAGCTTGATTTCATGACCTGAGCCAAAATCAAGAGTCAGATGCTTAACTGACTGAGCCACCAAGCACCCTGATGTATCCGATTTTCTGAGAAGGGATTGGCTGCAGGGTCTCCGAATATGGTCACAGTGGCAGAGTTTGGAAGACACTTGCCAGATAGTTGCTTTTGACTCTGCCAGCATGGTTGCAGTATTGTAGAAAGAGCTATGGACTCAGGTTTGGACAGGTAAGTACAGGTGGTTGAGGCATCCAGCTCCATCAGGGCGCAGGAGAAAGGAGGTGTCGTAATGGTCACTGTTATTCTACTACTTAACACTCTAACGCTATTGCATCCACCACTTGAAATCCACTGAGATCTTATGATGTTCATGATTGTGCTAAGTAGTTTACATGTAATACATACATTAAATACATTTAATTTCACAAACAACACCCCCCATACCCATTGTCCTAACCTCATAGAGGGGCACATCAAAATTGAGTCTTAGAGAAGTTAAATAAGCTATCTAAAACTTAAAACCTGTATTCAAAATCCTTGCTCTCTGCTCCATCTTTTTAATCAAGAATCAATTTGGGGGTACATGGGTGGTGTAGTTGATAACAGAAAAAAGACAGTCCCAAGACAACGAACGGAGTGTAAAATCATAGCACACAGCCTAATACTCTTCACCCTCATCCTCTCCCTCAGCACTATCTGCTCCGACCTCCTCATAATCCTTCTCAAGGGCAGCCATGTCCTCACGGGCCTCAGAAAACTCTCCTTCCTCCATGCCCTCCCCCACATACCAGTGAACAAAGGCAAGCTTGGCATATATCAGGTCAAACTTGTGGTCCAGGCGAGCCCAGGCCTCAGCGATGGCTGTGGTGTTGCTCAGCATGCACACAGCTCGCTGGACTTTGGCCAGGTCTCCACCGGTCACCACAGTGGGAGGCTGGTAATTAATGCCCACTTTGAAGCCAGTGGGCACCAGTCCACAAACTGGATGGTACGCTTGGTCTTGCTGGTGGCAATGGTGGCATTGACATCTTTGGGAACCACATCACCACGGTACAACAGGCAGCAAGCCATGTATTTACCATGGCGAGGGTCACATTTCACCATCTGGTTGGCTGGCTCAAAGCACGCGTTGGTGATCTCTGCTACTGTAAGCTGTTCATGGTAGGCTTTCTCAGCAGAGATGACAGGGGCATAGGTGGCCAGAGGGAAGTGGATACAGGGATAGAGCACCAGGTTGGTCTGGAATTCCGTCAGATCAACATTCAGGGCTCCATCAAATCTGAGGGAAGCAGTGATGGAGGACACAATCTGGCTAATAAGGCGGTTAAGGTTAGCGTAGGTTGGGCATTCGATATCGAGGTTTCTAAACTAAACTCTTAGTTTAGGCTCAGGTCTGACCTCAGAGTCATGAGATCCAGCTCCACGTTGGCTCCCTACTAAGCACAGAGTCTGCTTGAAACTCTCTCTCCCTCTGCTACCCCCCAAAAATGAATAAATAACATAGTCAATTTGAAATATTATGCTTATATGATAGATATGGTCAATGCCTAGTGACCAGCAAGATGACAATTTTTGATACCCTGTATAGCTCTATAGCTCTGAGTCCTGATGCTCTTGTAGGAATCTCCTTTTCAATCCTATTTTTGTTGAGTTCTGATTAGGATCAAGATGTTAACTTATGTGGTGGAATTACATACAATTTGGGGGCATAAAAATTATTTTGAACTTTTCTTTAAGGTTTTGTATCAAATTGAATCAATTAAAATTATTAGTATATAAGGAGTTGCAGACTGTAAGTAATGGTCTCTGAGTGGTTTTCCTGTTATCTAAAATAAGTTTTAGCCTTCAATGGAAGCTACAGCTAGTCCATTTGCCTGTTCCAACCTCTGCTGGGAATTCCTCCTTTTAAATATTATTAGAGAAAAAAAAGAGGGTAACTGAAGGGTAGAGCAAGGGTGAAAGTTTAGTCTGTTTTTTTACCTGTAAAAGTTGGGGGGAACATGTGTGTGTTGTGTGGAATTCGATGTCTTCATCTCTGAAACAGAGGTAATAATCCTTACTTTACTGATTTGTTTTAAGGATAAGAGGAAATTTTTAAAAAAGATATGCGAAAATGCTTTTGAAACTCAAAAACACTGTAGAAAATATGAGGAACTTAACTTACCGAGATATTACCAAGGGGGTAGCTGTTCACTCTTAGTGTACTAGGTCAAGTCTGGTTTACTCCTAGTAGAGAAGACATTAATTCAGACTCTAAATGTGGCAATGTGTTTACTATCCTACCATCTTAATATCCACCAAGAAACCAAAAACATTAGAATATATTGCTAAACATCAATTTCTGTCTTACAGAGGTAGAGTTGGTCTTCTGGGAAATATCCAGAAAAATTATGTAAATTAAATTTGAGCCCTAATATATATAAAATGAGGGGTTGCAATCCTTCTTAACTTGATCAAGCTACCCCTTAGATTAGCAGAAAGTATGCTCGTTTCATGGAATAAACAATTCTTCTTATTCTAAAATTTATATTAGAATAATCAGCTTATAAAAATAATGATTTAATAGTTCACTTAATGACCAAAGTTTTGGAGAAAAGAGAATGATAAATATATAGCGGAAGAAAAATTGCTTGGTTTAAAATTTATTAACACAAACATATTAATATAGTGCTTTCCAAGAAGGAAATATTTCCATATGACTTTTTTATAATAAAATAGTCCTAGATAAATGGAATATTGTGACTACTTAATAGCAGCCTCATCCCATTTCTCCTATACAACGGCAAACAAATATGTAGCTGCTAATTACACATATTTCATATTTTTAATGTTGGCTATAGAATTGCAGTTAAACTATTTCTGGAAATGGAAATTCAGGTTCTTATCCTCCAGGTTCAGGATTTAAAATCACCCAGCATATGGAATGATAACTTTGAAATTACCCATGTTGCTGTGTAATGTTGCACATCATTAAATTGTGAGAAATTTTGTCCATTGCATGTTCTTTTAAATGTTTTTGTCTTAGTAAGCTTTTTTCTAAATAAGCCGTTCTGGCAGTATGAGGCCACGGAGCTGAATAATGAAAATGCAGGCTTAAATTTTTATTTTTTTTCACTTTCATTCTGTATTGATTGTATGTGTGTCCATTTCTCTGCCTGTTTTTTTCAGCCTACTCCTTTTCTGTAAGCTAAGTATTTCTATAAAGAATTCACCACTGATTCTTGTGTTTGAATGGATTGTGTCATATCCATTGTTCTATATTAAAAAGCTGAAGGCTTCTAGATACTTTTCATAATTTCATATTATTTTGGTATAAAGGCAGGATTTTTATCATTATTTAATATCATGCCTTCTACAATGAAGGAACCAGAATAAATTCAAGATGGAAACAACAGCACAATCAATTGAAATATTGAAGCTATTGAGGGATGAGCCAATCAGCATTTATTATGCTGCTAATATTTTCAGAATTTAATGTAGGTAGTTCTTAGGCAGCAGTATCCTACCGTGGATGAAAATGTTGGATTTTGCAGTCAATAGATTTGAATCTTAATTTAAGCCTCAGAAAATGTAACTAATTTGGGGAGAGTGGGTGGGTCATAGCTTTTGCAATTATGAAAGGGCAATAATAATACCTTACAGAACTCTTATGAGGGGTCTAGACAACATAGACAAACTTCTGAGCATCTTGACTGGTACATGATAGGTTCTCAATATACTCCACGTTCTTTTTCTTTAAACTACATAGATCTTGTTAAAAACCCTGACTTTATCTCTCACTAGTTTGTGTCTTTAGTCAAGTTACCTAATTTCTCCAAGCCTAGTAAATCTGTCTGTAACATGGGGAAAAAGTTATTGTCCTCACTTGACTCGCCTTCACTCACAATGACATTGCAAAATCCATCCAAGAGTTCTCTACATTATGTTCTTCTCCTAAAATCCAAAAATATTAGTATGGTTTTCTAGCTGTTTCTCCCCAGGCTAAGAGATACAGAGATGAGCTGATTGAATTCTTTATGGTCAAAAGTAGTCAGTCAAGCCCTGACATGTAATACCCAAAGAAAAGATGGAGGCGTGTTTTCCATCAGATAGTATTTACTTTTCCAGGTGTACACTATGTTTGTGTCTCTCACCTCCTGTGGCAAATCTGATAGAGAAAACATGGAGAGGAGTGAAGCAATTTGCTAATAAGAAAACAAAACTATGTCTTTTTGCTAAATATTTCAGAGGCAGGGTAGGGTCAGTCATTTTATTTCAGAACAATTTATTTCCAATTTTCTTTATTCTCCCTTCCAGTAATGTCACACCTGATTAATATACTTTCTAAGCCTCCATCCAAATTTAGGATTTGTATTGGTCACATGTCTTACTAATATTTGCAGTGAGATATAGGATTCATTGACTTAGAAACAAGAACAAATGCACTGATGCATGGTATTTGAAAAGAGAAATGCATATCACTCTCCAGAAAGATTATGGTATGAGAATAAATTTTCAGTGATTCACCATAACATCTCCCTAAATTCATATTTTTCTCAACTGGAACTTTGGAGGAAAGGGAAAGAGTTACTATTTGCTGACACCCTGAAATGTGAGCAGTGGAGGACACTGTTTAGTCTGTCTCATTTAGAATGGTCACACACCTTATGACATATGGGACAATCCTCTACTTAGTAGATGAGGCAAGGTAGTTAGAAGTTACCATCTTGCCTTGAGTCAGTCCCTAGGAAGTCACAAACGTAGGCTTCAGGCTCTACCTTTTGTGCTCGTACTATATGCTGTTTTTTTTTAATGTGCTATTCTTAGACATATATTTTGGTAAAGTTCAAGTCCTGGTTTGAGGTGGTCCCATATAAATAAGACCATTTCTTGAACCTCTTTTTTTTTAATGCTAGTCTAACTTACATATTAGTGAGGATGAAGTTATTAAACAGTAAAATCTCAAGCAGCCAACTTGAAGGGCCTTATTAAATATATTATACATTCATGATTCGTGGGAAATACCACAGGGTTTGAAGATGCCTACACATTAATGGAAAATGTTGGGAAATCATCTTTCCCAGTGAAAGCCAAAATAGGAAAGTATTTTTCTCATGGATACATCTTGAGGTATTTCAGAAAGATAGATTTGGGAGTTTGCAATGCTGTGTGAATAAAAAACAGTCATTCTCAAGATAAAACAGGCAGCAGGTATTTTGAAAAAAAAAAAAAAAGTGTAATCAAAGAAAAGCAATCTCTTTAGGAATAATGTTGAGCAACACCCTGTAATTTTTTTTGGCAGTAACAGATGGAGACAGATTTCTCTGGGGTTATTATCAGAAGCCTTGCATCAAGGAAGCAATCATTTTGCTATGGTCTCACGGAAGAATATAAACACTGTGGAATGTGGCAGTTCAGGTGAGGGCAGACTTAGAAAGCAAGGACCAAAAAATAACAGAAAGGACAGGAGCGAGAGACTTCCCTCAGTGAAAGTTTCACAGATTGCTTTGATGAGGAGGGTTTAGATGTTAACAGCATGACTGAGCTCTACACTCACTTCACACATTTTAAGTTTTGCATGCGTATTCGTATCTAAGTTAACAGTACAGGAAAAATTACATGTCTCATTCTGCGTTGTGTCCCCTGCCATTCTATTGCCTTTATATATGACGTGTGTGTGCGTGTGTGCATTAAAGAACACACTTGGGGCACTGGGTGGCTCAGTCATTAAGCATCTGCCTTCAGCTCAGGTCATGATACACGGGTCCTGGGATTGAGCCCCGCATTGGGCTCCCTGCTCCCCACTCCCCCTGCCTATGTTCCCTCTCTCACTGTCTCTCTCTATCATATAAATAAATAAAATCTTAAAAAAAATAAAAATAACACACTCATACATTTGGGTCAGGAGGATCTCTTCATTATGGGCAAGCTTTGGCTATCTCCAGAGACCAGGTAAAAAATATAGTGCTCTTTAGAAGGTGTTCCTGAATAGGACCTGGGCTGCTCTGCTAGACATCCTGGACACTGCGCCAGGGCTAGCCAACACCAGAAAACACTTGGATTATTAACACTTATGAGCCTCTGAATCCCTCAGTTTTAGTTGAGAATAAGTGAGGCATCTGGAGTCTGTCTGCCTGAGAGTATCCCCTGACCAGAGAGCATGGTGGGTTCAAGAGTACAGGCTGGAGAGGGGAAGGAGTTAATACTGCAGGAGTGACCCTCAACTAATAGAGGAAGGGAGCCGGGGGCTACCTATCCCAGCTTTCTTGTTAGGGAGACTGTTCTGAGGAGTGTTGTGGAGAGCTTTGTAGAGGCTCTCAGTGGGACTGAGCCAGTCACACCGTGGTCATCTGCTTGTTCACACAGGCTGCACTGGCTCCTTTCCCTCTTTTGTTTCACTCCCTAGTCCTTCACTGTTCTTTCTGGAAGCACTTCCCAAATCAACCACTTGCACTCAGATTCTTGTATCTATCTGCCAACCTAAACTAAGAAGGCCACCTGCTTTCTTTCTATCTCGCATAGAAAAACAAAAACAAACAAAAACAAACAATTCCAAGCAACAACAACCAAACCCTTCCAGGTTAAAGTACATTTTGAAGAGACTAGTTAAAAAGATCTCATTAATGTTTTGTCACCAGGGAGATTAGTGATCCAGAGAATGTAATGGAATTGGGGAGGAGACTTGGGAAGGATGGTGGTAATGGAAGCTGGTGGCCATGAACCAGAGGAGTCCAGTTTCCAGTAACGCTCTCAGATGGGGCTTCCTGGGGCACATTCTGCTTCCTGGTGCTACATCTAAGACTGTTTTTCTCTGTACGTAGACTTGTATCTACATGTATTATTATGAGGCGTCATGGCTGTACAAAGCTGAGCTTATACAAAACTGGTTTTGGTACCAAAAACTTGGGGGAAACCTTAGCACAGTGATGCCAGTAAAGGTACATCAAGCAACTCGTGTGAAGGTGAACCCCCTTATGCTTTTATGACACACAAGAATCATTGAGATCATGGTTGAAAGCTCACATTGAAATTAGGCTAGATTATTTGACATAGAAATCTATAAAACCTTCTTCTACAGTGTAATGTCCTAAAATTTGTGTTATGTGTTTGTTACTAAAAAGAGACCCTACGGTCTTACCTAAAATAAGTACCAACTGAACCTAAGAATTAGGTTAACCAGTGGTTCATGGACTTTGAGGAATGGTTTAAAATTTTTTATTGTAAATCTGCTTTAGAAATGTGCTTTTTGTTTTGTTTTGGTTTGGTTTTTTTCTGCTTTGGAAATGTTTAGTTCTACAAACCTCTACTTAAAAAGAAAAAAATATATGGATGGTCTGAAAACCTTCTGAAAATAAATATTCTTACAAGTAACTACCATATTTCCAACCAAACTGTGCTGAAGCTTTGGCTGTTGACCCAAGAGAGGTGAGGCCTTCCTGGTTTACTGTAGCTCTTCTATCTTCTGGAATTTCAAAACTCATTTCTTTCACTCCAGGAAATAGAATGACATTTTTAAACTATCAGTAATGTAAATGACTACAGAAAGTCCTCTTTTTGATAGTTCAATTCCTTTTTCTAAACTGAGGAATCTACTTATTTCTTCTTCCTTATTGCATTAAAATAAATTTTGGTTGTTCTTTCTGATCACCTTGATAAAGAAATATGGAGTTTGTACAATTTCATTATGAAGTGAGTGCACAAACTAAATTTTAACAGCAACAACCTAAAGAAATGATTTTTCCTAGCTACGTAAACAATTGGATTTATATTCCTCCATGATGTTGATCACCATAGATAAGACTTAAAAAGCTAAAACCAATGGGAACAAAGGGTTTGATTAGAGATGACAGTTGTTTGGGAGTTTATTTTTGTAGGACAAAGGCGAGTTTTTAATTGTTTATTTTAAGGTTAGAGAGTTTACATTACGGAGGTATTCATATCTCCATTTCTTTCGTTTTGCTGTGACACATTTCCTGGATATTTCAAACCACTCTGTTTTGCAGACTATTTTGCATTCTGAAGAGGTTTCCTGCCCAATTTAGTTCCATCAACTGATTGCCATGGAAACTCTTGATACCCTTTTCTCTTCCTGGAATGAGATACTGGCTGTGTTTCAAATACGATTTTTTTTGGCACAGAAAATATAGTAGGTTTCATCAAGTGAAATGTGTTTGTCAATGAAGGAGCGCCCTCCAGGGTGAACCACTGGCTGGAGAGAAGCCACAGACAAATGCCTAACTACTGAAGTAAATAGGTAATTTAACAATTAGAAACAGGGAGCAGCCTCGTCCAAATCAAAACAACATGATGCTTGATTGATTTTTTTTTTTAATTTTTATTGAGAAAAAAGTGGAAGTCAGTTCTTGGTTCCATATCAGCCCAGCGGAGTCAAAAAAAAAAAAAAAAAACAAAAAAAAACAAACAGTAACCCTAAAATTGTGTGAGGTTGAATCAGTCTGTGTTTCCTAAGGGCTTCTCAAGGCAGATTAATTTGGAGAATGTGAACAGCTGGGCTAGAAAAATAATTTGTGTAATGAACTTTAACACAGAAAGAGCCACTCATCTTTACTATGGACTTCATTTATTTCCTCCATTTTTGGAGGAAGAAAGAGTATATTAGATACATTTTGTCATTTTATTAAGACCTTTGCTTTGAGATTAGAATCATATTCTGGGTTTATTCCTTTGTATTTGGAATTTTTTAAAACAAAATTCAGGAGTTAAAGCTACTTCTAACCATGAGGAAGAAGAGAGGAAGGATCAATGTATACAATATTGTCCCCTTTTTTCTGTGTACGTACAGGTGACAGAAAGCTTTAGTTACATGACTCTCTATATGTATACAACTATTCTATATGATTGTTTATAGGTCTGTATATAACATTCAGACATGTAGTTGTCAGAGTACAGCTTGATAAGGAAAAAGGAAGTCAGTGTTGGGAGAAAGAAGAAAGTCTTTCGGATGATTCTCTGTACATTCAGATATAGTGGTTTCTGTAATTTTTGTTACGTTTTTTCTCACACTGTTCAGATTTTGTATTTCCTTTGTAAAAAATGAGAATCACATTCAGACATCTTTAGCTCAACTGGTAGAGACCTCTGTTTTCCTAAGACATCAAATTGAAAGGAGCCAACATTTGGTTCCCTGCAAACCTTGGATTGACTGCCAAACACTCTTTGTTTCTTTTGGTGGCTTGACATTTGTCTATGTAAAATCATTGCTTCAGAAGTTGTTTTTTTTATTTCCTGCCTGAGCAGTAGGCACCTTTTGTTTTCTTTTCCCGCAACCCTATTTACATGTCTAGAAAGTGCATTACTCTAAAAAGATTCTTTAAAATAAAAATTGCTCATGGGTGGGGAGGGCTGACAAAAAGAAATGAGTATTTATCAAATATAGAAAGAATAATAAATAATTTTATAGACGTGAAACATTTCAAGAAAGAGATCTCAAAGCCTAGTTTATTATTATGATTTGGTCCATTTTGACTCTCCATATAGGGAAGGTACATGATTACTTTCAAACTAACTCTGGCCTTAGCAACTTGTGACTTGAAAGTCACAACAACTCTGTTTTAATATCTCATCACGACAAAGCAGTAAATAGCTCTGGCTACTACTGTGTGTGTTCACTTTCAGTGTAATTTACTCTTTAGCCGTCCTGCACGTAAATAAGGCAGAGTTTTGTAATGCTGGCTTCTTTTGTTAGAACGAATGTCTGTGTATAAAATGCATTCATGACTCTTCCTGGAATAGTTTCTCCAAATCCACTTCCCTACATCCTGTGCTAACAATATGAGGGCATGCTGAAGAGGGCAGGATGCAACTCTCTGACCCGATCTTGCGGTCATGAGAGGTTTGGAGAACAGCGATTAAGATCCAAACATTGATCTAATGTTTCAGTGAAGAATTTCAACTTTACGAGCCACTTAACCAAAATTAGGTTATTTTTATTTGGTTTCTTTTCTTTAGATCACTGCATACACTAACATACTGTTATGTTATTGTAACCTGATTCTTCACCTAGTATGTCAGTTTCAGGGAGGTGGGGAGCTTTCCTGTGACCCATTTTTGTCCTCTGAGCCTTGCTCAGCAACTTGTGTGCATTACTGTCTCTATCTGTAAAATGCATAAACATGATCGCCACTTAAAAACCAGACACATATCTGTGAAGCGATCCTTGTTCTAGTCAGAAAGCACTTGCCTAAAATGAATATACCCTGATACGGAAATTAAACTTTTGGTTCTGGCGAGGGCAGGGTGGGACACATGCAAGTGGAAAGTAGATGGATGTAGATCTTTGTTCCATCTGAGGAAGAGCTTGGCAATAACGAGCCACTGAACTCCTGCTTTATGATGGAGAAAGAGTTCCTGATCTGTTTGATTTTAGGGGAGTCAAAGAAGAAAGTATTATATTGCTAGAGGCCTTTTTTCCTTTCTTTGCTCCTGTTTTTCTGTTATCTCTGGTTTCTTTTTTTCCTCCTCCCTTTCCTTCTCCCTCATTCCTGCTGATTCCTTGAACATGTATTAAATTCCTATGTTGTGTTAGGTGATTTTCTTCTTAATCTAAAGTTCTGTAATTGAGAATTAACAGTCAATTATGTCAGGAAAGAAATGCTCAGTGCGCCAAGTTTCTTCTATATCTTTCACCCACTTGAGAATTTTAGAACACATGAAAGCTGATAAAACTAGCAATGATGCTTCAAAAACTAATTTTGGAAAGAAAATGGAGACTTTTTTCGATTAACTACACATCTTACTATATTGCTAGAAGTAACAAGGCAACCCACAATAACAAAAGACGGACAATAAATTAGGGAAGCATTTAAACATGGGTACCCATGTCCAATTATTCCTTCCATTCATATCTTCCAAAAGAAGCAAAGGCCACAGCACAGAAAGGCATTGTAGACCACAGATTGTTTGTTTGCAGTGGGAACACCTGTAAGATAAAAATGGAAAGACGTGAAGTTACACTTTCAACCTCCTTAGGTAAAAAGGCCCCTGAAGCACAAACTACAATTTGGTCCCCAGAATAATTCTTCTTTCCTTTGGCCACAGCAACAAATTTCAGCTTAGTATATGGCCACTCAGAATAGAGACTACATATCCCAGAGTTCCTTGCAGCAAAATGTCATGTGTCTAGGTTTTGGCCAATCAGATGTAAACTGACTATCCTATGGCAGTTTCGTGGAACCTTCCTTAAGAAACAGCTAATGTAACCCTGCTCTCTCTTGCTCTCTGGAACCCAGATGCTCCTGTCTTGGACTTTGTGGACAATGTCATACCTCAGTGTGGGAGAATGGTGGCTGGAAAAAGCCTGGGTGTCAAAGAGATCATGAAATTGAGCTCCCATAGGATCCTAGATCACCTCCCTTCAGACCTTTGATATGAGAGGAGAATCAAAGTCTGTCCTCAAGTTATATTAGCTTTTTAAAAAAATCATTCATTGGGGCGCCTGGGTGGCTCAGTGGGTTAAAGCCTCTGCCTTCGGCTCAGGTCATGATCTCAGTCGTGGGATGGAGTCCTGCATCGGGCTCTCTGCTCAGTGGGGAGTCTTCTTCCCCCTCTCTCTCTGCCTGCCTCTCTGCCTACTTATGATCTCTCTCTCTGTCAAATAAAGAAATAAAATCTTCAAAAAAATCATTAATCATGTTCATAATCTCAACAATATTGCCACTTTGTAGGAAGGCTAAAGGCAAATTACCTCTTTTTGTAACTCCCAGATTTTTCATCTGTTCCTCAGCCTTCCTAGGAGGCAAGAAACAGCTTTTCATCATGTTCTATAAATTGCATATGTTGTAGGTATTTTATATTTGTGTTCTCATACTTAATCTTTACAGATGGTACAAAGCTCAAACTGTGGGTGAGAATACTTAAACTCAGAGAAAATACAGAAACTAAACAGCAATACTAGAGTTTAAACACAGATATACTTGACTCCAAACTTAAACTCTAATATTCTGTATTGCCTCCCTGATATTCGGGCTTAGGGTACTTCCTTAGTCACATATCATTATGATTGATAGTATACTTTGAGAGAAGACTCTGGAATAGGTGAAGTTTCCCTTAGTACATTACAGAAGGTAAAGACTGACTTCTAATTTTTTTAAGATTTTATTTATTTATTTAAGAGAGAGACAGAGAGAGCACAAGCAGGGGAAAGAGCAGAGGGAGAGGGAGAAGCAGATTCCCTGCTGAGAAGGGAGCCTACAACATGGGGTTCAATCCTAAGATCCTGGGATCTTAGCCAGGATCATGACCTGAACTGAAGGCAGATGCTTAACTGGCTGAGCCATCCAGGCGTGCTGTCTGATTTCTAATTTAAAAAGAAAAGATCAAGTGGGACTTCTACTTGGGAAAGATTTGAGAGGAAATACCTCATCTGATCTTATGTATGTCTGTAGATTAGTGGTCTTAAACTAGCAGTTGCAGACTGATTTCAGAATCCATAAATATTTTGTTTGGCTCATGAAATTAAAAAAAATATTAATCAGTGGTTAACCTTTAAAATAACAAATATTTTACACAAAAATCTGGATTTCAGGGCGCCTGGGTGGCTCAGTTGGTTAAGCAGCTGCCTCCAGCTCAGGTCATGATTCCAGGGTCAAGCCCCGTGTTAGGCTCTCTGCTCAGCAGAGAGCTTGCTTCTCTCTCTCCCTCTCCCTGCCACTCTGCTTACTTGTGCTCTCTACCTGCCAAATAAATTTTTTAAAAAATCTGATTCCAAGTCACTTTTGAAAAATTAGAACTTTTTTTTTTTTTTTTAAAGATTTTATTTATTTATTTGACAGAGAGAAATCACAACTAGGCAGAGAGGCAGGCAGAGAGAGAGAGGGAAGCAGGCTCCCTGCTGAGCAGAGAGCCCCATGCGGGACTCGATCCCAGGACCCTGAGATCATGACCTGAGCCGAAGGCAGTAGCTTAACCCACTGAGCCACCCAGGTGCCCCGAAAAATTGGAACTTTTGGTAACATTAGGCTGGCCCTCCCACATGACAACAATTAGCTAAAGCTATATATGGCTATATATGGCTGCCTTTTGTTGGTGGATTTGCCATCTCTAGTTTGCCATACTTCTTACTTAGCCCACTCCACTCATTTACATTTCTGACCTTTTAATGCTAGGCTTTTGTTTATGACTTTGTGTGGATGCTTTCCTCAAACATGATTAAACATAGAGCAAATTGCCATCTGCCTCTCTTATAACATGATCAAGACATTTTTAAATTGCTTATAGATTTCAATAATTATTTTTTTCACTAAAAGTGTTATAAAATAGGCAGTAGTACAGGAAATCTAGATAGAGCTGTGTATAAGAGGTGAAGAAAAATAAAAGTTAGTCTTCTTTCTGTATTCTGGGAGAGTACATCACTGTTCCCTTGAAAGTCCAGAGGGAAGACTTCAGTAAATATTGATAATAATGACCATGAACTACACATTCTCTGGAAAAGTCAATTAACTGTGATATAATTAGAACAAAGCTCAAAGACCTGTTAAAGACATCCAACCAGACCTTTTAAAATGACTGTTGTAGGAGGAGGTTGTTGGGTAGGGGAAGTCCAAGGATTTATTAAATCTCTGTGCTCTAGGTCTGTGATAAGCATTAGTTGATCTGCCTTCACTTGATGAACAAGTAGATGTTATGAACTTGAAAGTATGTCATTGATAATATAAGCAAGCCTAATAGTCAGTCCCATGCCCTTAGGTTTTCCTTCACAAGTACTAAAGTCATGGTAATGTAACACCTAAAAATGACACCTTTTCCACATTTTGAACTCAGTCATATTTAAGTCAGTTAAATGGTCTTTTTTCAATCCATTTTCACAGCTCAGACACTTTCTATCATTCTAGTAAGACAACCATTTTCTTTCTTTTTTTTTTTTTTAAGATTTTATTTATTTATTTGACAGAAAGAGATCACAAGTAGGCAGAGAGGCAGGCAGAGGGAGTGAGAGGGAAGCAGGCTCCCTTCAGAGCAGAGAGCCGGACGTGGGACTCAATCCCAGGACCCTGAGATCATGTGCATCAAATTAGATTTCTTTTTAGTAGACACCTGCTGCCTCCATGACCCGTAAAAATACTGTAGTCTTTGCCTCAGAAATTTTTCCCTCCTCTGAATAAAATTCTTACTTGGCACTTGACCCAAGATCTCCTTGACCCACTTCTCTGACACCCATGGGGATTCCCCCAGCCACAGAAGAACAGAGGTGGCTCTTGTGCAGTGGTCAAGTGCTTGGTCTCTGAAGTTGAACTTCCTAGGTTCAAATCCCATTTCCATCAGTTGTCATCTACATTTGGCAAGTTAACCAACCAGTCTTAACTTTGGATTTTCCTTGACAAAACACAAATAATATCTACCTCATAGATTTCTTGGGAAGATTAAATGTGGTAGTATAAGTAAAGAATCAAACATTGTATCAAGCCTTCAATAAATGTTAACTAGTACCATTGCAGAGACTCTAATTTTATACTGTTTTTTCAGTTAAGATTACTGATTCCAATCAAAAGAAAGAAATTCTAGCTACTCTATATGGAATTATATGGGTAGCTCACAGAACCATCAGCATTTCTTGATAACAATGCCAAAATATATAGGTTAAAAGCAAAAGACGCTAGATAGCAGGAAGCGTAGGCAGGGTCTTATAGGACAGTTGGGTTAGAATATCATGGCTGGGCACTGTCGTACCTGGACGCGATCACCATTAGTAAATTCTCTATCTTTCATAATCTCTCTCTCACTCTGTCTCAGTCTCTCATTCTCTCTCTCTCTCTCTCTCTCTCACACACACATACACACACACACACACACACATATCAGACATTCAGTGTTGAATTTCTGGGTGGAAGTATCCAAATGAGTTTCTGCTATGCTCCTAAGCCATAGCTGCCTGTCAGAGGCTAAGGAGAGAGATCCAATCTCCTTGTTTCCTGCCAAGACTCACAAAAAAGGGAGTTTCTCCCCAAATGGGACAGATGTTGGATTGTACCCTAAACTAGTATTCTAAGATACAGTGATATCCTTTGTTTTCTGTAACTGCTTTTCAAATTAGAGCATATAAACTTTAGGAAAACTGAACTTAAGTTTATCTCATAGATCTCATCATATAATAGGTTTTCTACAAATACATGTCAAACCATAGTCTCAAGTTTGACAAATGTGTTTTCAACATTTATTCCTTTTTATGCTCTAGTTAGAGTTTCCCAAATTAATGAATTGTGAGAATTTCATTTTGGTATCAGCCTTAAGTACAGTTGCCCAAAGGTGATTGCATAACAATGAGAGAAAACTAGAGTATCTTTTTAAGATAAACAGACCATAAGTATTGAAATTAATCCCTATAAGGGTAGAGAATCAAAATGAGAGGGTTGGGGCGCCTGGGTGGCTCAGTGGGTTAAAGCCTCTGCCTTCAGCTCAGGTCATGATCCCAGGGTCCTGGGATCGAGCCCCACATTCGGCTCACTGCTCAGTGGGGAGCCTGCTTCCTCCTCTCTCTCTGCCTGCTTGTGATCTCTGTCTGTCAAATAAATAAAGAAAATCTTAAAAAAAAAAAATGAGAGGGTTGTCGCTTATGGGAGATTTAAATCCTTCAACGTATAAAAGATTTTCAGTGAAAATCATGGTGGAAAATGGGAGTAGCTGAGAAGTAAGATCTATTGTTTAAAATATTCTTATCATTAAAGTAATATATGATTATTATAAGAAAGTTTTAAGGTACAGAAAAACATAAAAGAAAAATCTTTCCTAATGTTACCACAATTATTTGAAACATATTTGTGTATTCGTGTGTGTGTGTGTGTGTTTGTGTGTAGTACCCGCAAGGTTAGTGCCAAAAATTTATAACAAACACACCTGTAAATACTGTTACAAAATTGTGTTCATATACACAGTGTTTATTAATGTGCTGGATATTTATTTTCTTAAGAATAAGGATTCTTATTATAGACTAAATACCTGTTTACCAAAAAATAGAAAATACAATAAAAAAGAACGTAAAACATGTAAGATCTCAACAGCCCAGAAGTAACCATTGTTAATATCTTGCTGTGTGATCTTAAAAATTTGTTTTTGTATATCTGCAAATATATATTTTTGAAAAATTATATATTTTATAGGATGTTTTGTGACCTAGTTTTAAAGAATAACAATATAATTATCCTTCTACACCAATAGTTCTGCACCATTGTGGTTACCAGCTTTATGAAATTACTTTGTGGATATACACAAATGATTTTCAAAAATACAATGTTAGACATTGTTTTGCCTTTTTGTTTTTACAAGAAGTACTTCAATGAACATCCTAAAAGTTTAACTTTCAAACGTATCTTTAATTGCTTTCTTACGACAAATTCTCAGAAGCATAGTTAATCCATGCAAAGGTTTTGTATATTTTTATGTCTTTAGATAACAAATTGCCCTCTAGGATATTGTTCCAATTTGAAATTACAAAACAGGTTATGGGTGTGTATTCTCATAAAGTGAGATATTCTTTAAATGAGATAAATAAATATAGAGTTAATTATTTTGGCTCATAATATAGTGTAAAATTTTCCCATGTTATTAAACATTTCATTGACATAGTTTAAAAGGCCTGAGTGTGCCTCATCCTATGAAGCAACATAGTGACAGGCAGCATATTGGTAAATCATTTAGGAATATCTTCCTATGAAAATTTGGAAGTATGACATATGTGGGAAGAATGTACATTATTAATACATAGCACAATGACTTTGGTTAATTTGTAGGAAAGAAGTATGAAGAGTTCAAGGAGTATATAACTGTGTGTCCTTTTGTGGATTGAAAATTTATGTTTGATCTTTTTAGTTTTAGTTTTATCAAACTATACATGGACTTTCACTACACATAAAATAAATATACATTTACTCTTTTTACCTATATGCTTCTACTATGATGTGGTCTCTACTTGTCTCTCTGACCAAAACCTTAAAATCTGCCAATCTTCTTCTTCTTTTTTTTTTTTTTTTTAGATTTATTAATTTATTTTAGAGGGAGAGAGTCAGAGAGCGCATGAACAGGGAAGGGTCAGGCAGAGAGGAAGAGAAACAATCTCAGGCAGACTCCCCACTGAGCAGGAAGCCCAACACGGGACCCGATCTCACCACCTGAGATCATGACCTAGACTGAAACCAAGACTTGGATGCTCAACTGACTGAGCCACCCCAGTGCCCCTCTTCTAGTCTTCGTAATTGTGCTGATTAACTATGTTCAAGACTTAACATCTTTTTCTCTTTTCCTCCAGCACACCAAATGCGTTACCTCCTGAAATTTTGCACTTACAATTTGCTGATCTATTTATGATTCACTTCTCATCATTTAGATCTTCATCTAAATACCATTACTTCAGGGCAACATTCTGCCCCAAGGCCAATTAAAATAGACTGTGATAATCATTACTGCCTTTAACCTCCTCCTGCCAGGCATGCTGGAGGGTTTCAATTCACTATCTCCTTAAAGTGAGTTGTGGACACATGGCTTGCTTTGGTCAATGAAGTGTGAGAGCATATCACCTGACATCACCAGGTGGAAGCCTCTAGAAGCTGGAATATGACTTGTCACACAGTCCTTACCCATGTCACTGTAATTGGTGACAGTCAACAGTGAAGCTTCTCTCATCCTATCCCTGAGAGAGGACATGGAACTAAGCCTCTCACTGAACCATGGTGTGAAAGAAAAAGAAATTTTTGTTGTTCACACCATTCAGACGCTGGGGCTGTTTATTAGTACAGAAAACCTAGACCACCCTGAATAATTCATAGATTCTTCCTCTTGTTAGTCAATCTCAATTTTTTCTTGTTTTACTCTTACTATATAAAATCATTGCATAAAATCTTTTTCATTTATGAGTTTTCCTCCCTCTACTAAAATGTAAGCACATTGAGAACAGAAGCTCTGTCTGTCTTGTTCATTGTTTTATCCCCAGTGACTAGAATAGTACCCAGTGCATAGCAGGTCCTTCTTAAATACTTCTTGAATAAATGAAAGAAAGGAGTGGACGATTTCAACTGTGACTGTGGAATCTAGACTAAGATAACATTTTTCCTTTGTAAAACAATTCTTCCCAGATTCTGAGATAAATCTTTGGTATACTTCAAAAAAGAGAAAACACAGTTCTGATGGCCAAGGGAGGTTAAATATCTTCCCATCAAAATGTAAGAACTCTTAACTACTTAAAGAAAAAAAGACTACTCTTGGTCTTTTTTGGAGGGGGGGGGGGTCTCCTCTAGCAGCATGAGCATTTTTTTTTCTCTGTGTGGAGGAAAACAATAAGGATTGTAATTATTTTTTTAATGTTCTATTATCGTTAGCATTTTTAAAAAATGAAAACACTTTAGCAAAGACTTACATATATTTGGAGAATAGAGAAGTGTATTTTCCCTGACCATCCAAAGGACAAGAAATGCATTATATTAATAAGTCTGGATATTTAAGGTGTACTTTGATTTTGTCACTTGATCATTCTTTCTTTATAACCATCATGTTTCGGCTACCTTATGGTCTGCAGATGTGTATCAATTACAAAAATGTTTTCAGTTAATGACTCCTAAAAGCCTTCAAACAAGTGGAATAGATGTTTGTTATTTGGTAGTGGTCAACAGTGTTTCCCAGCAAGAGGTAATAGACTTATAACTCATTTCCTCATCTGAAAGGGTCTCAGCCCTTGAGCCAGATGACAATTTCTATTCTTTGGTCCTAACACACGCTAATTATGCTAACTGTTTACATCTGTATTTGTTGGTATCTTCTCAATCAGCATATGCCTCCTCTTGACCAGAAATAGAAAAGCCCAGATGGCAACTCCCATTTGGCTCTAAAGCAACTCCTTGTCTCTTCGCATGCCAGGCAAGGGAAAGAATGGGGGGAAAGCTCTTCTGCTGAACTGTAATGTGGCCAGTTGTTTGCCTGGTAACTAGAAACATATCAGCATGGATCTGCCCCTAGCTTGTCCATATGCTTGGATTTACCATCACGGGGCCCAAGTTCATTGGAGTTCATTTCTTAAAATAAAAAAGAAGTGCCTGGCCTTTTTTTGTTTGGGATTTCTAGAATGTTCTAGAATGTTAACATTCTTAAATGAACTCTTTCTGATGCTCTCAAACATGTTTGATGTTTCCTTCTTTTGCACTATTGCACTTTTAATTTACTTTGGCACTTTGTTTTTAGATGTTGTTCTATGTATCAGGAATTTTCCATGTTCGCCTGAGTATTAAATGGAAACAGGGTAGCCATTGCATTTTTAGCCTGAAATCATTTTGTCCCATCTTTAAACTACTTTGGCATCCAAAAGAGTTCAAGTACCTTCAAGAGCATTATAAGTCAGATAAATGTGTACAAATGCACAGTAATGCTTCAGTTCCAATGTGAGCTATTATAAAGAGGACTAGTAGGTCTCTGGAATCAGTCCTAGATGTGAGTACCAGCACATTTATAGAGCATGGATTTAAGTATGTTATTTAATCTTTTGGGGCTCCATTTCCTCATATGTTAAATTGGGAAACAATACTTCCTATCTCATAGAGTTGAGGTGAGGATTAAATCAGATCATGCATCTCAAATTGAAGGCCTGGCTTATACTGACTGCTAAACAAATGGCAATTATCTTACTGAGAGTAACAGAACATACCTTAGAGATTGGTGTCTCAAAGATTGTGCTTTCCCCGGTGCTATAACTGAAGCTATGTGTTACAAGTGCTCTTATAGTTAGATTCCAATGTACAGTTAGATCAAATTCATTCTAGAGAAACTAGGAAGATTTTACAGATGTGAAAAAAAGAAAGAAAGAAAGAAAGAAAAGAAAGAAAAAAGAAACTAGGAAGAGTGCCAACAGATATTTATTATGAACATTATAATAATAAAAACTCTTATATTTGTTTGGTACCTCATAGTTAAGGAAACATTTGTACTTGCATATACTTACATAACCCTTATAAGTCATATGTTTATTTAGAAGAAGAGCATTCCAGGCAGAGGGAGTAGTTAGTACAACCTTCCTGAGGGAAACTGGGCCTGGAATGTTCAGCAGATAGCCAGGAGGCACATGTGGCCAGAGCAGAGTGACTGAAAGGTGAAAAGTAGGAGACAGTGGTGAGAGAGGAACCCAGGGCCAGTTGTATAGGTTCAGTCCTTGGGCTTTGCTTTGAGTAAAATAGAGAGCCACTGCAGGGAGTGAGCAGAATATCTCACTTATGTTTTATAGAGTGGCGAGGGTCACTCTTCTTGTTTTAGGGCAGACTGTGAGGGAGGCAGGATAGAAGCAAGACCATTTAAGAGCCTCCCCTTCCTCCAACCCCCACGCCAAAAAAAGGCCCAGATCTAAAAATGGTCAAATTGTGGGCCTATTTTGAAGGTTAAGGCCTCAGGATTTCCTGACAGGCAGGTTGTAGAACTATGACAAAAAGCAAGAGTCCAGGCAACAGTAAGGTTTTTGGCCTGAGCAACGGAAGGATGTCATGTTTTAGGCAAGTTAGGGCAGGTCTCAGAGGAAACATCAGAAATTCAAAATATCTATAAAGTGAAGTTTAAATACTCTCTCAGACATCTGAGAGTGTGGTTATATGACTATGTAGGCTGGAAGAATGGAAGCTTAGCAAGTTTTCTTACCTTAGAAAACAAATAAATACAACCCCAGGAGCAAAGATTATCATCTGGAGATGACCAGTTTCAACAGATCACTCATCAGTACTCAGAGAAAAAAAAATTAACAAAAACAAAAGAACTGTTCACTTATCTTTCAATTTGGCTGTCAATTATAGAACCAATTGTGTTCTTGGGCAAAGAGGGAACTCTTCCTATTACTCAACAGCAAAGAAGTAAATGTACAAAATTCTTATCACTGTGCATGCTAATTCCAAAGGGTTGTTACATATGCCTGTAAGAAGAAGAAAAATTGGTTTTTAGAATAAGCATCGATGGAAGAAATACTGTAAGAAATATGTCTTGCAGTAAGACAATCCATAGATTCCCCACAGAATCACAGAAGACCTTCCAGTTGACTAAAACTTCTGATTAAAAGTTCTGACTGAAATAAATAAAAACAAAAAAATTAAAAAAAAATAAAAGTTCTGACTGATAATCAAGTAATTGACTCTCTTTGCTCTTGAGCTGGGGGGAGGGGAGCGTGATGCCAGTTCACATATATAGTATGAGTGTTCAGTTTGAATGAGTCAACATTATCAAAAATTTGTGTTTTTATATCAAGTAAATTTGGATTTGTCTGATAGTAAATACTTTTATGCTATTTACAACTTATAGCTTATAGTTTATAAACATTAGGATAAAATAAAAATACTTAAAAAATTAGTGCTATAATTAAATTTGTGTTTTATCATTATGGGAAAAATAAAGAATCTCAGGTTCATCACTGCATGGCACATTCAACCTGAGAGGAAGGCCATGTGATCAGCTCAGGTGTTTAGAAGGCAGTGGTTGTGAGCAAAGACAAGGTGGGATGACTCGATTGTAGAAAGTCAAATGCCATATAGAAAAGTTTGGATCTTATTCTGTAGACAGTGGGAGCCATAGAAGCTGTTCAGCTGAGGGTGGATAATATTCTTTTCAAGATCTTAGGAAAATATTTTTACACATAAGGAATGTTTTGGCAATGTTATACATGTAAATATAGTGATTTTTATAAATTGTCCCATTGTCTGTTGAAAAAGTAGTTTATTTATATAGATACTATTATAAAGAAAAGCTCAAATTAACATCTTCACTATCTATCTCCAAAAATCCAGATTCATATCCTTAGATATTTATATTCAGATGTTTCATTTCCCTCAAATATCTGAAACTGAATTTGATTTTTTTACAAACATTTTTTCCAACCTCCATTTCTTGTTTATAGGGTATGTCGCTATGTCAAGAAGATTGGTTAGAAAGTGGAAATAATCTATGTTATGTCTATTTCTTCATTGCTATTTCCTTCCATATTGATCTAGATACTAAATCTTTCTTAAAAATTGTTTTCCATAAACCGTCATCTATATGAGCATTCTTTGTCTCCTCTTCATAACTTGACCAACGATTTATCATGTCACATGCACAGAACTTCCACAGTCTTCCCTGAAACATCATTTATCCTTCCTGAGCTCCTACCAATGAGTCTTTATGTTTTTGGAAGTAGCAGGATACTGTTAAGGAAAGAACACAGACTTAGAATTGGAAATACAGGTGAAACCTCTTTCTACTTACTAGCCATGGGTTCTCTCAAGTATATTCCCCAACTTTTCGGCCCTTAGCTCCTTGATTTGTTAAGACCTAATGTTTCAGTCATAATGATGCAGGAAACAAAGGCAGAAGAAAGATTGTTAAATTTCAGATTGTTAAATTTCCTTACTACCTACAGCCAGCCCATTGACAAGTCCGTCAAACAGGCAGAGTGACCTTCCTTTAAGGACTCAACTACACTGATGTTGACACTTCGCTAAGGGCAAAAAGCAATCTTAGCCCCAAACCCAGGATCCTGTAAGTCTGTGTTAACATACAAAAATACCTTTGGAAACTTCCTTTTTCTCAACACTGCCCCATCCCAAATACCTGTTGGTAATCATCCGCCAAGCATATGACCCTCTGATAGACAGCTGAAGATCTCCTGACTCAGTTTTCACTAAACAGTAATAAGTGACCTTCTGTAACAATACCTAACACCCTAGGATCCTGGAAACCTTGTTTCCAAAATACCTGGGAGGCTTATGCTACACTTTACTCCTCCCAACTTGTAAGTACATAATGGGCTACTCCTCAGAACCCGGGTGCTGCTCTTTCTGCCTACAGGTCCTATCACGGTGCTTTATTAAAACCACCTTTTTGCACCAAAGACGTCTCAAGAATTCTTTCTTGGTCATCAGCTTCAAACCCTAATGTCTTCCTACATCAATAGGGTTATGATGAGGGTTAAATAAGAGGAGGTGTTAGAGTGTCCAAGGCATTCAACAGGTCCTGGGCAGAATGGTGGCTGCACATGATTTCATCCTCTTCTCACTAAGTTCTGGATGGCTTCCTTCAGTCTGTCATGTGAAATCTCAATTGCCCTCTAGTTTTCACCCATGGTTCTTCTCTTTGTGCACATCAGAGGATGATACTAGCTGTCCTCTTCTAGTTAGCAAGACCAATTGGTTGTGTCACTTTTGAGCCACAGCATTTAATCGTTGGGATAAGACCCTCCAGTACTCTCTTGCTCTGGTGAGGGTTATTGAAAGTCCTCTTGTTAGGATGGTAGGACTGCAAGATCACAGCAGACCAGACTGCTGAGTCACTGCACAGAGGGTTGCCCCAGGGTGTCTCCAGCACCTGCAGGACATTTTATATGAGCAATAAAGAAGCTTTTGTTATGTTAAGCCACTGGAATTTCAGGATCTTTTATACCACAGCACAACTGTATCTGTCTTATTAAAACCTTGGATTCTCTCCATATTTAGCCTTACTGTAACTATCTAATCTGATTTCCTCTCGGACTTAATGCCATCTGTCTTCTTTACTCGTAAGTGATTTCATTTGTTTATACCTTTGTGTGTTTGCTCAAGATTTTCTTTCTTTCCTCCTTATGTCTACCTCGATGAAATATTGCCAATGTAGTAGAGCCCAAATTTCTAGGCCTCATAGTTATAGATGAAATAATTTTGCTGTTAAGTTTAAATAACTTAAAACATTTACATCCTAGTTGCTTTGTCTGACTTAATAAGCCTTAACAGCTCCATCCCAGCAGCCTCTGCATCTTCTGCCTTTTTCTAACGCTATGGGCTGGTTTCCTGGTTCCCAGATGTCTCTTCCTTCTAATTTTGAGTTTAGTACTCTAGGGTTTATCGCTTGAAAGCGTCCCTTTGATCATGGATCTTCCCAGCTCAGAACTTTTCCATAGCACTCCTGTAGGCAAAGAACTGAGATATAGGGTTCAGATATTTTAACTTGACTTTATGACCTGTCCCAGATTTTTCTTCGACTACTTTTCTATGGAAGCATAACCTGAGCTTTCTTACTTCCATGATTGTGTCTATGCCATTTATCCAGCTGGAATGCCATCATTGCAGGCTATAAGAATTCCATATATCCAAAAAACTCTAACCAGAATGGAAGCACTTGATAAATGAGACTACATTAAAATTAAGATGGTTTCACTATCAAAAGACTGGGTTAATGGTGTTTACATTTACTACATTACTATGAATAAATGAGAAAAAAATGACAGTCAACACAAATACAGATAAAATACCCAAACAACCATTTCACAAAGAAAAGAATCCAAAATGACCTATAAATATGTGAGAAAGCATTTTATTAGCAGTCGGGGAAATACAAATGAAAACCACAATGAGAAACCATTACATACTCACCAGATTATTTAAAATTAAATAATCTGAGAATATTGAACATCAAAAAGGAGGTAGAACCATAGAACCATAGAACTTACTCAGCATGTAAGAACATTATTAGAGCTACTTGGTTAAAGAAAAAAAAATTAGCATTATCTTTTAAGATTAAATATGCACATAAATGATGACCCAGCAATTAAATACTTAAGTGTGATTATTGGGCCAAGATTCCAACACAAAAATGTTCAAAGTAGCATTATTCATAAGAGCCAGAAATCTGGAAACCACCCAAAAGCACATCAAAGAAAGAATGGATTAATAAATAATCATACTGTGTAATACAGCACTGAGAGTAAATGAGGAAGTTCCATGGATCTCATGGGTGAATATTAAAACCACAATGTTGAGCAAAAGAAGTCAGACTTAGAAGAAAGCATACTGCCAGTTTCCAATTTCTTGAAATTAAAAAATAGGCAAATAGGCAAAAGTGAACTATAATGTTTAGGGATTCAAAATTAAATAACAAAACTATAAAACAAAGCAAGGATATGATTACCATCATATTTAATAAAGAAACTTCCTCTAAGGGATGAAGGAATAAATTGAGGTTAATTCTGAGATGGGTAAGATGATGGCTACATGAGTATGTGTTTTACAATTTTTCACTTTGTGTGTTTTTGTGTTTCTGTGTTCTATTTAGCAAAAAGAAAAAAAATTAAAAATCCTCTGCCTATTTCAAGACTTATTTCTCTATGGAATTCATTCTGATAACCCTACTCCGTAAGTTATCTTTCTCTTCTGAATATTAAGAGTCATTAAAGGCATAAATCTATTAGGCATTGCATTATGACATTGCTTCATGGTTATCTTGAAGTATTAGGTACCTATTTTATAGTGGCTCAAATCGTATTTTATTACAGATCATCTTCCACCCAGCTCTTAACCCCTAATGGAATGATGTACACATACAAGATATCCAATTTTTTTGTTTGTTTACATAATAAGAGCTCTGTTTGGAATTTAATACAAAATTATAGATTATAGATATTGGGAATACATTATTTAAGTAGTTTAAAAAGAAGATTTTATTTATTTGAGAGAGAGAGAGTGGGAGGATGGGGAGGTACAGAGGGAGATGGAGAAGCAGATTCCCCACTGAGCGGGAAGCCTGACTCAGGGCTCGATCCCTGGACCCTGGTTTCTTGATCTGGGCAGAAGGCGGGCAATTAGCGACTGAGCCACCTAGGCACCCCTCAAGTACTTATTTCTGGAAAGTTCAAATCGTACTGTATCATGACAATACTATGACCTGCAAAGAGTATATACTGGGGACAAAGAATTCTGAGTTCTAGTTCTTCCTTTTCTAGATACTGGCTTAACTAAGCCACTTAAGTTTTCTAGGTATTAAGTTCTTCATGGATGTGGCATTTGGACTAAATTCTATTTTTCTAGTTCTAATATTCCACAAGTCTTTCAAATATATTATAAAAGGACCCCAGAAAAAATGTTCAGAATCTCTTCAGCAATTCGTGTCCAAAAAAAAGAAAAGAAAGGAAAATCTACAGGTTAGAGGGGAGAACTTTTGGCAAACAAGAGACCTGGTATTCTTGAACAGGTTATTTATTTATTTATTTTAATTGAAGGAAAGCTTAGTATGTTTCAAATAAAAAGGCATACAGAAAAGAGAGAGAAAAAAATTTGTGCTACACAACAAACTACTTTTGCTTTTTCAAGAAGAATGAGGAGATGAGTCACTAACTGACTCTGTGACCAAAACATCACAGAGGAAATTCAGAAACAGAAGCTGGCTTGACGGAACTGAAACAGTCATCAAAGAGATAAAGATATACATGACTATTTTGCACAGACCAGGACCTGAGGTATTCAGTTGCCTTGATTTTGCTGTTTCGGAAGAAAATAGTTTATTCAAATTTAGGTGGTAATCATCAGATTATTGGTAAACTGAATGGTCATGAAATGACAATTGCTCAAGAGGTAGAAATTTTGAAGGTTATTTATTTCTGATACCCAGCCATTAATTGCGTTTGAATCAGTTCTTAAAATACCAGCTGAGTAGTCATCGAGAATATTCTTGAATATCTCCAATGACATTCTAATATGGATTAAGACTGAGATCTTAGTAGCTTCTGTTGTTGCAGTAGTCATTTCAAAGATTATTGTCATCGTCGCTTTATATGGAGAGATTATTTCACAACTCGCCCACAAATGGTTTCATTTTTGTTTGTTTTACATCATAATATATATATTGGACTCTCTTCCGTTTTGTTTACTGTAACCAGGGACACATAAGGAGCAGTATTTTCTGAGGGTGGGGTTGCATGCTTATATTTCAAATATTAGCATGAATCCATGATTTTGAGCACCAGACTTCTATAAGCTCTTTGTGGTGAGCTAAAAAAACCAAACAATTCTTATCCCTCTGATTGTCATGGGACAATTCTATTTCATTTTTGAAGACTGAATGCAGTTTGACTAAGTCATGGTAAACCTACTAGATGATTTGCTGCCCAAACATAAGGATCCTTTTGTACCCAAGGCTGAAATGAAGTTACCTAGAGACAAAGTTAAAGTTGTTTTGTTTTGTTTTTTCTTTAAATATATCTAAATACCACACAGAACACAGAGCTGATTTAAATTACTTCCTCTCTCTGGTTTTTTCTGCTTCTTTGTTACGGAGAGTTTCTGTATGAAATTGAAAATTAATATCCTGGAAAACATGTTCCAACCTTTAGGTGTTTTGCTATAGGAATGGGTAATATAAATCAGATAAAATTATCACTTTGTTTGTAAAAAGTACTTGAAGAAACAGATACAAATTAGATAGTTTCTTAAATAGAATGATTAAAAATGAGTAAGCACTAGACAATTCTATTACCTTTGTAGAAGTGTAGAGCCAAAAGTGTAAGTGTGAATGCATCATGTGTTTTCAGATTCTGTCAGATGAGACACTCCAGTCCTGACACTACCGGGGAAGTCCATGCCTTGAGGCACTAAGCATGTCCCTGCATTCAGTGCCCTCAATATACTTTACTTAGATGTGCCAAAGTGACACACTTTCAACTTTTCTTTGAGCTCTCAGTCAGGAGATCAGTGGATTCTTCTCTAAGACTCTCATGATTTGGACACTGCTTGCTCTAGTAACTTCTCTGTGAGAAATACAACTTCATGTTATCTCTGCACATGCTTTTGACTGTGGCATCCTCTGTGCTTTAGGGTAATTCATCCCCTATCATGGGTAGAATGCTTATGACTTTCATCTTTCACTTATTATATCAAAAATAAACCTGTATAGAATTAGGGATTTTTATTACAGCCACAGAAGAGGACTGCTCTTTTTGGAGAGGCTGCTTGTCAACTTCCCACCCAGAGATCGCTTTTGATTTGACTGTAGGTTAGAGTCATCTGTTCCAGGGGTTGATGTCAGCAGCACTTCTGTGAAAACATGACTATCACATTCTCCTTGACCAAGAAAGGCCTCCAGTCTTGGACTTCTACATATTTTGATAATTTACGAGCCTTTATCTTCTTTATTTCTTCAGTATGTAGGTCAATGAATAGAAGTATTCTATGTTTCAAGCAGGAAACCCTCGGGACACATAGTGTACCCTGCAGAAATTTGTTACTATCTGATTTGTTTGTGGAGCCTATTACATAAATCACAGCGCTGATAAAACATAAATGTTACTGGCTTTGTGTTGCAAAAAATTGGCCAATTTAATATGTTGGAAATATTCTTTATCTCTACCACTTAATTATATCGTTTGCTAAATTTGTGGTATCTCTCTAGCTTTCTGACAAAGACAAATCATTTATCAAATTGCAACTTTAACTCCTAGTAAATGAATAGAATGAATTAGTAAATTACATAGTGCATAGACGATAGGTGCCATGGAAAAAGGGAAATAGATGAGAGACATGGCATTTGAGAGGCAGAGTGTGGAACAGTGTCAAGGTACTTGTAAACAGACTCTTCAGGGAAGACCTCATTATAATTTGGCTATTAAATACATCAAAAGTACTTAATATTGAAGTATTGCAAATAAAATCTTAGGGTATGTGCTTCCATGCAATATTTTTCACTTATAGACTCTGGCTAGATGCATATAAAGGCCACACTTGACTGAAAAAGCACTCAGGATTTCCTAAAGAGAGAACTTTGACATAATTTTCAATTACCTAAGCAAGTTAAAATATTAACTTCGTAGTTAATCTTCACTTTCATTCTAGCTAATATGAGAGTTGAATCAGGAATATTAAGTTTTGGCAAAATGGCCCGATTTCATTTTATCATTTTTGTGGCTACTACTTTTTTTTTCTTTTGTAGATGTCAATAGTAAGGTAAAATACATAAAATCAAATAACAGATGAAGGTTAAGAAAGTAAATCTTAGGTACTGAAAGTTTTACAGTTAAGGAGCATTATTTAACATGAATGGCTTCTTTAAAATTCTGCCATTTAAAATCCAGTTGTACATTTGAGCCAATATTTCATTGTGCTGTTTTATTTTTTAGAAGACATTTTTATAAACCCCATGCTTTTCACATCTGTTATCCAACTAAAAAAAAAAAAAAAGATTACCAAACTGACTGTAAACCAATAAAATATGTCAACACATCACTTCTTGCATCTATAAAAATACTAATTTTTAAAAAATTTACCTTGGCCACTTGAACACTTGAAGAGCCAACAAAAATGGACAGTTTATGTTAAGTAAAAATGCTATTCATCTTTGTAACATGAACACACCACACACATTTTGAAATTTAAGCCGATATTCTTGGAATAGATATAGTTCACAAATGGATTTATTTAGGTCATTGCCACTTAAACTCTTTCCAAAAGCAGAGTTAGCATCCAGAGAGTAGCATGCAAAAAAAAAAAAAAAAAAAAAAAAAAAAATCGCCTTGTTTGCTTTTAGTTGCTGAATGATGTTCCCTGAATCAGCTCACACATGAAGTGGTCCCGTTCTCTTTAGAATGTGGGTCTGCTTTCCCATTCTTTTTGTTTATCTTTAAAGACAGTATTACTTGAAATTGTTTTAAAAGCTTTTAGTCTTTTAAAAAAAATTATTTATTAACATATAATGTATTATTAGCCCCGGTGGTACAGGTCTGGGAATTACCAGGTTTACACACTTCACAGCACTCACCATAGTACATACCCTCCCTAATGTCCATAACCCAACCACCCTCTCCCCACCCCCTCTCCCTCTGGAAACCCTCAGTAAAAGCTTTTAGTCTTATTCTAGCTCACTCCAGTAGTGCATGGAAGCAGAGATCTGACCATGTGGCAAATATAATTATTTTGCTCACTTGCTGTCTACCCCTTCAAAATTTCTTCTTTGCCAGTGGAAACACATCAGTTCAAATATTTACCCCTTGGGGAATGTGATCCCTTTCTCCATTTTAGAGAGAAATTCTGGTTTCTCAAATATTTAAAGAAATATTTGAATTAATTACTTTTTCTTTAATTCATTAGTTTAAGTCATCAAGTTCACACAGTGAGGTGTGAGGAGTTATCTGTTGACAGTCTTCTGTGAATATTTTCCTGCTTTTTGAAGGGGTCACTTATTATCTGCTTCAACCCACTGAGGAAAAGGATGGGAGTTTGTTAAAGTATTACCATTTTTGATATTAGAAAACCAAGGGAAAGACATTTTGCTTTAGGAGTAAGACAATACTAAGGATGGCAGCCTGGGGAGATAAAAGAGACCTAATTTTGATAATATTCTTTAGCTACTGACTTAATCAAGACTGTATCTGTCCCACTTCTGGACTTGTCTTGTTCCTTCATTCGTCAGATATTCATGAGGACCTCCTAGGTACTAAGAATTGTTCTAAGTGCCAGGGATATAGCTTTGAAAAAAAAATTTTTTTAAATCTCAATGCAAGGAGGCTAACGTTCTGGTGAGGGAAGCCAGACTCTAAACACAATGAATTAGTAACTTAAAATGTGTCTTAGGACAAGCCACTATAACAAAATACCACACAGTGGGTAGATGATAAACAACACAAGTTTATTTCTCACAGTTCTAGAAGCTGGAAGTTCAAGTACAAGGGGACAGGGTTGGATTCTGGTGGGAGCCTTCTTTCAGGTGGCAGACTGCCAGCTTCTTATACCTTCACATGTCCTAGGGCAGAGAGGAAATAAGCTCTGTCCTAACTCTTATAAAGGCACTAATCCTATTTATAAGGGATGCACCCTCGTGACCCCATCTAATCTTGATTATCTCTCAAAGCCCTTACCCCCTAATACCATCATAGCAGGGGGTAGGGTTTCAAGATAGACATTTTGGGGGGACATTTGGCCTATAGCAAAGGTGATGAGTACAATGAAGAAACTAAATCAATAGGGGATAAGGTATGCTGGAAGGTGGGTCGTACACAGAGTCCTAAGTGAGAAGGTGGCATCATATCAAAGATAACAAGGAAATATGGGGGAAAAATTTCCCTAGTGATTTTTCCCTCTGTTATTAGAAGCATGCTTATTAATATTAAAATCATGTGTATTTTACTCCGGTTTTCATAGCAACTCACAGTGTCCTGCTTCTCCATCTGTGTGTATTTGCATTTTTTGAGATCTGGTGTCATGGACAATTCAGATGACTTCTGTGAATGTGTTATCTTTGATAACACAAAGATAACACATTCACAGAAGTCATCTGAATGATTAGTCATCTGAATGACTAATCAGGACTGATTATCTGCTGAGACAAATTCCCTGCTTTCTCTATTTCTGAGTCAATTTCTTGTTGCTTCTGACATTTACTTTCTAGTAAGGTGGAGAAAAAAGGATTTGCAGGTGGACATTGAAGTCTGTGATTTTATGCAAATCTCTAGCGCTTTAGCCATAATAACAATAGCCAATATTTATTAAACCCTTGTCATACTCTGGGTAATAGCCCAAACCCTCTGCATTTATTATTGCTTTTAATCCACTCAGTAGACCAATGGGCATGTGGATTTGTATTGTTACCATTTTTTACTTTAAAAAACCCAGAGCAAAAAAGCTTAAACTTTGCAAAAGTCATGGAGTAAACAGGAGAACTGACTCATAGCAAGGGATTGAGGTCCAGAGCCCAGGAAATTAGACATGAGATAAAAATTGTTATTTTTCAGGTGAATACTGATAATTATTAAAGAGCTCATGAGAGAATGAATAATTTTTGTTCTCTGATGGGCTGGAGTCAATGTAAAGCACAAGAACCCATGGTAAAAGCTTATAATGATAAAAATTACTTGCTAATTTCTAGTCTTACAAATTTAGATCAAAGGAAAGTTAAGAAGAACTACCAATATTGATTCCATTTGCAGCTAAATTACATTAAAATGCACTATGTATTTTGTTATAACCTATAATAAACAGTGAAGCAGAACGTATTTTATTAACACAATACCTTCAATTTCTTACATTCCCAAACTTCTGAATTCGATAGTCATCCATAGTGAATGTTTCCAAGAGAAAGCCCATGGTTAGGTTATATCTGATATTGACTCTGGATAAAGGAAGGATAGGATAAGAAAAACTCAAATAGGAGGGAAGATAAGGGAAATTGAGCTTCTGTTCTCGCTCATGGGGATCTAGGAGTGGGATCTATGTGTGGATGAACTCTAGGGAATGGTGAAGGACATTCCAAAGTATTACAAAATGTTAGTCCCCAGGATGGTAATAGGTCTTTGGCTAATAACCAAGTACAGTTTTAGGTGAGAAAGCAATTTTGTGAAGACCCAAAGTAACAGATCTTTAATTTGCCAACTTGTCTTATCAAATTTGACATATGAGGGAACATTTTCTGCTATGTTTCCTAAAATTATTGATCTAAGGAGAAATTCCTTATTTCCTGCCTTCTTTAGCAGGGTATCTTCTAGGGCTTAAATTCCATGACAGACCTTTTGGGAAATACTGAAGAATGACGGACATGTCTGAGAATATCTGGGAATTCTACTGAGTGCCCCAGAGAGTTCTCTAGGAACCAGGGGGAAAATGGTTGCTAAGGTAAGAGAAGAATGTGAGTTGAGCCATTCCCATGCATGAGCCTAACTTTGGGACTGGAATTTTCTTCACAAGAGCCAGGCCCATTACAGATTCTGCCATTGGGCAAGGTGGTATTACAAATAGCTGGCATCTTAGGAATCATAGAAAGTTGTCAAATGTTGGTTGAATATCTGCAACCTGATGACTGAAATTTTTGTATGGAAATAGAGTTGAGATTATTCCAAATATACATATGCCCAATGTTTCCTAACCAAATGTCCTTTCATTATGTTGTGACTTGTTTGTCCATGAATGCCCTCACACCCTGTCTGCCCCAAGCAGTTCTTAGCCAGTAAGTATTTTGACTATGAAATCTGAGCCTCTCTGGCACATCGGTAGAGCTCTACACACACATCAGCTGTGTTAATGCTAGTCATTGGGGAGATGACCTAGAAGTGGGTGTGTGTGGCCTTACACTAGTATTTTCCTTTATGCAGAGTTCATCTTTTTTTTTTTTAATACATTGCAGTTCTTTTTTGAGATAGGAACTATTTGGCCATTTTCTTTAAAAAGTCTATATGACCTAAATGATAGTTCATAGTATTACTACTGCAAAATTTTAAAAATGGTCAGTATTTTGCTTCCATTCTTGAGCTCTATGTTACTATGGAAATAAGGTTTTTTTTATTAAATTTATTTATTTTTTTCAGCATAACAGTATTCGTTGTTTTTGCACAACACCCAGTGCTCCATGCAATACGTGCCCTCCCTATTACCCACCACCTGGTTCCCCCAACCTCCCACCCCTGACCCTTCAAAACCCTCAGGTTGTTTTTCAGAGTCCATAGTCTCTTATGGTTTGCCTTGGAAATAATTTTTTTTAATCACAGTCACAGTATATCAGTGGATCAATGGTTTTTCAGATAAAGTATTGAATCACTAAGAAGTAAACTTGATATTTTAAAAATATATGATTTCATTTGGAAAGGAATATGTATATTTAGAAGGAACATGAGATTCTGAGCTATGGAAAATTTGTTAAGAACCTCATACAATTAGAGGTAAAACACAAGTTGTCTGTCAATGTATTTTACTTTGTGGGTACATATAAGATTTGATGCAAATATGTTTTATCAAGACTGCCATGTATGTCACTGCAGGAACATCAAAATAGTTGGATCCCAGTTCAGTCCATTGGGGATATTAGCCCAGATGATGGTTCATCATAAGATCATTCAGGACAAAGGACTTCTTTAGGCACTTGTTCAGGGGATTCTTAAACTATAGTCCAGACCAAAGGACTTATATTGATTCACAATGCCCGCCAAATGTGCCAGGCACTGGGCTAGGCGACACACCATGTGTATCTCATTTTGTCTTGCAACATTTTATTTTATGAAGGTAAACAGTTTGCTAAGGGTTGCAACCAGTTATGTGGAAGGATCAAGAATTGTCCGATTCCAAGGGTTCATGATTTTTCTTTTATACCACACCACATCAGAAGAGAAGAGCAGAACGAGGAAACAAACAGGAAAGAGCTTATTTTTTAGGCATTTGCCGGTGTGTGCTTCTGCATTTTTAAGTGAAGCTGGCCAGAGCTTTGGTGAGATTCTCATTGCAGTCAGTTACCAGGAGGAGGGAGAATCATTCCTTTACCTCTCAGTCCACGAGGCAGGGCTGAGCTGTACTGCCTTCAGATGTCCTTAGCATTCTCACTGCACCTGGACTGATGATTTGAAAAAACTGGGATGATTTATCCTCAGTGTTATTTCAATCTGTATATAATCTTTTTTATTGACATATTATATATTATTGATTTTAGGGGTACAGGTCTGTGATTCAGTCTTACATAATTCACAGTGCTCACCATAGCACAGACCTTCCTCAATGTCCATCACCCAGCCACCCCATCCCTCCCATCTCCCTCCCCTCCAGCAACCTTCAGTTTGTTTCCTGAGACTAAGAGTCTCTTATGGTTTGTTTCCCTCTCTGTTTCATCTTGTTTCATTTTTCCCTCCCTTCCCCTATGACCCTCTGTCTTCTTTCTCAAATTCCTCATATGTGAGATCATATGATAATTGTCTTTCTCTGACTGACTTATTTCGCTTAGCGTAATACCTCTAGTTCCATCCATGTCATTGCAAATGGCACGATTTCAGGGTTTTTTGATGCCTGCATAGCATTCCATTGCTGTATATAATCTGTTAAATGAAAGTGATGCAAACATCTATTATTGTTCATTACATGCAAGTCTGTATCTCATCCATTATTCCTGGGATATTTCCTACCTACCTTGTGTGGGGGTGGACGTGGGTGTGTATGTATGTCAGCAATGACACTCTCAACAGACCCTTTGGTGGAGTGTGACAAACCAGAATTAGATAATAGTAAGTCCTACAGGTCTCAGTTTGGGAGAAGAATCCTCCTGTTTATGCAACCTGAAGCATTTATAAATGGGAGTTTGTTTTTAAGAAATCAATTGAAAGGTTATGTTCATAGATTTAGTATTACTGGGGAGAGTATGTCAAAAGGTTTCAGGGTATTTTTAGGTTGTGGGTCCTATACTATCACTGGTTCTTAAAGATGATTTTGCTTGTAATCTTGGAGGGTACCAAAAATATTAAATTTTAGCATTTTGACACACACATGTACACACAATTGTAAGTAAAATACTTTGCTGCATTCGCTCTTCTTAAACATCTAACTATTGGACAAATTTACTACAGGAAGAGAGACCATGACTCATGCTTGAATCATCATAGACTTTGATCGCTAAAGTGAGGAACTATAAAATCTCCTTTACTCAGACTCAAGGAGAAAATGATTGGATTATCCCGTGACGTCTTCATTAGGCATTTTATAGTGTGGAGGGGATCATAACAATGGATTCACCTAATTCAGTTTTCTAACAATGAATATTCTCAAATAGGAAGGTGTTTCCCCTAGTGATTGTCTTCCCATGGTTAGCGTAGGGGAGAGGAACATGAAATACAGAACTCCTAATAGCTCTTCAGTGTTGGGCTTGCACACCCTCCTGGCTGCCAAACTGGCTTTTTTGATTCATCAAACATCGCCTGGCGCTTCCAGTGATTTTCATCCTAAACTTTCGGCTGGCTCATCACAGAAGGAGAGGGAGAAAACAAAGCAGCATGCGTGAGGCTGAAACGGACCGGTTTCCTTTGGTTTGGCTTTGCTAGAACAGCCTATATCCTCATATTTCAACCTCATTGTATGGGTCTTCTCAAAACACAGCATGGTGAGGTTCTCTGAGGACTGCTCGAATATAGTTCAGTTTGCTTGACCTTAGGTCCTAAGGGTTTGCCCTTGAAAGTATATGGGAAAAATAATATAGCTCTGATCACATAGAGTCTCACAGATTTTCATGGGAAAGAGTTAGAAGATGCATAATAATACCTTCTTGAATTTATACTTTGCTTTTAAAACAGTTTAATTCCCTGAGACTGGATCGCCTAATCCATGACCCGCAGCTACCTACAGGGAACTATGTGCTAGCACGCTCAGGACCATCGAAGAGAATCATCAAGATGTACCATACTCTAGTAGCTCTTAATCTAACCCCGGAATTCATAATATTACTGTTAAGGAGATAGAAAATATCAAGACTCTGTAAACGAGAACGTATCATAATAACAGTTATTTGCAAGGTGCTGTGGCAAGCGGACTGCTCCCTCCGCACGGTGTTGATGGAGCGCGTCTCTGACACGCAAGCTGTAGGTGCTCCCCTGCTCTTCAGTGGCCCCCGAGCAGAAGGCAGCCCACAGGCATGCTGGCCTTTCCACCACAGCTCATGCATCTAACCCAGATCTGTGTCCTGTACAACATGGGCCGGGTATTGTCATTATGGAGGGATGTGATCCCTGGTCATGGCAAATACAGTTTAGGGGTGTGGAAAGCATGGTGGGGTTTCCTTATTTACATTGAGGATGCAGTCTCTAATCCCTGCAGACACCCACACAGGTCCCACATTTTACAAAAGGGACCGTTTAGGTCAGGCAAAGGGAAGCAAGCACGTTAGTACTGCATTTATTCACTTATCACATATTTATTCTGTATCCTCTGTTCCAGGTACTGCTCTGTGTGCTGGGGACACAGGCGTGACCAGTAACTTCTCATGGGGCTTGTATTCTAGTGGTCACTCCTGAAAGTACTTCACATGACTTAACCCTTCCCTCCCATGAACACCTATGTGGAAGGTGCTGTATCCCCCTGTTATAGATGAGGAAGCAGGTCTTGAGAATTGCCGTAACGTGCAGAAATAGAATACACACCGTGCAATGCTTTCTTAATCATTTTACTATCCTGCCTGTGGATATTTGAAATGGAAATGGATGTTTGCAAGAAAAAGGAGGCAGGGAATTGAGAAGGTGGGAAAGAATTCACACTGCCCACCAAATGTGCCAGGCACTGGGCTAGGCGACACACCCTGTGTATCTCATTTTGTCTTGCAACATTTTTTTTTTCAAACAAAGGCTTTTTTTGTTTGTTTGTTTGTTTTTTTGTTTTTTGGAAAATTTTGTTTATTTCTTCAACACAGAGAAAGATCATAAGCAGGCAGAGAGGCAGGCACAGAGAGAGGGGAAAGCAGGCTCCCCGCTGAGCAGAGAGCCTGATGCGGTGCTCGATCCCCAGACCCTGAGATCATGACCCGAGCTGAAGGCAGAGGATTAACCCACTGAGCCACCCAGGCGCCCCACTGCAACATTTTATTTTATGAAGATAAACAGTTTGCAAGGGTTGCAACCAGTTACATAGAAGGATCAGAATTGTCCAATTCCAAGGGTTCATGATTTTTCCTGTATACCACACCATGTCAGAAGAGAACAGAATGAGGAAACAAACAGGAAAGAGCTTATTTTTCAAATTTGCTTCAAAAGTCTGTGGACAATTTTTTAAAATAATTTGTTCATTTGTTTCATTTGTTTGTAATTAAAATCATAATCACTTAACATCTTGAACCTTGTATCAGAGGTTACATAGTAGTTAATGAAATGAATAGGTATTTCTGCTTTTCAAAAAAAGTTCTTATGATATGTCCAACATGTGTTTGGGTAGGGTTTCTCACATCCTTTTTTATTTTTGAGAAAAAAAGAAAAACTGTGTGGCAATATTGTTTGAAAATTTTCACATCCTATTTCACAGAAGTTTTTGGTCTTCGAGAGTCCAGAACGTGAATTTAAAAAAAAAATGAAAAATTGATTAACCATATGCCAGACGATATTGTTTCATATTCAGAATTTCTCCCCATGGCACATCGGCACATAGTAAAACAGACTATGGCATCTTAGTTGGCATCTCATCTTGCCCCTGCTTGCTGATAGAAGACCTCAGCCCTCTGCTTACAGTCTCACTGTTTTTCCAGGGAACTTCCCTTTTCCAGATTGCTCAGCACATGCTGATAAGAAGGTCTGCTTCCCAACCCCGGCCCAGTACTTTCGGGGTGCCTTGATGTCCAGCACACCCCTCTAACCCTCCCCGGGCAGCTGGGTTGCTAGAGCCCTTCAAGTACTAAGCTGCTCGGGTTTCTGCTTTAAATGGAAAAACAAAAAACAAAAAACAAAACGCTTCCTGGTGGCCATCAAGGAAGTGCTATTTCTCTTTCACTGTCTTGACTAGGATATTAGTAAAAATGCTCTTTTGATTTTTTTTTTTTTTTTGGTGGTGGTGTTGTCGTTTTTCCTTTTACGTGTCCCAGATGAGAGCAGCAGGGCTGGTGCAGTAGATAAATCCAAGGAAGAGGCATCGTATGACTCAGAATCTCCTTTCATCACTGGTAACCGAGGCTTTACTCTTCATTCTGAGGTCCCTTTTCCATCAAAACAATTAACCTTCTCGGAGTTGCCCAGTCCTACTGCAAAAAAGCTTCTGGAGGGTCCACCCTGAGCATTCCCTATGCCCAAGTCAGTCTAATGTCCTTTTAGCTGCAAGTTGGGAGGCCCTACAACACGGCATGATACCTACTAGAAATGAAACACAAACATTGTTGTGTTTTATCTTTCCAACAGCCCCGTGAGGAATGAATATAATTCCCATGAGTCAGTTAAGGCTTCGTGTGATGGAGTAACTTGTCTGAGGATATGAAGAATAAATGTCAGAGATGAAACATTCGTGACTTCTGAATCCAGGTTCAAGGCTTTCCACTATATCGCAGTGTCTTCTGGTGAAGAAGAAGAAAACCAACCAACAAACTTTAATTTTTTCAAAAACATGAAAACCAGAAATTCTCATCCTATGCGTCATTGAATGATACATATAACAAATTATGTATTTCAGCAACCTGGAGATCCCGAGTTCAGGCAGAGTAGTATTTGATCGTGTTGTTAAGACAATTGTTCTCATTTTCATTTTTGGATTGTCAGTAGTGGCATGTGGTAGACAAGGCATCAGATTTGAAAGAAAACATTGGTTTGATTGATTTCAACTGTCAATCTGGAATGCAACTTTTAACCCACGGAGTCACAGTTGTTCTCCTAGGCCTCTGGATTATACAGTATAATTTCCTCTGCAAAATAGACCATTTACTGGGCGCCTGGGTGGCTCAGTGGATTAAGCCGCTGCCTTCGGCTCGGGTCATGATCTCAGGGTCCTGGGATCGAGCCCCGCATCGGGCTCTCTGCTCTGCAGGGAGCCTGCTTCCTCCTCTCTCTCTGCCTGCCTCTCTGCTTACTTCTGGTCTCTCTCTCTGTCAAATAAATAAATAAAATCTTAAAAAAAAAAAAAAAAAAAACTCCTGGTGAGTTCCCAGGAAAGAATTTAAAATAGACCATTTACTGCCAGATTTTTAAACTACAGATCTTAAAGAGTAGAAAGGATTTGAAAGGATTTTCCCACTTCCTTTTCAGTGACCAGTTAAAAATAAATTTGTATGGTAGGGTTATTGAATTCCATGAGCATTTGTATCTGAGTAAATTAAAAATTCATAGTACATTATTGTTAAAAAGACAGAGCCAAGAAAACCCAGTACCTGTCTCCCATTACACACTGTAGAGGAAGCCGAGTGTACCTCTTTGAGGGCTCACATACACATGCACACCACGTGGCCTGTCCAGACAAATGCTTTGTGTGGGTGGTCTCAGACAACATAACATAAACCACTTATTCAAATAAACCTGTTGGTTCCTAGACTCAGTCTGTGCCGGGTGGCTAAGCTAATAGCTAGATGTCTTAGGAGTTTTTTTTGATTATTCCCCAAATAATAACCTATTTGAATACTTGAATGATTTGAGTGTGGGAGACACTGTTGTAAAAATGTAAGAAGTTTTGTTAAAATGAGGTCAAGATCATAAACTTGATTTCAAAAATGAGAAATAGCACGTTATGGATTAAAAGTTTGCAAAGTACACTTCAACATATATAAACACACGTGTCATAAATGTATGTTGAAACTGGAAACCTACCTCCTCTTGCTTTTTATTCCTCCTCTGTGCTACTTAGTCACATGAAAATAGCTGGAGCTTCTCTGCTTAGTATTTCTGTTCTTTCCTGCTTTCCTCAGTTTCTAGAAAATATATACTTGGCAATTCTACTCCATAGGGAACATCTGCAGTAAAAACAACCTAATAGGTGTCTTCTTTCAGAAGCTAGAGGTTTTTGTATAAAGTTCATCATTTTGGGGCACCTGGGTATCTCAGTCAGTTAAGTGTCTGCCCTCTGCTCAGGTCATGATCTCAGAGTCCTAGGATCAAGCCCTGCTTCGGACTCTCTGCTCAGTGGGGAGCCTGCTTCTCCCCTTCCCTCTGCCTCTAATCCCTGCTCATGCTCTCTTTCTCTTGCTCACTCTCTCGAGTAAATAAATAAAATCTTTAAAAGATAAATAAAGTTCATCATCTTTTGTATAGACTCAAGTTCCTAGTGTGAACATTTGTGTAAACTACCTTAGACACTGAGGTTCCAATTATATAATAAAACATGTAACATGAATTCTAGGATCCTATATCATAACAGTTATAAGAATGAAAATTAAAACTCCATATTCATAAGGAGTTTTGAAGTTTAAAAGAGGTTCACATACATTTTCATATTAATGAAATTAATAATAGTAATCCCTGACATTTCATACATCCTGTTGTTATGAACTCCTTGTCAAATGCTTTATTATTCTTATTTCGTGAAAGAGCACCATTTCATTAATATTTCAAGATCACAGGTGGAAAAAGTGTATACATATGTGTATGCATATATATTTGTGTGTATATGAATATATAAAGATACGTGTTATATACATATATATGATATAAAATACCTTCAAATGAACAAACATCCAGAATTCTACTGTAGTATAGTTTATCTTTCTTTGTTTTATAAAATTCTTCCAACACAGGTCATGGGTGATTTAATAAATGTTCAACTCCATAATATCATTTGACAGAAATGAAATGAATTCAGAGGGAGCATAAGTAATTTTCTCATTTTTGCACACAGGGAAAACAATGCAATTTAGATTGCATTCACATACCAAGCAAATGTGTTTACCTAGCCTCCTGACTAGATATATAATGATATAAAAATTATTAATTAAGTGTAATAGAGCAAAGGCAGTTTATATATATACATCCTTTTATAGTCACCTAGAGATGGCAACTAGCCACCAAAATTCAGGACTGCCCTGCCATAGTACCGAGTAGGAGTTGGGAAGTCACTGCTGGGCTAGGCATCGTAGCTCCCTTTATGTTTACATTAAATGTGGGAGTAGGTCTTACCGGTAGAACACGGACAGAAGCACAGTCCAAGAGTTTTCTCTGAGCTTTCTTCCCCTTCTGCCAGCTCAGACAGAGGAAAGTAAGGCCCGAGAGATAGAAGGGTCATAAAATGGAAGTTGCCTGAGTTTTTGGATCATGATGTGAAGGAAAGTGACCTGCCAGGAACAAGCAGATCACACACGTGTCCACATGAGATAAATGTCTGCGGCCACCACTGAGAGTGTGGGGTTCATTAGAACAGCTGATATTCTCTTCCCAGTACAGAATTAAACCTACATTTCCATAAGGAACTAATATCATTATATGATAACTAAAAGTAAGCTCTAAATAAATTTTAAATTATGAAATTTAGAAAGTGAATTACTTAAGAAGTTATAAATACTGCATAAACTAAACATGTGTTTCCTTTTTTTAAACGATGATGTAGAAAAAGGTTACTTTTTACTGAAAGCATTTATAATGAATTCTGTAGTTACACAGATATCTCACTTTTTAAAGAAATAATAGATAACAAGGATACTTTTTTTGAGAGAGAGAGAGAGAGAAAGCGGGAGTGTGTGCTTGAGCAGGGGAACAGGAATGGGGTGCGGAAGGAGAGAGAGAATCTGAGGCCGTGTCTTTCTGAGCATGGAGCCTGGTGAAGGGCTCAGCTCACAAACCTGAGACCCAACCTGAGCTGAAATCAAGGATCCTTTGTTTAGCCTGCTGGGCCACCCAGGCACCCCCACAAGGATATTTTTCTGATAGCTTTCTAATTCTGTAACTTCCTAATTAAGTATGCAAATACTATATCACTTTGCACAGAATAAACTGTACAGCCTATGGCCAGCAAAACCAGAGAAGTGACCTTAAAGCAAACTGGAATTTGGGGAAATCTCTGTCCCATTTAAACAATGATCTCGGCCTGTCTCTGTGTGCAGATTTGTGTCACACCCGTCTGCTTGTATATTCCTGATCATGGTGACAGAGGCTAGGATCGGGAGGTAGAAGTCTGTTGAACCACTTCCTGTCAGTGAGAATTAAGCAATTAACTTCACCTCCCCAAGACTCAGTTTCTTCCTTTGGATTTTTATGAAAACAAGATAATACACATGAAAGTATCTTTTTATCTGAAAAATTTAAAATTTCCTATGTTATTTGTTGTCATTATCTATTGGGTTTTATAATAAAAAGTTGGTAAAAACCCACAGGAAAAGTTTGACTTAAATTCAGCAGAAATTCACTTTTTGCAGTAGTGTCTTAATATGTGTATATTTTAAAATATTTCTGTTTTTCTCTGCCCTTTTAGTTCCCTTGCAATGGGTTAAAAAAAAAAAAAAAAGGAAAATTAGTCATCAGGGTTGACCCACACAATTCACTCTTGTAGGTCAAGATGGAGACATGTTAATGGAGAAAAGATATCATTTATTTACAAACACTTTAGCTAACTGAAGTGACTCTACTTGTATTCAACTGAACTTAGAGCTTCTAGAGGTCACTGTGTATAGGGGAAAATTTCAGTAATCATCAGAATTAATCATACTGACGCCTGTTTGTCTGATATGTTTTAGAATATTGTGGGAAGCTAGCAGCAGTGAAATTTGGCAAATAATTTGGAATGTGTGTGTGTTTTATAAAATGTGGCTTAGATTTGTAGTTAAGCTGTGGTCCAAACCTCATTTTCTGGAGTTCTGGGAAAACCAAGTTTTCAAATACAAGAGATGCTGAACATCAATTTTCAAAATTTAATATTCACATATGTTGTGAAATTTTAGAAAATTTTCAATTAAAGAATTACTGTGCCAGGTAGTTCCTGAGAGGTGGGATTCGATACCAGAATTTGGATAGAAGAGCGGTATTTTTACATGCTCTGTGTAAATCTACGTGATCTGACATAAGAATTGAGCATTCCTTTAAGTCTTATATATGAGAACACTTCAGGTCGGATAGTACGTGTGTCTTCAGAAACTGGAAGATAAAATGAAGATTTTAAAGCATAGAGAACAGTACAGAATTTCTATATTTACTAAGATAAAGGTATAGTCTCCTGGGGATAGGAACAAATGATATTAGGTGGGTGGTCATCGATGGAAATCACGAAGATTATGGTACAGCGAGTTTTCATTTGAACAGCTATTTAAGATACAAATGTGAATCTGTCGTATTTCAATTAAGTAAGAAAACAAAGAAGTCTCAAACATTCCATGAATGAGGACAGTTGCATGGCATCTCTCTGTGTGGGGGCTCTAGAGTGAAGTAGTAAAGTTCAATACACCAAAGAGACAACCTTTTGGAAGAAAAATTTTGGATAATTAGTGCTAAGAATCTTACAATAACATCTGTATATTTCATAGCACTTGCCAGATCCTTACTTAAAAGGTCTATTATTTTCAAGTGATTTTTTTTGTCTTCTTTTATGAAAATGCAGGGAACAGCAGTTTACCGCTCTTGTTCCTAGCCACCCCAGGGCAACCCAAGGCTTGCGTGGACTCCAGTAGGAAACAGACGCTCAGCTATCGGGTAATTTGAAGTTCATTTAGCCCTAACTAGTTTCCCTTTGTCTAAATGTTTCTTTTATCCTTATTATTAGATCCCATTTTTTAGACTTTTAATATTGTTTATGGCTGTGGTCTAAGTTTTCTTCATATTCTCCAATTTTCTTGTAAATTGTGCAGCCTAGAACTGAACAGAGATTTCTGTTAGTCTCTTTGGTAAAGGTTTGCTTTTGTTTTAATTTTTTGTTTTGTTTTGTTTTGTTAATAGTTATGTGGGTATCCAAATAACTGGATCATGATTTTTTAAAAACTTTTCATTGAAAGCAGGAAGTTATGGCATTCTATGGGTAACCCAATGCCAATATGTGGGACTTTAGTATAATTTACTCTTCTGGATGCAAAAATGAAATATTATTTTCTCCCAATTATATTAAGTAAGTGACAGATTGATTTGGATAGTAACTTATTCAAACGTTCTCAAAGACTATTTACTGACCATTTTTTTCATGTGAGAAGTTTCCTTTTCTAAAAGCGTTATAATATAGTTCGATTGAACAATTTGTTAAGAAGTAAAAACAGAATTTACTAGTGGAAACAGCATACCTGTCATCTGTGTTTCAGTTTGAATCACTGACTTCTATTGATGATGTTCTTGTGAGCGGTGGCGTGTCCTGCTATAGAAACAGGCAACTCAGTTCTTGGGGACATATTTTTCAGAGCTCAAAAGTATTCAATTTCTAAATTATGTTAACATTTCTACCATATATACAAAAATTTGTTCCTTGACTCTAAAGCAGGGCTTTTTAAGTCTTGTATGAAATGATACTGCCTTGAGGGAAAAGGAAAACAGAAATGGGAGAGGTCGGAGTTGAATTTGAGTAGTATAATTATTTGCCACCCCTTCTTACTATAAACCATTATTCATTTCCAAGAATAACAGATATTTCTAAAAGAAGATGTTTTCACATCTTGCAATGATGAATACTTAAAATGTACTCTTTTTAAACTTTTTTAAAGACCAACACAATGGGGGCACCTGGGTGGCTCAGTGGGTTAAAGCCTCTGCCTTGGGCTCAGGTCATGATCCCAGGGTCCTGGGATTGAACCCCACATCAGGCTCTCTTCTCGGCAGGGAGCCTGCTTCCCTTCCTCTCTCTCTGCCTGCCTCTCTGCCTGCTTGTGATCTCTGTCTGTCAAATAAATAAATAAAATCTTTAAAAAAAAAAAAAGACCAACACAATGGTATATTCTAATTAAAAGAATTTGGATTCTAAAGATCTACCTATGCTTACTACACAGGAATAATTCTAGAGAATAGGAAATTAATTTTCATAACTACTGTCCTGCTCAGACAGTAAAGCCTGAGTAAAGCATTAGAGTAAAACTTCATGTCTTTTGCATCAACTTCATGTAACTATGCGGCACTCTTATATGTTTGGAAGATGTGAACATTGTGAGTTCTACCTTACATTTCAAAGATTTTGGGGATATTCTTTATAGGAGAACATCTGTAGTTGGAATGCCCCAGGAATGATATTTTGCGAGACCTGTTAAGGCTATCAGAGGCCCTGAGGATCAATTTAGATTTCCACTGGTGCTCACTTATTATAAGAAGTTTTGTCACCTGGATACATGTATTTCAGATCACATTTAGATTTAACAGCTCTGTATGTGAATCTGTTTCAAGCATACATCTATTAGGTCCGGTTCTTACTAGAACATTGTCTGAAAATTGCTTAGAAACTATTTGGAAAAAACTTTAAAAAAGAAAACGAAAATTTGCTCACACAGTCATTCATCCACCAAGGATATTGTTTAGTGCTGAGAAGGCATGAAAATCATGCATTTTCATGATTAAGCATTCCATCGGTGCCAAGAGAAGAAAAATGACATTAATTTTTTCCATATTTATAGAAAATTGGAATTGATGACACTGATTCAATGTGTTTCTCATGAAGATAAATTTCTTGATCTGTCCAATAGTTGTCAGGTGGCAAAATCAGGATTAGAATTGCAGTGCCTCACTGTTAGGCTACATTGTATGCTTTTGTGCAGATTTCAGATAAAAATCGGATTTTAAAAAATGGTGACAATTACCAATTTTTGGACAAAATAATTTTTCTTCTTTTTTGATTCACCTAAGGTTAATAGATATAAAGGCCAATAAATGTCAACCAAAATTTTTCTTATTAAAAAGGAAAGAGGTGCTTGAGTGGCTCAGTCAGTTAGGTATCTGCCTCCAGCTCGGGTCATGATCCCAGGGTCCTAAGATCCAGACCTGCGCACTTGTCCTGGGCTCCCTGCTCAGTGCGGAGTCTGCTTCTCCCTCTGCCTCTGAGCCCTTTGTGCTCCCTCTTTGTCTCTTGCTCAAGTGCGCACGCTCTCTCTCTCTCCAATAAATAAATAAAATCTTAAAAAAAAAATAAAGAGGAAAAACTGATTTCTGTATCTATTTGTCTCCAAGCCCTGTTATTTCTTTCTTTGACACATCACTTGAATAGTATACAATCCTCTGCCAGATTTGCTCTCAGATTCAGACTTAATTTCTTGTTCAGTCTTTCATGGTGATGTTCTGACTGTTCTCCCTCCTCTAATCCCTGACCAGTCATCTTGTGAACCACTTCTTCAAGGTTTCTTCCTTTCTTTCTCTTCTTTCCTTCCTCCTTCCTTCCTCCCTTCCTCCCTTCCTTCCTTCCTTCCGTCTTCCCTCCCTCTCTCCTTCTCTCTCCCTCTCTTTCTTTTCTTTACTTTCTTCTATCTTTCTTTGTTTCCCATTTGAAATCACAGTTCTTTACTTCACCAATATTTTCAATATATTTCAATATATTTTCCACTTCCATAATTTTGTCATTTCAATCATGTTACATAAATGGAATCATAGAACATGTAACGTTTTAGAATTTTTTTCACTCATCATCCTCTGCAGATTTATCCAAGTTGTTGCATGTACTCATAGTTTATTTCTGTTACTGATGAGTAGCATTCCATACAGTTTGTTTAATCACTTACCCATTGAAGGATGTCTGGGTTGTTTCCAGCTTGGGGGTATTACAAATAATGCTACTCTTGACATTTGTGTACAGGTTTCTATGTGAACATGTCTTCACTTCTCTGGGATAAGTGCCCAGAAGTGTAGTTCTGTGTCATATGGTAGTTGCATGTTTATTTATTTATTTTTTTTAAGAAACTGTGAAGTTGTTTTCCAGAATGTCTGTACTATTTTACATTCCTACCAAAAATGTATGAGTGTTTCAATTTCTCTGTATCCTCCCCAGTACTTAAGGTTGTAGGTACATTTTTAAAATTTTATTCATTCTGCTGATACATAATGATCTCTCACTGCAGTTTTAATTAATACTACCCTGGTGGTTAATGATGTTGATCACTTTTTTATGTGATTTCTTGCCATCTCTACATTCCCTTTGGTGAAATATCCATTTTTGCCAATTTTTTAATTGTATTTTTGGGGGTTTTTTTTGGTTTTTACATTGTGAGAGTTCTTTACATACGATAGATACTATTCCTTCTGTTTACATAAGGTTTGCAAATATTATCCTTCAGCCTCTACCTGATTTTTTCATATTCTTAACAGGATCCTATGCAAAACAAATATTTTTAATGTTGATAAAGTTCAATTTTTTTCTTTTGTTCTTTTCTGGATAATGCTTTTGTTTTCAAGTTTAAAAACTCCTAGTCCAAAGATTGTCTGTAATTTTTCAAAAATTTTCATAATATTTCAGTTTTACATTTAAGTCTGTGAACCCTTTTAAATTAACTTCTACCTAAAGTGTAAGGTTTTAGTTCAAAGTTCATTTGTTTACCAGTCTCATGGATGCTGGGTAGATCCAATGCTGTTTTTAGAAAAAGCTCTCCTTTCTTCATTCAATTTATTTGGCACTTTTGTCATAAAGTTTAGTGTATTTGAGTAAGTTATTGGGTAATATTGAGTTTAAGTCATTGGGTCTATTTGAGTAAGTTTCTTTGGTTTCTTTCATTAGCAGTTGGTAGTATTTACAGCATGGAAGTTTTGTACATATTTTGATAAAATAGCACTGAACTTTTTTATTTTCTTAAGTGATTATAAATGACATTATATTGTAAATTTCTACTTCCATGTGTTCATTGCAGGTATATAGAAATGCAACAGATTTTTTCCTATGATTACTTTGTATTTTGTGACCTTGTGACTTTGTGACCTTGCCGAACTTGCTTTTTAGTTCTAGGAGGTTCTTGTTTGTTTGCTTGTTTTTGCTTTTTTCATATTCCTTGGGATTGTCTATGTAGGTCATTATGCCATTTGCATGTGATACATTTTTAGACTTTCTTTCTAATCTCTATGATTTTATTTCCTTTTCTTGCCTTATCACAATGCTAGAAATTTCAGCACTATGTTACACAAGACTTGTGAGTACAGATATTCTTGCCATGTTCCTAATCTTATAGATAAAGCCTTCAGTATTTCACCTTAATCACAATTTTAGTTGCAGGTTTTTTTGTATGTGCTATTTATCAGTTTAAAGAAGTTCCCCTTAATTTTTTTTTTTTGAGAACTTTTATCATGAGTGGGTGATGAATTTTTTTAAATTATTTTTCTTCATAGATTGATATAATCATGTAATTTTTCTTTTTTGGCTTGTTAATATGTAGATTATAATAATTGGTTTTCAGATATTAAACCAGGCTTAAAACTCAGTTGGTTATGTTGTATAGTTTGTTTTACACATTGCTGAATTCTATTTGCTAATATTTGTTAAAGGTTTTGCATCTATATTCATGAGGGCATTGGTCTGAGGGTTTTGTTTTGTTGTGTTTGGTACTATCTTTGTCCTCAGTATTAGGGTAATGCTAGCCTCATAAAATGAATCCTGAAGTGTTTTTTTCTTTTCTGCTTTCTCTAAGAGATTGTACATAACTAATGTTAATTTTTGTTGGAAAATTTGATAGAATTCTGCAGAGAAACTGGTCTAAAGATTACTTTTTTTGGAGAACTTCTAAATTATGAATTCAGTTTACTTAATTATTATAGGTCTATTCATATTATCTATTTCACATTGGATGAATTGTGATAGTTCTATGTTTTTGAGGAACATAAGTTGTCAAACTTAGCAATGTTGTCAAATTTAGTTATGCAATCTTGCTTACAGTATTCATTTATCCTTTTGATATCCACAAGGTCTGTTTAATAACTGATATTGGCCATTTGAATTACCTGTTTTCTGCTTTATAGTCTTTCTGAAGGTTAATTAATTTTACTGATCTTTTAAAGAAGCAATTCTTTGTTTCATTAATTTTCTCTATTGTTTTTCAGTTTCAATTGTGTTGTTTTCTGCTCTTTATTATTTTCTTCCTTATACTTGCTTTGGGTTATCTTTGTTTTTCTTCTTCTAGGTTCTTGAAATGGGAACTTGAATTATTAATATGAAACATTTCCTCTTTTCTTATCTAAGGACTATAAATTTAGCGTTAAAATTTTCCTCTGACCCCTGCTTTACCTATGTTTCCCAAATTTTGCTATAGTTTCCTTTTCATTCAGATAAATACATTATATTTTTTCTTTTTGACCAATGAGTTATTTAAAATATATTACTCAGTTACCAAGTGCTTAGGGATTTTTTGTTTTCTTTCTATTATTGATTTATAATTTGATGCCATTGTGGTCAGAGAACATACTTCCTGTGGTTTGAGTTGTTTTAAATTTGTTAGTTTTTTTATGACCTAGGATATGGTCTATCATGATATACATTCCATGGGTGCTTAAAAATAATGTGTATTCTGTTCCTGTTACATGAAATATTCTAAAAATGTTTTATAGACATTTTGTTGTTATTGATGATGGTGTTGTTCAGTTGTTATCTACCCTTGCTGATTTTCTTACCCTTTTCTTACCCTTTCTGATTGTCCTATTAGTTGTTGAGATTGGGGTGTTGAAGTCTCCAACTATAAGGGTGGATTTGGATATTTCCCCTTTTGGTTGTATTGGTTTTTGTTTCATATATTTTGCATCTTCATTGTTTGGTGTATATATTTATGATGCATATGTCTTCTTGGTAGATGTATAATGATACAGTATCTCTCTCTGTCTCTGGTAATTTTTGCTTTGAAGTCTACTTTATCTAATATTAGCATAACTACAACAACTTGCTTTCTTTTTTCTTTTAGTTTAATTTAATTTAATTTTTTTTAGTGTTCCAAAATTCATTGTTTATTCACCACACCCAGTGCTCCGTGCAAAATGTGCCAACCTTAATACCCACCACCAGGCTCACCCAACCCCTCCCCCCTCCCAAACCCTCAGTTTTTCAGAGTCCACAGTCTCTCATGGTTTTTTTCTTTTAATTTTTTTATTTTTTAATTAAAATATAATGTATTATTAGCCCCAGAGGTACAGGTCTGTGAATCGCCAGGTTTACACACTTCACAGCACACACCATAGCATATACCATCCCCAATGTCCATAACCCCACCACCTTCTCCCTACCCCCCCTCCCCCTGGAAACCCTTTTTGTTTTGTGAGATTAAGAGTCTCTTATGGTTTGTCTCCCTCCTGATCCCATCTTGTTTCATTTATTCTTTTCCTACCCCCTAAGCCCCCCACATTGCATCTCCACTTCCTCATATCAGGGAGATCATTTTATAGTTGTCTTTCTCCAATCGACTTATTTCGCTAAGCATGATTCCCTCTAGTTCCATCCACGTCATTGAAAATGGCAATATTTCATTTCTTTTGATGGCTGCATAGAATTCCATTGTGTGTGTGTATATATATATATATATATATATATATATATATGTGTGTGTGTATACATATATATGTGTGTATATATATATATGTATATATATGTGTGTGTATACATATATATGTGTGTATATATATATATGTATATATATATGTGTGTATACATATATATGTGTATACATATATATATGTATATATATATGTGTGTATACACATATATATGTGTATATATATATATATATATATATACACACACACACACACACACACACACACACACATATACCATATCTTCTTTATCCATTCATCTGTTGATGGACATCTAAGTTCTTTCCATAGTTTGGCTATTGTGGACATTGCTGCTATAAACATTCAGGTGCACGTGCTACATTTGTATCTTTGATCACTACATTTGTATCTTTAGGGTAAATATGCAGTAGTGCAATTGCTGGGTTGTAGGGTAGCTCTACTTTCAACTTTTTGAGGAAACTCCATGCTGTTTTCAAGTGGTTGCACCAGCTTGCATTCCCATCAACAGTGTAAGAGGGTTCCCCTTTCTCTGAATCCTCGCCAGCATCTGTCATTTCCTGACTTGTTAATTTTAGCCATTCTGACTGCTGTGAGGTGATATCTCATTGTGGTTTTGATTTGTATTTCCCTGATGCTGAGTGGAGCACTTTTTCATGTGTCTGTTGGCCATCTGGATGTCTTCTTTGCAGAAATGTCTGTTCATGTCCTCTGCCCATTTCTTGATTGGATTATTTGTTCTTTGAGTGTTGAGTTTGATAAATTCTTTATAGATTTTAGATACTAGCCCTTTATCTGATATGTCGTTTGCAAATATCTTCTCCCATTCTGTCAGTTGTCTTTTGGTTTTGTTAACTGTTTCCTTTGCTGTGCAAAAGCTTTTGATCTTGATGAAGTCCCAATAGTTCATTTTTGCCCTTGCTTCCCTTTCCTTTGATGATATTCCTAGGAAGAAGTTGCTGTGGCTGAGGTTGAAGAGGTTGCTGCCTGTGTTCTCCTCAAGGATTTTGATGGCTTCCTTTCTCACATCATGGTCCTTCATCCATTTGGACTCTATTTTCATGTGTGGTGTAAAGAAAGTTTCATTTTTCTGCATATGGCTGTCCAATTTTCCCAACACCATTTGTTGAAGAGGCTGTCTTTTTTCCAATGGACATTCTTTCCTGCTTTGTCGAAGATTAGTTGACCATAGAGTTGAGGGTCTATTTCTGGGCTCTCTATTCTGTTCCATTGATCTATGTGTCTGTTTTTGTGCCAGTACCATACTGTCTTGATGATGACAGCTTTGTAATAGAGCTTGAAGTCTGGAATTTTGATGCCACCAACTTTGGCTTTCTTTTTCAGTATTCTTCTGGCTATTCGTCTCTCATGGTTTTTAAGATTTATTTTATTTATTTGTTTGAGAGACAGAGGAAGAGAGTGCAATTGAGGGGGAGGGGCAAAGGGAGAAATTCCCAAGCAACCTCCTTGCTGAGCATGTAGCATGACATGGAGCTCAATCCCATGACCCTGAGATCATGACCTGAGCTGAAATCAAGAGTTGGCTGTTTAGCAGACTAAGCTACCCAGGTACACATACAACTTTGTTTTGATTAATATTTGCATGATATATCTTCTCTAACGTTTTCATTTAATCTGCTTATATCATTTTATTTGAAGATAAATGAAGAAAGCATATTAGGTCATGATTTTAAATATACTTTGCTAGGGTATCTTCTGATTAATGTATTTAGACCACTTTTGTTTAATGTAAATTTCAGTATATTAGGACTTAAGTCAGCCGTATTATTTTTCTTTTCTCTTTGTTCTATTTGTTCTCATTTTATTCCTGTTTCCCTTTTCTTGTCTTCCTATGGGTTACTTAAACATTTTCTATATTTACATAATGATTTATATATCACATTTTAAGTTAACATCATTGTGTAGTTTTTTTAAATGATTGCTCTAAGAATTACATTATACATATAACACTCAGCACATGCTAATGGTGTTGTTATTTTACTAGTTTGAGTGAAGTTTGAGAGCTTGCTTTTCTTTACCATTCTCCATTTATAGTGTAATTGTCTTAAACATTTCTTCTATGTATCTGTAGAACCACAAAAAACAATTACAACTTTTTTGCCTCATTTGTCAAACATAATTTAGTATTTTATCTATGTTTTTGCACACTATGCTCTATTTCCCTTCCTGATGTCCCAAGGTTCTTTCTTATTTTTTTTTCCTCTCTTTCTCTTTAGAGGACCTTCCATAGCCATTCTTTTAGGAATAAAGTCTCTTGGCATTCCTTTATTTCAAAAATCTTGATTTCCTCTTTATTTCTGAAACATTATTTTTATTGGGTATTGGATTCTAGCTTGATCTTTTCTTTCAGTACTTGAAAACTAGGACTACTTTTTTCTGGCCTCCATGGTTTCTGATGAGAAATTTGCTATCATTCAATATTTTGCCTCTATGTAGAATTCTTTCTTATTTCCTTAAAAAGTTTTTCTTGTTGTTGTCCTTTGGTCTTCCAAAGTTTGACTATGGTATGTTTCATCATGGATTTCCTATGGGTTACTTAAACACTTAAACATAAATACTTATGGATTTCTATGGATTTACCCTGTTTTCAGTTCACTCAGCTTCATTTCATATGCTTATGCCTTTTTGCCAAATTTGGGAAGTTTTCAGCTTTGATTTGGTATCAATTATTTTTTCAGTTCTCTCTTTTTCACCCCTATTTTCAAGGGTTCCAGTAGCATGAAAGTTAGATATTTTATTATAGCTCCACAGGTCCCTGAGGCTCTATTAATTTTTTAAAAAGATTTTATTTATTTATTTGACACAGAGAGAGAGATTACAAGAAGACAGAGAGGCAGGCAGAGGGGAGGGGGAAGCAGGCTCCCTGCTGAGCAGGGAGCCCAATGCAGGGCTTGATCCCAGGACCCTGAGATCATGACCTGAGCCAAAGGCAGAGGCTTAACCCACTGAGCTACCCAGGCACCCCATCTATTAATATTTTTTAAGTCTATCTTTTTTCTATTGTTTCTAACTGGGTAATTTTTATTGTTCCTTTTTCCAGTTCACTGATTCTTTCCTCTGTCCCTTTCATCCTGTTGTTGAACCCATTCCTTAAGTTTTAATATGTTTAAATATTGTATTTTTTTAATTATAAATTTTCATTTGGTTCTCCTTTTTACCTTCTACTTCTTGAATGAGATTTTCTATTCCTTTTGACATTTCTATTTTTTCAGTTGTTGCAAATGTGTTTATAATTGCTTTTTAGATCATTTTATGGTTGTCTCTTTATAATCTTTATCAGATAATTATATCTCTGTTACTTCAGTGCTGCTATCTATTACTTGTCTCTTTTTATTAAGTTTGAGATTTTCCTGGTTTTTGATATGATGAATGACTTTCTACTGAGACCTGAAAATTTTGGAGACTGCACTATAAGATGTTGAATCTTATTTAAACCTTCAATTTTATTTTAGCTGGTTTTCTGTGGCCTTCCCCAAAGTAGGCAAAGTTGGGGAGGACACCTTATTACTGCCAAATGTGGGTAGAAATCCATGCTTCCTATTTGGCCGCCATTGACATCTGAGAAGGGAAGATTTCATGTGACTTGAAGGTCAGAATGGGATTTTTGACTTCTCACTAGACCTTCACTCCTACATCCCATGTTAGTATGTATAGGAGTAACTGCTTACTGTAGGGCCTCCACTGATATTACAGAAGGGAGAAATGGCCTCTTTACTACTGGGTAGTGGTAAAAGTTCTCTCTCTCCATTTGGCCTTCTCTGACATCATTCTGGTGGTCAGATATTGGTGGAAGTCTAGCCAACTCACTCAGCTTTTTGTTGGTGTTGGTATGGGTAAAGCCATGTTTTTTTGCTTTTGTTTTGTTTTTTTCCTGTGGTATTTGCCTGAAGTAAAGTAGTTCTTATCTAAAATGTATTTTTGGTTTGTTTGTTGGTTGGTTGGTTTTGTCTGTGTCTGGTCATATTTCCAAGTTACCAGCTTCTTTAACCACAGTGTGGGATATATGAGGCCCAGGGAAAATCCAGGGAACTCACCACCATATCATAATATAACTCCTTAAGTCCCAGATCCTTGGCCAGTCTGCCTTCTTTTCTTCTTGCAGAGTTTTTTAATGATTGCTTTGTATATAAAGTCCAGGGTTTTTAGTTGTAATTAGGAGGAAAAGTAGACAAAATACCTTTATCTTCTCAGAAGCAGAACCTAGAACTTGCATATTTTTCTGAAAGATTTTATTTATTTATCTATTTGAGAGAGAGTGTGTGTGTGAGAGAGAGCATGAGAGATAGAGCACGGTGGGGGAAAGGGGTAGATGGATAAGTCGACTCCCCAGCAAGCAGGGAGCCCAATGTGGGATTTGATCTCAAGACCCTGGGATCATGACCTGAACTGAAGGCAAACACTTAACCGACTGAGCCCTAACTTGCATATTTTTTTAAGATTTTATTTATTTATTTGGGAGACAGAGAGAAAGAGACCAGGAGCTGGGAGAGGGACAGAGGGAGAAGCAGGCTCGGATCATAACCTGAGTTGAAGTCAGACACTTAACCCATTAAACTACCCAGGCACCCCTAGAAAGTATATATTTAACCACTAGAAAACCCTGCCAGCACACCAAAGAGTGAATTGCTGCTTAATTTGAAATGCAGTACAATCTTCTGAATCTCTAAAACTGAGTTATTTATTCCAGGACTAAATGATTTTATTTAACAAATTACATTAAAACAGAATGCAACACCGGTGCCCATATCATAGTGGGTTCCGAAGAATAGAAGTGTTGTTTTCTTCCTCTGATACAATGCAAACATATCCAAGAATTCTGCTATAAAAGATGAATGAATGGTGCTAAGAATGAAGAAAAATTATTATATTTTAATTTGCTTATGAAACTGGTGATGTTTTACTATTGAGATGATGATGAGACATTTCTGACAGCAAATGAATTAGGGGGTAAAAAAAAAATCACAATGTTTTCTGACCTGTTTAGACAGGAGTGCTTGTTTTGTTCTTTAATCAACACGTAAACACCAAAAATATCACAAAGTTCATAATTAACTAGACAGCTATTTGTCAATCATTTTTGTAGCAACACAAACAAAAACATGTAGAACGAAATAGTTATGAAAGAATAGTCAAGATATCTTTAGGAATTTTGCCAAAATCTAAACCCTAGAGTGTAGGCCAATTTTTATCCAAAATTTTGAAGGTTGGAAGATTTCTAGGATAAAAAAAGTTACTCTTAAATAAATTAATTATTGAAATCCTGTTCCCCTTCTTCATTTAAAAATTCTGCCAAGTAAAATGAAGTATAATAAAATTATCTATTATATCTCTAATTTTGTGCTTATCACTTCAGTTTTGCCAAATTGTGAAGCTGATTTATGACATTCAGCAAAACTGTGCCCATTTTGGAGATTTTACTAGTACTTTTCAAGAAAAAATTTGTATTTTCATACTTCCCATAAGGTAGAGTTATTCAAAGCGCGGCTTGTATACTTGTGCCACGTCATGAACAGTGAGTTACTGGTACACAATTACATGATTCTGTCCGTGCTTACACAAAGGAAAGGCATGCATTTCGAAACTTTTGCAGAAAGTTGACATCACAACAATATCCAACCATATGGCCAATTGACTTGTCTCATTCAGCAGAGTCTGGGCCAGTGTAGGCATTGCTGAGCTTGTGTGGTGAATCGAGATAGCACAAACTCCTCCCTGTCACCTGCATGTAGGCCGCACATTGGTCCCTGGCAGCTTAGAAATGAAAAAATAAAATGGGTCTTTCTCCACAGATAGACTGAGCAATATTATAGACACGTATTTCATGAGTCTTGCTAAAATACCTTCATTTTTTTAAAAAAGACTTTATTTATTTATTTGACACAGAGAGATCACAAGTAGACAGAGAGGCAGGCGGGGGGGGGGGGAAGCAGGCTCCCTGCTGAGCAGAGAGCCCAATGTGGGACTCGATCCCAGGATCCTGAGATCATGACCTGAGCCAAAGACAGCAGCATAACCCACTGAGCCACCCAGGTGCCCAATACCTTCAATTTTTAAAAAAGATTTTATTTATTTGAGAGAGAGTATGAGCAGGGGTGGGGAGGGGTAGAGGACGAAGAAGACTCCCCACTGAGCATGGAGCCTGACCTGACCCAGGGCTCCATCCCAGCACCCGGAGATCATGACTTGAGCCAAAGTCAGTTGCCGAACCAACTGAGCCACCCAGGCGCCCCAAGTATGTTTATTTTTAAAAAATAAAGTCTGTGGTTAGTTTTGTAAATTTCCAAATTAACTCTAGTAAAACACTTTCCCATGTTGAAGTATCAACTAGAAAGAAAAGGCACAGTTAATCGCTTTAATCTTATTGTTAGAAAACTTATCACAAGATCAGTGTTAAGTCAGAGATCATGAAATGTTAGGTTGTATTAGATTTCATTATTCCTCAGAATTTCAAATACAAATTAAGTATCCTGGGAAGTTTTCATCTTTTCACTCATGAGACTTTTTTCTGCATTGAAAATTCCACTCTAGACCAGTGGTGGAGGTCAAGATTAATAGTGGTTTTCAAAGTGTGATCCTCAGAGTGGTAACTTTAGCATCATGCATTTAGAAATGCAAATTTTTGTGTCCCACTCCAGATCTACTGAGTCATAGTCTAGGGGGCGAGAGCCTGACAGTCTGTGTGTGTGTGTGTGTTTTTTTTTTTTTAAGATTTTATTTATTTATTTGACAGAGAGAAAGATCTCAAGTAGGCAGAGAGGCAGGCCAGTGGTGGGGGGCGGGGGTAGCCGGCTCCCTGCTGAGCAGAGAGCCCAGACGCAGGGCTCGATCCCAGGACCCTGAGATCATGACCTGAGCTGAAGGCAGAGGCTTAACCCACTGAGCCACCCAGGCGCCCCGACAGTCTGTGTTTTAATAAACCCTCCAGGAGACTGTGATTATCACTCAAGTTCGAGAGACACTTCTCCGGATCAAACCACCATCTCCTTTCACCTTGTTACCATAAGAACTTCCAAACTCTTCTCTCCTTCTATTCCTTTCTGTATTTTGTGCTCAGACTGATATTTACACAGACACACATGCATACACATGCTCTCAGGCTAAAGATCACATTAGGTTCTTAAGTGAACATATGCCTCAAAGTTTCCCTCATGTCTACTGCCTACCTCCCCAGCATCATCTCACATCCATTGCTCTTTCACTTATCCCTTGCCCCAGTGGCCTTCTTCCAGGCCTTTCTATTGGCTTGATCCACTCCACTCATGGACTGATTTCCTCTGATATACCCTGTAAGAGAAGTCGTGTATCAGGGAAATCTGTAGTTTACCAGATTAAAATTCCCCACTTCTGTTATTCAAAGGACCATGTATCTGTCCTGGCATTTATCCCAGCTGCAATTTTAATTTATATGTGATTATTTGATTGTTTGCTTGTCCCAACAGGGCCGAAAAGACCATGTCTGCTGTTGGTCACCACTGCTTTCCCAGAGCCTGGCATTGTGTTTACTCGGTAGTTGACATTCAGGAAAAGTTGAATGACTTAATCAATGGCTAATTGCAAATTAATGGATCTCTACCCTAGGAGTGGTCCACACTGCAACTGGGTACCCGTGTTTGGTGGTGGTCTGGTCACACACCTAGCAACCACATTTATTACCCTTCCCCCCCCCGCCCCATTTCAAGAGCAGATACTGTACTGTCCACCACTCTTCAAGGAGCAACTAACTTTAATAAGCAGGCAAATTTCTGCTTTTTAATCTGCTGCTAGACAAGATCATAGTGTTAGTCCACCATGCTGGGAGAATTCCCAGCAAGTGTTAAAGCTCACTGTACCATTTTCCCCATACCAAAAATTGGACAAATTGGTGGTCAGCTTCACTGTGGCATTATTTCTATGGTCTATTGGGCTAAACTCAGAATTTACAGTAATTTTTCTTATGGTAAAATGAAATCTGGTTTCCAAAAAAACCTTGCAAAACAAAAACAAAAACCTTGTAAACATGCCTACTTCTTTGTTAAGGGTTCAATATATAAGCAGAAATTGGTTTGTTTGTTTTCCCCCTCGAGCCCCCCAGAGTTCAAGTACTTTTCATCATAACCTCCCTTCGTATCTCTTAGAATTTAGGACGGAATCTAAAATTAAAACTTTAGAGGCACACTTATTAAAAGTTATATGGAATGACTTTTTAATCTATTATCATTTTTCCTTTCATAATTCTTAAAGCTTAAGGACTGCTGAAATTTTTGCTTAATTAGTGATGCTTGAAGAAATTCTGTACAGCAAACAAGGTAAAAACTCTTTTTAACTCTAAAACAAACATAACTTCTTTCTCATTTTAAGGGCCTCGAAGATATATCTCTAATTTCCCTTTGAGGCAGATTAGCCTGTCTCAGGCAACTGAATGTTTTTCTCCTTACGCTGTAAGATTCAAATGATAAATTTTATTTGTAGGAGTTAACTAAGGGATAAATGCCCTCTCCCCAAACTGGGCTAAATCAGATGCAGCAAAAAACATTAAGCAAAGTACTCAAATTCTCAAATCAAGGGATAATTTTTAAATGTGGTTAACATGATGGATATTATGCATGCTTTGTCTTTTCAAAATTCTCACAAAATAATCATCATCTGTATCATCATAATCAGATATAAAGGTATAATCTTTGAGAAACTGGGTGGCTCAGCTGGTTAAGAATCTGACTCTTGATCTCAGCTCAAGTCTTAATTTAAAGGTCATGAGTTCAAGCCTTGCACTGGGCTCTATGTTAGGTTCCACACTGAATTCTACACAGTTTCTGCAAAACTGACAGTGTAAAAAAAAGTACCTTAAGGCTGAAGATGGTAAATGATGAATATTTTTCTACCAAAAGTTCAGTTTCCTTTTTTCACTGGACGCATATTTAATTTTTAAGTAGGGGAGCCTACTTAAAAAAAAACAAGGTATATAATTTTTGAGTGTACAATCTAATTAAACTTACAGTTTCATTATCTAAGTTGTGTAAGCATATATATTTGGGGATAAACAGAGTATGGGTGTGTGTATATATATATATGGATATATATCTTTCTATGTCTATATTTATATAAACACATGTATGTGTGCACATGTGTGTATATATGAATGTATATACACACACATATATATAGTATATAAATGTGCTATACACATACATACATACACCCGGATACCTATCAAGAGAAATATAATTTTATTTGATTTCATAACAACTTCGTTGAGTAAAGTTTATTCTTTATTTTCCTAATAAAAATCAGACAGTTTTCAAAGACCTCTTAAGGATGGAAATCTGACTGTGTCTATGCATGAAATATTCTGCATGTGGCATGTCATTATGTCTTTAAGAGGAAGTTACTAATAGCACTAGAACCCCTTTCATAAACTTCCCCAATGTTTGTATAATAATTTGTATCATACTTTTCCTTTGAATTGAATTTTGCGTATCTAATGGTAACAATGTATTTCAGAGCAATGTGACTATTTTAAGGTTTAAAGCCTTTATAAGGAGAAATAGTTGATCTATATGAATTAAGGACTCGTACTTGAATTCTTTATTGCATTTTAAGTGCGTTCTTTGCTGAATAATCTAACATATAAGTGTAAAATTAATTAAACAAGGAGGTCGTTAGATTGAGGTGGCTTTCATGCCTTAGCAGCCCACATAAGCAAACTGAAACCCAAGCTTGTTTGCCTCAAGAAAGATAAATTAAAAGGTGAAGACAACTAATTAAAAACAGCCAATGAGGCTTTCCCAAATAATACAACTGCTTAAACTGTAGTCAATCAAATAATTTCCTTGCTTTGTTTCCACCTCTTCTGTATAAACATTCCGTGAGCTACTGTCTGTGGAGTGCTTCTTGTTTGGCGTTGCCTGATTCAAATAGGATTTTGCTCACATAAAATCATATGTTTCATATGCCTCAGTTTTCATTTAACATAAGAAATTTCAAACATTTCCAGATAATACATCTAATGAACTTCTTAATATCTTATATTTAAGATATTACCATCATAAAGGCAGGCATTTCGTAAACAGCAAATTTCTAGCTGAATCCTAGCATGTTTATTAGAGAAAGATAAATTTAAAAATGACTTAAAGAAATGAGGCTATGGAGTGGTAAATCACTCCATACCTGAGGCAATGATGTCTGGAGACAGTTGGTCACCCATCCAAAGGTCATCATCCCTGATTTTTCTAGATAACCGATCATTTCAGATATTAGAGGGTCTTGTGCTTCAGGGAAGGCTAGGCTCCTTGGAAGCATCAAGGCATGAGCCATGAGTCTTAATTCTCCCAAGTAAAACATGGTAATTCTAATCACCTTCCTCGTGAATTGTTATGGATATGTGAGGTGATGAGGGGTGGTCTGCTGGAACGCCTGGGAGATTTTCTTAAGGGAAAAAATCCAAAAGGGCTTTCTCTCTTGAGACCTTGGGACTGCTGTTTTATGTAGCTGCTATGCTGACAACAAAGGCTAACAGCTGAACATGGCAGACTCAAGTGACGTAAAGCGCGCATGTCCTTAATGACGGGGTTGGTTTGCTCAATATACCCACTGTGGAGTTACTCACTTCTGGACTTCCTGTCTTGTGAGATACTAAATTACCATATTGTTGGTGCTAAATTGAATTTTCTCTTACTCCCAGCCTATGTGGTTTAACTGACATAAGTCTTTTCTGCAAAACTGATAGTGTAAAAAAAAAAAAAAAATGTACCTTAGGGATAAAGATGGTAAGTGACGAATATTTTTTTACCCAAACTCCAGTGTTCTTTTTCCACTGGAAGCAAATTTAATAACCTAAATGCAACCTCTACTTCCTATTTTAAACATTAACCATCTTTGAGAATGTGCTACAAACATGGAAAAGCATTAAATCTAAACAATGAGTGAGTAGTAGGTGGGAACGAGACCAATGTAAATGGAGGCTTAGCTGGCAGTCTTTGGCAGTTCTTTCAAAATATAAGAGCAAATCTTCTATCTTTCTTTTTCATTTCTTTTTAAATATTTTATTTACTTATTTGAGAGAGAGAGCATGAGCAGGTGGAGGGACAGGGAGAAGGGGAAGCAGGTTCCCAGCAGAGCAGGGAAACCAACACAGATCTCAATCCCAGGACTCAGAGATCATGATGCCAAAGTCAGACAGTAAACTGACTGAGACATCCAGGTGCTCCCAAACATATCTTGAAATCCAGTGAGTAAATATTACTTGAATGTCTAGATTATGAAAATATATATTAATAGCAAAAAGAAGTTCCTTTTTAGTTATGCCCTATTATATGATTCCCCCCAAAAGCCAAATTGAAACCATATCAAAATCACACAAAGAAGAGTTAGCACACCTATGTAGGACAGAATCTAAGTAGGACAGAAACATTCAATGTCCTATTTTAGTAAGAAAATACAGATTGCAGGCACAGGGACTATCGGTTGGAAGAAGCCAGATCTTAGAATAGTCAGGAAATTAATTTTCCCAGAGTATATCCAAAGTTTATCTAAACTCAGGCAGTGTGCTTCAGTTGAAATAACCTGGAAGAGCTGAGTCCAAAAAATCATTTTAAATTTATACTCTCGATACTGATCAGACTAAGGGCTCTAAAGGATGCTCCTTTCCTTAAGTAGGCTGATGTTCCTAAAATGGGATGAAATCGTAATCTAATGGTAATCTAAAAGGTTATAAGAAATGGATCTCTTATTTCTGAGCATGAAAGTTGTCTTTGATGCAAAGTATTGGTGTTGGTGTGATATTGACTATCATCTCTGTCTACTAGTTACCTTATCTCCAGAAAAAAATAATGACCGCATCTCAAAATTCATAGTCATAAGACCAAGTTACTAGTCAAGATGTTCAAAAATCTCTATGAGTTAGTCAGAAAAGTAGAATTTCTTTTCTTTGAGAGACCTAAAGCATAGGGACATATGTTCATCTTCAAAAACTAGCTCTAACCAGGTTTTAAAAAGCAATCCTTTAATGCAGTGTTCTAAATTTATGATCCATGCAATAGTGAACTTGTTAACAAACTACCATAAAGAAAGGTTCTCTTCACATAATAGCTGTAACTTTCCATGGCAAACTTCTCTATATATAAAAGATTCTTTAATAAACATATTTTATAGTATTAATATGTGTTCTGCAACTTGATTTGTTAGGTGATTCAAACTGATAAATATTATGTAATCTGGTTGCCTTAACCACTGGGTCAGTTGTGAGGCAATAAATCTTCACATGCCTCCATAGCTGGTGATCGAGTTTCAAAATCTGGTTGTAGTACAGAATCTAGTTAGAACCTTGACCTTGTCTAAATATGTATTCCCATATCTACCATTTGAGTTATTTGACCCATATTGTTAAATGAAATACTTTTATTTACTACCCATCACTAAAATAGAAAAAAATAGGTTCTTTGGCTGTACTATTTTGTATATAATTTTGCTGTGGAAGATTTTTCAGAATTCATAAAAATATTTTTCAGAATTCATAAAAAAATATAGCTACTTTGATGTCATCTCCCTTAGACACATTTAAAGCTTGACGTACTTCATTCTCAAAGAGGAAGTCTATAACCAGATCATGAATCTCATTAAAAAACATGCAGGTATTCTTGAAACTTTGACACATATTTCAGCAATTGGCAGCATACTCTACCTGAGCCTTTGGCTAAAACTCAGATGATTTGTGCTCTTATTTCCCAGCTGGAAACCTTGAATGAGTGACTTAACCTCTGTAGTCTTATTTTCTCATCTCCTATCTACCTCAAGTGATTCAAGAAGTATACTGTAATGATTAGAATGACAAATGAGGGAAACTTTTGTAAAAAACACTTTGTAAAAAAAGTATATAGTATTTGGAAGGAGCAATGTTAACATGGCGGTTTGGACTCAGTTGAGAATTTTGATTATTTAGCTGCAGTCCTTCTAATGATGTATTGGTAAGGATAGATTTGTCTAACTAGGACTAGGAGAAGAACCCTAAATAATGATGGCAAAAACAATTCATTTTTCTCTCTCAAAAAAAAATTTTCAGAGGTAGCAATCTAGGGCTGGTCTGATGGCCCCATGAGGCCATCAGTGGGCCAGACTCCTGTGTCTCATATTTGTTATCTTTACAGGACTTCTATCCTTCACATGATCTATAAGAGTTAGACCCATTGCATCTATCTTTTCTTGAAAGAAACAGGAGGAAGATGGAAAACTTAAAAGTGCTCCTCTCCCAGCTGAATCAACCTACTGCGAATTTCCTGGAAGAAACACACCAAGACTTCCTCTTCTCCCAAGGGAGTTCATTATTTCAGCTGAAGTCATTAGTTTTCTGTGGTCTACAAAACAAAACATCAAACTTCTGCTTTTTTTGTTACCAAATAGGAAAAAAAAAATTGCATAAGACAACTCTGTATCCCTTTCTTGAGACTTTTGCCAACACTAAACCTTCCATGTCCCTATCTCCCCTACTGTTGCTGGCTTGGGACAGAGTGAGGCTAAGAAATGGGGCAGTGTTCAGAGATGGAATAAGGGATGGGCTGATATTCAAAGATACTTAGGCATTCATCCTAGAAATTTGTAAAAAACATGTTTTTAAATTGTAATGTGGTAGCTTTGACAATTTGAAAGCATTATATATACATTTGTTCATTAATTACTTATTAAGTATTTATTGAGCACTTACTATGTGGTGAATATGACAGAAAATGTTCTTGCTGACTTGGAACTGACTTGGGATGGCAGAAAATAAACAAGTAAAAAAAATACGGAGAGTCACTTCAAAATCTAAGTGATATGAGGATAACAAAATCGGATAAACCAAGAGCAAGTATAGAGTGAGCAAAAGTATAGAGTGAGATGAGGAGGAGAATTTAGAAATTTAGAATTTAAATTTAGAATTTTAAATTTAATTTAAATTTAAATTAAATAAAATTTATTTTATTTAATATAATTTAATATAAATTAAAATAAATAAAATTTTAAATTAAATAAAAATTTAGAATTTAGAACAGATGGTGGAGGAAGGCTCCTCTAAAGAGAGAGAATTTGGGCCGAGATCAAGAATCAGTTTTGTGGGAAATTTAAAAATTGTATGAATGCTGATTTGCAGTCCCCAAAACTCCATGGATGCAATTACATGTGAAGTGTGACCCTCTCTTCCTATTTCTTTTCTATCCATAAGTCTCCTTATAGAATCAAAAAAAGGATTTCCACTGGCAGGTCAGGCAAGGAAAAGGAATGATGAGAACCAGGTCCACATAGACATTTCCTCCTTTAGCCTATTAATTTCTAACCCACTGAACTGATTATCACTTCATGTGATAATCTGATGTGATGAACCCATATTAAGACATCATTGCTAACATCCCATGAGAAACTTAGTAACACAATAGATGTATGCAGTAGGGAGAATGTCAAGTATAATCATCTTGCTCTCAATTACGTATGAATATAGTTCTTATTTTATTCACCAGCAGCCATTTGCCTTTTCTAAAGTTGATAATTCCTTCTTTTCTAGTATGAGGATTTGGATTCCATTTAAGTCTTGTTAACTGTAATGACATAATTGTTCATCCAACAACAGTTACTGGGCATGTGAGACTATGCTGTATACTGTACTAGCCCAAGATGAAGCAAAAATAACTCAAGTATTGGGGAAAAGGCCAGATTTCTGATATATACTTTCTGATGTACACAAGTGATGTACACTCGTCCATTGTGTCATATTTATGGCATCGTGGTCACATATTACATAAACCCATGGAACTTGCATTTAAATGTCCATTTCAGCTTAGTCTACCTTGATGTATTATTGACGGCTCTTTTTATAAGAGAAGAGTCTGGTGCATTTGCTTTAGGTCATTATCTGTGTCGTGGAATCAGCTTGGACCCATCTTGGCCTACAGTCTATGCCAAGAAGAGGCAGTTTGTTACTTGCCTTAAGGGTTCTTGATTCATCCCCTGCGTGAGCATCCTGCCAGCCTGCCCTGTATGGAGAGGAAGCTCCTTGGACTGGAGTCCATGTGGTTTGGCAGGGCCTGGTGTGAACACGTAAGTGCCAGTAACCAGTGCGTTCCAAGGCTACATACTTATTGGAATGACTGCCTGATCATTATCATGTCTATGGCAGGGCCCGTTTCAAAGGAGCCTTGCTTGTGATTTGAGGGAGAGAAGCCAATAGAAAACATACCTAGAAAAATTATTTGGCATTGCTTTGTGTGATTCAGCCTTGCATTATTCCTATAAAGGAAGAGAGGGGAGAGGAAGCTGGTCTTAGATGTTGCAACATCATTACTGTTGAAGGATATTGGCAAATTTCTGTTTCAGATAACATTTTATATGAATGAGTGTGCATTTATTGCATTATTGCTGTGTACAAAATACTCTGGGCAATCATAAAGGTGTAAACGACAAACATCTTGACCTTTGATAGGCGGCAGTTGCACTGGGGAGGCAAGATACAAATACATGAAAGAGGAAAAGAAGGCATGAGATAGTTTATATTAAGAGCTAAATAACTAATGTGGTTTTACTATAGTCCCTGTGGCAGCTCAAGCAAGGTTTTTGTTTCCTGTCTTTTACAAGTTCACCATGTAACTGTTTCACCTTATCGATCCCAGAGGCAGCGCCCCCAAAGGTTTCACATGTGAGTCGAAGGCAGCATGGAATACTGTTCATTCAACACACACCCGCTGATGAGCCAATGTTCACTCAGACAGAGTCCCCTGAGGTAGAACCTGTGATGTCATCTAGTGTGACGTATATCGCGGTAGATCTGACACGCTTTCATTTTGCAAATTAACACTCTTCTGAGGCCAGATGATGCAGGTTTAGTGTTGCTCAGTGTTTGGATTTTTTTTTTTCCAAGAAAAACCAGAAAGAGGAATTTTGAGGTCAAATTCACCAACAGTTAAAGCATTCTTCTGAGACTAGGTAGAAGGGGTGGCTGTGCTCCCATGTGACCCGTGAGCTGTGGCACTGTGGCACGCTTGGCAGCAGCCACTTTCTGTCCAGCTTCTGAGTAGCAGTGACGAGGTAATGTACTCTAAGAAAGCATTACGCTGTAGCAATGCTAGTGGACATGTAAAGTACCCAGTTGTCTCTTAACAGATATAAAATAAGAGACAGTATTCGAAGTAATTATTATGTAAACATGTCTAAATGCAAAACAGAAATAATTATCTTTCTAAACATCATCTGCAATATTTTCTTTAATTTGAGTGAAAAGTAGTTGCTGCATATTCTAGTTTCAGGTCTTACCAGAGCTTCTCTTGGGTCCGTACTGACTATGGACTATGAGACCAAGTCTAGCAAATTGCATGAAGCTTCTAGATGCCGGAAGGCAAGCAGACTTTCGATTCTCTGGACTGTTGAGCAGATGGAAGTGTTGGGTAACAGAGCTTGATCACGTCTTTCCTCTGCCTCTGCCTTAAATGAGAGAACTCAAGAGCCCTAAGAAATAGACTTCCGTTACTTTTCTGTTTCCATGCACCTTTCTCATGCACCAAAGGAGAGCAAAATGGGATGCTTTAGGAGTAGAGACCATGAGAATTCTAGCCCCTCTTCCTTACTCCTCCCCGCTCCAGGAGGGACATCCTCTAAAATCAGTCTGTGTCCACACACTGGGGTTATTAAACACTGATTTCTTCCAAAACTCTGAGGAATAACTTGCTGGCTAATTGGCAAGTTGGCAGTCTCTCTCCTTATCTCTTTATTGATCTCTCAAAAGCAAATTATGTGCAAAATTTTAAAACATTCATATTTTAGTAAATTAATACTACATTCTCTGTAGAGCTTTAAACTCATTTTTAGTTTCTTATTATCTTTATAATTTTATCCAAGTATTATGCGTATCTTGAAGTGGGATTTGACCTTTCATTGAAAGAAAAAGCTTTTGTAACTACTTTTTCTTTAACGTGTCTAAACTTACTTGAGAGTTTACTTGAGACTTGCTGTTTCTCCTTTTCCTGACTCCCGAAATATCCTAGAATGTCATTTTCAAGGTGTTTGTCTCATCTCTTCTTTGTTTTAACTTTCAATTGCTCAAATGTACTTCTTTTCTTTGGTTCCCTCTCATCGCTAAAATGTGATTTACTTAGATCTTATGTACACAGCACTGAGATTTCCTGAGCATGACAATGCACCTTTTATTAGACTTGGAAAGGATAGCATAGAAGCCTATTAATAACCAGTCTTGACTGCTGTTGCTCATCAAAAGCCAGCTTTAACTCACCATTGAAAAGGATTATAGACAATTTATCAAATAAGTCACTGTACCTGGTGACCCTCTTTAAGGCTAAACGATAGTTAGTTCAGGATTCAGAAATGGGGTATGACTGTGGGACAAGCCTCACTGAGACATATTTACCAAAGAGATTAAGGAGTTACCTGGAGAAAAATTAATCATGTAAGGAATTTGAAGTGCAGATGTTTGGCCCAAAATCAACATTCCAGCATTAGCTGAGGGGTTATTCGGGATACAGTTCAATACCTGTCTGTAGTATACAACACTACTTTTGTTTTTTTCCCCCTTTTTCATCTTGTGCTCAACATGTATGTCTGTAATCTCTACCAATGGCCTCTGAGTGTATTATTTGTAACGTGAAATTTGGAAGTACTTTAAGAGTTTCATCTGCTGTTCGTAATTGAGAAGTAATACACCAGAAATCAATGTCTGAACTGCTTTCCCCGAATAGATCTCATTAATTTAAAAAAGAAAACCTGCTGCAAATCTATTTGCTGCAAATCTATCTGCTGCAAATAACATTAAATGGATATATTAGTTTGGAGAAAATGGAATCTTGAATGGCATTAAATTTTCCATTCGTAAACATAGGGTGACTTTCACTTTTTTTTTTTTTAAAGATTTTATTTATTTATTTGACAGACAGAGATCATAGGTAGGCAGAGAGTCAGCCAGAGAGAGAGGAGGGGAAGCAGGCTCTCTGCTGAGCAGAGAGCCTGATGCGGGGCTCGATCCCAGGACCCTGGGACCATGACCTGGGCCGAAGGCAGAGGCTTTAACCCACTGAGCCACCCAGGCGCCCCGGGTGACTTTCACTTTATTCCCATCTTGTTTTATGTTATTTCAGTAAAATGCTGAAAATACAAAGAATTGTTCTTGTTTGTTATGTTTCATTTAAAATTATCTATTGACCTGTATATCTTATTTCTTATGTAGGCATCATATTAAATTCTTCTAATAATTCTTCATAAGAGGATATTTCTAGTAGGTAAAGAGTTGTTAAGAAGGCCATCATGGAATTTACTAGTATAATCCATAACCCTGACAGGGCCAACACAATTTATGCAGAGAATACACATTTTTTCTTATGTCCATTGAACATGTATGTATAAACCTGAGCTTATATTTGTCATATGTAAAACTAAACAAAAATTCACAAATACTAATGGTTAATATTACTTGATAATTCAGTAAAGCTACTTAAAGTCAAACTAGACAGGGATTATCAATTTCTCTCTTACTTGAGTGTCATATGAGAATAAGGCTAATACAATAGGCAAAGAAAATACAAAACCTGCCATAAGTACTGATAAAGAAGATATAAAACTCTTTTTTTAAATGATGATATGATTGTATAGCTAGGTCATACTCTATATTATATTCTTTAATCAAAATCAATGATCTGATGTCAACAGATCACCCTTTCTTGACAGTGTCTTTCTACCTATGTGTAACTCTAAAGAATGCCCAATTATTCAAAGGAGCAGCCCTGGTCACTATTATAGTGAGGAAAATATAGAGGAAAATTATATTCTGACCAAAAGCCTTCCCCCACCCTTTTTGACTGAGGTATGTTAGTGCTAATAAAGGGCATCACTGTTAGGCACATACTATCCAATGTCCTCAGTTCAGCTCTGGTCACATTGGTGGTCTTGCCACCCTGGTACCAACCAAGTTCACTAGTATGAGCTCATGTTGCCCCCGAAGTCCTCAAACCCAGAATAAAAAGTGAAATTGATCCATAAAAAAGAGACAACCACTGCCATCCTTGACTTTGAGTGGTTCTCTAGGATGAGGCAAGTAGGCAGAGAGGGACTATTTCCCTTGTTACCATAGGTTACAGCCACTCCATTGTCAATAAGACCGTTCTCCAAACAAACCCCCACTTTCTTAAAAGAAAATTTAAATAAAAAGTTTGATTTGGGGAAGGGACTAAAATTAAGGATTAATTCTACGTTTGTGTATTTAATGATTTATACATAACCATTGGGCTTACTGGAATGAGTATTAATATGTATAATTCTCATCAGTATTTTTCTAGTAGCACAGGTTTTGTATTCAGCCATTTTATGAGGACTTACTTTTTACACATGATTCTTGTTCATTTGGAACAGCTTCTGAAAAGAATGATGCTTAAAATAAGACTGATTAAACAATTATGCAATGAGTCCATTTCTTCCATTCGGATTTCTGATGAGCATATAGTTCTCCCCAGCTACCTTTCCAGCAACTCCCTAAATTATTAGAATTAGGGGAATTGCATATTCATTTCTAGAACCAATATTAAGTGTAACTTATATCAGCTGGATTTTGCTCTTAGAATGAATCTGATTTGCAGGGAATCTTTAAATTATATGTATTTCTTTTTTTTTTTAATTTAAATTCAATTAGCCAACATCATTAGTTTTTGAAAATGTGCAGTGATACTCCAGTTGCTCATCCCATCATGTGCCCTTCTTAATGTCTTAATAGAAAATACTAAGAATTCTGCCTGCTGTAGCTCTACATTGCCTTCAGCTGAAAGCCCCCCAAACACACTGTGTGGATAAAGCAACCCTAACCCTGAGGAACATGTTTGGTCCAAACCAGTAGTCAAAGAAATGAAGGGCTGGAGAAGATACAAAGAAGAGCATCCATCCCACCAGCCCTACCTGATGACTTTAAATCTTCTGGGATCCCAGACCTGTGTTGTAACTCAAGCACATTCCATGATTCTGAGTCTGGCTGGATTTGTAGGAGATGTTTTATTTAGCTCTATTTTGTAGCTGAGATGTTTTGAAAGTGAGTTTTTTGAGACCACAGAGCTGGATAACAAATGGGGCCCCAGAATTCCTGGGTGGGGGCTGGGGTAAACCAAGAAACATGCCATGGGACCTGGGTCCTGTTGACCACAAGGGCACAGAATGCGGCCCTGGTTTCTTTCCACAGTGTTTCACATCATTGTTACTGTTCTTGTTTTAAAATGCGATTTCTAAACAGAGTCACATAGACTGACAATATCAGGGTTGTTCTAGGTTGTTCAGTATTCTCTCTCTCCTTAGATATTTTATTTATTTATTTGTCAGAGAGAGAGAGCACAAGGAGGGGAAGCTGCAGGCAGAGGGAGAAGCAGGCTTCCCACTGAGCAAGGAGCTGGACATAGGACTTGATCCCAGCACCCTGGGATCATGACCCAAGCCAAAGGCAGACACTTAACCAACTGAGCCCCCCAAGGGTCCTATTCAGCATTCTCTCTTATGTCCAAAAGGAGAAGAAAAACAAATCTTGTCAAAGAAAATGCCAAATTGATAGGATATCTGATGATTTCTAGAAAGTTTAATAATGTCATCTAGGAAAAACAGAATCTCTCATACATTCACGAAGAAAAAGCATGAAACAAAATTCAAATTCTTTTTTTTTAAAATTTATTTATTTGACAGAGATCACAAGTATGCAGAGAGGCAGGCAGAGAGAGAGAGGAGGAAGCAGGCTCCCCACTGAACAGAGAGCCCCATGCGAGGCTCAATCCCAGGACCCCAAGATCATGACCCAAGCCGAAGGCAGAGGCTTTAACCCACTGAGCCACCCAGGCGCCCCCAAAATTCAAATTCTAAAGCAAAGACAGGTGAGGAATTTGTTTCATTTCACTTGATGTTATAAAAGTTACCTGCCTAAAAAACCAGAGCAGATTGTTCTTTTAAATTAGTCATTAGCTATTACATTTGTTTGTTTGTTTGTTTGCTATCTAAGCCTGCCCCTCACATGGTAATATATGTACTGAAGGAAAGCAAAATATCAAATTTATATAAAATTTATTTATATTCCAAATATTCAGTCTGTATGAAGTCAGAAAATATCATGTATAATTTTTTAAAGATATATTGAATATATTTATTTTTAACTTCGGGTATTGTCTTACTGGACCTTTTTAAACTTATTTTTCATTTTTATATTCATTCAACAAATATTGTTAAGTTCCTTAATACACTAGGCTTTCAGCTATTGGGGGTACAGAGCAATCTGTGCCCTCATGAAGTTTATGTTCTAATTGAGGGAACAGTTAACAAAGAGTAAGTGGTCACTTGTAAGGCTGCGTTCATTGCCGCGGAGACAAAAATGAAGCATAGACCTGCAGGTGTCTGAAGGGCGGGTAGTGTGACATGTGGGTTTGCAGTTTTGAAGTGGCTTCCAAGGAAAGCCTCACAGAAAGAGTAATGTTTAAAGAACTGCAAGAAGAAACAATATATGTAGAAAAATACTTAGTTTTCATCTTTTTTTCAGGACAAATTCAATTCAAATAATTTCTAAGCCTTTAAACACGGCCATATTAGAATTATTTATTGCATTGGCCATTACATGAGAACGATGTGGACCGACCCCTATGGACCTCTGGTCATCTCAGAAGATGGCCCCGGCGTATTCTGCAAGATCGTAGCAACTTCCGTTCAATTCAAGGCAATTTTAGGGTTTAGGGTAACTTTGCTCCATCTTTCTAAAAATTAGAAATCTGATCATTTTCTGGACTTAGCTTTAACTATTTCATGTCTTTTTCTTTATTAAACAAGAAGACCTGGTTCTCTGACCAGAATAGTAACAGAAGAACAGTGTCGAGAGCCCCGGCGGTGAGTAGAACAGGAGAGACAGGAGTGATAAGCCATGGGCTCACCATGTAGCCTGTGAATCCACACAGCACATTTGCCTTCTCTGTGTCTCAGTTTTCTCACGGGCTAAGCAGTCAGTTTGCATACCATGGTTTTATAAGTTTTCTGTACACTGTAAACAGTTATCATTTCCAAAATTCTGTGTCTTGGTCACACATTCCTGTGCCTCTTACTTGAATAGAGGGCAGCGGAGTAGTAACTGTTTTGTGGGTGGTTCTGCGGGTGACTCAACAGATGAAAGTAGGAACCGTGGACACGCCTTTTGACTGGTGCCCCTGAGAATCCTTTTCTCGAAGTTTCAGCTGTAGTCACTTCTTGCAGAGCTCGTTAATGTCCTTGCCAAAGTCCTTACCCTATTGCTCACTCCGCATGCCAAGCCGCTTCATCTCCTGCTATTGTTTTCCAGAACTTCCAGCTGCCCTGATGGCTGGAAGCAGTGCTTTGAAGTGTCCCTGCGCCTGTGGTTGTCTCCTTTTATCTCACTCTACCCAGATTCCAGGAATCCTGGGGTAATCCTTTCTTCACAAAGGGTAGCTCCATCAAAATGGGCTGCAACGTTTGGTGTACAAGAATGATATGACGATCTGTGCTCTTCTGGCCCTGGGATGGTTCTATGTATCTTTCCATCTACCTACCTACCAATCTATTTAGTTATTTTGGAGGGAGAGGATATTTACTGTTCATGAGAGCTCTAAAGTTCAAAGTCCAATTTAATATTCAGCTGTACTGTTGCCTGCTTCTACAAGGATTATTGAGTTCTTCAAGCCACATTAGTCTCTTTTCCCTTCTTGTCTGGGAGGAAGAGACAGATTGTGGTATAGCAGAAGGAGACCGGGTGTATTTGGGAAATAAGCAAACTGGATTTGGAATCAACTCCATAGCTTACTTGGCTGGATATTTGGAAAAAGACTATAACTGCAACTACTGAATATTGATGGATAGATAGATAGATCAATATTTACCCACTACTCATTACTACCTGATATTATTTCATTGAAAAATACCAGTTGTAATATTCAGATCACACAATTTGTATGAAAATAAAAATAATGTATGTAAAACATCCAGTCACTAAAGTACCCAACATTTGAAACATACTAAATTTCTCCCTTTCAACTCTTCTATTCAGTATGTTTAAGCTGAACACAAGTATTTTGTAATTATTTTGTATGTATAAACTTTGTCTTATTAATCTCATAAACTTTCTGACAAAAGAATGGTGCTACGTATTTCTTTAGGGCCCCCAGTGCACTGTCTGAACTGTTAGAGAGCTTCAGGGAGTTAGTACTTTTTAGACCTAGCATTTAGCCCTGTGCCAGGCACATGATAATTGCTCAGTAATAGTTTAAGAACGAGTGGACTTCCTCAATTATTATTATTATTTTTTTTTTAAGATTTTATTTATTTATTTGACAGAGAGAGATCACAAGTAGACAGAGAGGCAGGCAGAGAGAGAGAGAGGGAAGCAGACTCGCTGCTGAGCAGAGAGCCCGATGCGGGACTCGATCCCAGGACCCTAAGATCATGACCTGAGCCGAAGGCAGCGGCTTAACCCGCTGAGCCACCCAGGCGCCCCTATTATTATTATTATTATTTTTAATTCATGGGTCTGATTTGCTACTCTTGAATTTGTCTCTTTCTGATCAAAATTCTACATGGTAAAGGCAATGGTGCTGAGGTAGACCCGCCATAACTTATTTCAAAATACTGCTAATAAAAGTCTCCTCCTCCCCTATTTCTGGCAAAATAGGTATTATCCCAGGGCTTCAAAGAACTACACCATCCAGAAAGGGATATTCATAAACAAGAATGTGTTTTAAATGTAGGTAATAGTATATGAAGGCCCAAATAGACATATGAGAGGTATTTTTAGGCTTAACCTGATGCCATCTTCTGCAGTTAAATTCAACTTTGTTCAAAATATCACTGGCAAATACCCAGGAGGATTATCTGTGTTCTTTAGACTGCCTATTCCAGTTTTGTAAATAATAACTCTTAAAATACTTTGAAGGAAAGCTTCTATTAGAATTTTGCTTGTGTTTGCAAGAATTGTAATGTGAATAATGATCATTAAATGGTTTGCCATTTGGGAATCTTTAAATAACATTTGTATTCTCTGCTCTGGAAAAGAAGAGTGGCAGTCCAGGGGACCAGTCATCTCAACCAATCCACGGAGCTAAATTCAAATGTTTTAAGTAACTATGAAAGACGTGTATTTAATTGAAGCAGCTGTCTCAAGTTTTAACTTTGAGAATTAGTTGAACAGTTGGTTAAATTACAGCTGGCCTGGGGTGGAAATCGGTAATCTGTATTTTTATAGGTGGCCCAAGTGATTCTGACACTAGTCATCTGTTGATCTCAGTAAGAGAAACTGCCTTCGATTCCACAATATATCTCTACTTAAGAAAGAGCATGTGGTTTTTGTAACCAAAGAGGACTCAGTTCAAATCCAAGATCTGCCATTTACTGTCTTGGTGAGTAAGGTAGATTATGGAACCTCTCTGCACCTCAGTTTCCAATTGCAAAGCTGAATAATTCTTATTATGAAGGTAAGATAAAATGAGGTATTAAACCTCAGCATTTTGTACATCTAAATTTGTCACTGAGTGGGAGTTACATATTTATTCATTTATGATATGTGTGTTTCTTTAGCTTTGGTGCCCTTGTAAATGTAAGAGCTAACTATGAATTCTAATAGTGAAAGAGACTCTGAATGTTTTAAGTATTGACACAATGTCAATTACAATACAATGCAATTTAAGTATTGATACAGTGATACACTGATACAATGTCCTCAACTAAATTCTTCTCTGTTCCTCTATGGTTACTCAGAGATAAAAGCCTTGAGAGCTACCAGCTTGTGGGAACACTGTATCTCAATATACCACTCCCTTTTGAATTAGATCAAAGGGTTTCGTGAATGTTGTACTCCTCAAAGGTTGTGAAGGAAAAATGCAATTTAATATACCCCACTGCCTTGGATTTTAATATAAGAAAAAAAAAAAAAAACCCGTTATCTCTTTCTGGCTCTGTAAACCCCTTTAAGTCACACTAATTTCCCATAAGAGTGAATTGAGGTGATTACTCAGGCTCATAATACCTGTAAATTAATCTGCTTTGTGGTCTCCTGGAATGTCTGCTGCAAATACAGGTGGAGGCGAGAGCTTTAATAATCAGGTTGTTCTTGGGGCCAGCCCGGAGGTATGAGTATACTTCACTGCGCTTGGAAAGCCCCCAAGGAGAATTTTGGGGGGGATCTCCAGTCCTAGGTAAAACTCCCTGAGATTTTGATCACTTGGAGTGACACTGTGAGATTTCCTGCTGTCCCAGAGGTTTACTATTTCTAACGGTACTATATATTGCCTTGTGTTAACATACTATATTTAATTACTTGCACATCTGTCTCCCCCTGAGGGAATAGACTGTAGCTTACTCATTTTTATTTCTGTATAGAGTACATGATCAGGTGTTGAATGACTCTCTTTAGTTCTGTACCCACTTCTTGGACTGAGTAGTCCTGTCTGTGGGAAGTGTCTTTATGGAACTGTACAAATATTTTGCATTAATGAAGGCTGAATCAGTTCCCTTTGTACATGTAGTTCCTTTAAAGTTAATAGAATATTTCATATACTAGTGCTTAAGTGTTATAGAGAAGGAAATCATTGCCTTTATGATTTGCTAAAATACAGATACAAAGAGATACTTTATGATTTTCTACTTTGAACTGGAGTGACTCAGAAAGAGTTTTAGCAGGTGTATCTTTAAAAACAGATTTCAAACCACAAAAGACCAAGACAATATTTCATAATTTCAGATTTACTCACATAAGACTTAAGTTTAACAAATCCCATAACTACCACAAAAACAAACAAACAAGCAAAAAAGACTTTCAGTGCCTTTTACTAACCATTTATACCCCCAAATATGTAGAAAAGAGCTATTGCAATGTTGGAGTCCTTCTATAAAATACGTAAAATGTTGAAACATTTTTTAAAACGGTATCTTGGGATTTATCTATTTTATAAAGATGTTACAAGATGCCAAAAAACCCAGTCAGAATTCAACTTGAAGCCAAATAATGAGATGCAAAAAGAATATTTCATCTTTCTACAGAACATTCTTGCTCATTCTGAGTTAGCTAAGCTTACCTACTATGCTTGGAACAGAGTCAGATGGGACCTCCTCCTAGACTAGCAAGGTGCTCCAACCATAACTCCTTGCCTTGATACCTTATTTTCTGTCCATCAAAAGACTGAGTCAATTGAAAAATGTAAATTCAGTCATATGTATAGCTAACAAGAACTTTGATGGCTCCCTTTAAGAGAGAATATTGACTAAGCATCTCATTATACCATTTTCAATTAAATTAGATTTAAAAATAACTAATTGTACTTTTAGGCATTTCCCATATAGCTCCAGATAATAAATATACCAATAAAATAAAGGAAGAAAATACAGGTAGAAAGGAAGAAGGCATATTTATGTCAATTCTAAGACTACAAGGAGTTATATTAGGAAGCATTTAAAAACTGTCCATGGAGAGAGCTAGGCAGGAACATAAGACTCTCAGAACAGCTGGGTTAGTAAAGGGTGATCTCTCTCAAAGGAATCTGGTCACCGTAAATCAGTGCTGAGTATGCTCCAGGTGTGCATGTGCACTTAGAAATTTCCATTTAGGAAATGGTAAAGCAAAAATCAACATGAGCCCTTCAGATAAAAAAAAAACAACAGTATTCTGGAACTTCACCAGTGCCTCCAGTCCATCGTCACTCGGTTATATTGAATTCACATGTGGACTGGCATTTCATTTCATTGTGGAATACTTGGCCAAAAAGAATGCTTACAGCAGGAAGTTTCTGTTCCTCATTGAAAGTGAGGATATTTCCAAAGGATTTGCCAAAAGAAATATTTAACTCTGAATCATTGTGAGTATCAGTATTTAGAATCGCTCAAGTACAGATCTTTGGCAAAAGCTTTGAGTTAACTTTTTACTGGAGTGTAAAATGCATATAGGAAAATATACAAATCATATGCAAGCTTGATTATTTTTTTTTTCCACAAAATGATGATTTCTGTGTGGAACCTGCACTCAGATGAGGAGACAGATCATGATTTGCACCAGGAAGATTCCTTCTTTCTCCCTTCCAGACATTACCTTTCGGGGTAACCACAATCCTGATTTTTAAATTTTAACTTGATGTAGGTGGAATCATGCAGCAAGGATTGTTTCATGTCTGATTCTTCCACTTCAAGTATACCTGTGGGATCCGTCCACTTTGTGGCTTTAGTAATCCTTTCATTCTCATCACTTTGTAGTAATCTCTTGTGTCAATATGCCATAATTTATTCTTCTCTTCTACTGTTACAGACATGCGATAGTCCCAGTTGGGAGCCATGCCAAATAGTGTAGCTGCGAACACTGTCACTGTCTTTTGGTAAACACCTGTTTGCCCTTCTGTTGGGTACATGTCTAAGAATGGAATTGCAGAATATTTGCATATACATCTTTGGTCGTTCTAGTAATTTCTGCCAAGGACACCATTTGATTACTATCCTCTCCAACATTTGGCATTACCTGTCTTTTTAAGATTTATTATATTGGTGAGTGTTCAGTCTATCTCTTTTCAGTTTTAACACATTTATTTGATGACCATTAAAGTTCCTTCTTCTATGGTTAGAAGCCATTCTAAGTGTCTTTTGTGACATTTTCTTTTCCTATCTTTCTATTGTGGTGTTTCTATTTTTCTTACTGGTTTGTAGGGCTTACTTATATTTTCTTTATAGACTTTCTTAGTAAAAATATCTATTTTTATATGTGCAATATAGTTTTCCCTTTTAATCTTTTAAAGATTTTTTTTTCTCTTGAATAGAAATTGTTTTAGCATGGTCCAATTTTATCATTTTTTCCCCTTTTCTTTAGCCCTTTGAGAATCTTTTTTTTTTTTTAAGATTATTTATTTATTTATTTGACAGAGAGAGATCACAAGTAGACAGAGAGGCAGGCAGAGAGAGAGAGAGAGGGAAGCAGGCTCCCTGCTAAGCAGAGAGCCCGATGCGGGACTCGATCCCAGGACCCTGAGATCATGACCTGAGCCGAAGGCAGCAGCTTAACCCACTGAGCCACCCAGGCGCCCGCCCTTTGAGAATCTTATTTAAAATTCCTGCCTAACCTTGGTCATGAAGATATTTTCATTTTTTTTATGAAAGCTTTGATATTTTACATCTCGCATTTAGATCTACAATCCAACTGAGTTTGATTGTTGTGTATGGTGTGAAACTGAGTTCAAAAAAGTTTTTTTTCATATGGATATCCAATTGACCTTGCACCCATATTGAAAAGTCCTCTTTTTCTCGAAAACTCTTTTTTTCCCCTCCTGTTCTATAATGTCATTTTGTCATTCAGATGACTCTATCTACTACATAGATATAGGTATATATATATCTATACAGATATATAGATAAATATAGATATAGGTAGATGATATAAATAGAAAATCTGGAGACATATCAATAGATAGATAGACAGACAGGTCTCTGAATATCTATGTATCCATTTCCAGATTTTCTGTTTTGCTCCACTGGTCTAATTGTCCTTGTTCCAAAACTGCAGTATTTTATTACTACAGCTTTAATGTCTAGTAATCTGTTAGTGTAATTTTTGCAGCTTTGTTCTTCTTCCAGTTTGTCTTGGCTATTTGTAGCTTTTTTCATCTTCCTGTGAATTTTAGAATATATTTTTCAACTTATACCAAAAAAGTACTATAATTTGTATCATATTTATGGATCAATTTGTAAAGAATTTATTCATACAATAATGAGGTTTACAATTCATCACCATGGTATATCCCTACATCTATTTACATCTACTTTGATTTCTCTCAGTTATGCTTTCTTTTGTATTGGTTTTGAGATTTATTCCTGGTGAAGGTGTTTTTTAGGTGTTATTAGAATTGGTTTTGTTTTAAAATTGTTATGTTCTAGTTTTCATTTTGCAAGATAAAATGCAATTGATTTTGTACATTGAACTTGTATCTAGAGATCTTGTTCAGTTACTTTTTAATTCAAATGGTTTGAGTGTAGATTCTTTTTGTTTAGTTTTGTTTTACCATTTTCTGTGTGTACTACCAACTCATCTGAAAATAATAACAATTTTATAGCTGACATTTTAATTCTTTTGCTTTTATTTTTAATACCTTGTGTTGGTAATGCCTGGTGCAGTATTGAGTAAAAGTGGCAATAGCAGATGAGTAGTAAAAACGGTCTTTCACTGGTCTTCAGAGGAAAATTTTTAGCAGTTCACTATAAAGTGTGAATTTTGTTATAAAGAGTTCATAAATACTTTATCCAATTAAGAAAGCTTCATTCTTTACCCAGTTTATTAAGGATTTTTATTGTGAATGGATGTTGAACAATTTGAAATATTTTCTTTGCGAATATCAAGATGACCATGCAATTTTTCTTCTTTACTTTGGCTGATGTGTATGAACACTAATTGATTTTTCAGTTTTAAGACACCTCTGCATTCCTAGAATGAGTCCAGTTGTTGGAGATAGATTCTCTTTTTATCAATTGCAATTTAATGTAGCAATTTACTCATGAGTTTGAGTGACACTGGGTCAAGTGGTTTTATCCACCTTTTAAAATAGGTTTTTTTTGTTTTTTTAAGATTTTATTTATTTATTTGACAGAGAGAAATCACAAGAGAGGCAGGCAGAGAGAGAGGAAGGGAAGCAGGCTCTCCCCCGAGCAGAGAGTCGGATGTGGGACTCGATCCCAGGATCCTGAGATCATGACCGAGCTGAAGGCAGCGGCTTAACCCACTGAGCCACCCAGGCTGTCTGGGCTCTTTTGTTGTTTTTGACATTTTAACTCTTTTGAGAAGTAAAATCTTACAGTATCCATTTATCCTGATATTGTTGTAGCAGACATGCTCACAGAGGCGATACCTTAGAATGATTGTGTTCCAGGCACTACTATCTCATATTGTATAGATAAAACAGACCCTTGTGTTGTCATACTTTGGGTAAAAGGATTTTCCTCAGCTTTTCCAGACTTCTAGTAATAGTCCAAATAACTCTGTCTACAAAATGCAGCCTTTAGTGAGATTTTTCTGCCAGAAAACATTTTAGTTGGAAAATATTACCTTACCTGTTTTCTTCCCATTTTCTTAAAGGGTGTCATTCCACAATACAGTTTGTCCTTTACCTTTGCTTACCAAAAATCCCACTTAAATGCTTTTCTTTAATTAGAGGTACAATTTGTCCTCAAAAGTGAATCCAAACTTCTACTTTTGTAGAAAATGTTACAAAAAATAAAATCTGGAACATTTTATTACTATAATCGTCTTTTCCATTTAGTTGCTATACACACACACACACAAGACTGATTTTTCTGCTTATATTTTTAAGTGTTATTTTACATTAAGTATTTTTTAGTTTACATTTTTAAAATATGGTACAATTGACAGAAACTTCAAGTAAAATTGGAAAAAGTGTAGGAGTCATTAAACATGAGATTTTCTATGTGTAATGTCATTACAATAAAATAATGGATATAAGATAACTATAATCTAGGATCTTCTGAAAAGGTCTAGTAATTATATTTCACGGATGTAAGTTTATTTCTACTCTGTTTCCTTCCTCTCTCTCTCTTTCTGTCTGTTGTGATCTAGTTATGGATTATATAATTGCTAGAAACATGAATTCACTCCAGGAAGTGGAGAAAAGGGCAAGTTAGGGAAAGGGTACATTAGGCAAACTTAGTCATCCAAAAGCAAGATAAAGCAGGCCACAGAACTGGAAACTAGACATTCAAAAGTGAGTTCACTATTTCTAACTTGAAAAGACTTATCTGTTTTTTTCAATCTCATTTCTGTATGACTTTATAGGTTCTCAGATGGCATAGCATGGCTACTCTCCTTCCCATGGTTTCGTGGTTTTAGGATTTATGTGTACATTGCTATTCAAATATTAAAGGGAAAAGACTCTATCCTTCATTTCTTATCTTTCCACCTTCTTCTTCTTTCACTTCTTACACGGACTCCCTATCTTGGAATGCAGTAGGGATAATTTCAGCTGGTGAGATCGAGAGAGGTCCTTGAGCATGCTTTGCTAAGAAACTTCTTCATTGCTGTCTTTGGACCTTCCCCCTTATGGGGAGGGCACGTTCTTATCTGCTCTCATTCACATGGATCTGCTTCTGAAGTAGGAGGCTGGCAGGGTTGCTTCTGTGGCCGTGGCCAGGTGAATAACTGTTTTTCGGTTCTTTAGGCTGCTCTAACAAAATACCATAAACTAAGTTGCTTATACACAACAGAAATTTACTTCTCAGAATTCTGGAGTCTGGAAAGTCTGAGATCAAGGCACTTGCAGGTTTAGTGTCTGGTGAGAACCTGATTCCTAGTTCATAGGCAGCTGTGCTTTTACTGTGCGCTCACACGGTAGAAGGGAGCCAGATTTCTCTCTTTGTTAAAGGCCCTAATCCCACTTATGAAGGCTCACTCTCTTGACCTAATCAACTTCCAAAGGCCCCACCTCCTAATATCATCCTGTTAAGTGGTTATAATTTCAACACGTGAATTTTGGACAGGCACAAACATTCAGAACATAGCAATAACTATATCCAGTTTAGGAGTAAATTCTTAGCAGGTCCATCTGGTTTCAGATCTAAACCATAATCTATCAGCTTTTTTTTTAGTAACATACGTAATGATGATATCCTGGGTTCCCTTTACCTGACTTTTGCTTCTATTTCTCAATTGGTTCCAAAAGAATAGAGAGACCTATTATTTAGTGTTCTACATGAACCCTATATAGAAAATATGGCCCATACTTCATATTATATTAAAAAATAATTTTAAAATGCTACAAATGGGAAAAATAATACTTTTGAGTATACAGGTGAAAATATAGGACAATATTTTTATGAACTTGAATATGGAAGGGTCTTGTAAGCAAGCAAATAGAAAGCCACAAATATAAAAATTGGTTTCACATCCGACTATATTAATACGAAAATACTTAGATCTCAAAAAAACACAATAAATAAAATAAAAAATAAACCTCAGACTGAAACATTTGTAGCACATAGATCTAGTAAAAAATCAGAAAAAAAAATCCAATAGAAAAATGGCAATGGAGGGGGCGCCTGGGTGGCTCAGTGGGTTAAAGTCTCTGCCTTTGGCTCAGGTCATGATCCCGGGGTCCTGGGATCGAGCCCCATGTCGGGCTCTCTGCTCAGCAAGAGGCCGGCTTCCTCCTCTCTCTCTGCCTGCCTCTCTGCCTGCTTGTGATCTCTGTCTGTCAAATAAATAAATAAATCTTTAAAAAAAAAAAGAAAAATGGCAACGGAGAGAAAATCTCACAAATATTTGGGAAAATGAAAACTAGTTCCACAATGAAATACTAGTTTCACAGTGAGATACTAAAGACACCGAGTGTGATAACACCAAGTATTGGAAAGAATGAGGGGCAATTACAATACTTAGACACTGGTGGCAGGGTCAACAATTGGCACAATCACTTTGGGTGGCTCTTTGGCAGTATTGCGTAAAGCTGCAAATATGCACACTGAATGACCCAACCGTGTCATTTCTGAACCTCTCTCCCATATATATACAAAGAAACATGTATATGGATATTCATAATGGCAGCACTTAAAATGGTTCAACTGGAAATAAACTAAATATATATTAATAGGAGGAAAATAAAGTGCACTATATCCACACAGTAACACCCTATACATCAATGAAAGTGAATACATTTGAAGGGTCAATATCGCAAACATGATATTAATAGAGGCAAGCTAAGAAGGATATTTCTAGGTGATTATATTTGTATGCATTATATATAGTAAAAATATGGGTAAAATAAAGGATGAATTGATAAACACTAGATTCAGAAGACAAGTTGTATCTGAAAGGGAGAGTAATGGAAACTATTGAAATGTATCTCTCTATCCCTCTCTCTCCTCCTCCCCCTGTTTTCTTTCTCACTCTCTCTCTCACTGTCTTAAAAATATGTTGTAATAGGTTTACATATCTGTATTTCTTATTAAAACAGATCATGGAAATAGCACCATGTCTTTTTTTTTTTTTTAAAGATCTTATTTATTTATTTGACAGAGAGATCACAAGTAGGCAGAGAGGCAGGCAGAGAGAGAGGGGGAAGCAGGCTCCCCGCTGAGCAGAGAGCCCAATGCGGGGCTCGATCCCAGGACCCTGAGACCATGACCGGAGCCAAAGGCAGTGGCTTAATCCACTGAGCCACCCAGGCGCCCCAGCACCATGTCTTAATTGTTTCACCACCCAATGTCTAAATATTTATTAGAAGAATAAATTTTCTGGAAGATATGTTGAAATATCACAATATTGAAGGATCAGCTGCTGAATTAATAACACAAACAATAAGCAGCATTAAACTTCAGAGAATATCACCATGGGTTAGAGTGATCTGGAAAGATTCCATGAAAGCTTGTGGCCTTAAGGGGTCTAGCAGGATGGATAAGACTTGTTATCCTTGAGGAGGAAGGTAAGTTTTCTGAGCTAAACCAATAATGAGAGCAAAAGTTTGGATGAGAGGAAGCCTTTCTTCACTCTGCAGATCTCAGGGCAAATGCTACCTCTTTGGAGGAAATCTAGTGTCTTTATTCTGCTCACATTTCCTCATTATTTAGGATGATTTCTCTAGATGCAGAGACTGTTAGGGCTTCAGTTCCATAGAGGGAAAAAGAGAGTGAGAGAGGGAGAGAGAATGGGATAATGCAGAGGTGGAGCCAAGCAAGGATATACAGCCTCAGTTAGAATGTAGCTCTAGACCTTCCTTCCAGAGGAGAGCTGGCGTTTGAGCAGCACCAAAGCTGAAAACGCCTCTAGGCAAGCAGTCCAACTTTTTACATACCCAGTTTTGTCAGTGTTGACAGCAGTCTTCAAGAAGGGTGTCATCTCCTGAGCAAGAGAACTCCCATTTGGCTGGAGGTAGTTCTCTTTATAAGAGCCAGGTACAAACTTTGAGCAGCAAATATGCCCAGCATCTTGCCTGTGAAGATGGTTCTGAGCAAGGCACTATGAAAAACTCTGCTCAGTTATCCTGTAATAAGTCTACATTTTCCCCACTCTTCTGTTTTGGCCCCATTTCTTATCATGTGGTTGTATCACTGGCCCCAGATGCTGGGCTCCTGTACTGTTTCGAGGGCTCTGCCACTTTCCAAGCGATCCTCATCCTCTAAGCACTGCTGTGTCTCCTGGTCACTGACACTCCAGACTGGCTCTGTGGCCACTTCTACCAGACATCACCACTGATTGCCAGGTAGTGTCAAGTCCTGCCGATTCTGCACCTCTCTTCCTGTCCATTTCTGTTTGGGGTCAAAGCTTATGGAAGACCCATTGCATTGTGTTCCATTGTGTTTGTTAAATGGCTACCCAGAGCAAAGCAAATTGTACCCACATCTTTACGAGTTAATAATAGACTACCTCTTTCATTTGTTCTCAGTAGAAGCACCACTCATCCAAACACGACTTGGACTTCCCTCCTTTCCAATCACTCATGCTATTATTGGAACACTATGATATTCCCAACTCTCTGCTCCCTTGGGGTGGGTCTTCCCCTCATTAGTCTCTCCATTGCTCTTGCAAATGGACTCTTGGCAGGTCTGTGCCCCGTTCCAGGCTTCCCAGACATATCTGAATTCTAATAGTGGCCCAGCCATACCCTAGGTACCTATGCAAGACCCAAGTTGAGAGTAAATTATTTAGCTAGTTGAAATTGAAGTTAATTCAGTGTACAGTGACTACTACAAGGAAATCATTGCATTAGATTCTGTTCAGAATCCCATGATAAACATATTTCTAGGTTTTTCAGCAATGCCTGGATCTCCTATCCTTCTAGGCAAATGGAAAACAGCCCTGTGAGCTATGAGTAGAATGACTTATAAGATGACACATTCAGTTGCTTGTGTCATTTCTGGGCCAAAGCATCTAATCATGTGAGATCCTCTTGTGTTCTCATCCTCCTACTGTGGCAAGTACAGACGGGGCTTGGTGGGCAGATGGTTGGCACCAGCGCTTGAAGCAGTCTTGGTTCCCAGATTGGAACCCAAACACGGAGGGCAGGGAGAGACTGGGAAAAGAGGCAGACCATTCCAGATTGGTAGGTGGCAGTTGAATAAACAAGGGAACATACATGTGGGGTTAACTCAGGCAGCCACAAGAGGAATAGCTCTCTGTATCCGCCTGCCAGCATTTTAAAAGTTTATACGAAGACCTTAATAGGGTTTGGTCACATATACTGTCCAGATGGTCTCAAAAGCACCTTATTCTCACTTCTGTCTTTGGAATAGCTCCCACTGTGGGAACAGTAGGCAGAATGTACATGCCAAGGACAGGGGAAGAGATGAGGAGGTTCTCATTGCCTGAGTCCAGCTCAAGGCTCAAGCAATGGTCACATCCTCTCTATTACCTCCTACAATTAGCCGTGTGCATCATCAGACTCACGATGGATATTGCATAACTGACAAAAATAAGCAGTAGCCTTTTCTTGAGTTAAGCCACTGAGATCCGGGTATTGTTGGTTAGTACAGCATAAACTTAGGCTATCCTTGCTAATAAAAACAACCCCTTTCATTCCCGTTATTCTCCATTTGACTAGAAAATTGTGGTCTCCATAATGAAGCAGGTTTATATATATATATATAACTTTTATTAATAATTAACTTTTAGGGGCGCCTGGGTGGCTCAGTGGATTAAGCCGCTGCCTTCGGCTCGGGTCATGATCTCAGGGTCCTGGGATCGAGCCCCGCATCGGGCTCTCTGCTCTGCAGGGAGCCTGCTTCCTCCTCTCTCTCTGCCTGCCTCTCTGCCTACTTGTGACCTCTCTCTCTGTCAAATAAATAAATAAAATCTTTAAAAAAAAATTAACTTTTAAAAATATAATATAACTTTTTATAAGTTAGAAAACTTCATACTAGTAATTTGTTTTTCAACTCTCTTTCTCCTTTTCCTGCCCTCTTCGTCATTGTTGTATCATCTGGTATGTTATTAAGAAATCTTTGTTTTTGTGTAGAAGGGTTTGGTCAAAAGGAAATACTGGGTATAAGTAGTTTACAGATGGCTGATCTACTACAGTTGTTAAAATAAATGAAAGATAAGAGTTACAAGATGATTGGTCCGTATAATTTAAGAAGTCAGTACTCAGATCAGTTGCATGACACTAGAAAGCCAAATCATTCAACCATTCAAATTCTATATTTTCTTCTCCTCCTCTTCCTTTTCCTCCTCCTCCTCCTCCTTCCTCCTCCTCCTCTTCTTCTTTTTCTTCTTCTTCTTCTCTCTCTCTTTCTTTCTTTCTTTCCTTTTGATGAAGCTGGCCAGAAGTATATTTTCAATCAATGTGTCCATTTTGGGAAGTCTGATAACTGTCACTAAGAATTATACAAATACATGGTAAAATAAGTTTCCTTAATGGAATCCCCCAAATAAATAAACCTCAAAAATACCTTTATTTATACCCTGTATTCAGTGAACTATGCTGGAATAAAAAAAGAAAGATGAAATCGGACATATTCACATCACAACACAAGAAACAGTTTGTTTGTGAAATATTACTACTGGCAAAATAATTGAATATTTTAACATACAACATTCTGAATGCATGGTATGGGTAATGTGGCATTTACTATTTATCTGAACACATCTATTATTTAGAAAATACTTAAATAGTAAAATTCACTTCTTTCAAATCCACTGGCTAAAATCTGCGATTGTTTTATGTGCATGGATTGTGCTCCCCTGTTCCACTTTTTAACAATTTAGAAGACAAAGCTGGAGGCCTGCTTTTCAGAATCTCTAATTCCTTTGTTGTTTTTAAAATGTTCTCATCAAAGCCTGCTCTGCTCTTAGAATCGGCAACAACAGGTCGCAGCCTGTGTCTCATAATCTTTATTTCTTCATGAAAGTTGTCTGCAGTAAAAGCAGTTACTATATTAATCTGTTCTGATTTTTTAATGCACAAAATTTAAACCATGCAATATACCTGATGATATATGTGATTAAGGGCAGCTGATAAAAGAGCTACCAAGAAAGAATGTGGGATCCCAGTCAAACAGAGCGTAAATTGATGTACAGAAGTATTAGCAATTTTTCCCCTCTAGGCACTTTGTAATGTCATATTGCAAATTGGCGTTTTTGTTACAGAAAGAGAAGACCCTCCATACAGTCTTTCTTTCTTTCTTTCTTTCTTTTTTTTTAAGATTTTATTTATTTATTTGACAGAGACCACAAGTAGGCAGAGAGGCAGGCAGAGAGGGAGGGGGAAGCAGGCTCCCTGCTCAAGCAGAGAGCCCGATCCCAAGACCCTGAGATCATGACCCGAGCCCAAGGCAGAGGCTTAAACCACTGAACCACCCAGGCGCCCCTCCATGCAGTCTTTCTATAGAAAGATATTTCATCATAGTGGTAACACATCACTTAGTGGTATTTAGAACATCTGGCAGATTAAAAAAATAAAAACTTAAAACATGAAACATTCATTTTCTTTTTTTTTTTTTTTTAAGATTTTGTTTATTTATTTTAGAGAGGGAGCAGAAGCGGTGTGATTGGTGAGGAGCAGAGGGAGAGGGACCCCAGCAGACCCTGTGCTCATTGTAGAGCCCAGTGACCCAGGACCCAGGACTGCATAAATTGAGATCATGACCTGAGCTGAAATCAAGAATCGGATGCCTAACTGACTGAGCCACCCAGGTGCCCTGAAACATTCATTTTCTTTTCTTCCTTTTTTTTTTTTTAATATTTTATTTTTTTATTTGACAGAGAGAGACACTGAGAGAGGGAATACAAGCAGGGGGAGTGGGAGAGGGAGTAGCAGTCTCCCCACTGAGCAAGAAGACCAATGCGGGGTCCTTGGGATCATGACCTGAACAGAAGGCAGACATTTAATGACTGAGTCATCCAGGCACCCCCAAAACATTCATTTTCATGACCATTTATAATTAAAGGATATTGGTAATTAATGCAATATTTTTGAAAAATATATAAAACAACAACAGCCTAATATTGACTGAACATGGATTCTGTATCAGTCATTGTGTTCTACATGGATTATTTCATTTAATCCTTAAAACAGTCTTTTAAATTAGATACAATTATTATTTACATTTTAGAATGCAGAAAGCACACAGGCTACGTCACTAATTCATGGTCATAAAAGTAGTCATTTGTTATGTAGGAATTGAGCAAACATTTGTCTGGTACTAGGGTTACAAAATTGAGTAAACATGGGTCCAGGCATGAGGAATTCTGAGGAGAGAGAGACACAGACATAGCTATTCAACATGACATGAAAATAACTATGTGCTTGAAACAGAAACCATGATTTGATACAGCAAAAATAACAGTTAAGCTGAGAGTAAGATTTCCTCAGAAGAAAGGAGAAGGTCATTCTAGCCATCATAACCAGTATGTGCAGGGATAGGCGTGAAGAGCAGAGTGCCTTGGGGAATGCTGCTTAGTTGGTGCATTTGGAATAGAACATTGGGGGAGGAGAGAGAGCAACTCTTTTTGCCCACTTAAAAGAGCTAGATAAATCACTCCATTTTTTATTTCAACACTTTTGTCACTGACTTCCTTTTTCCATTGCCTGCCTTCTTTACTGTTTATATACTATTTTCACAGAATCTTTACAGTGGCTACAATTAAAAAAAAAAAACATCAAATATGATTACTGAGATGAATAATATGACCAAATGCCTTACAGTAGTTTCAGGGATTTGACAGGCTGAGAAGAAAGAGAAAAGAGATATTCCATTAGTTAGGCCAAAAGTCATTTCTAAAATTAAGTGTCAAAAAAAGCCCTGAACATTCTCAATGATCTAGACAAAAAGAAGAAGAAAAGAAAAAAAAAAAAAAGTGGCACACATAATTAAAAATTTTAATTTCTGAGTGTCTAACCCCCTCATGAGGTTGGAAAATCCATAAGGTTATCTCGGGCATTTGACTATACCACAACCCATGGGGAAACCCCCCAGGAAAAGTAAATTTATTTTAGAAGAACATCGGTTTTCTGAGCTGATGTCTAAAGAGGCTAATGTAATTTTTTTTAGGTTGAGAGGCTGACAATTTATTTCAGGGGGCAGTGTGCTAATATATAAAACCTAAAATGGAATGCAAAAGGAAATTCTAAGATTGTCCAGAACATGCAGGGCAATTCAGGAAGTCATGCATGCACGTACTACAAATAGAAATATAAAACATAAGTCATGAGATATATTTTCTACCAAAGAATAGCAAAATAATAATGGAACAAGTATTTTTATATAGCTCTTTCTAACAAGAGCAGAACCTCCGACAGAGGTAAGAAGACTAAAGCATGAAAGATAATCATATCTGACAGAACAGGTCAAGGCCTGCAGGAATACTGCAAGTAAATGCTTGTTTTAATCGTTCATCATTCAAGAAGAAAACCATTTAGGGAATAAATTTGACTTAATAGTACGTGGTGGCAAAGGCTGATCAAAAGACTACATTATTCATGGAAATAGTAATAATAAAAGACAGTGTGAGTTAGAAGTTAAACATGACACATAGATTTTTTTTCAAGATTTTATTTATTTATTTGAGAAAGAGAGAGAGGGTGAGAGAAAGCTTGAGCAGGGAGAGAGTCAGAGGGAGAAGCAGACTCCTCATGGAGCTGGGAGCTCAATGCAGGACTCTATCCCGGACTCCAGGATCATGATCTGAGCTGAAGGCAGTCGCTTAACCAACTGAGCCACCCAGGTGCCCCAACACATAGATTTTTACAGAGGCCCAAATGCCTAATAATTTCAGAGAACATCATGAAGGTGTGAAAAGAGAGGGGGCGTGAGGAAGAAGGCTGGAGAGATATAGCAAATGTTATTTTTCCTCCAAAATGGCGACAGCAGTGTACTTGCTCTTCATGTTCTTTGATACACCCCTCATTAAGAGAGGAGGTCTCTGGTTCTTCTGTTTCATCTGCAGGGCCTATGTCTACTGCGAAGTGCTTTAATCTGGGCAGGCCAGTGACTATGGTAAAAGGAGTGCCATGTGGCTCCTAAGAGTAGGTCATAAAACATGGTATGCTTTCCACCAGATTCGCTTGGGACAATCTGTGGTGGGACACTGAGCCTCCCTAACACCATGCTATTGGGAAGCCCAGCCAAATGAAGATGCTCCTTGCAGATTATCTAAGGAGTTCTAGCTGAGGTTCCTGACAACAGCCAGCATCATCTCCCAGGCATGTGAATAAGAATGTTTTCAGATGATTTCCACACTCAGGCTTCAAGTCCTTCCAGCAGAGGCCTCATCATGGGGCAGATACAGATGTCCCTGCCATTCCTTTTCTAAATCACTGACCCACAAAATTCATGATTGTAAAAAAATGACTATTTTGGGCCACTAAGTTTTGGGGTACATTTTTTATGCACTAATATATAACAAAAACAAAATAAAATAGAAAATGACACTTATTTTTTTAAAATATTGAGCTTGAACATTCTTGTACGCAGGTCCTTGTCAACCTATACCTAGAATGTGGTCTTGCTACGTACCTGGAATTTAATTAATCATTTTGGAATTTAATTAATTATTTTGCCATGTTCCCAGAAGGAGCATATAAGATACTTAGATTTATCATAATAGGAAAATTATCAATCTGGTGAATATGTGAAAATATCTCAGTATTACTCTAATCTGTACAATAATATTTAATGATGTATCTTGTAATACAGTAAAATCAAAATGCCCTTAGGCGAACAGCTGTTTGTTCAGAAAAGGGAATACTATATACCCCTTAAGATGAATGAATGAGATCTACACACATTAATAAGATTGATCTCAGAAACATAATGTTGGAGGAAAGTAAATTGTAAGAGAATACATACTGTGATAATATTGATATGCATTTAAAAATAGGAACAAGGCCTCTATAGTTTAATCATTGGGAAAACCTACAGAGTGCTTGCCAGGTGCTAGGCTCTGTTCCAGGCACTGGGGGGGGGGGGGCGTGCAACAGTGGAAATAACACACAAACATATAAATCTCAGCCCCCCAAAGTATACTTGGTGTAAAGACACCACGCATATGTGTGTATAGTGAAAGAACAAAAATGTGCGTAGTGATGACACCAGCTTCAGGATAGTCAGTCCTTCTGAGGAAGGAGGAATAAACAAGAGATAGATAGAGGCTGGTAGGTGAGAGCATAACTTGTTCCATTTCTTTAAAAATTTTGAAACAAAGAGTGGGAAATGTTCACACCTGTGCAACTTTGGTAGCAGTTATATATTACCTTTTGTGCTCTTCTGTGTGAAATGTTGCATAATTTAACATGCAAATGTAAATGTACGGATAGGATATATGTAACACGGCAGCTGGTCTTCCGCTATGGGGGCTATCTCTATCTTAACCAGTATGCCGCCTACCTGCATGCAAACCTGAAGTTGAGAATGTGTCAGTGTAGCTAGGTCTTGAACTGAAAGAAAGCAGTACAATTTATTGGGAAGAATTTATATAGGCTTTCGATCCAGGTAAACCTGAATGAAAATTCTGTTTTCTCCACTTCCTAATTTCAGTGGGAAAAATACCTGGCCTTCTAGAAGCTCAGTTTCCTCATCTCAAGATAGTTGTCATAAAACTTAAAATTACACCTGCAGGTTGTTGTTTGAATGAGAGAGGAAATCGACAAGGAGCTAACATTGTTTGAAGGCTGGTATGTGGCAGGCACGGTTCTACTTGCTTTATATGAATTAGCTCTGTGATTCCCAGACTGTGAACCAGTGGATCATGGTAGCAAACTCACAGATGTTCTGGGGAATTTCAACTCTTCAAGAGCGTTAGCGTGGTACTTGAAATCTGTTGGACACTGTGGTCGCTTCTAGCTCAAGCTATTTCAAATTCAACCTTAGATTACATATATTCCTTGCAATAATGTTTTTTCTTTGCAATACTATTTTTTTTAAACCACGTGTTCTGTATTTTCCAGTGGCTATTCCTGTAAGTTGTTAGGACGCAGATGCTTACTGGTTGTTTGGAAATAGTTACTTAAGAATTAGAACTATTTAGTATTTCATTTGGCCTCGGGACACAGAGAAAGGAATTATGGAGACTCTTAGCTTAGAGGTGTGTGAACAAAGAAGGTTTGCGTCCCTCTGCATATTTAATTTTCATATCAACCAAATGACATAATTCTATTACATCCACCGCACAGAAACAAAGACACAAAAGGGTTCACTACCTTGCCCACACAGCTCAAAAGGGTATTTTGCAGGATCTGAACTGAGTCAGACTGACTTCAAATCTCACACCTGAAACCAGTGCACTCTACTGTTTCTATGTATATAACTAAGTAAATAGTTTTGACAGTGTCAGATACACTGCATTGTAGAGACATGTTCCCAGAAGACACAAAATTCTGATCACAATATTAGAAGTATGTACTGAAGGTGGAACTGAAAGGGACTTCATGCATTTTTGTACAAGGAGAAAACTAAAGCCTTGATGTATCTCTGAGACAAACACACCTCACCCCTGCAAGAGTCCGAGTAAGAACCTTATCTCCTGTCCCCAGTTGTGATGTACCTGTGGAAAACTGACCACATTCTGCTCAGGAGTGCCCACTGAAGATAGGATATGCACTTTATCATGCCACAAGAAGACACAGAAAAATAAACATGCACATTTTGGAGAGCAGTGGCATGGCAAGTATCTTTGTAGCTAATAAGAATCAAGAGATAAAAGTCAGGTGTTTTCCCACTGAACTCGGGGGGATTTACAATGTTTATTTCGAGCACTTACTAGAGCACCCGTTCCCACTGGACAGTCAAGTTACTCTCATTACAAGGCTCTAATTTGAGCTCTGTGCTTCCACAGTCTGTGAAATACTTCCTTCCTTTGGGCGCCACAACACAGAGTGTAATGCTCATTTGTTTTCTTGTCTGGTTTCCTTGGCAGCTGAGGGCTCTGGAGGGCAGAGACCGTGCCTTTTGCCTCGGTCAGTGTTTCCAGGGTCGGTCAAGCGTAGTGCCTGGTATGCAGTAGATGCTTGAAGGATGTTTGCTGAGTGAGTTTATAAGACATATATGTTGGCAGAAAGTCATATCTGACCTATGACATCATTTATTTACTCCACCCAAACACCCATTTGTCTCCAACTACAAACACCTGTTTGGGACTTCATAAAAGTAAGTAATGTTTATTATGTTAAAGTACTGAGATTAGGGGGTTTATCTGTTACACAGCCTTCTGTTAGCCTGCGACGTCTGTTCATTAGCCTAAAATAACCAACTGTTATTGCCAAAAATTTTTCAAGAGTCGGTCCTCTCCTAATATTTAAGCTCACTTGGCTTTCTTATTTGTTTGTTTGTTTTGGGACAATGTGAGCGATGTGTGGGAAGGGCAGAGGGAGAGAAAGAATCCCAAGCAGGCTCAACACCCAGCTCAGAGCCCAACCTCATGACCCTGAGATCATGACCTGAGTCGAAATCAAGAGTTAGATGCTTAATTGACTGAGCCAGCCAGGTGCCCAGGAGCGCTTGTTCAAGCTCACTTGTAACGGTTCTGTAGATTCCCTCTGCTTTGGCCACTGTGACATACACAGATTATCTTAGCACTTTGACAACACCCCGTTGTCATCTCCATGTCTTTGCCTTCATTCATCATATTCGTGTTGCTTGGAATGTTTAATCTTTTTACCTACCCAAATCCTCTCTCCTCATTATCTCCTTGAGGCTGATCTCTTGTGCTATGCCTTTTCTAATCATTTTAGGCTGCACTGATGCTCTTCCTTTGAACGACTCTACGAGCACTGTTTGGCTCATGATTAGACAGTCTTGCCTTACTCTTCCGTGCTTGTTAGTCTAGTCTCCTCAGCTAGATTCCAAGCCCTCTGAGTATAGGAATCAATCATTACAGCATCACCAGCTCTAACAGGGTCCTAAGCAAATGGTAGTCTTTTGGTATTTCACGATTCATTTGCTCCCTTGATTGCGTCATATATTGCTTAACCTCAGCTTACACAATAGACTCCAAGTCTCATCATACAGTAGTTTTTCATGAAGCCCTAAGCACAAGCAGAAGTTGGTGATATCAAAGAGGAAGGGAGGAATCATTTCTTGGGCACCAGGATTGAGACCATGCGTCAAAACAGAGGAAGAAAAGAAATTTGAGTGGAAGTTCAGTCATAGTTCATGGTCAAGTGTGGGAAGGTCAATAGTTTTAAGGAAATGCAAGAGCCAAAATACCAGAGCAAAAGGAGCTGAAGCTTGAATTGAATTGAACTAAATTGTTCATGGCTCACTGATACCCATTTGAATACTTATAGGCTCCCCCCGCCTTTATTTTCCCCCCATTTCAGTATTAGAGTAGTATATGGTAGTGGCTGCTTGTATGGTAGATCTTTCCATGCATATGTCGTATTTGTAGTCCTGGCATTAATGCGCTGTCTTCAGTGATAATGATGGTTGGATCTCCCTGGGATTACAAGATATGAATGGGCTTGGGTATGGTTGCAATCAGGCCTTGACATCCTGTTTCCTCACACTCTGGGATCTACCACCCTGATGAAATTTTATGTGGCTCTTTACTTGTTTGTTTGTTTGTTTTTTAGCTTTTTTTTTTTTTTTTTTAGTGTACTAGCCTGAATAAGGAATAAATTTCAAGAAACGTTCTGTCTTCTACAGAATACCAAGGAACCCTTTTACCTGAGTATGTCTTTCTGCCTAAGTAAAGAGAACCAAAGAAATGTCCTTTCTTTCCCTCAGAGTAGATCTAAACTGTCTAGAAAGAATCAGCACTGGTGCATCTTGCAAAGTGTGAAAGGTGATATTTGTTGTGTTGCATTTTTGGATATAGATTCTTCATTACACTGTGAGAAGAGATCATTGGTTTAAGGACATAGAATGGAAAACAGACAACACCAGATAATAAATCACATATCTCTTAAGACACTCTCTATTTTTCAACTGTCTCTCTTCTCTTGGTTTGTTCCTATATGGGGTAAAAGAGATGATTCCTTTTGTACTCAGCCGTTTGCTTCACCATAGGCTTAAAGAAATAGAAAGTTGAGCAAGGAGGGCGCCTGGGTGGCTCGGGGGGTTAAAGCCTCTGCCTTCCGCTCAGGTCATGATCCCAGGGTCCTGGGATCAAGCCCCACGTCGGGCTCTCTGCTCCGCAGGGAGCCTGCTTCCTCCTCTCTCTCTGCCTGCCTCTCTGCCTAGTTGTGATTTCTCTCTGTCAAATAAATATTAAAAAAAAAAAAAAAGTTGAGCAAGGCACAAGGGCCCACAGTGACCTGTGAGCCAAATACAAACAGGCTCATTCAGTGACCTACCTCCCAATGGCCATAGGCTCTAACTAACCAATAGAGTACTTATGTCATGCACAGTTACCAAAAAGGGGAAAATTCCATATGTCGTCAAAGTTCCTCACTCCATCCTGTAACTATAGTCCCTCACCACCACCTCAGGGCTGTCTCTCCATTGCTATTCTGCCCACTGCTCCTTTGCGGAATATTCAATAAACTTCTATCTTCTTTGTTCTGCCTTGGATGAATTCTTTCACTGTCCTTGCTGTCAGCCCCCATGCAAGTGGAATGTGCCACAGGTGCAAATCTCAGAGAAGAGGGAGAATGCCAGAGCTGTGAGTGAGGATGGTGGCTAGGAAGGCATGATTCAAATGTTCTCTTCCTGCTATTTTCTTGGCCAGCAATGCATCCCCTAGAGGGGTGAACATCATAAGAAATAGAGATTTATATGAGTAAAGAATACAGATGGATATCGTAAAACAACTTTATTATTGCAATTCTATTAAAGATTTTTGTTAGATCTTTAGGGGAATGTAGATCATTAAAAAAACTGTTGGAGGTGTTTCATTTAGATAATAGTTATTTGAGTGAAGAATCTTGGCATCATAAATCACCTTCAATAAAATTGGTATTGATTTTTTTAAAGATTTTATTTATGAAAGAGAGAGAGAGAGAGAGAGAGGAAGAGGGAGAAGCAGGCTCCCGTGGAGCAGGGAGTCTGACATTGGACTCAATCCCAGAACTCTGGGATTGACTTGAGCTGAAGGCAGACACTTAACAGACTGAGCCACCCAGGCGCCCAAAATTGGTATTGATTTTGGTTGTCACTTCCCAACCACTGTAGGCCAAGGCAGAGGCATGCAAGAATGCCTGTCTCTGGGGATCTCAAACAGACAAGGTTTGGCCACCCACCATTAACAAAATCCGAAGGTGGAGAAACTAGTCATGGTGAAACTGGAAAGAAATTTATTTTACTGAGGCCAACAGCAGGAAAACAATGGACTAACCTCTCAAAGGCTGTCTTCAAAGTGCCAAAAATACTTCCAGGTTTATAGAAGGGAAATGTGTGACAGAGGTCAGTGGGTAAGTGAAGGTGGGCAGTGAAGGTCAAATTGATCATTGTCTTGGGGTCAGTCAGTTGGGGTCTTGCTGGCTTAGGGGTGTCCTTATGCTTAAGGGGCTAGCTTCAGTTCCCATCAGGGGATGCTTTGTCTTCATGGTCTTTTGCCTGAGTTAAGAGAGAAGCTGGGAAGAAGAACTTAATCAGTTAGAAAGTACAGGCTGATGTCAAAATACAGGTAGTTGAAGTCTTCTTCACCACCTCTAAATATCCCAGTTTTTTTGTAACTTGAAAGTTTTTAGTGATTGATTTCAAAAACAGGAGTGTTTCCCAGTTTGGTTCGCTATGTCAATCTCCATCAAGAAGTCATTAAGCTTCTAGAACGTGACTAAAGTATGAAACTTTGAACAACAGCTAAAAGAAATTGAGAGTCCATTAAATATTTTGCCTTAAAGTGAAAGATGGTTTCAAGGTGTCTAGCATGGGAAGAATAATGGCAAAAGTGACAAAAACGGACAGAACCAAATTAATGAGAGGAAAAATAGCTATGTCCATTTGTGGACAGTGGCTGTTCTAGGGCCGTAGGTGTTTAAGGGAAGCCAGAAGAATTCTGTCTGGAACACGTTAAGAGTTAGAAGAGATGCCAATTACACAGGCATCTATCTGCGTTCTGTCGGAGGTTTGTCTTGGTTAAGTTTACTGTGATCTCTATCTTTCTGTCTCTAACCACTGCCCAGCTCTAGCTGGATCGATTTTATCTTTTGAGATTTGAGTTTGTTTTCTTTCCAATAAGCTACATTACAGTTGTTGTGGTTGTGCGTGCGGGATTGGGGTGAGGGAGAGAGAAAAGGAAGAGGTTTTTATCTGTTTCTAGTACTCCTCCGAGGAATGAGAAAGAGCAGGGAGAAAAGGACGCCTGGTGAGGTGACACCAGGTGAGGCTTTGAGTGACAAAGCCGCTGATGAATTGTGCAAACAGAAGCATTTGGGAAGCATGAGCCCGGTGTCCTTGTTAAATTGTGCCTGATGTCAGACACCCGGTGTCACTGCTGTGTTATCACAGCAAGCTCAACATCTATTCCTCCATGAACTATGTGAGAAGCCACTACAAGCATTCTCTGATGATACAGCTAGCCCTGGGAAAGACATCTGAGCTTTAATCAAGAAATATATGTGGGGGAACATTCCCGGTATCTTGTTTAATAGTCAAGGGTAACGCGTCCTCCTTTCAAATATGCTTTCGATGACATGGAGTAGATTCAGAGAGATTTATGACAATGGGATTGGAGTGACAATAGACTTCCTTAACCCATTCTTTTATGGAGACCTTTATGTAGTAAAATATCTGATGACGGGCTCAACACAATCATTTTTGGACCTCGATCCTATATTTCAGAGAAACTCATCATTTAGAAAATATCTTTTGTTTTAATCCTTCCTGATACAAATTTAATTCGCTTTGGTGCTCAAGGGTTATAGTAAGTGTACTTACATGCTCCTTTGTGCTTGCCTCACAAAACTTCCAGCCGAAACACCCAACCAAGATTTCTTTCATCTTTTTTTTTTAAGATTTTATTTATTTATTTGACGGAAAGAGAGAGACAGCAAGAGAGGGCATACAAGCAGGGGGAGTGGGAGAGGGAGAAGCAAGCTTCCTGATGAGCAGGGAGTCCGATGTGGGGCTCTGTCCCTGGGCCCTGGGATTGTGACCTGAGCCAAAGGCAGACACTTAATGACTGAGTCACCCAGGCGCCCCTAGATTTTCTTCATCTTAACAGTAAGCAGAGAAGTTCAAATGAAATGTACCGAACATTGTGCATTCACAAATGCACATCTGTATTGGATTCGTTTATTTCTCAGGAGGTATGTGTGATGAAACCAGTACGTCATGGTGGGGTTTTCTCGGTGGAGGGCTGTGGGTTGCCCCAACAAGGAGTTTGCTGTGGTTTGGGGAGCGTTTACCTTGTTGTATTGCCATTTATTTACCTTTGAATATGATATCTTCCTTTTCCAAGTGTCAGGAGTTACTTCTTGCGGAAAAGAACTGAGGTCAGTTTGAAAATTTAGCAGGTCCTAATTCATTTGCCTTTTATTTCTTTTACTCGTGATCTATACCAGAAGGCATCCGTTCACAAAAAATGTCAACATCTCAAGTTCACCATCTCCTATGCTTCAGTCCCTAACTCCTTAGTGAGTTCCTAAGCATGCCACGAAACTACAAAAATATATATCACAAATTTTATAAGCCTCCCACTTTAAAAGCTCATGCCAATTTACTTTAGGAAACTATGTTAAAATAAGGATCATAGGCTATGTGTCAAAGTCTTCATGTTTGATTTTGTGTTGATACTAACATGATCTATGTACAAAGATGATAATCCAAATTACAGGTCTGGCGTCTAACCCAAACTTTGATCTCCGTATGACACGCAAACACGTTACCGACACTGGGTGACAGTAGTTACTTTTTTGTGTCCACTTGGCTGGGCTAAGGGGTTCTCAGAGAGCTGGTAAAATACTATTTCTGGGTGTGTCTGTGTGTGCCTGGAAGAGATTAGTAAACTGAATAAAGAAGACTTGGCAAACTGAATAAAGAAGATTCACCTTCACCAATGTGGGTTGGCGTCATGCAATCCACGAGGAGCCTCAAGAGAAAAAAGAGGCGTTGAAAGGGTGAATTTGCCCTCTGCTTAAGATGGGACACCCATCTTATCCTGCCCTCAGACCATAGTGCTCTAATTTCTTGGGCCTTCAGACTTGGATCGGGATTTACACCACTGGCCGATCTGGTTCTCAGGCTTTTGGGGTTGGACTGGAACCACACCATTCGTGGTCCTGGGCTCCCAGCTTGTTGACAATGTGTCATGGGACTACTCAACCTCCATAACTATGTGAGCCAATCCCTCATAATAAATCTCTTTCTATATTCCACATGTCCGATTGGTTCTGTTTCTCTGGAGAGTCCTAATTCAATGACTCACTACAATAATACTCTAAGTTCCCATAGCCCTGTGAAGCGCCTAGAAGAACCATTTGGCTATTGGCCTTTTATTTAACTTTGATATCAAGTTAAATGCATATTAGTATTAGAAGTCAAATAGAGACCTATGTAGAATATTGGAAGACACAGGTTCTCCCATGGAATTTAAGACTCCATTTTGGATCAAAATTTGAGTAGTAAAAAGTCTCATTAGTATGCATCTTGAAAGTCTTCTCTCTACTCTTGTTTGTACTTGGGTAAATCGAATGTACTAGTATCGATAGAGTGCTTAAAGTGTAGCAGCTTAGAAAGGACTCTCAGCTTAGCAACTAGAGTTGATGAATCACTATGTTTTACACCTGAAACTGATGTAACATTATGTGTAAACTATACTTCAATAAAAAATGGGGGTTCTTAGTACATGGCATATATTGTGGTAGAAAGAATGATTTCCCCCTCCCCTTGAAGATGCCCACCTCCTAATCTCTGGTAATTTTTTTAAAAGATTGTATTTATTTATTTGAAAGAGAAAAAGTGAATGAGTGAGAGAGAGCTGAGAAGGGGGAGGGGGAGAAGCAGACTCCCCTACTGAGCAGGGAACCTGACCCAGGGCTCCATCCCAGGACCCTGGGATCTTGACCCGAGCTGAAGGCAGTTCCTCAATGGACTGAGCCACCCAGGCGCCCCTCCTTAGAACTTCTGATTCTGTTGCTTTACATGGTTTAAGGGACTTTATGGAGGTGGAATTAATTTGAAGGATCCTGAAACAAGGAGGGACACCTGGATTATCCAGGTAGAACCAATCTAATCACTTGAGTCTTTCTCTCCAAGCAGAGAAAATTTCCCGGCTCTGATCAGGGAGGTGTCCACAGACAGAGAGTGAGAGAGTTGTGGGTTGAGGATTCTACCCGCTATTCCTGCCTTTGAAGATGAAAAAAGGTCACAAACTGAGGAATGTGGACGGACTACAGAAGCTGGAAGTGAGTTCCACAGAAGTGGGTGAGTTGAAATTGGTTCAGTAACTTCCTGGGAAATTCCTATGGAATTTCCATAAATTCCTAATGTTCTTTTGTTTTTTGGTTTTTTTTTTTTATTTGACAGAGAGAAATCACAACTAGGCAGAGAGGCAGGCAGAGAGAGAGGAGGAAGCAGCCTCCCCGCGGAGTAGAGAGCCCGATGTGGGGCTCGATCCCAGGACCCTGGGATCAGGAGCTGAGCCGAAGGCAGAGGCTTTAACCCACTGAGCCACCCAGGCACCCCTGACAAATTCCTAATATTAATGTGTACAACAAATCATGGGCTACTTGTTTAAAATGCATCTCACCAGGCCTTACCTCAGGTATCCTGATTCATTATATCTAATGTGGGGTTGTATCTAGTGTGGAATTCAAGATATCTAGTCTGAAAGTCAACTCCATTTGGACAACAGTTTATCAAGATGAGTTCAAAAAGCCATTCTAGCTTGATTAAAAGTAAGTTGCCATATTTACTGCTTAATTTGTTAGTCATCTTTTTCATATTTATATTACAGAATTGGGGAAAAGTGACCTATATGGAAAGGCACTTACTTTTGACTGCATTGACATTAACTTGTGCTCACTCTGGTGGCACGTATATTAAAATTGGAACAATACAGAGAAGATTAGCATGGCCCCAGCCAAAATTTGTGGTGTTAGCTTGAGAGCCTCTTTCTTAAAAATTCACAAATTTTGAATCTCAGTTTTTGAAAACTTTGCCAGGGTACTTGATCAGAAGGATCAGGAATATCTTTTTCCAAGATATTTATTATACCTGTTTATTTGTTTAATGGGTGTTTTCCATGCTGGTCTGTAAATTCTATTTAAGCCAATGACATGGGTACCTTATTTGTATCAGTAGCTCCACCAAATAACAAAAGGCCAGACTCCATTAATCAAGAAGTACTTTCTTTTCAGGTAAATGAAAAATGCACAAGTGTAGTTAATGGTGGGAGAAGGGCAGGGCAGGGTTAGATGGAAAAAATATTCTGGAATCAAAATGAGCAGATTTAACAATCTGATGAAGGATTGCAGAAAAATCATTTTCAGCCTCACGCTTAAGTTGTTGGATGGATCTATCCCCAGTCAAGGAAGAAATAAATTTGGTGGAAGATTAATTTAGTTTTGGAGCTCATACATTCAAGATGTCTGTGGGAGCTAATAACCAGTGAAAAAGTACAGATACATAGGAATCCACAATTCTCAGGTATGATAGAGTGACCCCCCCAAATAATCTGTGCTCTCATTCTTAGAACTGATGAATATTAATTGTATATGGCAAAGGGACTCTGCATAGGTGATTGAACTTGTTAATCTTGTTAATAACAATAATCTTGTCCAGGTGGGCCCAGTCTAATCAGATAAGTTCTTGAAAGCACAGAGCTTTTCCCAGCTGCAGAGTATCAGGACAACATGAGAAAGACTTGAGCTATTGTTTCTGGTTTTGATGGAGAAGGGCAGACTTGAGCCAGAAATGCAGGAGCCTCTAGAGGCTAGAGAAGGAAATGCATTTTGTCATGAAGTCCCTACAAAGAATTCAGGCCTGCCAGCACCTTCTTTGCAGCCTACTGATACTAATTTTGGACTTCTGACCTCCAATGCTAGAAGACAATAAATTCATATTGTTGTCAGCCACCCGATCTCTGTTAATTTTTACAACAGCAAGAGAAAACCAATACAACAACTATCCCATTTCCCCAAACAAAACAAGTAAGCTTAGGAAACTTGTTAACATAACTCTGGGGCCACACTCTCTGGAGCCAAGAAAGGAGCAAATTCTCCCCCTCAATTCCCTTTCATTTTGAGAGACCTTTGCTTAGTTCAGCAACTGATCTGATCTGGGTTTTCACTGACATTCTTTTTTTTTTTTTTTTTTAAGATTTTATTTATTTATTTGACAGAGAGAGAGAGATCACAAGTAGGCAGAGAGGCAGGCAGAGAGAGAGGGGGAAGCAGACTCCCTGCTGAGCAGAGAGCCCGATGCGGGGCTCGATCCCAGGACCCTGAGATCATGACCTGAGCCAAAGGCAGAAGCCTAACCCACTGAGCCACCCAGGTGCCCCTCACTGACATTCTTTTGAAGCCTCTGAGGACCCTGCCTGGGGGAGGGAGGCTTCCGCACATAGCGGAAAACACAAGGCTGACTCTCTGCCAATCACAGGGTCAGAGCCAAACTTTGAGAAAGGAAAATTCTCACTCTGGCCCAGTTTTTACTCTCATTCTCTCTCTGTTTGGATTTACTCCATCACTAGTGAAACTCATCTGAAGTAGGCTGAGCTGTGTTTGGGGAGTGGACTCTGGATCGGAGCATGGCTACATAGAGCAGCAACAATAGAACGTGTACATTTGTCTTTTCCATAGTCTCTGCTCCTCCTTGTTTAACGTTATGGCACAGTCTGAGGCAGGAGACTGTCTTGATCACCTGGCTGACACTGTTGGTCGTTTTTTTCCACTCTAAAATGACTTTGTTTCCTTTTTTTCCTTCCTCTAATCTTGGGAAGAAACCTATGATGGGTCACCCATACATAAGGAGTAGGGAGTTGGGGTCTACCTCCTTAAATGTGGAATAGCTGCCCAAGTTATGTAGAATTCTGTACAGATGGTCTAGTCTCCATTTTTTGAGCAAATTATTTATAGAAGTATGGAAACATGCCTCTTATACTTCAGTTTATAATGCAATACTGCTTTATTTTGTTGATAACTTGTTTTAGCTTCAGCCCCTGGGAGTTCCTGAAGTTTGTTCCTGTGTCCTACTGACCTACTTACATAACTTTGGTTTTTGTCTTTTATTTTTGTTTTGAGGGCCACCTTACTTTCTGGCAGTTTGAGATCTCTCCAGACTCCTCTTACATTTTTCCTTCCCTTGTCCTAGAATCAGTAGTCTTCCTCACCCCACCAAGAAGCTCTGCTTATTTTTATTGGTGAATGGTATTAGAACCAAGATCTGAGGGTCAAGTGACCTCATTCCTACCCAAGAACCATTGTTTTAGACCCCATCAGGTGGCACAGTAAGGAAATAGATATGTGAACACTCACTTTATACCTATCAGTATTTTTCTGTGTGACAATATTTATTGATACTGAGCTGAAAATGAGTTCATGTGGAGGTCTCCCTACTAATCCATTACCACGTGGATCGTTTTAGTCTCTTCCCCTTGCTTATCTGTAACCTCCTACTCAAACTGTGAGAAAACTTGTTCCCATCCATTTTGGTTTAATTGTTTCATTCCAGTATACATGTACAGTGGTTTCAGAATCATTAACACCAATCCGCAGGAGAAACAACTGTATTAATGAGAATACAGTTCTTATGTACAGTTTCCTTTAACTTTAGAGATCTCATTTCCCATATGACTTAGGCTGGCATCTTTTCCTCCATCCTCTTCAGTGAGGCTGTCTCAGACATTTGTAATACTATTAGGTTCTTTGTCCTGTTCTGTTTGGTCTTGAGATCATACGTCTTCTTACAGAATTTTTTTTTTTAATATGCCTGTGTAAAGTTCGTTGTGCTGTGACGTTCTGCAGGTTTTGAGTTTTGATAAATACATAAGGTCATATTTCCACCATTACATTTTTATATAGAATGGTTACTCATACTAAAAACTTCTGTGCTATACCAGTTTAACATCCCCCTAACCTCTAGCAATGTGTTCATTTCCTTCACGGTTTTACTTTTTCTAGAATATCTTACAAATGAAATGATGCAGTTTGTAGTTTTTGCAAACTGCTTTTTTCATTTATCAAAATGCATTTCGGATTCATGTTTCTGTACGATTTGATAGCTCATGACTTTCTATCACTAAATAGTATTGAATGGATGGACAACTTTTTTTCCCCCTCCATTCACCTGTTGAAGGGCATTTTGGTTGCTTCCCTTTTTTGGCAATTAAGAATAAGGCTGCTATAATGATTCGTGTGCAAGTGTTTGTGTGGACACGAGTTTTCAACTTTAATCAGGTTTTTTCTTCTGTTGAGTTATAGAAGATGTTTCTTATATATTTTGGAAATTAACTCCTTTTCAGATAGATGGTTTTCATGCCAGTGGCTGTTTGCTTTGCTACAAGAGGTTTTTACTTTGTACTCACACCTGTCTATTTTGTCTTCTGTTGACTGTACTTTTAGTGTTCTATTAACAAAAAGATCATTGCCATGACCATTGTCAAGAAGGTTTTCTCTTAGGTGTTGTTCTAGGAGTTCTACCTTTTCAGTTCTTATGTTGAAATCTTTAATCCATTTTGAATTGACTTTGGTGTATGGTATAAGGTGGGGCCTAATTTCATTTCATTTCTGTCTTTGCTTTTGGTGTACGGATAGTCAATTTCCCCAACATCATTTGTTGAAGAGACTCTTCTTTCCCCATTCTTTGTCCTTGGCATCCTTGTCAAAGATAAGTTGACTGTACATGTGTGGTGTTATCTGTGGGCTCTGGTTCTATTTCACCGGTCTATATGTCTGTCTTTATGCCTGTGCCATACTGTTTGAATTGCCGTAGCTTTACTGGGTATATACTGTACTGTGTATTTGTAAATTAAGTGTGATGCCCCTAGCTTTATAGTTCTCTTCAAGATGGCTTTGACTACTTGTGGGCCTTTATGGTTTCATACAAATTGTAAAGTTATTTATTCTGGTTCTATAAAAAATGCCAGTAGGGTTTTGATGGGAAGGTATTAAATCTGTAGATCACTTAGGACGGTATGGACGTTTTAACAATATTAAGTCTTCCACTCTATGAACACAGGATGTCTTTCTATTTTTTTTTTTTTTTGTCGATTTTTATTACTGGCATCAAAGTTTTGTAGATTTTGGCATACACGTTTTTCACCTTCTTGCTTAAGTTTAATGCTAAATATTACATTATTTTTGATGCTGTTGTAAATAGAATTGTTTCCTTTATTCCCTTTTCAGATGGCTTGTTGTTAGTTTGTAGAAATAAACTGGTTTTTGTATGTTGATTTTTATATCTTGGAAATTCAAGGAATTTGTTACTGAGCTTAACGGTTTTTGGTGGAGTCTTACAGTATTCTACTTATAAGACAATCTTATCTGCCAATGGATAATTTTACCTGATTTTTTCTGATTTGGATACTTTTTCTTTCCTATTTGCTCTGGCTAGGACTTCCAGTAGTATGTTGGATAGAAGTGGTGAGAATGGACACAATGTCTTCTTTGAGGAAAAGATTTCAACTTTGCACCATTGAGTATGATGTTAGCTGTGGGCTTGCTGTGTATGGTCCTGATTATGTTGAGAAATGTTCTTTCTATTCACTGTTGGTTGCGTGTTTTCATCATGAAAGAGTGTTGAACTTGTCAAATGTTTTTTCTATATTTGTTGATATGATCATGTTATTTTTATCCTTCATTCTGTTAATGTGGTATATCACCTTTATTTGCATATATTGAAATATCTTTGCATCTCAGGGATAAATCCCACTTGGTCATGGTGTATTATCCTTTCAATGTGCTCTCAAATTTGGTTTACTAGTATTTTGATAAGAATTATTGCATCTGTTTTCATCAGACATATTGGCTTGTAATTTTTTTTCTTGTACTATCTTTTATGGGATATATCTTTTATGGGGTAATGCTGGCCTCATAAAATGAACTTGTGAGTTTTCCTCCTCTTAAAGTTTTGGAAGCAGTTGCATAAAGATTTGTGTTACAAAGTGGGTGTTTTGGAGGGAAGGGGAGTCGGGGATCGGGTGAGGCTGGTGGTGGGAATTAAGGAGCATGTATTGCATGGAGAACTGGGTGTGGTGCATAAACAATGAATTCTGGAATACTAAAAAAAATTTTAAAAAAAGATTTGTGCTACTCAACAGAATGAACAGGCAATATGTGGAATAGGAGAAAATATTTACAAATTGTCTATCTGATAAGAGGTTAGTTTCTAAAATATATAAGGAACTCTTAAATCTCAGTAGTACAAAAAACAAACAAACAAAAAACCTGAAAAACAAAACAAAACAAACCTGCTTTTTTAAATTTTAAAATTAAAAAAAAATTTTTAAATGGGCAAAGGACTTAAACAGTCATTTACCTAACTTACTTGAAAACTTATGTACACACAAACACCTGTATGTGAATCATTATGTCAGCTTTATTCATAACTGCCCCAAACAGGAAGCAACCAAGATGTTCTCTAATAGGTGAATGGTCAACAGGTATATGAAAAAATGTCCAATATCATTAACTATCAGAGAAGTTCAAATCAAGTTTATAATGAGTCTTCACTTCACATCTGTTAGGATTATTATTTAAAAAAAAATGATAGCAAACGTTAAGGCTGTCGAGTAAGTGGAATCCTTGTGTACTGTTGGTAGGACCATAAAATGGTCTGGCAGCTATGGAAAAAGTACAGAGATGCCTCAAAACATTAAAAATAGAAATACTACATGATTCAGCAATCTCACTTCTGAGTATTTGCTCAGTCGAATCGAAATCAGAATCTCAAAGAGGTATCTTCACTCCCATGTTCATTGTAGTACTATCAACAGTAGCAAAGATAAGGCAATAACCATTATCCAAGACAGATAAATGGCAAAGAAAGTATGGTATATAAACCTAATGGAGTATTCTTCAACCTTTAAAAATAAGGAAACTGGGGCTCCTGGGTGGCTCAGTTGGTTAAACCTCTGTCTTCGGCTCAGGTCATGATCCCAGAGTCCTGGGCTCTCTGCTCAGCGTGGAGCCTGTCCCCAGCCCCCCCGCCTGCCTCTCTGCCTCCTTGTGACCTCTCTCTCTCTCTGCAAATAAATAAATAAAATCTTTTTAAAAAAATTTTTTTTAAAATAAGGAAATCCTAACATCTGTGACAGCGTGGATGAACCTGGAGAACATTATGCTAAATGAAGGAAGCCAGTCACAGAAGGACAAATGCTTTGTGCTTCAGCTGATTGGAGGTACCCAGAGTGGTCAAAATAACAGAAACAGATAAAATAGTAGTGTTTGCCAGGGGCTGGGGGTGAGGGAAGTGGTAAATTGTTATTCAGTAGGTATAAAGTTTCAGTTATGCTAAAATACATACAATTTACATCTTAGGGTTTTTCACATCTCTTCCAAGACATGTCTACTTCCTTTTATTGTCTGTAAATTCAAGGGATCTGGTTTATATCTTAGTGCCTGTAGTTAACAATACAGTGTCATGCCCTCCACAGTTTGGTAAGAGGGTAAACATCTGTTACATGGTACCACACACATGAAAACAACCACAAAGAGTCTCAAAACAACTCTGGGATGTGTTGAATATGTCTCTTACCTTGATTGTGGTAATGGTATCATGGAGATTTGCCTATATCCAAACTCATCAGATTATACATATTTAATATGTGCAGTTCTTTTTATCAATTATGCTTCAAAGCTGTTTAAAAAAAGAAAAATAAAAGCAGTGCATGGGTACAGCTTGCGGGACAAAGTGAGTTGGGTAAATACCTAAAGAACATGATTCTACATAAATGGATTGCATAGCAAGACAATACTGAGCTTTGTAAGAAACCACCAAACCGTCTTCCGAGTAGTTGGGCCATTTTATATTCCCGTGGACAGTGACTGAGAGTTCCTGTTGCTCTGTACCCTTGCCAGCAATTGGTGTCATCATTACATCTTGATTTTACTTGAATGAGACCTGTACTGGACTTAGATCTAAACAACTGATCTGTAGAACCATAGGACAATAAATGTGCGCTAGTTTAAAGCAGTGCATTTTTGGTAATTTGTTACAGAAGCAAGAGGAAACTAACACGCTTATGCAGTGTTTACATTATGAAGAGTGCATACATTTTTGAACATGTCTATCCTCTGGTTCACATCCAAATATATCTTCTTCAAAGGGAGACTGCCAGAATATAATGTATGACTTGGAAAACTTTTCATGAGTAGGAGAGAAATTCTTATATTCCTTCTCTCCATTTATAAAAAAATCAAACACCTTTTACCAACACCAACGTGGGACATTACTGCCCAAACTCCCTGGCTCTCCACCCTTGGTGTAAAGAAATGTTAATAATTATGATTTTTAAAGTATACACTGAAGTTTATTTTACCTGAAAGTGTGCTTATATAGTTAAGTGTGTACTTCTAGTGGTTTTATCCCATTTCTTCTTTTTAGATGTCTTTCTACTTTTTTTTTAAATAAAATTTTCCTTGATTTTAGTTCTTCAAACTGAATCTGATGATGAGTATTTTAGGTTTACTAGGATAGTAGGAAAAATACAGAGTCTTTACGACTCAAAACAGTTTTTGAGAGACTCTTATGACTAATATTTCACTGTACGATGCAGAACAAAAATTTTCATTTGTAAACATTCGCACTGATCTATTCCTCGGAGCAATTTCTGTCTTAGCCCTTTTTACTTCTCTTCTAATACAAGTCATCTTCCTTTATTGTCTGTAAATTCTGTAAATCCAAATGGGGCCACCTATTCATGCTGTCACATGTATTTATTTTCCTCCACATCAAAAAGCCATTCACAAGTATTTTCAGTCAACATTTTTACAAAAAACATATTTTTAAATTCCAATTCAGTGGCAGGGGGGAAGCTAATTACATACTTTTTAAAAAGAATGTAGGTTTTGAGCCTGTTTTAAGAAACATGCCATCAACAAAGTGTCTAAAGATTTATCAGCATGATTTTTTTCTTTTTAACACTCTAATTTCCTTATTCCTCCTCCTTTCACATACATGTTTTACAGCAAGATTCATAGCATCATATATGTAAGAAAAAAAGGTAGCAAGAAATCTGTGCTAGAGTTTAGCTATCAATATTTAAATTTATCAGAAAACAGTAGGAGTACAAACATCCCCAGATGACAGCTAAGGATAAGGGGATGGGAATAAAAAAACAAAATTGCTAAGCAAAACTTACACTCAAAAATAGAGCTACCTGAGATGAGTGGTTGATACATGTTTAGTCCTTAAGTTCAGCAAAATATAGGTGATTTCTGGAAAAATCAAGGACTAAAAGAGCATGAATTGTTTCACATTTGAGGTGAACTAATGCTGAGTATCAACTGTGCAAAGACCATTTGTTGAAGATTTTACAATCTAGAGGGGGACATATAGGTACAGATGTAACTAAAATTAACATTATTTTAATGTAAATCTTAATATAAGGTAAGCGATCACTATCATCACAAATACAGAGATTTGAGGAATTCAAAAGGAGAAAGACTGTCTAACTAGGAAAGCCATGTTAAGTTTTAAGGAGTAGGGAGCCTTTGGGATGGACTTGAAGGACTGATAAGAATTTAATAATTGGGAACAGAATGGGCAATGCTAGAGGTGAACAAGGATGGCGAATATTTAAGAAACATGAAATAATCCTACATAGATTTTTGGGAAGTTATGAGTGAACAATGAGTGAGAGTTTGAATGAGACTAATGCTTTTGAAAATCCCTAAAAGTCTAGCAAGTTTTTATTTAATTCACTAGACAGTAAGACACTGTTGAAGTTTTGCTAGACCATTATTTTAACAATGATATTTAAGGCAAATGAGATGAAATAATAAAAATGCAATTGGAAGCAAGAGATCTTTGCGGTTTTCCCTCTAGGTCTGGATTTTACTCATGAGTGTGCATGAGAAGAGTCTGTAGAGAGAATTAAAAAGCCAATGAAAGGGCCCACCCCCTCAAGACTATGATTCAGTTGGTAAGTGGTGGGACTCAGTAACAAGTTCCCCCAGATGGTTGTATGCATATTTGAGTCTGAGTTGTCTTCATGACAGAGGAGAGCCTGACACTGAGTGTGGCAGCAGAAACGACTCATAGGGTACAGATGAGGCAGATGAGCACCCTGGCTGCAAACCCTGAATTTTTGTAGATCACTCAGTTTCAGTTCGAGGCTCACTTAACCAAAGCATCAAAAACAATGGATATTTCTTAAGCTCTACACCATTCATTCTCAGAATTGCTTTCTGAAGGTGACTGTCAAACTGAGCACTACCTTAGCATACATGGTTTCTGGTTGGGTCTAGCAAGTTGAGACTCAATAAAGAGACTATTGGAGGGGCGCCTGGGTGGCTCAGTGGATTAAGCCGCTGCCTTCGGCTCAGGTCATGATCTCAGGGTTCTGGGATTGAGTCCCGCATCGGGCTCTCTGCTCTGCAGGGAGCCTGCTTCCTCCTCTCTCTCTGCCTGCCTCTCTGCCTACTTGTGATCTCTCTCTCTGTCAAATAAATAAATAAAATCTTTAAAAAAAAAAAAAGAGAGACTATTGGAGTAGTGTTCTCACGACTTCTCCACTTTCTTCAAAGCAGGGTGGGGCTGCTGAGACAGATAATGGAAAACAGGAAGATGCGATTGAGTTCTTCCAGGCCACACATACTAACTCCTTCATCTGTCAAAGCAGGGTCAGTGTTAGTGGGATGAATGAGTGAGTGAATGAGTGAGTAAAGAGGGAAGTGGGTGGCTTTTGAGGAAGGTTTATAGCACAGTGGTTCAAACAGCACCAGGACTAATACTAGGAACAATGTCCTAACAAAGATTATTAAGGATGATAAAACATTGGTTCAGGAAATCTCTATGAATTTCTACCACAGCTAAGAACACCGGGTAAGCCAAAAGCTAAAACTTGTTAGTCTTTCTTGTGGGGTCTTTATCTCCTATTCCCAGAGACACTTGTGCTAGAGTTTTCTACACAGTAATGGCCAATAGCAGAGCGGTATTTCAGATGAGGACACACCTGATAGAAGGACTATTGGAGTGTCCCTGGGACGATATACATTTCTGGTAGCAAATTCTCCTCCTCATCTATAGAAAATTCAGCAAAGAATAACAAAAAGCACAGAAGAGAGCCTGAAAGAAAAGATCGGTCCGGCACAGCAGACTTGATTTGCTCTAAAGAAACAGAGTTGTGAATAAACTGTATGATCATTATTTAAAAAATTCTTCTACTTAATAGAAAAAAGCCTAGTGATGATAATAATATGTCTGCCTGAACAAGTGTTAAATTCTGGAAAACAACCACTTTCTAGGCCATTTATTAGAACATAATTATTTAAAATTACTGTAATTAAAATCAAAGTCAAAATTATTCTAATTAATAATGGAACATTTTTATAGCAGTGATGATTCCTTCAGTTTAATAGCTTCTGAAGCAATCCTTTCTGAGAAAAGACAAAAGACCAGTAATAAAGAACATTATTTTATCTTGTTTTTTATTTTTCTTAAAAATTTTATTAGAGAGAGGCAGAGACAGAGCATGAACGGGGGTAGGAGGTGAAGGGAGAAGCGGGCTCCCCACTGAGCAAGGATCCTGATGTGGGGCTCATCCTAGGATCTTGGGATCATGACCTGAGCCGATGGCAGATGCTTAACCAACTGAGCCACCCAGGCACCCCAAGAATATTATTTTAAATTGATATGCACATAGTATTATTCTATGATTATAGTATCATTTTTAATAAGTTTGGTTCTTGAGCTCTGACTCTTGAGCTTTATAAACTTGGAAGATAAATTTATCCCGTATGAGTTTGACTAACTGATGTTTCAGCTTCCAAAATATTATGTATAATACAGTATTTTAAGTTGAAAAATTCAGATAGGAATCCAGTAGGCATTTGATTTTTTTTTGGCAATGTCAATGATTACTTTTTTTCCCATAGAATATTAACATTTTAATATTAAACAAAATAAAAAACAAAAATTATTAATATTTTTTTCCCACAGAATATTAACATGACTCTCAGGTGGCTTGAAGTAGATCCTATTTATTTCATTTGACTTTCGATTTGATTAGAAAAAGGACCATACTCTGCTACAGAAGAGATTTCCTTCTCTTACGGAACAGAGGTTCTCACCACAGTGTATCATGGCATACATTTCATCCCACATGGTAAACAGCTATTTAACAAGCCACTAGCACAAAGTAGCTATTGTCTGAGAGCCCCTGAGTCATTCTCATGCCACAGAAAGTAGAGCTACTAACTTTAATCCTAACCATATGGCATTTTAGAAATCTTCCTGTATAACTCAAATATACAGAAATGTGTAATTGATTTTCAAGTTAGACTTAAATGTCACATTGACTGGCACAGTCAAATTTACCTTCTGTAATATTGAAATAGTAGACCAGGAACTACACTACAGGTGTTCCTTACGAAATTAGGCAGCTCTTAGAATCAGTCATCCTATATCATTTTAATAACATTCAAGGGTCATCATTAATTCCATTGAAGAGTAATTTTAGATCCAAAAGTATTTCAGATTGAGTTATTGTTTCCTTCCAGATATAATACTGATACTACATTCTTTGATTATGTCTTCAGTTATAAAGTACAAGAGTCTATCTGGAAAATGAACAAGTACTAATGTTTTTTTTGTGATGCAGGTAAATGCATTTACCCTATGTTTATCATCCAAATATACACTAAACCATCGTGCATGTGCAATTAATATTTAACAGTAAGAACAGAATCTGAATAAATTCAATGGATTTGTTTAAAAATATACTCAGGATTTACTAAAATTTTGAAGATAGGCCAAATGGATAAAAACATAAAATTGAGGGGCACCTGGGTGGCTCAGTTGGTTAGCTGACTCTTGATTGCAACTCAGGTCATGATCTCAAGGGTCATGGGACTGAGCCCCATATGGGCTCAAGGATCAGTGGGGAGCTTGTTTGATATTCTCTCTCTCCCTCTTCCCTTCCCCCGACTTGTGCAATCTCTTTCTCAAAAACAAACAACAACAACAACAAAGAAAAAACCATAAAAAAGAAAACTAAACAAAAGAATGCAACAACAACAAAAGCAAAAACCGTAAAATTGAGTAGTATCTAATCCCAGGCCCCAGTCCTGTAACTAAAGCTAAGAAGACAGCACCCCAACCAGGAAAAAATATGCTGATCTCATGGGGGACACAGGAATAACACTTAAACAAAAAGTTTAAAGCCCCTTCTTAAACACTGAATTTATTTGAGTAGGGACTTATTTTCGAAATTTAAATGTTTGTTTTCCCAGGAATTATCTAACTTCAGTTTTTTTGTCTGCTTGTTTGTTTGTTTGTTTTTATCACTTACTGGTTTGGAAATACTTTAACCTTTATATTCTAGACAATGTCTTAAAAGTCTGTCTTTTAAGTAATGTCTTAAACGTCTGTGAGAAAGGTTGAATGCATGGCCCTTCCTGCCTAAAACAAGGCAAACTGGCATTTCCAGAGGTGAAAGAATTCTTTAAGTTACTTCTTCCGAATGGAACATGTATATTAGTTTTATGGGTATGTACCAAAACGCTGTATATGGACCTAATCAAAATATTAGTGTCTTAAGAAAAAAGAGAAAAGTCACTGGTTGTTAAAAACGTGAACGGAGATTTTTAATTCCTATTGATACTTGTGTATGAAATAACAAAATTACACTAAATTTTATGGGAGAAGACTTTTTAAAGAGCTGATAGTATTTGAGGACACATTCATATCAAAGATTTTATGAGTATATTTTCTGGAATTCATTTATTCATTCATCTCATTAATTTTTTTCTAAATTTATTTTTTTCAAAGGTTTTATTTATTTGTCAGAGAGAGAGAGAAACCGAGAGGGAGAGTGTGTGTGCACAAGCCTGGGGAGCAGCAGGCAGAGGGAGTGGGAGAAGCAGGCTCCCTGCTGAGCTAGTAGCCTGAAGCAGGACTTGATCCCAGGGTCCTGGAATCATGACCTGAGCCCAAGACAGAAGCCTAAGTGACTGAGCCACCCAAGCATCTCTCATTTTTTTTTTTAAATATTTTATTTATTTGACAGAGAGAAATCACAACTAGGCAGAGAGGCAGGCAGAGAGAGAGGAGGAAGCAGGCTCCCCATGGAGCAGAGAGCCCGATGCGGGGCTCGATCCCAGGACCCTGAGATCGTGACCTGAGCCGAAGGCAGAGGCTTTAACCCACTGAGCCACCCAGGCGCCCCACATCTCTCATTTTTTTCTAAATTTATTAAATAAGTGCTAAACTTTGGATATTCAAAGAGAATATTCATGCTTTGGCTCAATGGAAATCCATCCTGTGTTTCCTTGAGTCTTGGTGCTATGCAAGTTACCAGTGAACATAATCCCTTCCATTTTTCCTTTTAGCCTCCTGTCTCCTAGTATTTGGAAGTCAATGCAGGCTGAGAACTAGACAGGGATACAAAATTGAGATACTGTCATTGGGCTAATTTATTTGCCTGACATACCCTTCTTTTGGAAGGAAATCCCTCTGGGGCACCTGGACGGAATAAGTAAATTGATTACCAGCAAGCTGTCTTAGCAGGGCACCCCACTGGTGCACGTGAGGCGGCACTGGGCACAGCTCATGGTCTAATAGGGATTTCCTTTTAACATTAAAGGGTGGTCAGTTTGGAAAGTATTTTTTCTGCCTTGCCAAGAAGTGGCTTGGATTTTCTCCTGTTGGGAATGGGAAAATGTCGTTTACAGGGATGGGAGGATGAATAGGGCTTGAATGGGTGCCTTGAATAGGTGCTCGAATGGGTGAATTAATGATAAACTGAAAACTGATGATGGAAATGGAGCTTTAAACCGATCTCTGTCCTGGGAATTTTGAAATTGGTTTAACATTGACCTCGGAATCATGCAGCTTGGTTCAAAAGTACAACTCACAAGTGTTATCACTTTTTAAAAAAAAACAATAAACATCATTTGGACGTCCAGCAATATTATATAAGAGTTACAAGGAAGTTGTATATGAGAAGTGTGGCTGATGGGTAATGGGAAAAATCTCCCCCTTCACTACCATTGGGAATTTCTTCCAGCTTCCTTATGCCCCATTAACATATTGCTGTTTCCATTTTACAATAACCACCTCTGCATAAAACAGACCTGTAACTTTATCTTTGTTCAATTAGACTTTAAGGATAATTTAGGTGTTGAAGGTGTTAGTGGAATAAAAATCTATGGCCCAAGCACTTTGTTTTTATTCATTAAAACTTTCTCATATACACCGGTTCGATCACATAACACTAAATATTACAGAGCATACGCAAAAATTTGAGCTGGCCACGGGATGTAAATGGGGTCTAGAATTAATCAGAATTTACCGTAGTGGTGGCAACAATTTATTTTTATAGAAACAAAAATCCGAGTGTTACTCATTTCTCTTCCTCAGAATTCACTCACAGGGGTTGCCCAGATCTAAAGAGTTCTGCTCCCATCTCAGCCATGGGAAATAGTCCTGCCTTGTTTGTCTCTGCCTCTTCCCCAAACCCATGTGGAAAGGTTGGAGGAGGGCCTCTGTTGAGGAGCTGTGAAATTGCCTTAACATTGCTTTCAAAATTACTATCTTTTCTGCAAAGACAGAATGTTTGATAAATTCAAGATAATTATAATTCACCAAGAAATACTAACACACCATTTTCACAACAGGGTCTTACGGTAGATTTGAAGTTAAAAATTGTAATGAACACTCAGCTCTAAACCTGGAAACTGAGATACTAAGATCATCAGACTATCTCATGAAACCAAGTGGGACTAATTTTATAATTCAGACTTATCTTGGCTACTAAAGGATCTTGGTAGATGATTAAGCTTTATAAATTAGAAGTAACATTTAATTTGATCCCTAGTTGTGATATTAACTATCAATTATGTGAAAATAATTCTGCTAAAATTTTCCATTTATATCTGGTACATTTTTTTCCCATCTGCATTTCCCTAAACATGAGATACTACGTTAAAAGTGTTTTTCTTTTTATTTCTTTTTTTATACATTTCTGTGCTTCACAAACTGGATTTCAGCAGAACAATGACAAGAGAGGAAAATAATCTTTTGTTTCCTTAGCTCTATTCCCCTAATCTTGCCTTCCAACACCTTTCTACAACCCCCCACCCCACCAATCAAGGCATGACAGAAAAAGCTTAGAAGCATGTATATTTGAAATGAGGAGTCCATCCTGTAAAGTGCCATTCTCAAAGGGGCGATAGCATTCCCAGTGAGTTGAGAGAGCATTGTTCCTTGGGGAGGGTGAGTGAAATCTTATGTAATAAAATGGCTTGAGGCTACTGCGTTCCTGGGATGTCAGCTTTTGCCTACGGCCTTTGCAATCTTTCTGTCTCTTTTCAGCCCACAGCTGGAGTAATCACGATGAAATGGAAGTCACTCTGTGGACTTTCACTTCTCCGAAATCTGTGATAGTGGCTCCTAGTGATCCTTAAAGTAACAGGCAAACTGCTAAGGATGGCCCACCAAGTCCTAAGAAAGCCAGCTTTTTCCTGTCACATCTTGACCCTGTCCCTTACCATTGTCCCCATTGCTCACTCCCATCCATCCAATCCCGCTGCCTTAGCGTCTTTGCTATTTCTTAGGGCACCACTCCTGCTTCGGGCCTTTGCATTAGCTCTACTTTTTGCCTGTAATTTTCATCCCTATGATGGTCACATGGCTCATTCCTTCACTTTTTGAAATCCTTCTTTTCTTTTTTTCCCTTAAGATTTTATTTATTTATTTGGGAGGGAAGAGAGAGAGAATGAGCAAGTGGGGGAGAGAGATCATGAGTGGTGGGAGGGTCAGGTGGAGATGCACGCTCCCCACTGAGCAAGGAGCCTGATGCGGGACTCGATCCCAGGACCCTGAGATCATAACCTGAGCCGAAGGCAGACACTTAACTGACTGAGCCACCCAACTACCCAGAAATCTTTTATTTTCAATTATTAACTTCCATCACTACAAGAGTCTTGATCTCCTTGATCTCTGCTTGTCTCAGAGCACTTTCTGCCTTTAACATACAGAATTTACTTCTTTTGTGTACTGTTTGTTTCCTGTTCTATCTCTCAGAATATAAGTTCTCTAGGGCAGAGTTCTGGGCATGTTTTATTTGCCTGCTTATATTAAATACTTTAGAAGAGTGAGTGTCTCATTAGGTCTAAGTACATGTTTAATGAATGAAAATGAAGGAAGGGGGCCTGGGTGGCTCGGTCCATTGAGCATCTAACTCTTGATTTCAGCTCAGGTCATGATCTCAGGGTTGTGAGTTCAAGCTCCACATTGGGCTCTGCACTGAGCATGGAGCCTGCTTAAGATTCTCTCTCTCCCTTTCCTTCTGCCCTTCCTGCCCCCAGTCATCAACTCATGTGCTCGCTCTCTCTCTCTCTGAAAAACAAAAATGAAAAGAGAGAAATCAATTTTAAATTAGTCAATAAAAAATATAATAAACTTAAATGTTTGTGAAGCTATGTCTATGTATGATTATGTGTATGTGTGTATATTCTTCTGGGTAATTTCCTTGTCCCATAATACTCCAATTACTGCAAATGCCTTCAAAAAGGATGGTGCTCTACCTCTGAGATCACTACTTTTTCAGCCTTCTAAACTGTCAATAACCCACTTCAGTGTCACATTGTTTGTCTTGAAAGTTGCTCCTTCTCGATGACCATCTGTAAATCCAGGTCCATTTCTTCTACCTTACTCCAAATTTGATTAATAGAATTTCTGTGTGATTAATAGACTGCTCCTACATTCAATCCCATCCACACTTATGACGATAAGTCTCCCACCAAAATTTTCATCTTAATCTAAGTTCTACAGAAAGTAGAGCCTGAGGCAAGGATCATAATGCTTATAACTGCACTGCCAGGTCAGGACAATGATACAGAAAATGACTGTGGGGGAAGGAGAGCAGCAAAGCTGTGAAATATAGGACTCTTTCCCTATAGCCTCCCTTCTTGACCAGCTGCAGAAAGACACAAAAGCATTCTCAATAAGTATGTTCTTCTGCCCTGCAGGAATTTTTTTGCAAGGATTATAAAGAAAAGCTGCAATTAAATATCAACAAAAGCGACAGAGAATGGGAAATCTATCAGCTTGACACCTTTAGACTCTCACTTCCCATTGGTCAGGGATTCTGCATAGAGTTGATTTTCCTTCACTTTTATGTCACCTTGTCTGGCTGTGCAGGAACCCATTAGTGTGGCATTCTACTGAATCCAAAAATGGCATGGCAAAGAGTTCAGCACATGGGACATGAGGAAAACTTAAGCCCAGTATTTTTTAATGTGACTCAAGTCTCCTCTGGGAAGTAGACAAGGACACCAGCAAAGTGACCAGTGGCATAGAAAAAAAGTGTTGATTTTTTTTTTTAATTTTTAAATTTAAAATTTTTTTTTCCATTTTATTTATTTTTTCAGCGTAACAGTATTCATTCTTTTTGCACAACACCCAGTGCTCCATGCAAAACGTGCCCTCCCCATTACCCACCACCTGTTCCCCCAACCTCCCACCCCTGACCCTTCAAAACCCTCAGTTTGTTTCTCAGGGTCCACAGTCTCTCATGGTTCATCTCCCCTTCTGATTTCCCCCAGCTCCCTTCTTTTCTCCAACTCCCAGTGGCCTGTGTTATTCTTTATGCTCCAAAGTGTTGATTCTTTAAAAATAGGCCATTGAGGGAATATGAATGGTGTATAAAACCACCAATTCCAGTTATCATCAGCCTAACTCAACTTCTGGCCATCCTCAGAGAAAAAGAGCTTTTGAATCTTAGTTAACTCTTCCAAGGTCTCTAACAATCATTGGTCACGAGCTTGCCAGTATTTGCTCTCTCACTTCCAGTCCTCGTGCTCCAAACCCTATCCCTAATCTCTAACATTTGGCTCCTCTATGATCTCACCCTGCATCCTCTCCCTTTGGTTCTTTCTTGCTCTGTCATCCACAGCCAGTCAATCCAGGGTCACTTCTGTGTTTAACTCCAGCCTACCACTCAGGAAAATCTCCAGTCCTTAACTTCTTTGTCTTTTACTTCTGAGTTGCCGTGTAATACTGGATGACGTCACTACAAAAATAAAGTGCATAAATGTCAAATTCCTACTGTTCTAACTTAGCCATATCTTCACCACTGTTTTGCAATTTTTTAGTCATCTCAAATGGACTCTAGCATTTTCACCACTATCTATTGAAATGTCCTCTTTGCTTAGGCTCTAAATTAACTTTTCAACTCATTTCTCACATATTATTAAATTTACTGATTTATTAGCTCAAGAACATTCAAAATTGGCTTTTCCCCACTTGAAAATCTTCTCCAAGTTCTTCCTAAGGTTAATGCTCTTACTGACTGATGCCATGATTCCATCCTAAATTACTTCCTTTAGAACCTTACTTCAATAGATAGCTACTTTTTTTTCTTTTTAAATCTTCATTCTGTCCCACTTTTCTTTATACATCTTCTCAAGCCTCTGACTAGGGTCTCTTTTATCCTGAAATTAACTTGTATAAGAGGGAAATTAAATAAATCAATTAGTTATTCTTTAATTTCATTTTTGTTTCCAGCTGCAACCTTATACAGATTGAATTATATGGGAAAGACTGTATTTCTAGTAATATAATCTGTTTTTAGAGATACTTAGATAACATAGTTGGAGATAAAAGTATATAAATAAGGAAGTACTCACTTCAGCTTTTACTGTATGAAGCCATTTACATGGCCAAACCCAAAGTGTCCTATTCAGGCTTTAGCAGTAATAGTGATTTGAATAAGTGTCTAGAAGTTGGCTTCTAGTAAACTAGTACATGCTCCTTTAGGCAAAACTAGGTTAGTCAAGACGAAATCTTGGTAGTATATAATTTGCAGTTATTCCTTTTCTTACACTTGAGTTATTCGTATTCATCTTAGCAACTTAAAAATAACCCTAGTTCCTGGCTACTTATTAGTGCTATAAAAGTAATCACAGACACACTTTAGGAATGGTGCTGTGAGGAGCTCTGTTGCCACACTCCCCAGTAAAACAATTAAAATTGGTGAACATTATGCAAATAACCATGTGAAGTGCCAGGAAATTTTTCTAGGGCATACATTCAGCTAAAGTGCTTAGAGGAGAATTTATGAAATTTTTTTTTAAATAAAGAAAGATAGCAAATAATTTTTCACATTAGAATCTTGGGGAGGAGGAGCAAACTATACCTACAACAAACAGAAATAAAGAAAAATTAAAGACCAGATTAAAAATAAAATGGAAAATATAAAATCAGTGAAACCAGAAATTGTTTCTTTAAAAAGATAAAAAAAATTAGTAAATCCTTACTTAGCCTAATGTGGGAAAAAAAAGATTAACCAAATTAATAACATCAAGAAGAAAAGAGAGCCTATCATCATCACCTTACAAATATATATATATACTTACATGTATATAAATTTACATATATAAAAAGAATATTATGAACAGTTGTACACCAAGAAATAACATAGAAGTAATGTACAAATTCAGAGAAACATACAAACTACAGAAACTGGCTCAAAAAGTAGAGTATGTGAATATACCTATAATAGGTAAAAAGATTTAATTTGTAATTTAAAAGTTATACACAGGGGTGACCGGGTGGCTCAGTGGGTTAAGCCTCTGCCTTCAGCTCAGGTCATGGTCTCAGGGTCCTGGGATCAAGCCCTGCATCTGGCTCTCTACTCAGCAGGGAGCCTGCTTCCCCCCGTCTCTCTGCCTTTTTGCCTACTTGTGATCTCTCTCTCTGTCAAATAAATAAATAAAAAATAAAAGTTATACACAAAAGCCTAGGCTTAAATGGATTTACAGGTCAATTCTACCAAACTTTTAAAAAGAATTAATACAAAAGCCCCACAAACCCTTCTAAATACTAGAAGAGAAAGATATATTTTCAAACTTGGTCTGCAAGGCCAATATTAACCTAATATTAAAATCAAACAAGATATCATTATGAAAGGAAGCAACAGATCAATACTTCCTCTAGAGAGAGGCAATGCTGTCAAATGGTCAATGATGTCAAAGGCTGTCAAATGGAATCCAGCAATATACACACAAAAGCAGTTTATATCAAGACCAAGTGGAATTTATTCCAGTAATTCATACTTGGCTTAACATCAAAAAATAAATTAAACAGTTGACCTCATCAATAGGCTATAGAATAAAAATCACATGATTATGTCAATAGACCTAAGTGTTTGAAAAAAAGTGAAAAAAGTATTTGATAAACCAAACACTCTTCACCCTTTCATAATACAAGTATATACCAAACTAAAAGAACAAAACTTCCTTAAACTTAGAAAAGGCATCTATGAAGGGGTGCCTGGTTGGCTCAGTCAATTAAGCATCTGCTTTGGGCTCAGGTCATGATCCTAGGATCCTGGGATCGAGCCCCACATTTAGCCCCATGTTGGGCTCAGGGGGGAGCCTGCTTCTCCCTCCCTGCCCTCCCCCTCCCCCACTGTGCTCTCTCTCTCTCTCTCTCAAATAAAATCTTTAAGAAAAAAAGAGAAAAAGGAAAGGCATCTATGAAAATCCCAGAGCTAACACCATATTTAATGGTGGAAGATGGAAACCTGTCTTCCTAGGATGAGGAAAAGATAGTGATGTCCACACTCTTCACTTCTACTCAACACTGTACAGGATATTCTATCCAAGGCAGGAGGAGTAATAAGAGGCATCTAGGTAGGAAAAAGAAAATCTATCTTTATGAACAGATGACATGATCTTGTATAAAAGCGATCTTAACGAATGAAAACATCTCTAAGAACCAATAAACAAGTTAATCAAGTTTGTAGGATATAAGATCAGTATACAAGAATCAGCTGTATTTATACATACAATAAACAATTTGAAAACTAAAGAAAACTGAATTTACTTATAATTAATTGAATATTATTGAATATACTTATATAATATTGAATATATATTGAATATACTTATGTATATTAATGAATATACTTATATAATACCTAGTAATATTATTGAATATACTTATAATTAGGTTTAACAAAAGAAATGTAAGACTTGTAAAGTGAAAACTGCTGTAAACGTTGTTCAGCTTAAAGCAGATACTGTGAAGGTGGTGCCACTCTCTGGCTTAGTTTTCAATGGCTGACACAAATCACCAAAAACTTGGTGGCTTAAAACTACAAAAATGTATTTTCTCAGAATTTTAGGGGCCAGCAATCCACAACCAAAGTACTGACAAACTAGTACTCCCTTTGAAGTCTGCAGAGGATAACCCTCCCTTGCTTTTTCCAGCCTGGTATAGCTCCAGACCACCCTTGACTTCGGTCTATATAACTTCAGGGTCTGTTCCCATCTTTATATGTCATTCCCTTCTGAAAGGCTGTCTTTTCTGGGTCTTTTCAGAATCTTTGTAATTGTATTAAAGTCCCACTTGGATAATCTATGGTGATCTTATCTCAAGATCCTTAGCTACAGGAGCACCTGTGTGGCTCAGTTGGTTAAGTGTGTCATGATCTCAGTATCCTGGGATTGAGCCCCACATCAGGTTTCCTGCTCAGTGGGGAGTCTGCTTCCTCTTCTCCCTCTGCCCCTCCCCCTGCTCATGCTCTCTCTGTCTCTCTCTCAAATAAATAAATCTTTTTTTTTTAATCCTTAATTACTTCTGTAAAGATTCTCTTTGCAAGCAAGGTCTCATTCACAGATTGTGGGGTTAGACTGTGAACATATTTTTTAGGAATCATTTACCTACACATAGCTAATGAGCACATGAGAAGATGTTCACCATCATTAACCATTAGGGCAATGTAAATCAAGATTACTGTGAGATGCCACTTCAGCCCACTTGGATTGCCATAATCATAAAAACAATGATTAAGAATTATTGGAGAATGTGGAGAAATTAGACATTTCATATATTGTTGTAAGATGGTAAAATAACATAGCCCCTTTGGAAAACAATTTTTCAGTTTCTCAAAATGTTAGAAACAGTGTTTCCATATAACCCAGTAATTATATTGTATATATCCCCAAAAATAAAGACATAAATTCCACACAAAAACTTTGATGTAAATGTTTGTAGCAACATTATTTATAATAGCCAAAAAGTGGAAATAATCTAAATGACTGTCAATTGATGAATGGATAAGCTGTTATAATTTTAACCATACAATAACATATTATATGAGCATAAAAATGAATGGAGAAATGATACATGGTAAAATATGCTTGAACTTGTTCATTAGGCTGAGTGAAAACATTATCCTAAGTTGAACTTAGTCACAAAAGAGTACATACTGTGTGAGTCTATTTATATGAAATGTCAATAAGCAAATCTAAAGAAACAGAACATAGTTTAGTGTTTACCTAGGATTAGGGGATATGAGGGATGGGATGTGACTTATGAGTTTAGGGCTTCCTTTTAAGTCATACAAATGTGCTAAACCTAGATTATTGCACAACTGACTATACTGAATGTCACTGAGTTGTAAACTTTAAGTGGGTGGTTTTTATGGTATGTAAATTTATTTCAATAAAATTGCTATTTTAAAAAAGATAGGGTGACCACTAATATCCCCAAACAATGAGTATATAATTTCCAAACAATGCAACAAAAATCAAAAGGTAGCACAAATAAACAGAAGTGGGAAATAAAATGTAGGGAATAGGATAGTAGAATTACATATAAATATACTAATAATTATAGTAGAAGTAAATGGACTAAACTCAGTGAGGAAATATACTAGGCTTTATTTTATTTGGGGGGACATAGTTCACATACAGTGTTACATTAGTTTCAGGTGTATATGTTGGTGAGTCAAGATCCCTATACATTATGTTATGCTCACCACAGGTGTAGCTCCCATCTGTCATTATACACTATTACAGTATTGTTGACTATATTTCCTTTTATTTTCATCACTTACTTCTTCCATCACTGGAAGCCTGTATCTCCTACTCCTCTGGACTTATTTTGCCTCCTTTTATCCCCTGTCTAAGGGCAACCGTCAATCTGTTCTTTATATTTATAGGTCTGATTCTGCTTTTCATTTGTGCTGTTTTTTTAAATTCCACATTTGAGGGAAGTCATCTGGATTCTAAAACTCTAGCTATATCCTAGTTTTTGGAGGTACCTAAAGCCTAATGGCACAAAAATATGGTAAGTAAAACACAGCAGATGACATGCCAGGTATAAAGGAGGGGACTATCTTGCTGTTACAATGACATTGGGGGAAAAAATAATCTTTCAAAAAAACAAGATAAAGCGGATCACAACAAAATGATAATAGGCTTAATTTTATCAGAAAATGTAATCATTCTAAATTTATATAAACCTAGTAACAAAGTTTCTAAATATGTAAAGCAAAAGTTAACAGAAATACTAAAAGAAATTGACAACCATCAACACGATGGTGATCATAAACTTCTCCCAGTGCCTGATAGAGCTAACAGACAAAAATATCAGAAAATTTTAGGTCATGAAGCAAGTCCCAACAAAATTCAGAGAACCCAGATCACAAAACTGCATGTCTTACTGATTTGTACAAAATAGGTAATAAAACAGAAAAAAGTTATGTTTAAGCTACACTTCTATCTGGTGGAGGAGCTTTGTTTTTTTAGTTTATTTTTATAATTTTGATATTATGGAAAGGGAGCTAACATTTATCAAATGCCTAGTGTATACCAGTTATTTTACTTTAAATTCCCAGAAAGCTTTATGAGAGTAATTATTTTCATCATTTTCATATGAGGAAACATACTCGAGAAGGCTGATTTTCCTAAGTTCTGGCAAGTGATGGAGTTGAAGTTTGAATTCAGATTTGTCTGGGGGAGTCCTGCACTAAGCATATCTTAGAACCGAGATTGTTTCTTGATTGGGGGCCTGACTACTCCCTTGAAACTAGGCAGTGAATTTTAAGAATGGGCAAATATATGTTGTCCTACTCTATAAGCAAGTCACATAAATTTCCTTCCTCCCTCCTTTCTTTATTTATATAAACCCTGAATAATTGTCCCTAAATGAAGAGTTAACACCATACCACCTGATAGAAACTATTTGTAGCACTTTTAGTCCAGAAGAAAATGAAAGCTCACTTTGGGCAAGTTTGAAGGGAGAGAATTTAGCCTTCTTAGGAAAAAGTGGGTATGTCTTAAAGATGAGGTAGAACATTTCTTTAGCCAGGTGGTGGGATTTAAATATGATTTGATTTATGTATTTCACCAACCCTCTGAAAGAGGTGAACTTTTATTTCACATTGTATAACTGAGAAAACTGAAACTCAAGTTAGGTAACTTCACCTGGTATTTCACTGATGGCAGGAAATCATGAATAGACACCAAGAGCCCATGTTGATAGTGCGTTCACCATAATGTTTTAGGTATATGAATGTCTTCTCATAATGGAAACATTCCTTGTTTCATAAAAGCTCACCTGCAATCTGTATTTTAGTAATTTTTTTTCCTTCTGGTCCAAATTCACATTTTCATTTCAATCAGTCAAACTATTGAACATGTTAGAATTTTAACATTTTTCTGAGAGCTGACTTTGACCAAGATACATATAAAAATTGACAATTGTCCTTAAAAAAAAAAATCTTACAGTGTTGGATCCACAGATAAAAGATTAGGGAAAAAATTTGTCCAAACAGAGGAATTTGGGAAGCACTAGAAAGTCAATCAGAAGGCTAAAGTTGAGGAAGACTGATGTCCAGAAAGACAAAGACATTCATCCTGAGGTAAAAGTCAAGGACACAAAAAACAGGGGATTTAGAGCTAGGTCAACAGGCTGAGTATTGATCAGCACTGAACTAGAATAAACTTACCATATAGGATAAAAGAAGGATTTTAATCTCACTTGCATCTGAATGCTTCTTGTCTCTACCTCGTCAAATTTCAGAAATAAAGGGCAAGTACATTGAGCTGTAGGGGAAGTAAGAAAGAATTAAGACGAGGAGAAGTGTCTATGATGTTTGGAATGTCTTTGACGTGATTTTAGCCACATCTGTAGGTCACAGAGGGCCTCCTATTGGGTGCCCATAGCCCAGTTTGTTTCTTTCTAGAATCTTTACCTATGGACTATATTTATTATAGGATACCAGCTATGAAAAATTCCAAATTTTGCCTTGTTTTAATATTTGAGGTAAAACAAGATACAGTTTCTATATGGAAAGTAAAGGCTTCTGCCATTTGAAATATTCACCCTGACAAACCAATAATGGTTTCTCAAACAGTGACAGTGTAATTGCATGTGGTATATGGAATCAAAAATCCAAAGGACTCTGAGAAATGCTACTTTAATCTAAAGGGGTTTTCATTTTATTCCTTTATCTTTTTCAGTAGAAAATACAAGCGAAATTTTTGAATTATTTGTGGCACTAGTTTGATTTTTGACATGTATTCACTGTTTACAAAGGTTAAAAAGCACTACATTATGTTAAATGAAGAATCTAAATAATACTGTTCAAAAATCTCCTGTCAGGATCACCTTGGGCGCTCAGTTGGTTAAGAATCTGCCTGCAGCTCAGGTCATGATTGCAGGGTCCTGGGATGGAGCCCCGTTTTGGGTTCCCTGCTCCCAAAGGGAAGCCTGCTTCTCCTCCTTTCCCTTCCTATTCATTCTCTCTCTCTCTTTCTCAAATAAATAAACAAATAAAATCTTTTAATAAGAAAAAATCCTGTCAGTAGCAAGTGAAAGAAATAATACTAAAAGAGACTTAGAAACTTCTGCTTCATGTGTTTGTTGATATTTAAACAATGCCTAGAATAATGAATTTGCTCATAAACAGCAACATGTTATATTAATTCTCATCATGCTTTTTCATGGAGATTATTTCCACTTCCTTCCCAAACCTTGGTAAGCTCAAGTTCAGTCTGTCTCGAGGCTTGCTGGGTACTTGTGTGTTGATGCAAGAAAAACCATGTACATCATTATTAGTGATGTGGCTACCTCTATTTATAAATTATTTATAATTTTTGTAAGGAAGTGTCTCAGATATCTTCATGTTTTACCAAGCAAGACATGGGGACAGTTTCTGTTTTATTCTAGCAAGAACAGTTTTTCTCATTGTGTTTCGCAATGACTTTGCAGACGGAGAGAGTGAAAGGTGTTTTACTCTTCTGATCGACTCTCTAGTTTGCAGTAAGTCACGTGGTTTCTGTCTTAGAAACACAGAAATCATGAGCTGGAAAGAACCTTAGAAATCAGTTCTGTGATTTTACAGACTGGGAAACTGTAACACAGAAAGTTCAAGTGACTTTCCAAGATAACAGATTCAGTTAGTGGCTGAGCCTCATTCTGTGAGCAGGTTTTTTTATACTACACACCTCCCATTTTGCATCATGCCATAGTAACTGGTCAATTCACACAAAAAATGTAAAACCTAGTTGGGTGTTTGACCTGTCAGCCTGATGAGGGCTGCAAAGTTCTCCATTTTGTGTATTACACAGACGATAACTGTTACTTGTCATATGACATGGTGTCTGCCTGAAGAAGACAGTAAGGAAAACATGCCTTTCTAGAGTCTTCGTATCAAAATATATTGTGTTTCATTCTTAACGAATTGATTCTCTGCTGGGAACACTTAATTCTGCAATGGATCACTTTTTCCTTTTCTAATTGCCTGCACAGAAGCTAAGAGTAAATGCGTGGCTTATTTATTTTATTATTGTAGACGGCTGTGTATTGAATCATTCTGTTATCTTATTTCTGGCTTTAGTTTACACCCCTACTCATGATTCTTGTTTTCTTTTACACCTATTTCTATACTGTATTATACTGTTCTGTTTGGTTGTTGGAACTTAAATATTTTTAGTAGCAAGACAAATATAAATAACCAAACATATATAGGGTTCAATTTACTCTGCAATTCTTACATCATAGATTAAGTTTCAGAATTTATCCCATAGCAGATTTTGAATATATTTAGAAAGACTTTTCTAACTCAATTTGATTGGTTGATTCTCCTCAACCTCGGGCTAGTCTCATTTTGATAAGTTTCCATCATGGAGATGACATGAGGAAATTAAATTATGTTATAACTTGTTTACCTAATTTGATTTGCCTGAACTACATCTGAACCTGAATTAAAACTTACAGAAGATAAATAACAGATTTGCTATAAAAGGTAGCTCATATAAATGTGAAGAGATTAAGTATCAGTAGTTTAAAAAATCTTTTAACCAGGTAAAATGGTTGCTTTATCAGGGTTTCTGTGGGGTTGAAAAGCTGTTGGTATAGCAGATAAATTTCTGAGAGAAGATTAAGGAAAGTGGCTTCAACTTCGAAGGGTGCTCTTTTCCAGGTATTTCCAAGTGAGGAATCCTAAAAGGAGGAGAGCTACATGGAAGATTGCAGAGTAGCTCAGAGTTCTTCCAACAATTCTAATTCATGTTTGCAATTTGCTCAGGGCCTAATAATTTGGTTTTGCTCGAAAGTTGTTTTACTTTACAAAGGAACATTTACCGTTTCTGATTATTCTATTCACAAGACTACATGCCCTTAGAAGCAAACTACTTCGCTGGTCCTTTCTTAGCTTCCTCCCCCAGCTTTTCTGAGGGTTCACCTGTGGGAACCCTTACTTATCTATTATATGTGGCGATATTAGTATTTAAGAATCAGCAAATGCTTTGAGGTAAGCAGTAGCACGAGATTCCAAGCTCACTTCTCTGTGGTTTCCTTTGCTCCTTGATCTTGGCTTCTCACATTCTGGCCGTCGTAATAGTTCTCTGATCCTCCATCACTTCAAAGCGTTAATGTTCATAGTTTACCCAGTTGACATAGTCTCCGCACGAAGGTGAATCTGATACAAGTTGCATAACCATAGCACATCACGGACTTTCTGTTGCCAAACAATACTTGTGTTTCCTATTTCATTGACAATAAATATCTCCTCTTCTCCTTCCTTAATTTAGGACTAGCTAGCACCAAGTCCAAAAGTAATTGTCCATTTCTCTAAGCTTCGGAAATCTAAGCTGTAAGATTTCAACTCTACTGACCTTCAAGTGACCTTTGCCCTATGCCAGGTATCTTCTAGTCAACTGACCGGATGCTTCCAGTTTACCAGGGCACGTCTGAGGCTCCACCCCCTGCCTGAGGTCTCTTTTAAGATGACTTTTCCTTCTTCAGAACTCTGTAATCTGCGTCCCACATTCTCAACTCTAGGTCCTTATTCTGTCCCCGGAAAGCTTACAGTGCCCCTCCCTATTTAAGCAGGATTAGCTATTAAGTATCCTCCTGCCTCTAAATTCTAGTCTTTTTCTGCTTTTTTGCTTTTCTATGTTTGGAATCACTTTCGGAAACACAGGCCTTATGATGTCACTTCATTGCTCGATATCTCTCAGGCTTTCCTTATTACCACTGGTGAAAAGCCCAACGTCCTTGGCATGGAGTCTAAGGCCCTATGTGCGGGTCACAGCTTACTTTTCCAACTGTATTTTTAGCTTTACTTCTCCATTTATCCCAAAGTCTAATTTTTCCAGGTTTTTTCATGGAAATGGACACTTAATTTTTTTTTTTTTTTTTTTTTAAACCAGAACATGTCCTGTCTTTCATGCCTCTCTCTGTTTTCGTTATGGCTGTACTTTCTTCCTTAAATGCTCTTCTTCCTTCCTTTCCCAGCAGAAATTCTGCTGACTCTTTGCAGTCCACTGAAGCATCACCTCTGTTAGGAGACCTTCATTCTCCTCCCCACCCACACTGAGAGCTCCCGATAACACTGTGATGATTCCAATAGTGCTCTTTTTAATTGTAAGACATTTAAAATACTGTAAATGGTTCTGAGGTTTTTCTCCCTCGGGTCAGTTAGTTCCTGAGTCTCCTTTCTCCTTAGCGCAGTGCTCAAACCGTAGTAATTGCTTTACAAATGTTGGTTACCTAGAATTGAATTGCAATGAATACCAGGGTTTTTCTTGAGCTTTGGCTGATTCTTTAGAGAGATGACTGTTTCAAGTCCTGCATGGAAGTCCCAGGGAAGGTTTTTCTTTTTTGGTTTTTTGGTTTTGTTTTTTGTTAGGCCGGTCTTTCAGACTTGTTAGTTGATAGCATATAGGAAGGAAGCTGCCAGCTTTCTTACATCTTGGTTCAACCCTAGATATTATAAGGGATATTGTCATTTTTAAGCACAAATTTTTTTTTTCTAGTCCCTGTGAAGAAACTAAAGTTTTATACAGTTGGAAGTGGAAAAAAGACTGTATAGAATACTAATACCCTATAATTTGAGCCAGAACTTGCATCTGTATCTATAAATTTGGTTCTGAATTGTCATCAAGGTATAATACCAGGTGGCTCCATGATTTTTTAATAAGTTGGTTGGCTCTTAGCTGGGGGTGAATTCTATTTTGCAGTTCAGGCCAGAGGTACTTGGGTTGCTTTTTAGATTCAGATTATTTCGGGGCTTATGCTCTGACAAACTGAACTACAATGTAAACTTAGAATGCACAACAGCCATCTGCTTGTGCCTGAAGCACTGGAAAAATGAGGTCTTAGAGCCCTTCGTATAAAGTTTCCCAAATGCATACTGTGCTATAAAATTGAAGAAATCAAGGAGGGAAAATAAAATAAGTGGAAACACAGACAGGCACACCCTAGTGTAACTTCATAAGGTCAGAATGAAAAAAAAAAAAAAAAAGAATTGCAATTATACCTGGAAGAATCACAGAAAAGAAATAGGATATTTGAGGTCTCCCTGAAAAGCCGAAGATGTTGATGTTACCTGCGTTTGAAACAGGAACAGTGTTTGTACTTTGGTGATGGATGAAGAGGAGGGAAGAGAACACCTGTTGGGTCCTGGAAATTTGAAGAGGAGGGTTTTCCCATGAGGGATATCACTGTGATGGGCTTTTCAGCTCCGAATCAGAGAGGAAGTCAGGACTTGCTAGAGGAGTGAGCCACTCTTGGGTGTGGGCAAATTGGTTGTTTGAAGGTTCTCTTTCTATTCTGTAACAGTGGGGAGGCAACACAGAACATTTCCCAACCACTACCTTACTCATAAACACAATTGAAAATGGAAGCTGATCCAATCTGGCCCCCATCAGACACAAGGAGAGAACTGCTGGGTCTGTCTGTGCTTCTGCTCTCCTGGGAGCCGCTGCCTTCTCTGTGAACAGTGGGAAATCAGACAGAATGATGACTTCTGGGTTCCCCCAGCTCAGTAGTAGGAGCACAAGGAGCGGGGGGACTGTAAAATAAATAGGACAGGCTTTAGATGACTGTGAAAGCAGCAGTTGTACATGGTAACGTTTAAGCCACTGAACAGCAAACATACATTCCAAAGGGCAAAGGACAGGATGCAGAAAATCTCAACTGGACTAGAGATGGGGTGAGTGGGAGCGTTCAGAGTCTTCAAAAGGAAATTTTCTTTGAACAGGTGGGGTCAAATCTCATACCTCCATACCAAGAAATCATGATTACTCTTTTCTGGGAAACTAGAAACACCTGTTCTATTTTCCATTGACGTTCACTATTGTTACTTCTAATAATTTCTAAATTTGCTGAATGTGTTTACTCAGTGTCTATGTTACTTTCTGTTGAAGCATGTCACCAAGAAAGGAAATTATGTGAAATGATACCGTGCACAGGGTTATATTATACTATCAGGATACTTTCACGATATTGCACAAATGATGCTCAATGTACTAGTGTGAACTTTGCAATTTGAAATTAATACTACACAGCCAAGCACTGACTACTATCCTTTTGTCTCTTTCATTCTCTTGGATCATTTCATCCCTGAAGTTCATCGACCTTAAATGGCCGATAAAGTGACTGCACATCCTCCATTTTCCATTTTAGAAAAAGGACACATTTCACTATTGATAAGCAATGTCTCTTATCTCCAATGCTAGCTGGTATACTCTACTTCCATCCTTCAGTGCCAAGTGAGCTTGAAATGTATGATACATGCTTAATGTTTTTCTACCTTGCAGGGGACTTGCTGAACTTTGGTAGGGAAGTGAGGGGTGGGTGGGAAATGCTAGCTCTTGGCTTCTGCCTTGAGCTGTGAAAAATATTCTTATAAATTCACATATTTCTCTAAATGCTCTCCATATGTTATTTGATTTTTAAAGTGTGCATTAGTTGACAAAACTGTTAAGATGGTTATCTGGGTCCATATTGAGAGCTGTCAAGGTAGAAACTTTATCCTGGAAAACAGATTTAGTCATTTCACACAAACCATCACAGAAGGAAAATCCGAGTCAAAAATGTTAAATCTGCCACCCCAACGGATAATATCCTAACAAATAATTTATTCCCCAGAGGACTAACATAACCTAGATGTATTTCATCACTGTTGATTATAGAGAGAAATAGATAAATATATTTTTTAAAAACCCTTAAACTTCACCCAGGCCTTGAAGAAAGCAGATTTTTTGAGATTCTTTTTTTTTTTTTAAGATTTTATTTATTTATTTGACAGACAGAGATCACAAGCGGGCAGAGTGGCAGTCAGAGAGAGAGGGGGAAGCAGGCTCCCTGTCAAGCAGAGAGTCCAATGAGGGGCTCCATCCCAGGACCCTGGGATCATGATCTGAGCTGAAAGCAGAGGCTTTAAGCCACTGAGCCACCCAGGCGCCCCATAGATGCTTTCTTTGATGCAAACGTTCCACACTGGCTGATTAAATGAAAAGCAACATGAAATAACACTATCTATAGCACATTTTTCATTCATTGCGCAGAGCTGGCCTGAGGCTTGTACAAAAAAGTACCAGATGTTTTGGGGGTTTTTTGTTGTTGTTTTTTTGTTTTGTTTTGTTTTGTTTTGGAAATAAATTTGTCTTTGTATGATGACAGATTCTCTTTGAAACTACAAAGTATGTAATAGCACAGTTTGCCATTTGAAATCAAATTATATTCCCAAGTCCCATTTAAAAGACGAGGCTCCCTGTAAGGTTCTTTATTATGATCACATTACAGTCTTCCCACTTGGGAGTTTTGGACCCCAGCCAAGAGGACTAATTAATTCTAAAGAGAAAAAGGTTCACTTAAAGAACCATTTCCTGGTTTGATTAGGGTATTATATGGTATTAACATAATCTATTGATATACACCATAGTCCATGGTTTAAGGCATGTTCTTTTTCACCATTCCTCATAACTAAGGATAACACTTAGGAGAGTGTGGCAAATTTTTCACTTTACGGAGAAGAAGGCAAGTTAAAATGCCTAAGAGGGGAAGGTTCAATGCTGCTGAAATAGCCCTTGTGTTCCTGAGGGGATATCCTCAATCATGGTGATTACAAAGGTGAATAAATAAAGCCATAAAGTTATAAAATATACTTCACTCGTTGCCCAAGATAAAGAAAAATTGATAGTATGGTAAATGGGTTTGTCTGGAAATTAGCATTCTTACCCTTGGTTAGTAGGAATTTAAGTGGTGATAAACTTGAGATAGGATAATTTGATAATAAAGCTATGAAAAATAGTTTTGTATCAGCAACTCTTCTAGGAATTTATTGTACAAATACATTTTCAAGTACATGAATATTGATCACAATACTACTGTAATAGAAAAAGTGAAATAGTTATTTAGCAAATATAGGACTGGTAAAATTAATAATGATCTATCTAGTAGTAAAATTAATGTAAGATTATGTGTGCTCTGCTACCACTTGAGTAAAATAAGGAATATGCATATATATACACATGTACATACATACATACAAATATAACATACGTATTCATGCACATTCCCACCAAATCATTTACATGATTTTTCTATGCAAGAAACACTTCTGGAAAAGTGCATAAGAAACTGTTAAGCTGTTTCTTCCTAGAAGGAAAACTGAAACACAGGATGGGGATATAAAATAATTTTTACTATTTTTACTATTATTTTATATTGTCAGAAAGTTTCTCTGTGTCCATGAGTTATTTTTTACAGTTAAATGAATAAATATTTTGATAAAATCTTTTTTTCAGAAAAGTTTATTTCGGGGTTCATCCTATTTTCTTTCTGTTGTACTTTGTATATTACTAAGGAAAAAAATCTCCTCATGGACTAGTTGGGAAAAAAAATAAGATTATAGCCAGCTTTTACTGCAGGACAGGTAATGTCAGTTAGAATCTTCATGCCACATTTTTATGTCTTTTCTTGGTCTGGTAGATAAGTAAAAGCATTGGTGTTTGACAAAAATGCTTGTATGTTCTCATACACTGTCTGCCTAGCACATTTGTTTTCTTCCGGAAATATCATCACCGTTCTTTAGAGATTTCTCTTCCCTCTGTCCAACCACATGTGTCCATAAGAGTTGTTTTGGTTTGCTTTGGTTTGGTTTTAATCAGACTATTCTTCCTTGGCCAGCATTCCCAGGAGGACGCAACATTTAAGTCTGGCCAATCAGGTGCTTCCCTGAGAGCTTCTAATCAAGTTCATGTGACGTTAACACACACATGCACACACACAGTCTCACATGTTTAAAGAATAGTTTTCAAATTAGAATATTAGAAACAAGGTTATTCTGAAAATTAAGCATGTGTGTGTGTGTAAGCATACCATAAATAAGATGTCAAACTCTGCAAACTGAATTTAGTGAGGTAAAAAACATTGAAATTTATTGGCATTCCTTTGTTATTATTTTATCTTTAACTTTTGGGTGCATTCATATCTTTTCTGTATACCTTCATGTGTTCAGGTTTATTCCACTCTCAATTTTCTTTGTACCATTTTCAAGAGTATGCCTGTGAATGAAAAGAAAAAGAATACAGAGGTGAATTCAGAGGTTGAATGCAGAGAAAAACATTTTTTTAAAAGATTTTAATTTTTTTTTGTCAGAGAGAAGGAGAGAGCACAAGCAGGGGGAGTGGGGAGCACGATGTGGTACTCGATCCCAGGACCCTGAGATCATAACCTGAGCCGAAGGCAAGTGCTTCACTGACTGAGCCACCCAGGCATGCCCAGAGGTGAAAATTTTTTATGGCAGGGATGGAAAATGAAGATAAAACATCTATATTTCAAGTAGACAGAGTGAACCACCTAAAGATTTAATTAACTGAAATAGGACTCATTGAACAGAGCACCCAGCTGCAAACTCCAAAAGCCCTTGTACTAGACAGGGTTTGAGAACTATAGCATCTTCTGAATGAAGAAGGTGAATAAGAAAATTCCTATAAGATCTACCAAATGTAACTTTGGATATTCTTTATTTGACAGGCTTTCACTGAAGAAAAATATCTTCGGCAAAACATCTCAAATATAAAGCCACATAGAATGCTACATGAGCATGACTTTAATGTGTACGCTTTTGATAGCAGTTCCCTTTTGAGTCTCCGAAATTATATATTTGCTGTTCTGTTTCAGGATACGTGATATCAAGGAGTAGAAACCATACTCACAATATTTAATAGTCTTAAGAAATGCTTCCCTGTGTCTCAGAAATATGCATCTCCCATATATGTTCTGTGGGAGGGAATGACTGTAGATGTCAAGAAGCCCAGGAAAGAAGGCTTCAGGAAGAGAGGAGGTATTCGGTTTTGCTGGTGGGAAAAGAGATACTGCTGCGGGCAGGTCAGGATCTAATGCCAGCATACATGAAGTAAAGCTGTTCTGAAAGATGACACGCAGTCCCTTAAAAGCTACAGAGTCTTTAAAACATGCTCTGTTAAGTCTGCCTGGGTGGCTCAGATGGTTAAGCATCTGCCTGCGGCTCAGGTCATGATCCTGGGGTCCTGCATTGGGCTCCCTGCTCCTTGGGGAGCATGCTTCTCCTTCTGCCTCTCCCTCTCTCTCTCTCTTTCCATCTCTCATGAGTAAATGAATAAAAATCTTTAAATAAAAATGATTTTTAAAAAATGCTCACTAAATCACAAACATAACACATGTGACAAACTAGATGAACATAAGCAGTTCACCGAAGATGAATGATTCGGTGTGTTATCCTAACTGCTCACACTCCGGTCAGTTGGAACAGCTTCCCACCTAGACACAGTGCCAGGTCCAATCCGAAAGGGATCCGAGCAGGCCTCTCAGGTAAACACTTCATGTCAGAACAGAAGTGTGAGTCACATGTCCGAAGTTCATTTTCTGACGCCTGTAAATTTATTTCATTCTCTCCTGACAGATCTTGGCCCACCATGTCAAACTCCGGCAATGTGGGGTCGCTATCTCTTTTCTTTATCTTTGAAGAGAAGAGCTCACCCAGAGCAGACATCGGTTTACTCTTTGCACTATCTTTTCTTTCTAGGCTTGCCAACTTTGTCAGTTTAAAGGGGACATTTAAACTATTCCTTCACTGTGACAGCCCAAGTTGGCAAGGGGTAAAATACAATAATTGAAATAGATCTGAGCAAAAAATTATGCTTGAGAATAAGAAAGCAGGTCAGACTGTAGGGTTATACATGTCACACTAAGAAAGAAATTGAATCTATGAGTGCTTGCAGTTCTGTTTAATAAAATTCTTTATGACGGGATCCGTGTTAAGTTAATAAAAATGTGTTAAAGAAGAAATCCCTGTGCTAAAAAAAAAAAAGAATATACTGCTTATTGATTTCATGTAATTCATTATTAAAATAAGAGCCTCTGAAGACAGAATAAAAAGAAAACGCTAATGAATCTTTAAAGGTAAGCTGAGAAGGTAAATTTTCATATAAAACATTAAAATTAAATTAAAATAAAAAATTAAAATTTTCATATAAAACAAAAAAATTTCACATAAAAACATTAAAATTAAAACATTAAAATTAAAATGAGCTGAGAAGGTAAATTTTCATATAAAACATTAAAATTTAAATGTTTCATGAAAAACATTAAAAAGATGAACACTTCCTAGATTCAATTTAAAAGTTAAACTAAAGCAAGTTAAGAAATTTAATGTCATGTATTTCACAAAAATTGTAATGTGTATTTGACAGTTTGGGAATAAAAATAACAAGGAAAATAACAAGAAAAAAGGAAATCTGAAATGTCTTCTTTTTTTTTTTTTTTACTTTGTTTTTAAACTTTTGAAAAGCCTGGAATTTCTTTATCTAAATGATAAAGATTTCTAACAATGTAAAAATCAGTCATCTGTGTTGATGGCCAGAAGTAACTGACAACTATAATTGACTGATGCCCTAAAGATAGTACAGAACTAACTAAGTTTCTCTGTTAGGGCCCTAGAGCTTGTATCAGAAATACCTTGTTGTCATTCTTGTGGAGAGGTGGACTCAGTGGTTTGGTCCATACTTTAATGAGGACTCAAAGAGGGAATGTGTGGAAGTCTCATGGTGGCAGCTTATTTTCAAACACTCTGAAAAATAAATTGATGTTTATTTTGAAATTACTTTTTAGTTTAAGAATGTCAAAGCCTCGGGGTGCCTGGGTGGCTCAGTGGGTTAAGCCTCTGCCTTCGGCTCAGGTCATGATCTTAAGGTCCTGGAATCGAATCCCACAAGGGGCTCTCTGCTCAGCAGGCAGCCTGCTTCCTCCTCTCTCTCTGCCTACTTGTGATCTCTTTCTCTGTCACATAAATAAATAAGAATGTCAAAGCCTCAAACTACCTAATCAGGACCTGTGTGTGTGTGTGTGTGTGTGTGTGTAGGAGAGAATGTAAAGCAACAAATTAAATCTTCTTGGCTTTCTAGAGTAATACAGCTATCAAACATTGAATACTTCCTTTGCACCACTTTTAGGTATGGTTGAAAATGAGAAAGAAAACTAGTAGGAATTAAACCTGGATTCACAAGGAGAGCACGGGCATGTGTAAGTGAAAAAGCTTTATTTAGGAAGGAAACAAGGAAAGACCCAGAATGGATTGTTTATTTCCATTGTGCACAAAAAAGAATTGCAATTCGGAATTCCAAATAGCATCGGAAATGACTACCTTTAGGGTACTGATATCTAAGGAAAAGGTCTAAATATGTAAAAATTAAATCCCATTGTCAGATGCATAACAATAAACAATGAGAAAGTTAAAAATGACTATAAGTTTCCAAGTGCTGAATCTCTGCCTAAACCAATAAATTATATTACTCACTTTAAAGCTCTGATTGTCTAATGTTGCAGGAACTGACCATTTACTTATGAAAAGAACAGAGCAGTGATGTCCTCTGGACTAGATCATTTGTATGACATTCATTCTTCCTGAATACAGATAATTTCAGCATTACCATATTTTTTGGAATTCTTTAGTACTTTGGCTTAAAAATGAAAACAAAAGCAACTTCCATGGCTCTCTCCATGCCTCAGTTTTCAGGAAATACAGATCTAACACCTTTACATAGTCTCTCTGGTCACTTGTGGGCTGTCTTTGAGAAAGACAGCCTTCTGACCCTTTCTTACATAACATCCAAGCTGCTTTATAAGAGGATGGTCAGGGGTGCCTGGGTGGTTCAGTGGGTTAAGCCTCTGCCTTTGTCTCAGGTCTGTATCTCAGGGTCCTGTGATCGAGCCCTGCATCGGGCTCTCTGCTCAGCGGGAGCCTGCTTCCCCCTCTCTCTCTGCCTGCCTCTCTGCCTACTTCTGATCTCTCTGTGTGTGTCAAATAATAAATAAAATCTTTAAAAAAGAGGATGGTCAGATTCCTGTTGAGGACAAGGCTACTGGAATGTTGATGCACTCATTTAATGCCGCTGGCGGCTCCCCCAACCTCCAACCACCTTCTTAACCGCCACTGACTCACACTGCTCTTTCCACTTCCCTTTCTTAGGAGTAAAATTCATATCTTTGAGGAATTAGAAACGAATGGCCTCTTTAAAGTGAAGCTGCTTTGGAAGTAATAACATTAAGACTAAACTTCAGATTGCAACAAAAATATCAAGAGCAGGCTTTCACATCTCATCCTGTGAGGGGTGAATGCAGGAATAAGGGAATTTTAAATAACGGCACTAGAGAGGAGAAATTACTCCCTAAATGGACGCCAACAAGACAAATTTTGTGGGTTCACAGTTTCACTGTGAACTGGTTTTGTTGGCCTTCTAACCAGGTGGGAAGAAAATAGAAAAGGCTATCAATACATTACTGCTTGAAGCTGCAAAACCTGACAAGGCTGATTTTCTTTTTTTTTTAAGGAGTTATACTTTTTCAAAAAAGCTAGGATCTGTAAAAATAAAGGCTCCATTTCTTAGACGTGGTATTCAAGGTTGTCACTATATGTGACCTGCCTGTATCTTTATGTCCTCTTCCTCCTGAGTTCTTGTGTATCTGTTCAGGCCTTGCCTGCATGTTCTGTCTCAGGGTGACCTGGTTTTGGCGACTGGGGGTATCTGGGGATTATATTCAGTATTCAGTATTTCTCATGGTCAGTGTACCAGCATTTCTTTCTGTGGGTCCTGCTGTGGTCTTATCGACCCTCAAGTCCCCTGGATCCCTTCTTTGGCCCAGATTTTGTCATTGTCTGGTTCTTAGCCAGACAATGTGCCTGGCCAGACCTCCACAGCTCTGTATCCCATCCTGCAAACTGCTGTTTTATCTCTCAAACACGATTGCCTGTTCATCTAGACTTGGTTTTATCTCATGTTCCAACTATGAATGGCTTCATATTGTAGACTCAGACATGCTCACAAGAAGCTTCCTATCTTGCATCTGCTTTCTGGATGCTTTGGCTCCATAGATTCCTCGAATTAGCCTCTTCTTTGTCTGTCTGTCTGTCTTCCAATTTTCATCAGATTCAGGGACCTTCCCTATGCAGGACCACACAACCGTCATATGGGAATTTTTGACACCTTGTTTTATTCAGAGAAAATGTAAGCCAAAGGGTTTGTTAAAGAGCTGATTGTTGAACTTCTGTTATATACACATGGCTGGCCATAAGTCAGTAAGTTGTAAGTCTTCAACAAAGATGGTAGAAAAGTCAAGTCATAATGATAAAACAGTATCATTTTTCAGTTTGGACCCATCATGTTTATGTATGTTTAATATGTTTTCAATTTAGCTTCATGCCATTGGCTTTAGCCATGTTTTCTGGCCAGAGAAAAGGGATCCCTTATTACACAGTATGCTCCCATTGTCACCAAATAAAAGTTGGATAATTGGATCTTACTAAATAAATCATAAGGTCTGAAGGCGCACCCTGCCTGCAATTATGTGAAGAGGGAGAGGGGAAGTGAGCCAAACACTGCACAAGTTGTAAACATTTGTCTCAGTGGAGATCTAGATACAGGGCCAAAGGAAAAAGAAAGAGAATTGTTATATAGCAAAAACCCATGGGTTGTAAGAAGGGTGTTGGAGGAGGGGAGACTAAAGTAATTCATGATACTAAAGGAATTGGTCAATAATTATTTGTCAGAAAATATGTTAAATTATGGAGCTAAATAGCTTGAATATTCCTCTAAGAAGTATAATTGTGGACTGGAGAATTTTATGAATACAAGAATATTAATTGACCTCAGTATGAAGCAATGCTGGGGATTTTCACATCTTCACAACAATCTCCCAAAGTTAAATAAACTCAAAGATTCTTGATTACAAGTCAGAATTACAATAAATCAAAACTTGGAAGATAATCACATCGATTTCTTCATGTAATTGAATGTCTGATAAACAAAACCTTAAGGTTTTATAACTTGGATAGCATATTTATATACTTAAAAAATTTTCAAACATGAAGATCAACAATGAGGTTCTTCCAGTAAAATAACTTGAGTCAGAGAATGAGGAAGTACATTATATTGGGGTTTCATTTTTGTTTAGCTAAGTTAGTACTGATCGGTTATCAAGAAAACTTATGTTAATGCAGAGGCTAGACTTCAAATCTAAATGCTAAGCAAAAAATTTTATTTATAGTCCAGCTGATTTCTATCTGAAGCTATATTTAAAAATTTGGTGAGAAAAAAAATTAAGCTCTTATTTTTAACATTTAGAGTAAGAAAGAAGAGGTAAAAAAGAGAATGGAGTATTGAGAACCACTGTATGTACATTTTTTCTTTCTAGTTCTATAACTATTTTAAATTTCATCAAACATGCTATCTTTTTTTTTTAATGGGATATTTATTCTTTTAGGGAAAATGTGTTTTAATGAAGAGTTAGTTATCGACAAACTTCTGAACCTCCAAATGATGCCAGGAAACCCTGACTGTCAAAGTAACCAGTACTTATGTGAACACTACAGGACAGAATAATTCAGCTGTTTATACTCTTCATCTTCACCAAGAGATGTAAAGGGCAAGCATAGGACAATCAGAATATACTGTTTTCCTTCAGTGAGTCTATGTCAACCTTCTTCTCCTTGACTATGTCAAGTCTCTTCTCCTGACTCTCCCTTAGAAACATGAATATTCCACCTCTTAGCGTTTTTATTGTTTAGTAAAAAGAACTTTATTATTTCAAAGTACAGAATGTCAATACATGTTCCAATTTTTTAATTCCTTAAGAGACTATAACATTTTAACCAATATATGTGACCAGGGTTGTCATTATTTTAAATCTCTAAAAATTTACAATTACTTTTCTAATTGATAATATTTTGAAGGTTATGACTTAATTAGTGTTTTTTGGTCAGTAGGGAAATCTGGTTGCAAAATTTATCCCTCGGAGATTGTCAGCACCTTGTCCGCTTATCTAGCTGAGCAGGCAACTATTCCCAAGAGTTCATTTAAACTCAGTCCAATTAAGAGTTGATAGATAAAGACAATGGTAAGACATAATATAGAAGAGATTTTAAATCTTGAATTGTACTGCATTATTGGGTCATTAACAAGGATAAATACATTATATGCAAGGTTTTCTTCCTTCCTTTTTGGATATACACAACATCAACAGTCTTTAGATTTGAATATACATTTTAAAATAAACTCTTTTAGGGGTTCTGGATGTCTCGGTTGCTTAAGCTTCTGATTCTTTGTTTCAGCCCAGGTCATGACTTCAGAGTCATGAGATCGAGTCCTATGTCAGGCTCTCTGCTCAGCACAGAGTCTGCTTGTCTTTCCCTCTCTCCTCCTCCCCTCACTCACTCAACTCTCTCTTCCTCTCTCTAAAATAAAATATATAAATAATATCTTTTTAAAAAATAAATAAAGTGAATTATTTTAAGTTGCTTAAATTTGAATATGTGATTTATTTTTTTAAAGATTTTATTTATTTGAGAGAGAGCATGTGCAGAGGGAGAGGGAGAAGCAGACTGCTTGCTGAACAGGGAGCCCAATGTGGTACTCAATCCCAGGACCTTGGAATCATGACTTGGGCTGAACCAACCCAAGTTGCTTAACCAACCGAGCCACTCAGGCACCCTGAATATGTGATTTAAATATTTGTTTAAAATCAGTATATTTTTAAAATAAATACCTAAAAGGGAGAACTGGAACATGTGTGTCGGATTCAGAAAATAGAAGATCCAGTCATTGTCCTTGAATATTTAACACTAATGTTGTAAACACAGAGCTAGACCTTAGCTAGGTCTCTGAGATCTCTGAGGCAAGAACTGTGTATGCTTTATAATTTCCATGACTTTGCACAGAACTCAGTATAGATCATGACTTTGCAAAGAACTCAGTATAGATCAGGTCATTAAATATTTGTTGATTTAGTTAATAAATGATGAGGGAGAGGTTTATTTAGCAGAGGATTTTAAATGCCAGCCTAAGTTTGGATTTGATACTTTGAGCAATAGGGAGTCATTTGATCTGGAGAGTCTTAATATAAACCCAATATTTAAAGAATATTTAAAATAAGTTTCCTCTCTCTGTCTCACGGCTTTGTTTAATCCTATTGGTCCTACCTCCAGAATTCTCAAGTCTGTTTGGTTTTCTCAGTTCTTTTTGTTCCACTCTAGTTTCTGCCAACATCACCTCTACACAGAATAATAGAGACCATGTTAAAACCACATTGCTTGGATTTTAATTTTCTGGTCTTTTTTTTTTTTTTTTAAGATTTTATTTATTTATTTAACAGACAGAGATCAGCAGAGAGCCTGATGTGGGGCTCGATCCCAGGACCCTGGGATCATGACCGGAGCCGAAGGCAGAGGCTTTAACCACTGAGCCACCCGGTGCTCCTAGTTTTCTGGTCTTTTTTTTTTTTTAAGATTTTATTTATTTATTTGACAGGGAGAGATCACAAGCAGCAGAGAGGCAGGCAGAGAGAGAGAGAGAGGGAAGCAGGCTCCCTGCTGAGCAGAGAGCCCGATGTGGGACTCGATCCCAGGACCCTGAGATCATGACCTGAGCTGAAGGCAGCGGCTTAACCCACTGAGCCACCCAGGTGCCCCTAGTTTTCTGGTCTTATAGCAAATTGTTATATGACCATATCTCAGTTTTCTCATCTGTAAAAGGTAGCAGTATCTACCTCAGAGGTCTGTTGTGAGGATTAAATGTGTTACAAAGGCAAAGCCCTTGGATTGGTATCTGGTTTATAGTAAGCCTATATTAAATGGCAGTGAGGATTTTTATTACGTTTATTCCAACTACTACTCTTCATCAGCCTTCTAACTAGTTTAGCAACCCTTAGTTTTGTTCCCTTGTAATACATTCTCTGTGATGCTGCCAGAGTAATCTTCCAAAAATGCCCTACCTCAAACATTTTAAGGGCTTCCCTTTGCCCTCAAAATAAAGTATTAACTCCTAAAGTTTGTTCCTAGTCTTTCACTGCAGGCAACCTCCAGCACCCCCACCCCCCACCTAGCCCCCACACTTACACCCTGATTCTAGTCATGATGAAATTCTGCTACTCAGCTGGGATAAGTTCTGTGTTGTCTCTATGCCTTTGAAGGGGAAGTCTCCTCTGACTGCACTATTGTTTCCCACCCTGTCTCCTGCGGACTTCAATTGTCCAACTCCAAGTCACCCCCTCGTACTGAATGCTGTTACTCTGAGCAGCGTACCTTGACCCCTAAGCCTAGGCTGGGGTTCCTGCTCCATCGCGCCGTTGTCATTTCTTCTTGAACATTGTGTCAGCTCCATTAGACTGTACTGTGTCTTCCTCAGTATTATCCCCATAGGATCTCTGACAGAGACTGACACGTAATAAATGTTCAAGAATTCTTCTTGTGTGAATGAATGTATGCACGACCAAATGAGTGAATAATTTGATGATTTTTCCTTGGCACCTAAACTCCATTCTTCATCTGAGTTGTAAGTACCCCTGTAGCCTGAGCTTCTGAAACTCTCTCCATTTTGTTTTATCCCCTAAAAATGGGAAACTACTTGTATTTCCTTCATTATCGTACACTGTTTCCTGTCTTTACAAATGGGTTCATTCTGTTCCTTCTATCTAGACTGTTCATCTTCATTGGGCACTTATGGCAAGGTGCCATCTATCCATTAATGAGCAGCTCCAAGGCCAACCCTTTGGTGAAACCAGTCCTGCAATTTCTCTCAATAGAGTTACCTATCCCCATTTCTGAGCTCTATTTTGGCTCTATGCATACTTCTGTGGTTTCACTGTACAACACACATTTATGTGTACAGCCTGCTTAGATTGTGTAAATCTTGAGGGAAGGATTCGGACCTTATTCTTTGTTTCCCAGAGCACGCAGAGTATCTGGACAGGTCATCCGGAGCGGCCTCGTTGGCAGCGGCGCCGCCGCTCACGCTGTCACGTCAGTCTTTCAACAAGTAGAAACTAAATTGGAGGTTGAAAGTTATAGTAGCCAACAGAGGTGAGGATTAAGGAAGAGCTGTTGTTGAGTAGTTCCAGATGTGGTGGAATAACCCAGAGATGCAGGAATTCATATGGAGAATTGTATCCTTTAGCAAAAAAAAAATTGCTCATCTCAGATACAGGGCAATTAAGAGAAAAGAGACTATATGATAAATGAGTGGAAGACATAACAGAGTCGTTTCTGTTAAGCATAGAACATCTGCCCCATAAGAACTGTTTTATTATTAGCAACAGGTCTGATGTGTGAATATATAATAACAAATAATTGTTGTATGAAGACTTTTTCTCTCTCCAGGCTCCTACCCTTATTTGAAAACTCTCATTAGCATTGTTTTGAATATTGACATGTAAGGATTTAATTATTTTCTCAAATACTGTAGATTTGATCCTATAACATGACTATTAGGGAAGATAATCCTTAAAACCGAACTTGTTGAAAAACTCTGCTTATCTCGTGAAAGAATGGCATTGGGCAGAGAGTTGAACATGTCAGTTACTGTTTGTAATTCAAAAAACTGAGCATGAAGTTTTAGTACCCCCCTCCTAACAAACATCCAATTGACACACGTTTGGAAAATGTGCCAGACTCAAAACCTTGAACCCAAGCACTTTGCAAAAGCGTATGTATATGCTTTATTAAAAAACAGTTACAGATGTATTGGACAAGATCTAAAATTGAATCCGTAAACAGAGTAAGTGGCAGAACAACATGGTGCATGGATACATGGTTAAGATCATGGGCTCTGATGTCAAGGTTTTTAAGATCAAAGCTCATTCCACCCCTATTCCTGTAGGACTTTGAACAAGTTACATAAGCTGTTTTCTCATCTGTAAATCTGGAGAAAACAACAATACCAAATTTAAAGAGTAATTATTAGGTTCATAAGATAAGGCTTCAAATGGTGTCTGGCTCACTATAAGGGCTCAATAAATATTGGCTATTGTTAATATCATTAGTTTTACATAAAGGAACATTAATAGCAATACAATCAAGTGAGAAAATGCAAGGCAAATTTATTAAGACGATCATTTTTAAAGAGAAGTGTTGTATCTAGTATTCTGTCCTAAATGCTAAGCGTGATGCTCTGGGTGAACACTTTGATTTAGATTCACAGTGACACTATGTGCAATTATTAGGAGCACTATTTTATCAAAGAGGAGAGGAACACTTGGGAAAGTTATAAAACTTGCTCAAGTCCACATAACTAATCGGTACACAACCAGATGGCAAACCCAGGTATGTTAGACTCCTCATTCATCCCTCTTTGTCTACTTCTTTGGGCTGCAAGTCAAAGTCCAGCAGAAGGGAAACTGAGGAAATGTTCTTTTACTGAGAGCTTGTTAGTTTCAAGGTCATATGCTTTCTATTCACCATTGATGCTTCTCAACTTTTAATAAAGCTGATTTCTTAACTTTGGCCCGAATTGAGGAGTGGGAAGGTCTACCATTGATGGCTTTTCTCCAAACTAGTCCTGGGTTCCCAAAAGGAACAACTGACCTTTGTGCAAAAGTTGGAAAGATGCCTTTAGTTCATAGCTAGACGTGTCTTTATGAAAGTCTGGGGCTCGGGATCTTTGCACAACAAACTGCTTTTAGGTCAGAATACTTCTCCCTCTATTCCATGGGTCTGTGAATGATACAACATTGAGGAGTAGGAAAGAGGCCTATAAAGTTCAATAAGAAACAAGACAATATCCAGAAACTTGAGATAAGATGAAGAAATTTCTGCAAGGCCAGAGGTCATGGCCAAGCCTATTCGATGCTCATCTACCTCTAAATTGAAGCTATCTCCCAGGAGTCATGGAGCCAAGCTCTAAAAGGAAGTTTTACTCTGCTCTTAACAACAAACGGCTGTACATGTTTGTACACGGTTATACAGAGTCACTGTGAGATGACTGCACCAATGCCCAGGACTTTTCATGGCTATGGTTTTCGTGGCTACTGAACTCAAAACTGAATGCCTCTTGTCTTGGAAACCTAGTATCTGACACTTTCCCCTCACCTCCTACCAGAAAAACCTCCTTTATTCCCATTCCATTCTTCTTCTTTGTTCTGCCAAATTTATTTTTATAGTTTCCAATGTTTTGTAGGGTGGACCCTCCGGTTTGTTCATGTATATGTTTGTGTTCACTTTCTTTCCCTCTTCTCTATGGGTTGTCACAAGCCTACCTCCCCTGGACAAATACAAAACCTCGAAGTTTTCAGTCCTTGAAAAAAAGAGGGAGCTTGTTCCATGCATCAGACAGGCAGGTGATGGACTGATCTAAATATGCGGGGCAACAATAAGCAATAGAAATTGTAGAAGTGAGTATCTAAGAGCTTATTAAATATCCAATCCGGACAAAAGATATTGATTATTTCCTTTAATCGTTACACTGTTGAAAATTGGTGCTCCTCTTTTCCCAAATTCTACATTAGAAAAAACTGAGGCTTAGGAAGCCTAAGGACAGGGTCAAAGAATCTGTAATTTGGTCACCTTTCTGATCAGGGCCCTGGAAAGGGACCCATGAGATCTACGGGAGGGGGCTGGCTCTGTCTGTTTTGATCTGCATTCTGGTGATAGAGTGCTGTTCACTCTGTGAGAGTTCATCAAGGTTTATGTGCTTTATATGTATATTATACTCACTAAATATGTAAGCTTCATAACGTCAGGTAATAATTTTTAAAACAACTTGTTCACGGTCTCGGCAGAGGATCCAAAACAACGCACATCTTCCTGTCTCCAGCACCCAAAGATTTCAGCAGAGTCCTGCCTTCTGTCCGATAGCCTCATGGTGTGCTGGGGAAGGTAGAGAATATGGGCCTGCGTTCGCCGAAGAGCTGGGGGTTTTGCTGTCTGAACCATCTCCTCAGGGAAATGGACAGCTCCCTGATGCAGTGGGGAAAAGTCCGGCAAACACTCGCTGCAGGAAAAATACTTACTATGGATCTGGGAGAAGAAGATGTCAAAGTTGAACTGGTCTCCCCAGTTGCTGCAACAAGACCCAAGACTTGGTTTCCAGGAGCTTTGGCACTGTTCAAAGGTCATAATTTGGCCCCCAAAGTCAAGTTTGGATTTTGTTCCCTCCTGAGTCCGGTTCCAGTGGACTTGATTGGACTCTAATTCTATGACCCTGGCCTGGCATTAGAATAGAAAGGAGGCTAACCTTTGGTTCTGAGTTAGGTTGCCCCTCCCCAGCCCTCTCCCCTTCCTCCACCAAAAAAAAAAAAAAAAAAAAAAAAAAGGAGAGGGAAAGAGAGAGAGAAAGGGAGAAAGGAAACACTATCTAAGACAAAGGCATGATAGAAAAAAAATTAGATCAGAGAAGCTTCAAACCAAAATTGCTAGTCAGAGAGGTGAAAACCTATAGTGTACAGTAGACGTGAAACCACAGAAAACAAAACAAATTGTGAAGACTCTTGGTTCTTTATTAGAGGCAACGTTTGGACAGATGTTTGAGGTGTTAGGATTTTATCCCTGGGTAACAGCAGACTATGGAGGGTCGTCAGCTGATCTGGATTCCTCAAAGGCACTGTCTCCTGTGTGACTGTGTAAGTGTTGCTTGTCTTAAGGGGGAAAAAAATAGATATGAAAATTACAGCTTTTGTTTCCTCAAATTCCTAAAGTTCCAAAGCCTTTGACAAAGTGTCTGACACCTGCACACAGCTCTGTTTTCACCCTGGACAAGTACAGGAAAATAGGGGCGCTCCACGGGTCCCTTTCCCATAAATGTTTTGTAAGTTGCACAGACAAATAACCTCCATATTTTGTCTGCTGAAATATTTATTTCAACGTCCCTCTGAGTTTGGCAGGTCTCAGCTCCATCAGGTCGTGTTTTCCTTCCCTTCTGCAGAAGTTGCATAAAACCTCAGGTCAGAGAAGGCCACCGCACCAGGGGATTGCTACAGAACGCCCTGCTACGTTGGTGGCCTCAGATACCCCGCGGCAGACTTGACAGAGCTCATTTTCTTTCTGTTGTTTTAGGGACATGGAAAGTGCTAACATCACTTCATTTTTTTCTACCTAGAGCGAGAGGCCCCATCACTTTGGGATGACCTATTGAGACTCCCGTTTAGGAAGTTAACCTAAACCACATGTTAGTAACTGAAACTTTCAAATTCATGCTGATGATATTTTTTTTAAAAAAGGGGGTGGGGGATCCATAAAGCAAAAGTGTTGTTGATTGTCAAATGCAATGAGAACAGGGAAGGATAAAGAGGATTTGCAAAATGTTAGCTAAGTCTAAAAATCGGTGTTGTGAAATGAGAGATTATGAATGGGCTCAAGCGGGGACAGTGATCTGTCCCTTACAGTGCTGTCCTAAAGTGGAGACAGGTTGTATGTAAAACACCCGGTGAGTGTTCATGTGTGTCAGACAAGGCTCTAAGTACTTTTCTTAGATTATTTACTTCTATTCTCTTTTATTCCTCCCAACCACCTCCAGGGTAGGGATTCAAGCCCACTTTAAAGACAAAGATATTGAAACAAAGGGAAGTTAAATGTCTTGCCCACAGGTCTTCATTCTATGTCAGGAATTGAGCCCAGGCATTTCAGTGCCAGGGCTAAAATGTTAGCCACTGCTTTTCGTAATTAGCCTCAGTGTACGAGGAGTCCCAGGAAAGACCTTCATTAGTGGAATTTGGCCATGTGGAGCAGCAAGAGAGGTTCAAGTCTTGGGCATAGTGATCTCTCGAACATGCAGCTCTACCTACTTGTCTTTCCTGCTTACAGCCCAGTAAGAGTCAAGTACAAACTTCCTTGTAAATGTCATCAAGCCCTTCATGCTGTGGTGGTCTCTGCCTCTCTCTCTGACTCATGCTGTTGTTTTGTTTCCTTTGCTATTTTTGGATTTGTATTCATTTCTGTCTCCCTAATACATTATATTAGATTTTGCCATACTCTGCTGTAGCTGCTTGTATACACATGTGTCTGTCGGGAAGGCTAGATGCCTATGAGGCGAGGATCCCTGTTTGTTTTCTCTCTGTTATATTCCCAGCAGTAGGGAGTGATATTCAAATTATTAAATTAACAGAAAGTGTAGGCATCAGTCGTCAGAATAGACCCCTCAGGTACACAGCCATGGCATTGTACAGCCGTTTAGCTGATTGCCAGACAGATGACAGATGGCTGTTCTCTCTGAATGAGTGAGTGAAGGAATGAGTGAATGAATGAATGATGGTAAGAATCATAGCACTTGGCTTTTTTTTTTTTTTGGCTTTTGTTTCATTCTCATTCTCGGCTCCAATTTGTGCCCCTTTTCTACCTCATTTCTAAATTATATATTTTAACATGTATTTTATGTATCTTTAAAAGTGAACTTAAATGTCTTCTGTGATAAGGATGGGAATAAATTAGTAAGTCAAACTGTTGATGAATATTAACTAGCATTTAGAGTGATCACTCCAAGGAACACCACAATGAGAGCTGGCCTGAAAGACAGGCTGGGGATTATAACTCTTCCTTTCGCCAACTATCAACCCTACAGGCTGTTTTGGTACCTAAAATTCTGTTGAAGAGATGTATTTCTTGGAATTCGAAGTTTGCCTTTTACAGATTAACTGCGAGGTGGCAAATTCTCCTGGAAGGAGTAAATATTGGAAAATGTAATTACTATTAGAACCTTAGCATGGTTAGTTTTATTGAGTTTCTCTCTGCTTGATAATTTGAAAATGAACAAATAAAACAAATTAAAAAGTTGCCCAATGCAAATGCTGCATTTCCACTGAAGTGAAGAGGGAGAGATTACTCTAAAGCTATGTTCTAAGTGACTGGTATAAGATTCGACTGCACAAAACATGCATGGGCATGGTTTTTACACCTGTATTTCCATGCCCAGATATTCACTTTTTTTCTAAGATTTTATTTATTTATTTGACATAGAGAGAGAGAGATCACAAGTAGGCATAGAGGCAGGCAGTGGGGCGGGGGTGGGAAGCAGGCTCCAGGCTGAGCAGAGAGCCCGATGCAGGGCTCGATCCCAGGACTCTGAGATCATGACCTGAGCCAAAGGCAGAGGCTTTAACCCACTGAGCTACCCAGGCTCCCCGAGATATTCACTTTTTAATAAGTTCCAATTTATCTCAATGTCCAGTAGCTAGATTGGGAACCACTGGAGGAGCCCAGGCTCGGGAGGTAAAGTTCCACCTGCGGAGGGACCTCAGGGCATCACCTGCACATTGAGTTCTAGGGGTGAGAAGACACAGTAACTGGACAAAGGAGAACATTAAAAGGACATGGCAAGATGCAAAAATTAAGAAGTTTCTAGCTTCAGAAATAAGGGAACGGTTTGCTCAGATATATCATAGTCTTCTTTTAAATGCCAGAAAGTACCCTAGCTTCTTGAAGAAAATCTTCTCACCATGAAGAGTTGAAGCAAAAGGTATTTCTGGTCAAAAAGTTAATTAACTGAAATACTCTAATTTTAGGGTATTCCATTGCAAAGTTTGTGGCACAAATACATAAGACATCTCAAGCCTGAAGTTTTCTTGTGTTTATCTTATCCTTTTCAACTTACTATAAATAATGACTTTTAAGTTAATTAGTGCCAAAGTAATGCAAACCTTTATGTTAAAATGTTCCCTTAAACCAAATCAGTGCTAACTCATGTTGAGGCCTTAGCAAGCTTTTCTAGTCTTCCCTTTCCAAGAGAGAGAGAGAGAGAGAGAGAGAGAGAGAGAAGTGGGGAGGCAGGAAGGGAGGGGGAGAAAGAGAGGAAGGAAAGTTGATGTTTTCAAATTTTCTTCTCACACTAATATTTTCAGATTTTTATTGCACTGGTTATAGGTACAAAATGTGGCAAGCCAGATTTGGGGATCTGCTCACTGGAAATACTTTTCTTCACAACTAAAGACAAACATTTTTTTGACCTTAAATGAACTTAGACTGAGTTATTAAATTCTGTCTTGGACTCAACGGTATGCATATCAATGCGGATTCGCAGCTCTTCTCCCAAACAAGTTTCCCAGTTATGTAGCAAATGGTTTTGTGGATATTAATCAGGGGTGATTGAAGAAATAGTTCTTCAATCTGAGTATGTATAAATATACATGTGTACAAGGACAAGACATAGCTCGCTTTGTGGAGGTACATTGGAAATTCCCATTTCATTGTAAGTATGGCAGATATTTTACCATGGAGGTGGAAGAATTTCGAAGTCTTCTCTTTCAAGAGTGTGAGAGTAAGTGTGAGAAATTTCTCCCATCTTCTAAACTAGAAGGGAACTCTATCTTCCAACCTCTGCTTCCCATATTGTCGTGTAAATATGCATTAGTCCTTCCTGGTGGCCTCTCCACAAATTCTTTCTGTCATACCTGATCAGTAGCCATTGTAAGGGAGGTGATTTACTTCATCGGCATATCCAAAAAAGAAAAAAAAGTCAATTCAGGTTTTTATTCTTTCACCTATTTTTATTTTACCTCTAAGAAATATCATCCATATTTGAACTTTCTTAAATAAAATGTTTTTTTTTTAATGAATGAGTTTTCTGGGTATCCCAAATATTTTATTTTTACCCTTGCTTTTGAAGCTGATACAGGGGCGCCTGGGTGGCTCATTCATTTAAGTGTCTGCCTTCAGCTCTGGTCATGATGTTGGGGTCCCGGGATCGAGCCCCGCATCAGATTCCCCACTCATTGGGAGTCTGCTTCTCCCTCTCCATCTGCCCCTCCCCACCCCCACTTGTGCTCTCTACCTCTCTCAAATAAATAAATAAAATCTTAAAAAGAAAGTGATTTAAAAATTAGTTGTTCACTTGCTTAGCTTAACGAGTACGTGTAAGAAACAACCCATCATCTATTAATGTTTGTGGCTAGAAGAGTGTTACTGAATCTTTGATCACTGAGACTTTTCTCTAGAGTAATCATTCTAAGTATCAATTCTAATTTTTCATGGCTATAGATAGAGTAGAAGGTACTGAAGAAAATCCCAAACTGCTTTGAACTTACTATTTTCATTTCTGATCCTCTTAATATGGCCTCCCAACCACAGTTGGCTATCAGGAGTGCTGGGTCCTGCTTTACCACTGACCATATATCCCTGCCCCTCTAAAGACACTAGAACTCAGTTGCCTGTGGGGATCAACAGCTGCCAGGTAATTGGGAGAAAATGTCCCCTGCAAACTGTCTTCTCTATGCTCTGCCACATAATTCTACGTTGTTCCTGTTGCCAACATCCCTCCATTCCAGGACACTTTAAGTCCTTCTTCCTTCGGAAAGGAACTTTTCTGTGCTGCCTACCTCTCTGCAGAGTGCTCCATCCAGCTGATTCTGAAGTCTGATTCTTCCCTGAGGGTAGTGCCTTCTTTGTAGCTCTCCTGAGATGAGGCTGTTCAGAAATGCACCTTCTCTTAGCTTCGCAACACTGATTCCAGACTCTACTCTTTTAACACTTTTGCACCACCCACCCACTTTGCTACACTACTCAACCAGTTTAGTTACTGTGAATCAGATTCTTTGCTGGGCCCCATGGATCTCCTCTTCATTCTGAGCATTTATCAAGCATTCTGACACCTGGATCATAACCTTCGCCCCCACCAAAGCAGCAGTCAGTCATTATTTTGGGGAGGCCTCAACATCCCTGAGGATCTTTCATGGCTGGAACCTCCTAGTTCCTTTGTATGATCTGTTGTATGTAGCACTTCTTTCACGTCAGCTGTAACTCTTGGGGTCATTTGCTGGAACAGCTCCATCTCCAAAATCGATGACTGTGAGAAATGACAATCTGACCACAGCATCCTTTGCTTCCTGTGCTCTCACCAACCTACTCCCATGACACTTCCTTTGTCTGTTCACATCTTGATCTCTTGTCCTTGTCTACAGCCTCATTTCCTATAAGCCCAAAGGCTCTCATTGACTGCACTCAGGGGCAACATTTCCTTAATACCTCAATTCTCAACTTGCTGGTGTTCTGTTTCTTTCACCGAATGAATCCCTCACTGGGAATCTCAATTCTCTGTTTCATCTTCTGAGCTGCTAAACCTTTCTGGAAACAACTACACCCTTATGGATTTGGTGTTAACAAAGAGGGTGACTTCCAAACTTAGATACTTGGTAATGGCTCTCAGAAATTCTTCTATTTTTTGCCGGACTAATCTATTCTCCTGTCCCCCCTCCATAGCTACTCTGAACTTGTACCACTATTTTTAAATTCACCATTTTGTCTTCTTGACCTCACTCTTAGCACATGAACTTCCGTACGATTTGAGGGACAAATTTATTAATGAATTTTCTTGATTTTCCTCTTTCATACTACATATGTTATTAAATACATGTATAGGTTCAGTCTCAGAATATAAAGTGTCCCATTTCATAATCAGCCAATTTTTTTCATTTATGTTTTGGGCCCAAGATATTCCCGTTTTATTCCAGAGACTGGATCCAGCTCTCAGGTTTCTTTTCAAGATTTTTCAATGACTGGTTTTCCTCAGTACATAAGCATGCTTAAGGTTTTTCTATCTTAAAATAAAAACAAAAAAACAAAAACGCACCACTCTGTTTGTTCTGAGTCTTCCATTTATGTATTTTTTTTCTTTTGAATCATAACTAAATTTCTGGAGAAAAAATTGGTATCTTTCCCAAGTGCTTGTCTCTTTTCAAGCTGCTCAATGGCTCTACCTACATCATGTCACTGCTGTTGTCTTTGCCAAGGTATTCCTGCTTGCCAAGGCCCAAGAGCGATTTTTAGTCCATACTTTGCCACTTTCCTTCACCATTCCTGACTAGTTCTTATCCTGTACCTGTCTGACTGTGCATCTTTAGTTATCTTCATACTTGTTGCCATTTTTAAATGACATGGTTGTTCAGCATTTTGTTCTTGATCACCCTTGCCTCTTGTTCCCAACTCTTGCTGGGGAATCTTTACTCAACGTCCATGAACTCTTTCCTACACACTGATGACTTCCAAATGTATATTGCTAGCCCACTCAGGACTGCTGCAACTCAAGACCATGTATTCAGCTTCCTGCTGCATATTTCCAATGGAATATTCCATGAACTTCAGATATAGTAGCTGAAAATTGAGCTCATTGTTCTTATTTTCCTCCCCACCAACCTATGCAAATCCATCTTTTTCTGTTCTGGGTATTAAGAACCTTATCAGGGCTACCTATCACTAGCCCGAATAAAACATCTGTGGGAATTACAGGAGTCTGCCCCTGCTACTTTATTTTCATCTCTCAGTAAGAAGTCTTACTGTGCAACTTTTGTTAAAATAAGAGGCTTTACTACTATTTGTCAGGTTAATTTTTTTTAGCAAGTATACAAATCTATGATGCCTGAGATTTGAACATAGTAGCTCATTATGGTTGTGCGGAGCCAGACTTTTCAGTCATTAACGGTGACCTGACTATTTCTCTCCTGATCTTCTATGCCACATATCTGGTAGTGTTCCTGGACTCTTTAATTATTCCTAAATATGCTATTAATTATTAAGTTTTTGCCAATGTTACCAACTAAATATATGCACACTCTGTTCTTTCTTCTCCATAATTAGAACCATGGCCCCATTTCAAACCCTTATCCTAGTACCTCAGTCTCTTAGTAGCAGCCTGGCTTCTTCCTAATTCACCGTCAACTTTTCTCCAAAGTAGTATTTTGTGGCATACACATATGATCATGAAATTTAAAAATAAACTAATAAAGTAGAATACATATTCCAAAAAGTAAAACAAAATAAATCCAAATGTACAGCTTAATTTTTAACAAAGTAAATACTGGTAACCATTACCTAAGTCAAGAGATACAGCATTATTCTTTACCAAATCACCCTAGTGCTCCTGTCCTGTCATTACCTCTCTCCAGAAATTACCGCTAAATTGATTCTTAGCACCGCAAAAGTGCTTTCACCTGGTTTTAGATTTTGTGGAAGGGTAATTATTTGGTATGTACTCTTTTGTGTCTTGCTTCTTTAACTGAGTACTTTTTGTAGGTAGAGTTGCAAGATTTAGGAAAGAAAAATAGAATTTCTGATAATTAATATTTTTAGTATAGCCATGTCTCATGCAACATTTAACTGGGTGCGTTTTGTTGCACTTTATATTGAACAATATTTATATAAAGAGTATTTAATTGTGTTTTATAAGCAACCCTATTTTTTAAGAGACGTCCATAACACATAACATTTTATATTGTTATCTGACCTTCCACTGTGAAATATATACAATGTGTTTCTGTTATATTCTTGATGGACATTAATGTTGTTTTTAACTTCAAGCTGTCATGCATACTGCTCATGGGAATGTTCTTGTGCATGTCTTTGCCTATGTGTGTGTGTGTGTATTTCTATTAGTTTAATTCCAGAATTGCTTCTTGGAGGAGTATGCCACTGTTGAGCTGTAGTAGATATTGGCAAATTAGTGTTCAAATGTTGGTACCAATTTATACTCCCACCAGCTGTGTAGGAGAGCTCTTTGCCAACCCTCCTCTCCAATACTTGGTATGATTATCTGTCCTTTTGTTATCTTGAACATTCTCTTGAGTGTATAGTGGTATCTTATTATTGTTTCAATTTGTGTTTCCTTGATGGCAAATTTCCCTTATGGCATCTTTTACACTCCCATGATGAGAAGTATCACATTTTACTCTACCAGTTAAATTGCCCCTAGTTCCTATTCTGCTTAATTTTAATCAAAGAATTGGTGACAGAGTGTAGATTGTGGATTCCTATAAAATAGTGGTAAATAGGATAATTAATGAATGGACCTATGAGAAAAATGACATCCCTGAAGAAGGTCATTTTATAGTTAGTTGGCACTTTCCTTAATCTAATTAATACATCATTAAATATCTATGGGGTATCTATTGCATCCAGGCCTTGTTCCAATTATACTGTCTTAAAGCTTCAAACAAGCATTGAAAAGTCCAAAATAATTGGAAGTAATCTAAATTCTCAATAATTCTGAACTGGTTAAGTAAATAACAGAACATTCATATCATGAAGTACTATACAAGCTTTAAAATAGTGTTGTGGGAGAGCATTGAAGGCTACAGTAATAACCATGGTCCATCGTCACGTGAAAATTAACTGACCTAGAAAGGGCATTATGGTTTGTTTAGGAAAGACACGTTTTGGAAAAACGCAAGGAAAGAAAAGAACCTGGAAGGACACAAATGATAGAAGATGTTTATTCTAAATGATGCAGTTACATAATTCTGTTTTTCTTACTTGTGTTTTTCTGTGCTTCCTCTTTTTGTGAGTAACACAGAAAATTGAACAGTGCATGTTATATTTTAGAGGATTTGAGAATTTTAGTAGGGCAAGAGCCTGACTAGCTCTGGAGTACAGGTAATCATTAAGATATTTTTCAAGACAGGCAGCAGCATCCCTTCCTCCATCTACCAAGGCCCATTGAATGGGATTTCTTTTGGCATCAGAATTCTGGTCTGAATCAATCACTGGTCTAATGCAATAATGAATTATTCAGCTCTTTCATCTACTTACTGGAATATAAAAAATACAGTCATGAAAGGTAAGATAAAGTTCCACACTTTATTCAACTTGATCCATGTTCTGCAAATACAGAGCTTCCTTGGAAGTGATGAGGTTCTTATATGAAAGCTATACAATGAGTAAAAAAGGAAAAACTGACCATTGATGAAAAATGCAAGTTACATTCATGTCTAACAAACTAGAAAAAAAAATCTGTAACTATCTCTTACCTGTTAATTATGCAAAAATAAGTCATTAAAAATTATAAAACAGCATTTCAAAGGCACTCACTGACTGATCTAATCTAATTCAGTCTACAAATGTCAACTTGATTACATCATTTCCCATGCTTCTCTGGTTCTCTCATGCAACCATCATTTTAAAAATCTGGCAAAGAAGCTTTATAATACATTTCTTAAAGAGAAAATGCCATTTTGGAATAGTTTCAGCCTTAATACCAAATATATTTTTCTGTCCTTCAGGAGGAAAAAAAAATATTAAGGAAGCAGAGGGTAGTGTAGTGGAAAGGATGTAGGCTTCTGAGATATGAAAATAAGAATTTAACTCTCACTGACCTGGGGCAGGTAACCCAGTGCCTCTGAACTTGTTCTTTGGAATCCTAATACCTACCTCATAGGATATTGTGAGGACTAGAAAAAATGATACAGACAGTACCTAGGAGTACACCACAATGTATTCTTTCCCTTTATCCCCACTTCTGCCATAATTTCTCCTTTCCGTGGAACTTGAGAACTAGAAGTAGGGACCAACAGCTGAAGTCATAAATTTGCATCTTTATTCTGCAGATATGTGTTGGGCTTTTTTTTTTTTTTTAATGTTCCAGTATTATGCTAGGTACTGGGTATATATTATACATTATAGTGACCAGGATATAGTATAGGAACTTCTGGTTTCTTTATTTCTAGAAGCCTACGTAGATAAGAAAACAAACAAAAAACAGAACAATAAAGACAGACAATCTGGGAGCAGAGATAAAGGAGTACCTAATTCAGGGACAGACGTCACAGAGGAGAGTGCCCGAGCTGAGCCCAAGGAGCATGAACGTGTAAAGACAGGACATTGCACTTCCTAGCATGCTGTAGGAGGGAATCTGCATGCCAAGGAAATTGTAAACATTACATTGAGTGCACATATTTCTTATGGCTGTTTGATATGATCCATGTTTATAGGAGTTACTAGATTATTTACTGAGGAATGTGAGCAAAGGGGAATTATTAAAAAGTCATGATAAAATTTACACTTTAGAAAGTTCTCGGTCATAAGGAAGTAGAGAAGACTAAAGAGTAAAAAGGCTTGAGGTTGAGAAAGAGTCAGGAGGGGGTTTGAAATAGTTCAGGCAAGAAACAATATAAGCCTTAAAAACAGGGCAGGACACTCCCTTTCTCTCTGCACCTCCTGATGGTGCTCTCTCTCCCTCTCTCTCAAATAAATAAATAAATAAGTCTTAAAAAAAAAAACAAAACAGGGCAGGACATTTGCAACGATGTGGATGGAACTAGAGGGTATCATGCTTAGTGAAATAAGTCAATCGGAGAAAGACAACTATCATATGATCTCCCTGATATGAGGAAGTGGAGATGCAACATGGGGGGTTGGGGAGTAGGAGAAGAATGAATGAAACAAGATGGGATTGGGAGGGAAACAAACCATAAGTGACTCTTAATCTCACAAAACAAACTGAGGGTTGCTGGGGGGAGGGGGGGTTGGGAGAGCGGGAGTGGGGTTATTGACATTGGGGAGGGTATGTGCTATGGTGAGTGCTGTGAAGTGTGTAAACCTGGTGATTCACAGACCTGTACCCTTGGGGATAAAAATACATTATATGTTTATAAAAAAATAAAAAATAAATTAAAAAATTTTTTTAAAAAATGTACAGCCTAAAAAATGTAGTCAGTGCTATTGTACTAGTGTTGTATGGTGACATATGGTCATACCACAACCTATAGACTACTTGACTCACTATATTATACCTGAAACTAATGTAACATTGTGTCACCTATACCTCAATAAAAATAAAAAATTAAAAAACAAAAAACAGGGCAGGATAGTCATGGCTGAAGATGAAACGGCTGATAGAGGAATGTTCAGAAGGTGCCTTTGTACAGGACCCACTATTTGACTGATGTGTGGCAGGTGAGGCAAAGGAAAGGGTTCTGGGCTTGAGTGACTGGGCTCTTAAACTGAGAGGATTACTGGGGATCAAGAGAAAATATACAATCGTGAAACAAAGAGCTGCGGCCAGGGACAAGCCATGGGTAATATGGAATTAAGTCCCCAAAAGGATGATCAGGTTAGCATGGCTAAGGTGTTGTTCCTCTATACTAGAGGGTGCAGCTGCCTTCGGAGACTTGCATCTTGAGGCTCCAGCCAATGCCCTTCCTTCTTCCTTCCTTGTCGTAGAAGAATCAGTGTGCATCACAGGTTCTAGCAAATTCAGAGTATGAAGAACTTTGTGGTTATATGATCTAATCATACTCATGCTTTAAGTGGTCCTAAAGTTAGTAAACTTGAATCTGATACTATTTATATAATAACAAAAGCTGAAAGTATTTCAGCATCAAAATTCATGAACATGGCATAATGCATACAGTTGTCTATACAAAGCAGTTCTATTTAATCCATAGTCAGTTATACTTATGGAAGCCATCATATAAATAAAGACGTCAGCCGAATGGAAAGCACAGTCACACACTCAGACTTTGGAAACTGAGAACTGTATCCCTAAAGCCTATCCTTGTGAAAGACTTTTCTTTTATTGAAAACAGGCAGTTAAGACAGAGTCCCCTAGATCAGTTTCTTGAAAATCATAAAATGATTCTAAATTTATGCAAAAAGAAGTCTCAAGAAATCACAACTCTCTAATCACTAATGAATCATCAATATACATAAGATATGTCCGGTTAATTACTACATTCTGCCCATATTTTACATAACAATTAAAAATACATAGTATGGAGATATCATTTGCCATTATTTTTTAAACTTGGTTAATAATAGAAGACCTTATTAATATTTTCTATTGGAAAATGAGTTTCCACTGACATGAATTTTCTTTCTTATATTACATGGTAGCTTTTCAGGGGTTCTCTGCTGTTTGGGACTTACCTGTGTCTTCACAGGATGAGAAGGGATGGAACTTTCTCATTCTGGCTGATACTACATACAAACCCATATTCCTCACATGATTTTATGGAGCATGTGTTTTAAAGCACTTTTGGAAATTAAAACAAAACAAAACAACAACAAAAAATCTTGTTCTGTCTTTGGCATCTGATTACCCAGACATGCTCACCTACACAACTGGTAGGTAATTAGGAGAATGAGAGCTGAAAAAGTACGGCTGCCTCCTTCTCCACATTCATCAGCCACACAGTTACAGCAATATCCTCACATCAGAATTGTCTCCCAAGGAGTTTTCTTAAAATTTACTCTCATACTTACTGTCTGCATAAAGCAAAATCTTAAAAAGAGAATCCTGTATTAGAGGATTTCAGGTTGCATTTGAAAAATGATTAGATTTTTTTTATTATATAGTATTTTAATACTCTTATTTTTTATGTAGGAGATGTTGTTTGTGTGATTTTTTTTTTAAGATTTTATTTATCTGTCAGAGAAGGAGCACAACCACAGGAAGAAGCAGGAAGAGGGAGAAGCAGGCTCCCCGCTGAGCAAGGATCCTGATGCTGGACTTGATCCCAGGACCCTGAGATCATGACCTGAGCCAAAGGCAGGTGTTTAACTGACTGAGCCACCCAAGTGTCCATGTGTGATTTTCAATATTGGCATGTTTAGTGCCTTCTTAAATCAACCATAGATTGTGAAACAACCAGATAATTAAACACAAAGCAGTAAGATAGGTGTTCAGACTATTAAATATGGTATTTTAAATGCCATATATATATGAACAGTAGAGATCAGTGTGTTGATGCTTTGTAGTAAATAAGAAACAGTACACCATTTTCTCAGAAAGAGAAGAGATATCCTAGACTCGTCTGTTACCTCCTTCTTCAGTTCTTCTCTTTTTCATGACAGCCAACAACAAGGGTCCACAATTGATGAGCCTTTGAAATCCTACCTGAAGAATGGTTGTTTGCTGAACATGAAATTTCCACAGCTAAATTCTTGTCTATAAAGCAATCATTGTATTTTTAAAACAGTAATTAAAACATAAAAACAATAGAATCACATTCAGGGAATGATTTGGGCTTTGTTTCATTCACTCCACAGACAGATGAAAAAGCCAGAACTTCTTAATTCCTTTTTTTCCTTTTCAAGTAACATATGAAGATAGAAGTGTTGTCTTTCTTTTTTAGTCCTTTATTTTAATTCAGTGTAGTTAACATATAGTGCATTATTAGTTTCAGGGGTAGAATTTGGTGATTCATCAGTTGCATATAACACCCAGTACTCATTACATTAAGAGCCCTCCTTAATGCTCATCACCCAATTTATCCCCCCGCCCCACCTCCACCCTCCGAACCTCCCATTTCTTAATGAGAGTGGATCTCAAATGGCTTCTCTGGTGGAGGAAGGGCTCAACAATGCTTCCGAACATGGTCTCTGGATTCCTCTGGCCTAAGTTAAATTCTGCTCCATCATTTACTAGGTACATAACCTTGAGCCTTTCACTTCATTTTGCTAAATCCCACTTTACTCTTTTACAAATAGTGGATGATTTATTCTACTTCTCAGGTTGCCGGGGGCATTGAATGAGATGGAACACATCAAACATTTATTACAGTGTCTCATGAATGGTTATTAACCATTATAGCATAATGTTATAATAATTATTATCATATGCAATCAGCATTCACTCTTACTATTATCATCATTAATTATTATTATTATTATTGCTATTGCTACTTTGTGTCTGCCCCTTGGGAAAAAAATAAAGATGTCTACCCCATTTATCATGAGTTCTTTCCCTGCTGAAACACTCAATAGAATTTATCACAATGACACTAGAATCAGACGAGTGGCCGGTGAACAAAGTCTTTGGGTGCTGCTGAGCTCCCTTGAGCAGGCTGTGCACAGCACAACTCTACAAAGCAGCTCTGGTTAACTACAAATTTGTGGCAGAAAACCTCCAAGACCAAGGCAAACCAAACCAAACCCCCCATAACATTGTTCGTATGGAGACAAGTCTTTAAATGTTGACTTGTCAAAATGGTGCCGCTGTTTGTTTTCAACTGTATTTAGAAAAGTAATGCTTTTCAATTTTTGGAGAGAAAATATCAGAATTGCCAGACTGACACCATTCAGTACCATTTTTAGTTCGAGTGCATGGAGGAACCTATTTCTGTCAACAGAGGACGGCCCTCTTCTAACACATGGATGTCAGAACCAACAGAATGATGGGGATTACCACGAAATTCACTGAAGTGTCAGTGAAAGTTATATACATTGAATAAAGTTACCATGACATTAGTGATTGAATGTTCAGATGAATTTTTTCTGCTCAACCAAAGTCTTTTGGCCGACCCTCCCTCACATTCCCTAATCCTAATACGTGCTTGCTCATGGCTTTTGTACTGCTGTAGTAAGTGGAGCAGGCCAACCTCAGCCCTTATCTGCAGGAAGGAAACTGGGGGCAGCAATAGCTGAGTAAGAAACAAGTTGAACAGAACTACAGTCAGCTCCGCAGATAAGCCCAAAGCCAAGCCACATACACAGGATCGGCTACATAATATGTGGGGCCCAGAGCAAAATGAAAATTTGGAAACTTGGTCAAAAAATGGCTAAGAATTTCAAGGCAGTGACAGCCAAGCAGTAAAGCAGGCACTAGTCCCTTTTCAGGATGGAGCCCCAGGCAGCTGTTCAGGCCATGGGGCCAGTTCAGCACATGTGTCTTTCCTTCTCTCCGTAACACTTGTCCTATCCTTACAGGAATTCCCTCTGGTGGTGCAGCCTTTAGCATGTCCATGGAAGTTTACTTTAATCTAACATCAAGTAAACATTCAGGCTTTAATGCCAGATACATGATCTAGCTAATGGTTTAGGATTAAATGATCCTTCTTTTCCAAGGCCTCAAAGACAAGACCCTTTAATCAACTGTCATCCCTCCATTGTCTAAAAACTCGGCATAGTTTATAACATATGTGAATGTATATGAAAGAATAACCCTCAGGAATTACTTAATCCTCAGCAAGCAGTGGAAAAATATAAATGGAAACATCATCTGTAAAGAGGCCAAAAGTTCAATGAGGAAAATCATGAGCTTCATGTATAATATTTTAATTTGATTCAATTATTTTAAAGACTCTTGGAGCAGCTATGCATTTTTCTTTTAAAGGCTACAGGCTAGTGAGTTGTACAAATAAAACTGACAAACCTCTTAACACTCCTAATGACTTTTTGTGTCACGTGTCCCTCTGATAATCTGATGAAAGCCATAAAACTCATCCAAGATAAATTCATATTCCCATGCGCGTGCACATGCAAACACACATACATGTTTCTCAAGCACCCTTAAGTCCATTCAAGAACTTCAGGTTAAAAATATTCTTGATAAGAAACAAAACTCTCTCATTTGTTAAAATAAGTTTACTTAATCCTGAAAGATTGAAAGAGTTATTGTTAAAATGGTAGTAAAGATACAAGTGGTATTTATTGGTTTTACCATATGCCTGGATGAAACTAGAAAAGTAAGCTGGAGTCAGATCAGGAAGGATCAGGCTAAATCTCTTAAAGAAAATAATTGTTTTATACAGAAGCATTTTTTTAAAGATTTTATTTATTTGACAGACAGCGATCACAAGCAGGCAGGGAAGCAGGTAGAGAGAGAGGAGGAAGGAGGCTCCCCGCGGAGCAGAAAGCCTGATGTGGGGCTCCATCCCAGGACCCTGGGATTACGACCCGAGCTGAAGGCAGAGGCTTTAACCCACTGAGGCACGCAGGCAACCCCAGAAGCATTTTTTAAAAGAATTCTAGATGTCACAATACACCCCGAATAATTTCAGTGTACAGTTCTTCAAAATAAACATATTTTCCTACATAGCCACTATAACTATTTTATATCTAGCAAAATTAATATTTTCTTAATTTCATTTTATACCCAGTTATCATCTAATATCTCCAAGATTCCCCTGCTTTGTCCAAAATCAAGATCCAATCTCAAACTACACATTATTATGTTTATCATGTCCCATAAGCCTCAGTTAGTCTAGGACAATATAGATTGTTTTCATGTCATTCCTTGAAGATAACAGATCTCTGGATTTATCCCCTAGCTTCTTCTTAGCATGTTTTAGTCTAAACTTATATTTTTTATTGATTGGAAATTCACTCTGAAGGTTGATGAGTTTTAAATTCACCATTTGGGCTGGAATGCACCGAGCCTGGTGTTGTGCTATATTACATTATGGTAGGAGACGGAGCTATCTCCTAAGATTTGGTTTAATATCAAACTCAAATGACAGCAAATATATTTTGCTGGCCTCCCCCTTATCTTAGTGTAATTGTGCATTGAAGATGTTTTATAAAATTAATTTCATACCAACCAGCAAATTACTCTTTTTGATGTCCAATATAGTGAAACATTGTTAATGGGAGCCCTTTCAAGCTTTTCTCTGCTTTTAAAATAACTCCATTAAATTTTGAAAATTGTCTCAGTTTCAAAACATTCAACTTGATTTGTTTCCAGTTTTACTGAGATATAATTGATGAATACCGTTATGTAAGTTTCCGGTATATAGCGTGATGATTTGATACATGAATGTATTTTAAAATGATTACCACACAAGGTTAGTTAGCATATCCACCAGCTCACATAGTTACTTTGTGTGTGTGTCCGTGTGTGTGAAGAGAACACTTAAGATCTATACTCTCAGCAAATTTTAAGTATACAATTCATAGTGTTACCCATAGTTACCATGTTGTACCTTATATCCCCGGAATGTATTCATCTTAAAATTGAAAGATTTTTTGTTTTTGTTTTTTAAGATCTGTTTGTTTATTTGAGGGGGGAATGGGGGCAGAGAAGGAGAGAGGGTCTCAAGGAGACTCTTCACTGAGGATGGAGCCTGGCACAGGGCTTGATCTCACAACCCTGGGATCATGATCTGGGCTGAAACCAAGAGTCAGACACTTAACTGACTGCATCACCCAGGTGCTCCTACAATTGAAACTTTATAACCTTGGACTAACATCTTCCCATTTATCCTGTTCTTCAGTCCCTGGCAACCACCATTGTATTCTTTATTTCTGTGAGTTCCGTTTTGTTTTGGTTTGTTTTTTTTTTTTTTTTTTTTTTTTTAGATTCCACATATTTGTGACAGTATGCAGTATTTGTCTTTCTCTGACTTATTTCATGTAGCATAATATCAGGAAGGTCCATCTGAGTTGTCCCAAATGGAGGATTTCCTTTCTTTCTATGGCTGAATAATTCTCCTCTGTGTGTGTGTGTGTGTGTGTGTGTGTGTGTGTGTGTGTGTGTGGTGTATTTATGCATATCTCCACACTTTCTTTATCTATTTGTTAGTATTTGGATATTTAGGTTGTTTCCATGTCTTGGCTATTAGGAATAACGAATAATTTCCTTTGCATATAAATATGTAGAAGTGGGATTGCTGGATTGTATGGCAGTTCTATTTTTAATATTTTGAGGAACCTCTATATTGTTTTCCATATATCTGTACCAGTTTACATTTCTACCCACAATACACAAGGGTTCCTTTTCTCCGTATCTTGAGTTCAGAATAACCCAGGCTTAATCTATACCTTTTGTGTTCCAGATTAAGAATGAGTCACTTCTCCAGGGAGCTCTGATTCCTTTTACTGATGAATGATATTAAAAACAAAATATCAGTCTAAATGAGTTCATTGATACTGAAGTGAAACTATATTAAGGCCATTTAAGTGGATGAAGCAAGAAAATGTATTTTTTAATCATGGTGTTTCTATTCAGATTTTGAATAAATTGCTAACAATTCATCAATTTTATATAACTTCTCTGATTTAATAATTACACCTATTTTTCCCTAATGCTGATAATCTTGATTTCTAATAAAAAAATATTTCTTAACTTCAGTACTGGTCTTTAGCCTGTTTACCCCCAGATCTGTTTCATACTCTTTCCATACTCTGTGACGTTTGAAGGCTTCTATGCCAGTCAGTAGTACTCACTGGTGGGAGGTTTGGGGTGGGGTGGTAATAGGGAGAAGGGTAAAGCCAGAGTATTTCTACCATTTCCTTCTTGTCCTGGGAGATGTCTCCAAATGTGACTGCTTTGTAGTTCCAGGACAGAGACACACTAGTTATAGCTGCCAACAGGGGCCCTGGTCCTCTGGACTATGGAACTACATCTTTTATCTTGTCCCTCTAAGTCTAAAGTCTAAAGTTGGAGCAGCTTCCAGTTGGGTCTAAAATCTGGATTGCGTTACAACTTCTTCCCCATGGCTTTTCAGCTCTTCCATTACCTGTTGAGGGTGATTTTCTAATTTATATTTCCTTAAAAAAAATTACTTCCCCTGCTTTGGTGGGACCTTAATGATAGAACTTCTTAATAGTTTATAAATAAAGTAGTTACCAAAACAGTAAAGACAAAACTGCTAAAGGAAGTTTAAAATGTCTTCATGGTTCTTTTCGTCCCTCTATGGTTTACATTCATCAAGATGTACAGTTAAAGATCTATGTGCCTAAGTTTCTTGGAAAAAAACCTTTCTTTGTGATTATGTTACCCATCTACAGTTACATGTAATCACTTAAGTTTGTTTCTAGTTTTAAGGATTCCATCTTCACTTTTATCTCTTTAAGACAGAAATATCTATGCGTTTACATAGTATGAAAGTCAAAACTATACTAAAAATGTATGCCTAGGTGCCTCTCCTGGTCTTTCTCTGTAACTTACCCCTCCCTGATCTCTGTAATTAACTCTTTTGATTAGCTTTTTGCTCATTTCTCCAAAGTTCTTTTTGCAACATATCTATTTCCCCATTTCATATATAAAATTCTGAGATATATATATATATCTCTTGCTTTTCATTAGGGAATATATCCCAAAGATCTCTCCTTATCAGTACATAGATAGTCCTCCTTACTTTTTATTGTTGCATATTACTCTATTGTATGTATGTATTACAATTCAGGCAACTCCATATTGTTAATACTTGAGTTATTTCTAACTTTTGTTGCACAAATAATACCCAAATGAAAAACTTTGTTCATATGTAATTTTGGACATGCATGAATGTATTTTTAAGCTAGATTCCAAAAAGTAAGACTGGTTCAAAGTAGAAACGTATCTGTATATCTGAACTTTAATTTTGCAAACTCTCCTCCACAGCATTGTACCATATTCCATCCTACCAACAGTATATGAGAGTATCTTTTTCCCTATAGTCTCACCAACATAGTTTACTATTATACATTTGGTTTTGCCGGTCTGATGACTGAGAGAGGATATCTCTATGAATTTCTTTTGTTATACTGAAATCAAACACATTTTCACATGCATAAGGGACATTTGTGTAATTTTCTCTGACTTCCATGTTCATATATTTTCATAATAACACTCTTGGAAAAATAAGAGGAAAACACTGACCTAGAAGTTGGGTACCTGGGCACTATTGTGACTTTTCTATTATGTAGTCTTGGTTCTCAAGCAAACCATAATGTTTATTGGAACCTCAGTTTCACTCTACCACCCAGGGTTTGAGAATGAAATAAATATAGTTTAGGAACATGGTTTGGGGATCTATAATACCTGTGTACTTTTCTGCATAACTCAGTAATCTATATTTCACATATGACCCAATATTCTTTCCTCTCTCATAACATTTAGACTTGTACCCTACCGCTTATAGTCATCAAAACATCTAGAGTGAAAGCTTTCCTGACTCTTGCATGTTCAGCTTCTCAGACAACTAGTTTCTACTGATGACCATTTAAATTGGATAGAAGCCCACTACTCTAACCAGCAATAAACAGATGTTCCTTTTACTTTTTAATGTTACACCTTTTTAGTTATTTAGATAAAAATCAAGGTTTGCCTTTCAAATATTTGATGGAGCATGTTTGCTGGTCTTCTGAAATCTGAAGGTTGGTGTAGAGATGCTAGAGGAAGATAATAAATAAGAATCCTAATCTTAGTTACATACTAAAAGAAACAAAAATTAGAGAAAGTATTGAACTGGCTTTTCCTGAAATTCCATGAATTTGGGCAGTGACTAGAGTACATGATGTTGCCAGACTGCCTCAAAGTACATGCTCTTTTGGATTACCCTTTTAGGAGTTCTTCCTGAATTAAAAAACAAAAACAAACAAAAAAACTACTAGATAGAGTGGGAAGACACAGTCTTCTCTTAGGAGATGAGCTTTCCTGATAGTGGTAAACGGGCAAAGTTCCTCGTTGAAGAAGAAATGACAGCTATTTACATAAACAGCTTCCATTCATTTTAATTATTGCTTTGGCAAGGTACAAAGAGTTTAATGTTTCCTAAATCCCACTGTAATGTTTGCTGTCTAAAAGATTCATCTACCATAGACAAAGTCTTCATCAGCTACTTGCTATGCACTGATGGCTACTTGATATGGATGGCTAAGCTAGGTGAAAGGGTAATTAAATTAATAACTAAAGAAATATGAGATACATGCAAATCCAACTCTTAAACAGAGTTTCCTAACAAATATTTAGATCATTGACTTAATTTTTATTTGTGTTTCCTGATGTAGGTCAAGTAGTTCATCATAATCATAATTTCCTCATTTGACCTCTTCAGATCTAGAAGAATTAAAATACGTATGGATTTTCATGTATATATAACAAAAGCAATTGCCTAAGTAAACTGATTAGAGCTTCAGGTCTTTTATATACATACATGTTATTTTCCTGTATTTATATTTGCATATATAATTTTATAGAATTGTACTTTCGCATACTTTCAAATTTTTAAAAAATGTTATGTAAAAATGAAAGCCATTGTTTCAAATTTGACAGTCTTCGGTTCAAATAGTGAAAGAAGAGCCTTAATTTCTCAAACTTCTTTCCAAATTTTTTTTCATAATTTTGTTAAACACTTATGTGGAGCTTTGTTTTCTTTACTCAAAACATTGCCACTAAATTCAATGTTCTGAAAGACATATATGATATTTCTTGCAAGATTAATAAGATGAAGGAAAAGGACAGGAAAAATCCAAGAGTCTATTATACAATTTGCATTTTTTAGAGACTTGCTTATAAACCTTAACTAAAAAAATGACTCTTAGATTAGATTAACTTAATATTCATTTAATGGAGGAAAACCAGAATTTTTTCTTTTATGTTTCATGTTTGTAGGTCAGGCAGAAATCTGCTTTTTCTTTTTCTACTTCTCAAATTCTCTGAGGCTTACAACATGAACTTAGTATCAAGAAGAAATGTGTTTGCAATGAATAAAGAGACTCAGTGTTTTATAATTGGTTTCTTATAATTCCGACTGATGTCTGTAGGTGGTTTGCCTTAATATATTGAATAATTAGTAAAAAAAAAGAATAGGCTATTGACTATGTAATTAATAAGCACACAAGTGGGGATAGGATCAGAATATAATTAATTGTATACACAATACTTAAATAAGAATGTACATGAAAGAAATTGACTCCTTGTCTTGAATGGATTTTGGAGATTAAATATTATAAAGGAATTCCCACAATAGCAAATATTACCAACATAGCAATATAATTGAATATAATGATTTAGAAATGATTTTTCTTTTTTTTAAGATTTTATTTATTGATTTACTTATTTATTCGACAGAGAGAGCACAAGCAGGGAGAGCAGCAAGGAGAGGGAGAGAGTAAAGGACACTCCCTACTGAGTAGGGAGCCTGACTTGGGCCTCAATCCCAGGACCCTGGGATCATGACCTGAGCCAAAGGCAGACACTTGACTGAGCCACTCAGGTACCCCAGAAATGACTCTTAATAGAATATTAATTTGCATTATTTTCCAAATATTAGTTCACTATTTCCAAATATTAGTTGAGACATACTAATGTAAAATGAGATTTACAACTTTTATCTCTATAACCTCCTGGCTTATTTCCTTTGTCCCTATGATATCTTCAATTCCTTTTATCAACCAACCAACCAGTGAAGTGTTTATTAAGTGCCTACTACAGACTCAGTACTTTGCCAGATATTGAGAGTGGGGCATGTGTAACACATGGTCCTTCAATTCAAGGGACTTACAATTCAATTGGAAGTGCAGTAAGAAACAAAGTGAATAAGTGGACATGAAAAATTACAAATCAAAAACAAGGTAGGGGCACCTGGGTGGCTCAGTGGGTTAAAGCCTCTGCCTTCGGCTCAGGTCATGATCCCAGGGTCCTGGGATCAAGCCCCACATTGGGCTCTCTGCTTCGTGGGGAGCCTGCTTCCTCCTCTCTCTCTGCCTGCCTCTCTGCCTACTTGTGATTTCTCTCTGTCAAATAAATAAAAAATATTAAAAAAAAAAAAACAAGGTAGACAACAAGGATGCTAAGATAATTCAGTGAGGAAAGAACAGTTGTTTCAAAAAGTTGGTGTGAGCACAGCTATATATGTATACACAAAAGAATGAGTTAGACCTCTACCTAATACCCTCTGCAAAAATTAACTCAAAATGAACCAAACATCTAAATGTAAGATCTAGAACTATAAAACACTTAAAAGAATATGAAATGGTAAATCTTCATGACTTTGGATTAAGCAACCAATACTAGAATATGACACCAAAAGTATGAGAAAAAAAGAAAAAAATACATAAATTAAACATCATAATTAAAAGCTTTTGATCTTTCAAAGGACACTACCAAGAAAATGAAAAAACAACCTATAGAATGAAGAAAGTGTTTGCCAATCAGATCTTTTAAAAGACTTGTCTCTGGAATATATGAAGAGTGCTTCTTATTCGATAATCAAGACAACTCAAGAGATCAGCAAAGGAATTGAATACCGATTTCTCCAGAGAAGATATGCAAATGGAAGATAGGCATAAGAAAAAAATGCTCAACATTATTAGCTATAAGGGACATGCAAATCAAAACTGCAATGACATGCCACTTTATACCCACTAGGGTACCTATAATCAAAAAGACAATGATGAATTGTGGGAAGATGTGAAGAAATGGAACTCTCCAGCTATTGGTGAGAATGTAAAATAGTTCAGATTCTTTAGAAAATACACTGGCAAGTCCTCAAGATGTTAAACATAGAGTTACCACATGACCCAGTATTTCTCATAGATGTGTACACAAGAGAAATGAAAATGGCTCACATGAAACATGTACACTTATGCTCTTAGCAGCAATAACCAAAGAGCCAAAAAATGCAAACAACCCAATTATCCATCAACTGATGAATGGGTAAACACAATGTGGTATACCCATACAATGAAATATTATTTAATATAAAAAGGAAAGAGTATTTATTTAAGCTATGGAATGACTGAACCTTGAAGACGATATATTAAGTGAAATAAAAGGTAGTCACAAGAGGCTGTATACTGTATGATTCCATTTATATGAAATTTCCAATGTAGGCAAATTCATAAAGACAGAAAATAGACTGTGGTTGCCTAAGGCTGGGTTTCAAATAGGGGTTGGAGGGGAAATGGATTTCTTGGGGTGATAAAAATGTTCTAAATGGGTCGTGGTGATGATTGCACAACTCTGCGAATATACTAAAAACCATTGAATTATATACTTTATATGAATTATATCTTAATAGTTTTATTAATATTTTAGCATTATTAATATAACTAGATGGTTTAAATGACATCTTCAGCCCTTACTGATTCTGTGAACAGAGGACTGGTCTTTTTCTTTTAAAAAGTGGGGTGGAGCAAAAGAAAAGGTAATTTTAGACTTAGAGGGGAATTTAGAAAACATGCAGTCTAACTCCCTAAAGGCTCCCGTTTTTCAAATAAGCAACTTGAACACTAGTTAAGCCCATGGGCTCTGGAGGCAAACAGGCAGTGGGTCTCTACCTCTCAGTGACTCAGTGCTGCTGGACAAGGCCTATGAATGCTCAGCCTCAGCGTTGCCATTGATAAAAAGGGGGTGGAGGATACAGAATAGGATCAACAGATATTCTAGGATTCGATGAGAACGCATGCATAGGCTCCACAGCCTGAAGTAGAAGGAGTGCTAAATGAAAGTTAGCTGTGGTTACTAAAGTGTACCCACTCCCCCATATCATTTGTACTGGAGCTAGGATACTAAACGCTTCCTGACTTTTCTTCCTATACTCTTTCCATTATACCAAAGTTTGAAAATTACTAGATTATTCTACCAATAACCAATATCCAAAACCAAATCATGTGAGAGCAATTGATTTCCTATGATTTTGACTCTAGAGCCAGAATGAACCTGTACGTAAGGTTTGAAACAGGTCTTATAATTAATGTCATGTCTAGACTTCAAGTTTTGCCAAGACAGTTCTTATATCTTGGCCCCAGGGATCATTTTTCTTCCCTCTGAATCCCCACTCATGCCCAACGTTCAGTCTATTACGTGTGTTAATGTGATGGGATGACTCATTACATCTGCATGTCTTAGGTAATCAAATTTGAAAACAACTTTACAAAGCAACTAGCTTTTTCATCTTTATCCAGAGTTTATCCTCCAAGAGAAATAGGGAAGAGCTGCAGATCTTTCTTAGAATTTTGACAGCATTCTGTCCGCATGGTGAATACGAGTCGGCTCCTCTTGTGCGGCTGTTTTTGAGTTTGTTTATTTTTATTTTTTACTCTCTAGATGTCATCATAGTAACATTTTGATTAGCAGCCAAAGAGGTTCTTTCTACAAAGGTACTATATGATAATACAAAGCACTGAGATATTCATAAGGAACACTTTATAAGTGTGTACTTGTGCATTGCTGATGAGAGTGTTTGTTCACACAACCATTTTGGGGGAGATTTTGACAAAATGTCTAAAAGCCTTCATCCTTTGATCCAGCACTTCCATTGCCAGGAATTTACTCAATAGGAATCCTGAAACACATGCCCAAATATTCATTTATTAAAAATTGATCAAAAGTGTATAGATAGTCATGAAATTTTAAAAACAAGTGTCCAATTAATAATGGCTTAAAATTCAGTGCGTCCATGGCTTGTATTCTTAAAATTCATGATTTAAAAGGATGACTACTTATAATGTCTTATGTGAAAATAATAGAGTTCAAAGTGGTATGCACAGCAGGGTTACAGTATTATAAAAATGATTATGTATATACATGCATTAAGCTTTTTTTAAACTGAAATTCAATTTGCCAACATAGAGTACACCGTTTGTTTCAGATGCAGAGTTCAATAATTCATCAGTTGCATATAACACCCAGTGCTCATCATGCTTCTGGATCACTTCAACCCAATTAACAAAGCATCATTCATACACTTATTTATTCCACTAATTCATTCAGGCTCATGAGATTTGCAAATCTGTGGATACCTCAGCTGAATGCCTTTCTTCAGAAACTGCTGCTATCAGAATATGAACTGTGAAGACAAATGGGAATACTTTAGTGCAGTTAATTTATGGCTTATTAGGATTACTAGTGAATTGTATTAAATTCACCCTCAGTATTCAGACCGTGACAATGTAGATGTCGTGGCGGGGTTTCTGCAAAAGTTTTTATGAGTATTTTCAATGTGAGCTATTATTAGTGTTCATTCCTTTTTATTATATTCAATCCTTGTAAAATATAGCGGTTCTAAATGAAAGTAGACAAAGTGGAAAGTTTTGTCTGCCTGGTGTGCTGTTGTGTGTTTGAAAGAGATCCGGATGTCATCAAGGCTGTTTTCCTAGTAACTCTCCCAACTTGTCATCCACTCTAGGCTTTGTGGCTTTGCTGCTTTGCAATCCCTTTATGTCCCACAGTACTGAAACACTTGTATTGGACCAAATATGCAGTGGACATGACAGAGAACAGTCATTTTCTAAGTCTTGTATCTCTTCTCTGTTTCTACTTTGAGCAAAGTCTTTTGTGCTCCTGGAATGCCTGTTTCATAAAGGGTAAATGTAAGAAGGAAATTTACCTCTCAGGATCTAGTCATTTTATCCAGCTCTATTCTTTCTCCAAAAAGAAAAGGCTGAACTCATGTAATACAGAACTCATATGTAATACAGAAACTGAGGAAAGTGTTTATAAGAGATGGAGAAGATCGAATAATGAAGATTCAGGCAGGACTTTTTTCATCCCACTGGCAGATCCCTGCGGTATGAGAGCGAGGGGCTTTATGTTCCCCTGTTCAGCGCCATCAAGACAGTGGGAGTGGTCAGGGATGCATACCCATTGAACTGATGGGAGCATTCCACCACCAAGAAGCTATTCTCCAAACTCAGCGCTCTGGACTTTAAGTAAAGGAGGGAGAGGAAGAATGGGTCCAATGGACTAAGGTCAACACAGAGAAACCTGGGTGGATGCAGGGAAGGGTGGATTTGTATGAAGCTGGCAGGGAGCCTGGAATATTCCTGTGGAAAAGAGGCTGGCAGAGGAGCTTTTGAAGTCTTCCTTTTCTCTTGCTGTGAGAAAATAACAGCATCCTCCAAAGCCATGTATTGTCCAAGGGATAGCATCACTACAATGCCCAGAGAATAAAGAACTATAGACATAAGAAAGATGGGACACGTGGGTGGCAGAGTCATTAAGTGTCTGCCTTCAGCTCAGATCATGATCCCAGGGTCCTGGGAATGAGCCCCAAGTTAGGGTCCAGCTCCCTGCTCAGCGGGAAGACTGCTTCTCCCTCTGTCTGCCATTCCCCCTGCTTGTACTCACTCTCTCTCTCTGTCAAATAAATAAATAAAATCTTGAAAAAAAGGAAGGAAGGAAGGAAAGAAAGAAAGAAAGAAAGGGCCCTAAACTATACCTACTTCTTTCCTTTGGGCAATTTCTCCATTATGATTGAACACTTACTATGTTTGATTTGTCCATTACTTTATATATTTTGTATATAATTCTTAAAAAAACAGTTTCAGAGAAACTAAGTAACTTGTTGGACATCACACAGCCAGCAGAGGTAGGATCAGGATCTGAACTCAGTTCTGCAACACCACAAGGCTTACTCTCCTTTCGCAAAAGACAGTACTAATCATCCAAGAGGAAAATAATGTTATCTACAAGTAGATTTGTAAAGAATGGTGTATGATTAAAAATCATTTTAAGAACTTTAGTGTTCTTGTGTATTTAGGACTACACAATACATTTATGCAGTCAACATTTTTTTGGAATGTTTACCATTTTTAAGACATACTTAGATAAAATTAAATAGTTGAAATTTGTAATATTTGAGATTCAAATTTTACAAGCAGCTGCCTTCAGATATTAGGAATGAATCTCCTCGGGACTCATTTTAAAATTATGCTAAAATGTAAGAATCCCCTGAAGCTGGAATATGCCCCTAAATGCAAACGCATTTAGTTATTAGTATTCTTTAGCTACTAGCAGGCTGCATAGTAGAGCAATGAAAAGAGTGAAAACATGAAAGAATAAAGGAAAGGCAGAAGGGTTATAAATGAAGCCATGAAAGTAAATTGTTCTTCTACCTTTTACTGATGCTATGTGATGTCCTAGGCAGAGTACAATTTGCACTCTTTAAAAGCCATCTCTACAGGAAAACATCAGAGACTTTATCTTTCCCAGTAAACACTTGTGATTGTAGACCAGGATAAGAGACAAAACTGTTTATCAAAGACTAGTCCTTTTACGGAGAAAGAACAAATAAGAGGTTTCCTCGCATTGAACTGAATCAAACAAAGTAGCTTAAATGTAAAGAGTTCCAACTCTTTTTAAGTATTAAATAAATACTTAAAAACCTTGATTAGGAATGTAAATTCACATAGTCTCTGACCACTTAAAGCATATACTGTTTCAAAGAAAAAGGAATATCTTACTCAAAAATATCATGTGTAAAATAAGACAAGTATCCTCTAATATCAAATACTGGATGTTTTCTGAAGTATTTGGTCTGAGCAATATCATGAAATGGTTATTTTAACTTATCTTTCCAGATTCTATATGTTTTTAAACTGATTGATCTTGGAACAAAAGAAAATAGTATTTACAGTATTTCAATTTTCTCAAAATGTGTGACAAATTATTTTGATAGCTACATGCCATATTTTTCTAATTTATTTGTTTATCTTTGTATTTAGGTTTCCACTTCAAAATCATTTAATTGTATATAAACTAGTTTATGTTTATCCTTGGTGATATGGTCAGTCATATTTATACTTGATTAAGGATTATTATTCTTTGGTCATATTTCAAAATGCTTCTAAAAAGAGATGGAATAAGGAAATAGAGGGTTGTAATAAATGGCCATTTTATGACTGGACATAGACATCCATAAGTGATTCATATGAAAAATATTTTGATCTTTGAGAATTGTGCTTCCCTTTTAAGTTCAAAGCTAGAGCTTATACCAATAAAACAGTTTGATGGAAAATACAACTGTAAAGCACTTTACATTGACCTTTGTATGAAGAATGTGCTCAAAAATATTGAACTGACTGAAACATAATTACGTTTGACATACTAAAACCTCTCTAAGAATTTTCCTTATGATCTTTCCTTTGGGCAAATGGAACAAGTCTGACCTTTGGTACATTTTAGTTTGAATCTTATGTCATAACGCATTATTTCAGAGCAAACTGGAAGTACAATAAGAGTATCTCTTCCAGTGACATGAAATGACATAGAAGAGTTAAACTAAGTTACCCATAGATTAAACCTTTCAGTTTTCCACCACCAAAGCTATGATTGAAAATCTTGTTCAGAATAACTATTATTGTTAGGTTGTCCTTTCAGTTGTCTTTTGGCTTTGGCCCTTCAAGCCAGGCCACAGATCAGCTTGAGACAGCAGCAACACCTAAGCCATTGTTTGGGGTCCCCTCTCCCACTGCTCCCTATGATCCCTGGCTGCTTTAGCCCTCTGGTTGACCTTTCTTGACTTGACATACCAACATGCAGGTAGTAGTATTTCCACATTTTGCTTTGGTCAGTTGTAACCAGTTTTAGTTGACTTTTTTCTTTTCTTTCCTCAAGGATCTTTCTGGGCACAATGGCTTTCCAGGGCTCGGAGATCTTGCTAACATTCTTGGGTATCTGCCTGTCAGTTTTGAATTTAACAAATGTGAATTTAAAATGTTGTGAGAATTGGGGCGCCTGGGTGGCTCGGTGGATTAAAGCCTCTACCTTCAGCTCAGGTCATGACCTCAGGGTCCTGGAATCGAGCCCCGTGTCGGGCTCTCTCCTCAGCGGGGAGCTTGCTTCCCCCTCTATCTCTGCCTGCCTCTCTGCCTGCTTGTGATCTCTCTCTCTGTGTCAAATAAATAAATAAAATCTTTTTAAAAATTTTTTAAAAATTTAAAAAAAAATAAAATGTTCTGAGAATCAAAGTCACTTCACCTAGTGCAAGCTGAATTTCTGGGAGTTAGGACAGATCCATGCAAGGCAGTGTTTCCAAACTTGAAAAGCAATTTGGATCACCAGAAAAGCCGTGCTTTTCCTTTCCCTTCAGAATAGTTGACCTCAGTAAGACCATCTATCTTGAAACGAGATATAGATTTAGAGATATTGAAACTAGGAAATTCTTACAAAAAGATGGCTTGTTCCCCAGGTTTGTGGATGAGAATTTTGATAATAACAAGTCAGGTTGGGTTGGATAATCCCAGAATGGGGTATGGGTAAATGTTATTTTTAGTTCTCAGAATACTATAATCTGACCTTTTCTGAAGAGTTTAATGTACTGAGTCAAACTGACAAAGTGGGAGGTGGGTAAAATACTGATGACAGCTGAGGACATTTAATAGCCACTACATATCCTTGGGTATCCCGGGGTTACTCCAGTTCACAACTGTCAGTACCATGTGTAATATTGATGATGAACTGAAACACAACCAGAATCATGGAAGTTGGTCTAGAAAAGGTACTATGTGAGCTTGCCTAGGTCTTTTCTATAGCTTCTATTTTTTTGTTTTCCTTTCTTTTTTCTTAAATTTGTATCTTTTCATGTACAATATATGTTATATTGATATATTAGCATTGATATATATAATGTAATTATATATGATAAAGTTATATATAATATATCCCAACTGCTTTATTCCCTTATCTATTCATTAGGTTCTCTCCCTGTCTTGGCAGTTATAAATAATGCTGCTATGAATGTGGGGGACTAGATAACTCTTTAGCAATGTTTTCATTTCCTTTGGGTGTATATCCAGAAGTGGGACTGCTGGATCATATGCTAGTTTTTTGTTTTGTTTTGTTTTTGATTGTTTGAGGAAACTCCATACTGTTTTCCACAGTGGCTGCACCAGTTTACATTCCCACAAACAGTGCCCCAAAATTCTCTTTTCTCCACATCCTTGCCAGTGTTTGCTATCTCTTGTCTTTTTAATAATAGCCATTCTATGAGGTGATATCTTATTGTGGTTTTGATTTGCATTTCACTGATGATGGGTGATGTTGAGTACGTTTTACTGTACATGTTGGCCCTTCATATATCTTCTTTAGGAAAATGTCTAGTCAGGTCCTTCGCCAATTTTTTAATTGGATTATTTGGGGAATTCTTTTGCTGTTGAGTTGTATGAGTTCTTTATATATTTTGGATATTAACCCCTTATCAGATATATCATTTTTAAATATTTTTCCTCTCCCATGGGTTGCCATAACATCTATTTCTTTGCTAAGATTTTCTATTTTTTTATTTAATTCAAGATGATTTGTATAATTGATTATGATGAGTGATTTTCTGTTGTATTCTGGATGTTTGGGTTATTATGTTAGGAAACTCTTGATCCTTTTTATACCTTCTGTTTCAGAAGGCAGTATAGGTTGAGCTTATACATTCTGGTCTACTCTTGTGCTTTATTTCCAATGACAGTTTGGTTTTCTGAGCCCTTGCAGTGTTATTCTGATCAGCTTCCTTCTCTGGTGCTGTTAAGGTTATTGCTCAATCCATTCTGGTACCACTTGTGGTGATAGAAAGCGCTTATTTGCTTGGGCTACCTACTGTTGCTAGGTGATTTTCTGGGGAAGATGTCACTGAGAAGTAGGGGAAAATGAGTGTATGCATACAGAGTATATACATTTGCCTGCTGCAAACCTTCCATTTGAGTCAGATAATCAGATAGAATCATGAAGATAGATGTTAATGTTGGTTCCATTCAGAGTTCGTGGAACAATCAGAAAAATTATGTTTTAAGCTTTCCACCAGCCAGTCCCAACATCAGAGATGAAGAAGGCTTCATTGTTACTGTTCTTTGTTGAACAAATATCTCTCTAATTTACATCCACCTGACTTAGATACTTTGACCTTTTCCTTATTCAGCAAGGAGTTTTGGACACAGTTCTCTTCTACAAGGCGTTCCAAGGCACAGATATGCAAAGTTTATTTACATGTCATTAATATTTTCTAGTGATGCGTTTATTTTAAATAAATTTTCCTCTAACAATAATCATAATGTTTGCCACATGGAAGATTTCAACAAAGTTACAAGCAACTTAATGTATACTGGGCACTGTGCACAATGCTGGAAATGCAAAGATCAAAAAAATAATAACAGGGATCTGGCTCCCAAGAATTATGAGTGTAACAGAAGAAAAAGTACCTGTACACATGAACAAATTGTTACATATAGTATTATAGGTACAATATTAAAAATATAGACAAAGCCAGAGGTTCTACATAAGAATTGCATTTGATAGCAGTTGAATCAGGAAAGACTCGCCAGAGCAACTGGTATTTGAATTATGCTGAGAATAAATAGGAATTAATCACATGGGAAGAGAGGGAAGGCATGCCAGGTTTAGCAAGGTTCATGTGCCAGTCACAGAGGTGTGGGGCAGTAATGGGATTTGGGAGTTACAAATATCTCTGTGTTGTTCAAGTACCAAAGGATGTCAGAGGAGACCATGAAGGGCTCTGCATTTCATGAAAAGGAGCTTTGACTTCATTCATTAAGAAACAGGAAACATAGGATAGATTTTTAAGGTGAGAAAATATGGTATGATCCAGTTTGCATTTTCAAAGAAATCACTGTTCATTACAAGTAATACTTAGCACCCATTTAACAAATTTAAATTTATAAGCTCATATTTAATCATACTGCCCCTTCAAAGAGCAGAAGAACTCTAATACCATATAAATTCAAACATAAGGAACCCCCCACTTCAGTGTCACTTATGTGTCCCCACCCCTTAGGTGGGGCTCATGTAAGAATAGCTAGAAGTGGAGAGACGAACATGGGTTCGTCTGAAAAAGAGGAAATTGTCTTTTTTTGCAAATTTTCTAGTAAGCATTGATGCAAATGAAAGGATTACTCCTTGGTTGCTTTCAGTTGTCTTGTCCCCCCAGCCCTTCCTAATGGAGGGGAGACCCTGCCCTCTGTAAGCATAGAGCGTGGTTGTTTGTACTGTTAACTTATGTCTCACATATGTCTTCCAGACAACTCTGCATTAAGGCAGGCATCATGCCCTATTTCCAGATGAGAACTGAACTCAAAGTACACATTAAAGGGGAAAATTTAGGTGATATGTGCAATAAAATGTATTCACCCATCACTGGTTTTCTCTTATAAATATTTAACTGTAAGGATATTTTTATGTTGCTTGATAACAGTGATTGTCAGAGAAAGGTCAACAGATCGTGGCTACAAGATATATAGGACCTTGTAGGTGGGAGGCAACCTCTCTCCTTCCCCCTGTTTCAGTCCTTCTCTTGCCCTCCTGACCCAGAGAAGCAGTCAGGCTGGTTGTATGAATGTGGGTTCTACCCCTGGTTGACACAGATTCCACAGACCATAGCTATTACTTCAAAAGCACATCATCCTGGATTTTATGGGGGAGAAATATAATTTCTGTTGGCATCTTTAATTCTTTATAGAAAGTACCTTGCTTGAGGAAAGCAGCAGAACGCAAGCAGCTGATAAATAGAAAAACATGGCATCTCTGTGCCTCATGGATATGACCTCCATAGATAAAATACAAGTTTCCTTTGTGTAACTGACATTTAGTCTGTTAGCCATTTTTAATAAAAGAGTAGAGAAGTTTCTCCCCTGTGGCTTTCGCTGGTACTTTTTATAGCCGTGGTGTGGTAGGAAGTAGGCCCCAAGTTCCCTTGGCAACAAGTAGGGTAGAAGCGATACACAGAAATCTGAATCATCAGTGAATCATCTGAGGATTTCTGTTTCCAATCCTTGGAAATAATTTACTGATTGTTTTTAACTATGTGATGTTTGCTGACTCTAAGTGAACATGCAGAGAGCATAAGAGTTTACTTTGGTCAATCATTTAGGGAAAGTTCTGAATGTTCCAAGTGGACCTTCATACTGATACCCAAAAAGCACTTTTTTTTTTTTTTTAATTAAGACAGTACTCACATTGGAGTGGAGCAGATCAGTACACCAAGGCATCAGCAATGGGGGACGTTCCCGTTCTACAAAGAAAACCAATGTCCCCAGCAAGATGTTTCAGGACACTGCTCCAAGAAAACTAAATTTTTCTTTGTATCAAGGAAAGGCAATGTCTGTACAGTTCGATGTTAGTCATAGAGAAAATCTGCAGACACTTGAAAAGAGAATTGACGTGGCTCACATCTGAAACGTGTGCACACAAACCCACATGCACATGAACAAACTGAAACTTCTGGACATCAGTTACTCAGTTTCTCCTGCCATTTTTTCCCCCACTGATACATCTCTTATATGATCTCTTCATCTCCCCTTTTGTTGCCATGACCTTATTTCAGTTTAACACTTTGTCTTCTTGACTCAGATTGTCCTTTTCTTGATTCTTCGTGCAGAGAGAAAAACAACCTCCCCCCAAAATGTTTTTTTCTCATGTCAGCATCCAGTAAAATCTCATTAATGGTTCGGTGGTTTCTTGAGGACCATGGCTTACTTATCATTGTATTTGCACCTTAATGGGGTTGCCTAACCTGTAGAAGATGTTCAATAAGTAGTTCTTTGAATGATTTATAATTTTTGTATTTTTGCTTCTCTGCCTCCCACATTAAACCTAAATCTACTTGGGAGTGGAAGTCTGATGTCCTATCTTTGTTTCCCTCACTCCTACCATGGTCTCCATGTTCATCCAACATTTATTGTATATTGCTTTTTTTTTTTTTTTTTGACAGAGATCACAAGTAGGCAGAGAGGCAGGCAGAGAGAGAGGGGGGAAGCAGGCTCCCTGCTGAGCAGAGAGCCCAATGCGGGGCTCAATCCCAGGATCCTGAGATCATGACCTGAGCCGAAGGCAGAGGCTTTAACCCACTGAGCCACCCAGGCGCCCCTCATCCAACATTTATTGAGACAGTGAATGAAATTCAAATCCTGGAAACCTTCAGTTGTAGTCTCCTCTCCCTAGAAGATCTCATTTCCCTACCGTCCTGGGAGGTGAGCGTTGGTACCAGTCAGGCTCCCCTGAATCTCTCCGACCATTTCCCTCAGATGAACTACCACCCCATTGTCACTACCTACTCTTGTTCTAGCTTCTTTCCAAGCCCATCCTGTCTCATTGTGTCCACAATTAGAGAGGCTTCTTGATTCCTCCGGTCCTTCCAGGTCTCATGTTTATCAACTCCCTAAGTGTGTGGGCTTTATTCAAATGTTGTCCCTCATGCATTCATCTCAGTTTACCTCCTATTTGCCTCCTGTTTCCTAAACCTCTATCTCTCACATGTTGATGACGCTAATATCCTTCATCCCTGGCTCTATATCTCCTCAGTGCAACAAAACTTGATGTTTTATAAGCTCTTCAGTCTCAAAAATGTTCCAAAGTTGGTTCATATTGTTAAATTTTATAGGTGTGTTAATTATTTTTAGGGTGTTGTTGTTGTTGTTGTTGTTGTTGTTATAGTGAGTTCTTTTGCCCTTAGGGATACATATTAAAACAGTTAAGGATGAAATGATGTGTGATTTCATATTTATTTCAAAATAATACAGAAGGTAATAAAAAGAAGTTATACTATTCTATGTACAGTGTGTTTGAAATGTTTTTCTAATACAAACTCCTTAAAACTTAATTCATTGTTTTCCTTCCTTATTCCCTTCAGCCACTTTGAACCCACTCCTCCTTTTTTAAAGCATTCTTTCCCCCCTATTCCAGTCCCAACCTTCTGGAACATTCTCTAGGGTTTGGGAGCGAGACTGACATGGGAAACTAAGCCAGTTTAACTGCTGATGTGATCAGTGCCCAAATTGAAGATCCTGGTGTCAAGCCAAGTGGTTAAAAAATTTTTTTAAAGCAAAAGCAGAGAGTAGCTATGTTCTGAAAGAAAACAGGAGAATGGGAGTTTACCCCTCCACCCCACCATGTTCTCAGTTTTGTGATCCTCTAAAAACATGACTGGGGAAACATCCAAAATCAATGGTCATGTTGTGGTCTTTGCCTGAAGTATCTTTCCCTTCTCGTCTTATCTCTTTGGAAATTACCTACTTAAGTTTCATTTGAGACTCCTCAACCATCCCTTTTTGTAGTGCTCCCTGGACTCTGTCTCCCACAGGCAGAATTAAATGCTTCCTCATCAATATTCACATACAACATTATACCTACGCCCTTTTTTACACCACTTCCATGGAGCAGAGTTATTAGCTATGGGTGTCCTTCTGGCATTGCGCTGCTCTGCAGAGAGAACGCAGACCACCTGCCCCAGACTGTACTGTCTTCCTCTCCTTGGTTCCACAGTCAGCACAGAGCTTGAGAAGAGTAGATGTTTGATGAAAGGTGAAAAGTGATTGAGAGAGAATTTACTATTTTTAATACATGAAGCTCCTCTTCTCTGCTACTATCCATATATTGGAAGTCTTCTTTTCCAATCTCCCCAACCAAAAGTACTCTTTTTTCCTCTGAGTTCACTCAACCCTTTCCCTCTCACAATATGTATCACGATCTGATTTGGTTTTGGTCTTCTCTCCTTTGCTGTCCATGACTTTTGAGGGTAATGCCCATTCCTTTTCCTCTTCCTCCTCTCTACAGAGCCTGCTCGGGGTTTGGTTCTGGAGCACACTTGAGCAATTCATCGAATTAAATATTGAAGGGTAAAGACATAGGAAGAGTCTCCATTCCCACCTGAGGTCAGCCATATTGCATATTTGATGTCCCTTATTTCTCAAATAATTTCATGACCTTCATATTTATAGAGGAATAAGGATGTCTATAAACAGACAGCCACAATTCACAGAATACAATAACTGTCCTTTAAGGCTTCCAGAACTAAGCAGCATATGCCTCCCACTTAATCAGCTGTTGCTCACAAAAACACAACAGTGGTGGGTTTGCATCTCCACTTGAGAGCTGAGGAAACTAGGGCCGCATGAGCAACAGGTTCAGGAACAGAGCTCCGATTTCATCACAAGACTTTTAAATCCCACTCCGATGTCCTTCCCACTTATACCACAGCTTCCTGTGTGTAACTGATAGAAGACTGAGCTCCTCTGGCACATCTCTGCCATTACAGTCTTTAGAGAAGCATTATGATGGAGAGAGCAAGGAACAAAGCTCTGATGCCAGGTTCTGTTTCATTGCCGGCTCCACTGAGCCAACAGTCACGGTGGAGAGGGAAGAAAATTGCTTTGTAAAGTGAAGCCTGGCACTTGATGGAAGAGACTCAGAGGCATTACTATGGAGGCTTCTTGCCACCTAATGTGCTTACTCTGTGCCTCAGTTTCCATATCAGTAGATTAAGCATGATAATGTTCCCTATCCGATACAGTTGTGCCGCACATTACAGGAGCTAATAATACACAAAAAGCATTTACGACAGTGCCTGGCAAATAGAAAGCCCTATACATAATGGTTTGTTTTGTCCCCACTTTGATCATTTATTTCAAAATAGAGCACATACAATGCATTTTGTACAGTATGAAAGGCAGAAATACTAAGTGACTTTTTGGGGTCAAGTTTTGAGACGAGGCCCAAGATATTTGTGGCATTCGCATCTAAAATTTCTTTCCTATTCGCCACAACTTTTCCAAACACAGTTTGCAAAATCAGATTGGACATTGTACAAGAATAGCTTTTCTCCTAATATTTCAGTACTTTCAGTTCCATTCCAGCTGGAGTTAGAAATAGTGTTGCATGCAGAAATTTAAAATTATGTGAAAACAATGTGATCCAAAACTTATTTTTTTATTCATTGTCAGAAAAAGTGATGGTTCATGTGTGAAATAAAAACAATCTTGATAGTTATTTGATATCACTGGAGTATGAATTACTCACCACATCATCATCTTGGGAGCTATCCTGATGTCTGGTTATAAAACAAAAACTAGCTGAACTATAAAATGCTATATAACTTTTTGAATCATCGAGTATGTAACTATCAGTTGAGTACTTTCCTACATGAGGCAGTATTCTAGAAGGACACACAGTCCGTGTACTCTGCAGGAAGCTACTTTACAGGTGTAAGGAGACAGGAAACAAGCATGCAAACAACATGATAGATCTGATGGTGGGAGTTAGGGAAGAAATGTACAGGGTGAGATCTACTAGATTAGTGGGAAGATGGAGAAGAACAGTAAGGTAATTTTGGAAGTTTTCAGCCAAAACCTAAAAGATCAGAAGGCATAAAATTTCACATTATATCGTGAAAGACATAGTACAGAAATATCAACCATAGAGGTAACTTACCAACAGTATTTTTGTTGTTGTTGCTCATCTTACCTACGTATGTGTTTCCTATCAGTAAATTTGATTTGGTTCAAATGTAGTTAGAATAGCCTAGACAAAGGTCAGATATGACCCACGATGTATATCTCTTTCTCTCTTTTAGTATACAAGTAATACTCATTATAAAAAAAAAAAAAGGGCACCTGGGTGGCTCAGTGGATTAAGCCGCTGCCTTCGGCTCGGGTCATGATCTCAGGGTCCTGGGATCGAGCCCCGCGTCGGGCTCTCTGCTCCGCAGGGAGCCTGCTTCCTCCTCTCTCTCTGCCTGCTTCTCTGCCTACTTGTGATCTCTGCCTGTTAAATAAATAAAATCTTTAAAAAAAAAAAAAAAACTTTGGAAACTAAAAATTTTAAATAAAAGTTACCCACAATTCAAAAACTTAAATGTAAATTTTACTCATATGTTTATCTATTCCTAATGCAGATTTTTTTTTAAAAGTTCTGTTTGTGGTTATTTAACCTTTGTGAAATGAGGTTAAAGTAGGTAGCTGGCTCCACGTAGAAAAAAAGAGAAGCAGAAGTGGAGGTCAAGCTGATATTCATAGTTTACATGGTAATAAGCATATTTTGGTTTAAAAGTTAGAACTGATCACACACACACAAAAAATATTGTTGTGGTCAGAACAGTAGGGACAGAGAAATGCTTTGATTTCAACTATCACCAAGTCTTATATCCTCCAAGCAACTGAGCCAAAAAAAAAAAGATACAGGCCCATCCCACTTCGGAAGTAGTAACCTTGAAGGAGAGGGACCTGGAGAAACCAGCCTTGTTCTCATAAGCAGAAGTTGAGTGGGTGGTGAGTGGTGGCAGTGACATTGGTGAGGAGCTTCCTGGCCCTTACACAGACCCAGCTGAGCCCCAGCCAATGACAAGAGCAAAGCCATGAATATCTTTGTCATTCGCATCATTGAGACCCAGTTCCTCCTTAACTGTCAACATGCTTTCTTCCTTCTCCTCTCTCTCCACCTTTCAGACTGACGAGTGGAGAGGTTACGATTGGCTTTTCAAGGTGATACTCATCTCACAGACTTCAGTACCACCTTCTGTCGGAAAGTGTCCCATTGTGCTTTGGGCTCGGAGTACACACACTGTCTCCACTTCAACCTTAAGAATAAGCAAAAAAAAAAAAAAAAAAAAAAAAAAAAAGGAAAGGAAAACCAAAGTGCAGGAGCAGTCAATTCTTCGAACAAGAGGAGCCCATGCACATGCTCTCAGAGAAGACAATGCGGATTAGAAGAATCTTCCACTGGGAGCCAGGGATGGGAAATTAGAGGAGAAATGATAGGGCTATTGTTAATTGTTCTCTCATTTTTAACTTTACCCAATAAAGAGATTTTTCCCTTTAGCAGTATCTACTGTCAAAGAACCAAATTAGGCTAACGCGTTGACATAGGGTAGGGCAGGTGAAAGAAAGAACATGGTTTTATCACAGGAGTCACTTGACACTTATTTCTTTCCTTTCAAATAGAGGTTGGCAGGTAAGTAGGTAGAAGGTGGATAGATGCAAGTATTTATATATATATATGTGTGTGTGCTCATTCATTAATATAAATGGAATCCTGTATCTTGTCTTTTTCACTAACAATAAGCATCTTCCCGTGTCATGAATTCATCTTCAAAAACATCTAACTGAATAGAAAAAATCTATTATCATACAAATGCACTCTACACATTGTTTAACCAAAAGTACCCTATTGCTTGGCCCTGTTGCTGGAATTTTTGTTTGTCTATGGATGTTGTAAATGATGGTATAATGAATATCATAGGATATTAATCTTCTTTCAGCTGCCACTTTTTTAGAATAAATCCCTAGACATAGAGCCATTTTGAGCAGTTATTTGAGTATCTGTCAAAATTCTTGACCCACACTGTTAAACTGCTCTCCCAATAGCAATGTGATGGAAGGAAGACCCTTCGCACTAACCCAGCAGTATGAGCTATCTTCCAAAAAATCTTTACTGGCATTAATTTTCATAAAATTTAAGCTCTGAGTCACAGCTACTTTTCATTTTCCTTTCTTATTTTTCCTATTTTTATCTTTCTGGGCATGAGGAGATCAAAATAGGATTTCTGATAGAGCTAAAACATGCACAAAATGATCAGCAAGTGAAAAAAAAGAGCATTTAGTTCTAAAAATATACACAAGATTGGTCTGTGTGTTTACTTTTAGGAAAATTGTTTTCTTAGGGTCATTTCAGTGACCTTGGGTTAATACTGCTTTTGAATCCTGCACAGCCAACTTTGGCTGATTTTGAGCAAAGACATTCCTAGAACTTATTTAGGCACTAAATATACTTAAAATAATATGGACCCAGGGTTAACATATGCATTTAAGTACAAAGAAGAACGTTGGGATAAAAAGTTTGCCTCTCGTAATAACACAAAAATAGCATGGTTTAAATATTTTGATTTGCACTATGAATTATGCTTATTTAACTAATTTAAAATGAAATAATTTATCCTTTGAAATATTTTGAAAACATTTTATTTTCTTAAAACATAGAATAAATTAAACTTGCTTGAGTCTGTAGGATTTCATCTAAACTGGGTAAAACAAACTCATTCTTTCCCATAGTTGTCAAATCAGACAGCTGTTCTATTTCTAATAACATTGGATCTTCATATTTGTCATTTCCTTTGTAAAATTATAAATTTGATTGATTATCCTTTCCCCACACGTCTTTTTAAATTTGTCTATAATTTATCCATTCTTATACATCCTTATTTAAAATTTAAGTATTGTCTATAAGGCTAATGTACCTATAACAGTAATCCTGAATTTAATCCCCTCTACACAGCTGACCATTGCCATCAGGTTAATATGGGTACTTTAGACTTTGTGTTCTGCATTTGAAAAAACTGGTAATTACAGAGAAAATGTATAGTGTTATTTTGGCTTTTCTTTTTTATAAAAATTGTATCATCATATAACTGCCATGATACCAAAACCTGATTTTTTTCCTTAATCAGTGCCTCTTTCCTTTAAACTGCTGCCTTATATTCCATTCCACAGATTAGGAGTCCCTCTATGTATAGATATTGAGTCTACTTCCAGTTCTTTGTTGTTAGAAATTTTTTATTTAAGAATACATTCCAGATCCAAACATGAAATATATATATATATATAATATAGTGTAGTACTCTTATAATATTATGATTAGATTATAATCATCTGAAATTTATCTTTATGAAATCAAGATATGAGCTAATTGTAACTTTCTAAATGAGTAAATAATTCTCCTAAAATTTGTATTAAAAAATGTACCCCTGGCGCGCCTGGGTGGCTCAGTCAGTTAAGCTACCAACTTTTGGTCTGGGCTCCCATCATGGTCTCATGGCAATGAGCTCAGGCTCCACATGGGGCTCCCCCCTCAATGGGGAGACTGCTTGATGTTTCTCTCCTTCTGCCTCTCTCTCCTTGCATGCATACACAGTCAGTCTCTCTTTCTTTCTCTCTCAAAAATAAATCATTTTTTTAAAAAAGTACCTCTTACCCCATTTATCTAAAATGCCACTTTAATCATGTCTTAAATTAGCATATGCTTTTGGGGTGCTTGGGTGGCACAGTGGGTTAAGCCTCTGCCTTCAGCTCAGGTCATGAGCCCAGGGCTCTGGGATCAAGCCCCCCATCAGGCTCTCTGCTCAGCGGGGAGCCTGCTTCCTCCTCTCTCTCTGTCTGCCACTCTGCCTACTTGTGATCTCTCTCTGTGTCAAATAAAAAATAAAAATCTTTTAAAAAATTAGCATATGCTTTTATTTATTTTTTAGACTCCTATCCCACTGATCTACTTAGCAATTCCTATCCCACTAATATAATGTTTTTATTATTGTAATTCTATTTTTCATATGTAGTAGACAATGCCATCCCTTTATTTTCTTTTATAGATTTTTCTTGGTTATTTTTGCACAGAGGCCATGCTCATCCTCTCTGTATCATTCTAACTTTAGTATATGTGCTGCCCAAATGAGTACTTACTATGAGTATTTATCTTTAAATATTCACTCCTCTTTGTGGATTTTAGAACAGGTTTTAAATTCCCACAAAAATAATTTTTTACTAGTATTTTACTAAAATAATAGGTTATTTTGGAGGTAACAGACATCATTAAAATATTAAACTTTCTCATTTATGAACAAAGTATTTTCCCCATTTATTTAGTTTTTTTTAATACCTTCCAGTGAAGTCTAATTAGGATTATTCCTAAGTGTTTGATATGATTATTACTATTATAAATAGACCTCTTGTTCTATTTTATTTTATAATTGGCTTATGGATATGAATAAAATATGAATATGAATAAAGTATGGATAAAAGCTACAGGTTATTATATGGTGGGTTTGTATTTGGCCATCTTGATTAAATTCTCTTATTTACCCCATTGAGGTTTTCACACATATGTTGATACTCTCTGTATATTGTCACAGTTTTATAACTTCCTTTCTAATATTTGAGTTGTTTTCCTTGTTGTATTACATTGGCTTGGACCTCAAGTTGAAGGTTGAACACTTTTCTTCTTTGTCCATATAGGCCTTCTAACAGTTTATCACTGAGGATAATTCTTGATGTGGGACTCTGGTAGATCCTTCTATAAAGTTGAGGAAATTACTTGACATATTTTTTATTTTACCAAAAGCTTTTAAAAATTGTTATAAACATCTTGAATTCATTTAGAATGCTTTTTCAAATCAAGTAAGATGATCAAATACTTTTTCAATCTACAATACATTAATATAGTGCATTCCATTGAAAGATTTATAATGTGAAGCCATTTTTGTAGTCCCAAGATAAAGCCCTACTTGGTTATGCTGCCTTTTTTTTCCCCATATAGTACATTGTTGGATATAATGTGTTAGCATTTTATGATTTTTGAGTCTATAGCCTGCCTTTTTAAAACAGAAACGAGAGGATTCGTTAATGCTTGCTCATGAAATAACCTGGGTCTATAGCTGTTGGTGAGGACTAATAGAGGGCAAGTCATTATTCATTACCATTTCAATGTCTGCTAGTATTTTTTTGCATTCTTAGGTTTTCCAGTCTTCTTTTGCTAATTTTAGTAATTTTTAAATCCTGTATAACTATGATGTTACATAGTCTTGTTTTTAAAATCTGTGCCTTATTTTTCTTAATCACAATTTTCAAAGGTTTATCCATTTCATTTTTTAATGAATTTTTTTTATTTTTAAACCATGTCAATTCATCAATCATTTTAATTTGCTTTATTTATTAATTGTTATATTTGCCTTACTTGATTCCTTTCTTGGATTTATTTTTGTTCTTGTTTTAGATTGTTGGATTGATTGCTTGGTTCTTTTATTTTAAATCTAATTTTTTAATAAAGACATTTAAGATGACAAACTTTTCTCTGAGTACAGCTTTGTCGACATATCACAAATTTTGATATGTTATGCTCTTATTTTGAATCAGTTCTAAACATACTTTTTTCAGTCTCTGCTATTATAACTTGCATTTTCTTCTCTTATTTCATATGCTACAGATTAGGAGAACTTTTTATTCTGATACTCAGGAAAGATAGAATACTTATTCCCTGAAAATAGAAAAGCCCTGCAGACTAGAGCAATCACACAATGACTAGAGATAGAATGATACACAATATTTATGAATATGAACCCTTAACTTGCTCCCTGAAACAAATATTATACATTTAATGGTCTTTATTTTTCCCAAAAGACCTAACACTCCTTTGAAAAAGAGAAGAACAAGGGGCATTTGAGACTGGAACTGAATTCAAAGGGCAGTACTTAGCAAGGTCACATTATTATTATTATTTTCATTTCTAGGCTTTAGAAAAAGGCTGTTTCTAAGTATGCTACAATTCAGTACCATCCATTTCATTGATTTTATTCATTCATTCATTTATTCATTTACTTTAGGTGAATGGTTCCCTCTCATTGCCGTGAATGAATACAAAGCCCTAAATTGGTAAGGAAGTCTACTGGACTGATAGGAAGTATTTCTCAGTGCCTGGGAAAGGAAGACTTGGTTAGATGGTGTGAAATTCAACCGTGGGATTCCTATCTCTGGTAGGTTATGCTATTTCTAACAAAACCATTGTGCACACTCATATCCTCTCTTACACCACCTTACACACAGGATTCTGCTAATGTAACTGACTAAGGTAAGTCTTTCACACAAAACCCAGTTTTGCAGACATTTTATTTTTTGATGCTTTGATTATCACCTTTCAGCTCACAAGGTTTTAGAGAGCTAGAAACTCTTCTCCTTTTTTGCAGTGCACAGACTTTCTGTTTCCCTTACTGCTCATCGCATTTTTGAAGATGATTGGCTGTGAATCTAATCTTGTTAGCACCATGACCTTTTCACCACCAAGTTTTAAGAACTACCTGTTAGACCACGGCAGGCATAGTACCACTAGGAAGTAAAAGGCATGAGGTGTATGAAGTTCTCAGGCAGAACAGTATTTGTTCCCCATCGATACGGATCTAACAAAACATTACGTAGAATACTTTCTACCGGCCTTAAACAATTCGGACTAATTCTCCCTTTCATTTTAAGATAAATAATATTTACATTTCAATTAAAATTTAACTAAATTTGGCAAGCTGAGGAAGTTCAGAAGTTTGTGAGACTCCAGAAACCTTCATATTTTACTTGGACACTGACTTTTTAACCTTAGCTATAAAGCTACATTGGTCTGGTTACTTCCCACTTTGAATTTACTGATTCTTGCGTTTTATAAAAGAATGGAGAAAGTAAAGGAGACACTGGAGTTGTTGATGTAACGTTGTCCCTAACTAAAGAGAAAGAGAAAACTTCACAAATAACTCACCATGCCTGTAAAGAATGTTTTGTGTCCCTGGTGGTAGAAGTAGATTGTAACTACATTTACGGATTTTTTTTTTTAAATTTTTAAGTGTCCAAAATTCATTGTTTATGCACCGCACCCAGTGCTCCATGCAATACATGCCCTCCTGAATACCCACCACCAGGCTCATCCAACCCACCCCCTCCCCACTTCCCCTCCAAAACCCTCAGAGTTTGATTCTCAGAGTCCACAGTCTCTCATGCTTCACTCCCCCTCTGATTTCCCCCAACTCACTTCTCCTCTACATTTACTGATTTTTTTTTAAAGATTTTTATTTATTTATTTGACAGAGACAGATCACAAGTAGGCAGAGAGGCAGGCAGAGAGAGTGAGAGGGAAGCAGGCTCCCTGCCGAGCAGAGAGCCCGATGTGGGACTCGATCCCAGGACCCTGAGATCATGACCTGAGCCGAAGGCAGCGGCTTAAACCACTGAGCCACCCAGGCGCCCTACATTTACTGATTTTAACTGGAAAATCACCCAGCTCTCTCCTTAACCCTTGACTGTTTGGTTGTGTGCTGGCTTATAAGAATTAAGCAGGTTTAATTGGTAACCTTTAATAGTCATTACCAAAAAAAAAAAGGATTTCATTTTTTTAAAATATTTTATTTATTTGACAGAGAGAAATCACAAGTAGGCAGAGAGGCAGGCAGAGAGAGGAGGGAGCAGGCTCCCTGCAAAGCAGAGGGCCCAATGCGGGGCTCAATCCCAGGCCCCTGGGATCATGACCAGAGCCGAAGGCAGAGGCTTCAACCCACTGAGCCACCCAGGCGCCCCAAAAAGGATTTCATTTTTAAAAGTGGATTCTAGATAAGAAGTAATAGCCATCATCTGGCAAATAATAAAGCCCTGATATTGAAATACTAAGAGTTCTAAGGAAAGAGATGTGTAAGAATTTTTACTGAAAGTTCTATGTTTGGATCTACTGTTATTCTTTTATGAGAAAAACAGAAACTTCTTTGATTCTTAATTAGTAAATATTATAGAATATTAACTTAAACAGGTTTTTTTATTTCCACTTATATAAAACATTTTGCTCACTTAAATTATAGTCAAGGGTTGACCGAAGATCAAAATTCAAATAAATAAAGTTTTTGTCGTCATTTCGTCCAAATCAGAGTAGTTGATCTTCTTTTTCTTCAGGGGGAATTTTCAGAGTGAGAGCAAATTATCTTAAGCACAATCACATCCTCTTATCATAGTAAAATTTGCCTTACTTTGAGGAGAGAGGTTGCTGTGGTATCTCAGGAAATTTCTAAGTGTGAATTAAAAAGTCTTAACTTCCAGGGCACCTGGGTGGCTCAGTGGGTTAAGCCTCTGCCTTCGGCTCAGGTCGTGATCTCAGGGTCCTGGGATTGAGCCCCACATCGGGCTCTCTGCTCAGTGGGGAGCCTGCTTCCTCCTCTCTCTATGCCTGCCTCTCTGCTTACTCATGATCTCTCTCTGTCAAATAAATAAATCTTAAAAAAAAAAAAAAGTCTTAACTTCCTTAATTTAAATAATCCTCATATTTTTCCATTGTCAACTTATTAATAGAGGTTTTATTTTTCAAAAATGGCTTTCTAATTAAAATGTTAGCCCATCTGATCTTCCCTTCATTTGCTCATTTTATAATAGATATTAAAAAAAAAAACCCACCATGGAAGATAAAGTGTGGAAAAGCCTAAATTTCCTTTCCTGGAGTAACGAAATTGGGTTTACGTATGGAAAGCAGTTCAATTACTTTGGTTAAAAAATGGTAAAAAATGGTAAAAAAAAGTCTCCCCAGGAAGAGAGTGCTGTGTCAGTTCAAAAGGTGGTACAGTTGATGAATGTCATCTATGCAAGCAGGTATCACAGGAAAGATGGATGTGGTCATAACAGCTCATTCCGTGCTCTTTGTGCATGCAGATTGTCCTTTGACTGTTGTTGTGTTGTTATTGGTGGTGCCTGTAGCTCCTTGTAACCTGCTCCTGGAAATGCTCACTGACCCCAGTCTTGGCTCTTTTCCTACGGCTGCCTGCCAGCTGGTATGTAGGCTGCGGTGGGTACTCGCTTCGGCAGCACATATACTAAAATATGTAGGCTGCGGTGGTTTCTCGGTTATCTACATTTCTCTCACAAGGTCACCCCGGAGCATCAGAAACGTGTATTTTTTTTCCTATCTCCGTACTTAACGACTATTCAGTGAACAACTGTCTGGACAGCCTGTTCACATGCAATTATTACTTGTAGGCACTTCATCAAAAGTGGTGAAGTAGTTAACTTTCTTTCATTGATAAATCTATCTTCTCAGCAAGTAAATCATGGAATAGACCAATTAATAATGACAAGCCATTCGCTCTCATAACTTTAAAATCATTCAGTTAACTCTTTTGTTCTATGTTCTTTTTGGATTTAAGTTATTATCCGTGGGAAATTCCCTGAGTGACCAAACTCACTCAGAGTTGCTAGAATCCAGGCAAATTTAGGTTGTATCTTTCTTCCCCCTCCTTTTTTTTTCTTATTTTATTTTGGAATAGATCATAAATAATTTAATTTTGTTCCATTTATATGGTTCCATCTACATTTTTGGAGATACATCACCATCAATCCTAAAAGAAGAGCTAGTTTTAATTGCGTGTGCTAACTGCTTCATACGTACTCTTTCATGGCAACTCCGTGAGGAATGAACGCTATATTACTAGTCTTATGTTTGCTAATAGGCATGAAGAGGCTAATAAACTACCCAATGTCATGTAAATATTAAGTAGTAAAACCAGGCCTTGAATCTACTTGTCTAACCCCAAGCCTCCTTTCTCTCTCTCTGATTCTCTCTCTCTATATATAAAATGAACTTGATATCTGCTAGCAACTCTTCTAATGCTCTATATATATTAACTGATTTAATCTTCATAATAACTTTTAAAATACATAGATAAGAAAACTGAAGGCCTAGGGTGGTTAACTTGCTCATGTCAACACAACTGGAAGGTAGACAAACTAGAAGCCTAAGCATTTAGTTGCAGAATCTGTGTTCTTAACCTCTATGCTATATTCTCTTTCATCTGCAAAAAAATGCTCACAGCAAAAAAAAAAAAAAAAGCAATTTCTAATAATAAAAACATATCTCTATGAGGATAGACTTGCAGAAATAGAATATGTTATTTTTCATAATGTATCTTTATTTTCTACCTCTATTGCCAATATTGTTTTAATCATCAATTTATCAAGTGGTAAAACCCATAAATATTTGTATTCGACATATGTTTCAGATTCATTCCAGTTAATCATGATTCATGTTTTTCTAGTCCTTCCATTTATATTGGCTTATTAATTTTAAAAAGGAACCAAGTAAAAAGAGGGGAGATATTTAGGTATGAGAATGGAATTAAGGTAGATGGTAACTTCAGTTTGGGGAAGGATAAAGAAATTTGTTAGGAACATAAGGAGGAGTTAAAATACCCTGGCCCTATCCAGGGTCACTTCTATAGTATGAGATGCTAATTGATTAAAACAAGTCCCTGATGGCCAAAGAGTTACTCTGAACACAGTCCTCATAAAGCCACAATTAATAGTGTCTCATAATAGTAGGATCAATAATGAACTTGTCATTGTTATTGTGCAGTAGAAAGAAACATCCTAGTTTCACTCAACTGTGCCTCTTTGATTCATGCTTGTCATCTCCTCCATTCTATAAACTCTGTCATTTCAGACACTGGGCCTGCTTTAAATCACTAGTGTATACCCATCATCAGTGAGTGCTCAATGTTGAGCACAGAGAAGGCTCTCAGTAAGTACTGAAGGAGTGAAAGAATGAATGCAGATATAATAATGACTGAAGTTCAAGTGTCCATAAGCCTGAATTCAACCCCTGTATACCAGACACAAAGCTGATGGCACCAAGCATAAGTCCATCTCACCAGATAATGGGTCAATGATGCCAGGAGGCTCTTCCCTTGATGGAATGGCTGAATCATGACTGAAACAAAAACTGACCAGAGCTGGTCGGGGCTGGGGACATTCGTCCCTGTTTACTCCTTCATTCAAACTAAAATAGTTACTGTCCCTTAGCAGATTTGACCCAGTAAATGGCTCCTTCCTTCTTAATTCCATCTCTTTGCTTTGTATCCAGGACCCTGTTCTCAGTTTTCCTATCGCGTTAGCCATTTGTTTGTAGATTGCTTGGCTGATTCCTTCACTTCTTAGCCTCTCATATTTTCATTTTTAAAAATAGTGTTTGTCTTTAGAAGAGCAGACTTGTAAATTTTTTATCAGATCCAGTTTGTCAGTGTTCTTTTAGGGAATACGCTTGTAGTGTCTCACCTAAGAAATCTTTGCCTAATGTGAGATCACACACATTTTCTTCATTATTGTCCTCAGGATATTTGTAGTTTCAATTTAGCAGTTAGGTCTGTGGTGTCTTTTGAGTTAACTTTTGTTTACGGGAATCTAAGCTCATTTTTATATATGGATGTCCATTTATTCCAGGACTGTCTGTTGAGAAGTTGGTCTTTTCTTTACTATATTACGTTTGAATCTTTGTCACAAATCAGTTATCGAAGAGAATGAAAGAACAAGCTCCCAACAGAGAGAAAATATTTGAAAAATCACATATTTGAAAAGGACTCACCCCAGAATAAAAAAAGGAACTCTCAAAATACCACAGTAAGAAAACAACCCTATTAAAAACATGGTTTTAAAAAAAAAGCCCTAAACTACCAGATGCTTCAGCAGAGAGAGTACTTGGAAGGCAAAGAAATACATGAAAAAAAAAAAGTTCAACATCATTAACCATTGGAGAAATGCAAATTAAAACCATAGTGAGTTACTACTGGACACAGGTTAAAATGGCTAAAATAAAAATTACTAATAATATTAAATGCTGTGAGGATGTGGAATAACCCATACATTGCTGGTAGGAATGCAAAAATGAAAATAAGAATTTTGCAACCCTGTTAAATGTTCTTATCTTAATTTCTTATGACAACAGATGTATCATTTTTCAAAACAACTTTAACTTCGTAGCATGTACTGCCTTATTTGCAGTATTAGGCTACAAAGATAATCTATTTTAAATAGGAAGATATAGCACATAGCAAGATCTATTTAAAAAACAATGTCATATTTTAGATGTGATATAAGATAGAATAAGCAGAGATATTAAGGAAAAGAATGAGATTGATTAATTTTTCTTCGTGCCTTACTGGAATTATTTGAGAATGAGTAGTTCTTTAGAACTAGCAGGACAAACGAGATCCTCCTCACTGCCAAACTCTGAGCTTCTCAAGTTCAAAAGGACTATTCGGCTATTGCCTAGAGCCATTTTCCTCTTACAGCACATGAGTGGTTCATTTTCTCTTTCACAGTGTTATGCCCTTTAGCGAATTCTGAATAAAACTGCTACACTTGTTTGGTGAGAATTTTTTCAACATTCCTTGTTGAACATATTCACTGTTCACACCCAGATCATAGTAAGTTCAGAGTCTAAAGGCAGCTTCCAAAACGCAAATGCAAAAGAAAATGAAAATGTAATAATGAAAGAGACCTTAACATTAATGTGCCAGTTGGCCTTGAACTGTTTATTAATCTGACCTTCCCTTTCCAGTGCCAGCTCAGGATCTGTAAAAAGACATTTAAGAGGAAGATTCTGAAAAATTCACTTGTTTCATGGGCCAAGGGTCAACTCATAGTTTAAAACTTATACTTGAGAACTTACAGAATTAAGTAATGTTTTTCACACATCAAAATATCTGTTTTGGATGTTTTGGTGTGCTGTTCACATTCTGGTAAACATTTGCCTAATATGTAAAGAAAAGGGTTGACGAAACATAAAATAGTCATGACCCAAGCAGCACCATGAGGATAAATAATCAATATTCACCACTTTGCCCGATTCTATTTGGTGCTGTTTCTATGAAACAAAATAACTTCCAGACATAAGGTTCTGCTACTTAAAATTCAGGCATAAAAACATTTTCCTGAGACTGATTCATATCTAAACTTTCCACCAATGTCCACATGTCAGTGCCCGACCATGACTTCAGTTTATTGTCAACACACAGATAGGAAAACTCTTGCATAGACCATATTTATTGAATTATTTCCTATCATAGTCTCATTGAAATGCAAAATGCTTACTGCTTAGAAAAACATATAAATCAATTACCCTAATCTGGAACTTGCAGGCAGGATATCAAATAAAAATTTAAAGGTCTTATTTTATCTGGATATGAAGTCGAGTGCTGAGAAATATGAGTTTATCAAGGACATGTTTAATTTATTATAGAAACAATACATGCTCGTGACAAAAAAATTCATTTTTTTTTTTTATGTATAAGTAACTTCTGTTGACTTTCTCATCTTTAGCTCATTTATAGTAACTTCTAACTCCTGACTTGGGGTGTAAGGTAGGAAAGAAGATGTGAGAAAAGAGAAGGGGAGTTCAGATTTGAAAAGTTTGAGTGTGAGGGGCTTGGGGACTTTAATTGGAGTGCCTCAGGGAGGACTCGAGCCTGTGGATATGGTGATATTGGGGATATGGTGGTATTGGGGAGAAACCCAGGCTAAAAATGCAGATCTGTATCAAAAGCATATTGGTGCTACAAGAAGCTACAGAAATGGGGAGAGAAAACCCATTATGTGTAAGTATAAAGAGGTGAGGAAAGCAACCTTGGGTGCACCAAATTTTATGGGATGGAGAGGAAGGGAAGGAAGGAAGGAAGGCAGGCAGGCAGGCAGGCAGGCAGGCAGGACTGCCAAAGGAGGGAAGAGTTCAAAGAGGAATGATTTGCCCATAGTTTCATCAGGTGATGCTGAGACATAGGATAAGATAAGCATCTTAAAGTCTTCATTTATTTTACAAATTAAGAGATCAGGGCTGAGGTGGGCTGGTAGATTTCAGCAGCATGGTGTGACTGGGCAATGAGTAATAGGAGCCAGTCTTTCACTTGGCCTTACGATGTAGAGAAGGAAATACCATAATCACAAGGGGTAAAGTGCAAGTGGAAGATATTTTTTTTCCTTTGAAAGAACAGAGAGCTCTAAGCTTATTCCCTTAGAGTCAAAGGTAAGGGAGAAATGATATTGCAGATTCTACTTTATGTGTCCTGGGAAACAAGTTAGGCTTCCTTTAAGAAAGTTTCTCTAGATAGTGTAGGAGGAGTCAGACCAAAGGAAGGCATAAAAGACCAATCTACAGTCCCTTCCAAAGAAAGTGGTGTGAACTTACTGGAAAAAGGAAAATTCTAACAGAGTCCTACTTTGGAAAGGCAAAGCTTGGAAATATTCCCCTCAGAGCTTCTTTGCCAGTATAGAGAAGCATCCTGGTGTGGCAGCCCTAGAAAACCTAAGAACAGGCAGAAACTCCACAAAGTAAAATTTACGAACAGCTGAGCTTCTCCTGACTCAAGGTATTATTTCTTCCCCAACTTTTACCACCACCATCACCAAAGAACAAAAAACAAACAAACAAACAAACCTTTCATCTGATCTTATATTTTTATGAGACAGTTTTCAACTGGACTTAGGCTCAACACATCATCTTTCCCAAAAAATCCTAAAAAAAACAAATTTAAAGCTACTTTAAAGTAGACACCCATTTAAAAAAATAGTCCTGACTCAGGTAATTTGTATACCTGTATATGGCACACTATTTGATAGTATCCATGTTACAAATAAAAATTTGTCTCAAAAATAATTTTTCCTTTGAGCAACTGTAATGTAAACATAATGTTTAAAAGACTATTTTATTTGGGGGTGCCTGGGTGCTCAGTGGGATAAGGCCTCTGCCTTTGGCTCAGGTCATGATCCCGGAGTCCTGGGATTGAGTGCTACATCAGGCTCTCTGCTCCACGGGGAGCCTGCTTCCTCCTCTCTCTCTGCCTGCCTCTCTGTCTACTTGTGGTCTCTCTCTGTCAAATAATAAAATCTTAAAAAAAAAATAAAAGACTTTTATTTTATCTTATAGTACATCTTCAGTTTCTTGCATTACCGATGGATGTCTTCTAAATTAGTTAATTTTCCGATGCTTAGCTACATTGTAAATGCCCAAATTTATAATATGGTTCTTGAGACTGCTTGTATTCCAATAACTAAAATCTAACAGGAATAGAAGTCATTAAGATAACAGATAGAATGTGTCAGATACATAAATGTTTGTTGTGGCTTTCGTTTTTAAAAGCAGAAAGAGTTGAGCTCTCTTCTTCAGGAGTGGTGCACATTCAGAATAACCTTCTGACTTATAAGATGCTGTAAGAAATGTTCTTTTGTTTTCAAATGTTTTTGTTACAATCATTCATTTTTTTTCACACTGGCAGAGAATGGTAAAACAGGATAGGATGTGCTGATCTCTTGCTCATCAGGCCAGTTTTAAAAGTGAAGGTCCCAGGAAATGGAAGGCTTAACCCTCATAAGAGATGCTGGCTTTCTCCATGTGAGCCAATCCTCATCACAAAGATAACGTGTTCCTGATGATTAAAGAAATTGCATGGATTTTTCTGTGCTTGGAATGACCTGGAACTGTAAATAGAACCATGAGGATGGTATGTCCGTAGCACAACAAAAACATCTACCCTAGTCTTTTCTCATGGCAATAGGAATGTTTATTCAGTGCTTCTTAGTGGGGTAACTTCTCTCTGATCATCTAGATAAGCTTTTTTTTTTTTAACTTTCATTTTCTAAATTGTGGTAAAATACATATAACACAGAATTGGCCATTTCAACCATTTTTATATGTACAATTCAGTCTCATTAAGTACATTTATATTCTTGTACAACCATCACCATCATGCATCTCTAGAACTTTTTTATCTTCCCAAACTGAAACTGTGTACCCATTAAACAAAAACTCCCATTCTCCAAGACCATGACAACCACCCTTTTACTTTCTATCTCTATGAATTTGACTCCAAGTACCTTATATATGTAGAGTCAGACAATATCCATCCTTTTGTGACTGGTTTATTTCACTTAGTATAATATCTTCAAAGTTCAACAGTGTTACATGATGTGTCAGAAGTCCTCCCATTTTAAGTTTGAATGATATTCCGTTATATGTATATGCCACAAATAATGTGCTCCTTATAACTATAGATAAATGGACTTAATACCTAAAGACAGTATTAAAAACTGAGACTTGGGGTGCCTAGGTGCCTCAGTTGGTTAAGTGTCTACCTTCAGCTCAGATCAGGAGCATATGGTCTGGCAATCTAGCACTGCCTGTGGTTCAGAGCTCAGTGGGGAGTTTGCTTAAAGGTTCTCGCCCTCTGCCCCTCCCCAGGCTCATGCGTGTGCCCAGGTGCATATGCTCGCTCTCAAATAAATAAATAAATTAAATCTTTTAAAAAACAAACTGAGGGGTGCCTGGGTGGCTCATTGTGTTAAGCCTCTGCCTTCAGCTCAGGTCATGGTCTCAGGGTCCTGGGATGGAGCCCCGCATGGGGTTATCTGCTCAGCAGGGAGCCTGCTTCCCCCTTTCTCTCTGCCTGCCTCTCTGCCTACTTGTGATTTCTCTGTGTCAAATAAATAAATAAAATCTTTAAAAAAAAATAAAAAACAAACTGAAAATTGAATTGTTGAGTTGTGTGAAACAATTTGAAGGTACCAAGTCCTAAAACTTAGTCCTAAATAATATATAAATATATACAAATATATTTATATATAAATATATAAATAAGTCCTAAAACTTATTTAACTTAGATAAAAATGCTAACTTAATTTCTAACAAAATTGGAACTTTCTTTAGCTTGGATTAATTATTAGGAGAGACAGAATGATAATGAGTTTAAACTTTATAACGTACACGATCATTCAGATCATTTTAGTCTTTTCTATAAATGCTTTAAAATGAGAAACGGCGCTGATGGCTACAAGCGTCGTGAACAGCACTGTGTGCTGCTAAATGGTACACTTCATAGTGAACAATTACATATTAATTTTAACGCATTAAAGAAAAATGCTATAATGATGGAAACTTTCTTTAACTTTGTACTGGGATTGTATTTTTCCTATAAATATACATGTGTTGGTAGACTGTGTTGATATATGTGTACTACAATTAAAAGGATTATTTTAATATTAATTATTATTCATAAAAGCAAAGAGGCAGGACACGAGCTTTGTAGGAATGCCATTGTACATGTGATTCTCTCTGCTTAGAGCACTTCTCAAGGTCTGCCCATCGGCAGAATCCAACTCATTAACTGACCGTTTTCTTATAGAAGCATTCCCTGTTGTGTAAGAATAATAGGTTCCCCTTTTTGGTACCTCTATATAGCATTAAGTTCTGCCTCATTCACCTTGCTAAACTTGAAGTTCTTTGAGGCCAGGATCATCCTTTCTTCCTCTTTGTATTTATCAGTCATATACTACATGCCCAGTCAATGCTGGTTCTGTTGAAACTCTTTGAGTTGAATTAACTAAAACTGATGTTCTTGTTCATTGGATTTTGCAAGCCATTGTTTCACTGTAGTTTTTTCCCAAAGGCTTCTTCCATTTGAAAGAAAGAAAGTGGACATAGAAACTTAAAATTGGCCCTGGCTACTTTCCTGAGGTCCTATGAGACTTGAGCAGAAACACGTATTTGTCGGCACATTGTCTTTAAGGAGCACACATTTATTGCTTTACTTTGAAATCAGTTGCTAGCCACTTGTTTTGTTTCTTTCTGTTTTAAAACAAAAATGTTTCTTGACTTCTCTGCTATGCCTCCTTGGTCTACTCATTATAACCAGAGCAGTTTAGTTTTCTAATAACTACCTGTGGTGTATAAAGCATTGCCCGATATCCTGTTGATGACAGTCACTATTGTTGGAAGACTGAGATATAGTCAGTATAGATCAATCATACACACATGAACTCATTTAAAGACAATGGTGAAACAATGATCCAATACAAAATTATAGATGATAGAAGAAATTGGTCATAGCACAATTATTTTTAAAATACTTTCTTCCATGCTATATATGAAACTATTTCCTATCGAACAAAACATCAAACAGAATGAATAAATATGTGGTCCTCAAATATGAGCCTTGAGAAGTGGTTGAGTTCAAAGACCTGCAGGTAAAGACAGGTGAAACAAGACATCCTGGGTGGCATAGGAAAGACATAGAAGGTCAATGTCATGGGAGCCAAGAAAGAAGATTCTTATTTGAATACTGGACAAGAATAATCTAGGCCTCCAGGAAAAGATTAGAAAGCTCTGAGAAGTAAGTAATCACAAGGTGGTTGTTATGGAGTTGTAAATTTACTCACATCCTCAGATTTGAAAAGAAATCATAGCCGCCTTCTCATCTGAAGACCATATCGGATGGTCTCCATCATATGCACCCATGAGGTAGGAAGAACTACAAGATAAAGAAACAGTTTAGTCTCATCCCCAAACTAAATCCACTGTAATAGGAATCTCTGGTAAGATGAACGGTATCTTAGATCAGGCTCTCTTCTGAGCTTTTCCTCACAGGGTTTCTGCACTTTGGGAGTGGGTGGGTTTTTTTGACCATTGTAGAGGCTGTGGGAAGGGGTCGCCTCTGGAACCTCTCAGGCGTCTGATGTGTGATGGCTGGTTTGGTTTGCTGCCTCAGCCAAGTGACAATGAAGGGCTCCTCGAGCATCTGTGGAGTGTTCAGGCATCTGCTGTGGAAGTGTGAGCTAGTGGAACTTGGGCCTGAACACCCTGGATTGGGTTAGGCCGCAGTCATCTTCCTGTCTACTCAGCCCCACTGTAATCTTCATAGGCACTTGATTACTCAGCTGAGCCTTGACTCTGGAGCTCCCTGGCTCGGTCCCCAGCCTAACTCTCACCTTACTTGCACATGTCCTCCTCGTGGAACACAGGCACTGGAGATCCTATCTGTGACACAGAAGAAGCTGATGTAAGAGGAACTCACCTCACCTCTCTGCCACCAAGTTCACCTGCTACATCTGGCCCAGATTAATGAGAGACTTTGGGAGCATCTCCTCTCATGTCACACAATTTTCCTAGTGAGACTTGAACCTGGAAAGGGGACAGGTAGCCATGTGTGTCTCTACCTACCTCTACCTGCCCCTCCTCTTCTCTTCCCATCAACCCTTGGGACCACAGGGGTAAGATTCTCTTTCTTCCTCTTTCTTTCTGGCTAGAAACTTTTTATTTCAAAACTATATGATCCATCTGGCTAGGCCAGGTTCTAGAAATTTTAAAGGAAGAAATGAAATTCTAGAAACTTTAAAGGGAGAAATGAAGGAATTTAGAAAATCCTCCCTGAGGCAGCTCTCATAATCTCCCTCAAGTTCCTAAGTCTGTCTAAGAAAACAACAATTTCGCAGGGAAATGCAAAGATATAAGCATATTACATTTCTTAAAATATTATATTTGTTATCTTTACTCTCCTATGACACTATTCTTTCTCTAACAGGAGAATACTTAGATGATACTTCTGTGTTCTATGAAATTTTCCTGAAGAAAAAACTGAAGTTTTTTCATTTCTAAACTTCTAATGCCTTCACTCTCTCTCTTTTTTTTTTTTTTTGAAGAATTTATTTTTAAAGCAGTTTTAGCTGTACATAAAAACTGAAAGGGAGATCCAGAAATTTTCCAAATATTCCCTGCTCCCACACAGGCATGGTCTCCCCCATTATCAGCATCACTCACCAGAATGGTAGTTTTCTACCAAGAATGAACCTCACCTGACACATCACAGTTCCAAAAGTCCATAACTTACTTTAGGATTCAGTCTTGGTGTTGTACATTCTAAGGGTTTGACAAATGTATTATGACCTGTATTACCATTATAATATTAAGGAGAATTTCCAATGCTCTAAAATGATTTCTTAAAAAGTATTTTTACCATGTTTATGTATATTTTTTATTTCTTGGTAACTATTGTTACATTTCCCAGTTTCCTAATGTTCTAAAACCACAATGTTTACATTTACTTATTAATTCATATTAATTTTTGCATCTCAAAGATAAAACCTAATTGAGTTTGTGTAAGTTCTGAACCAAATGCACCAGCACTATCATCTACCCTACCTCTTCTAAGAACACTACTGGGTGTTCAAAGTGTTCAAAGAACACTGCCAACTTCAAAAAGATTCTTTTTATTTTCCTGATGGTGTTTGATTATGCTGACATGTTGACTTTTCCAGTGTGAGACAGACTCCATGAATGTGTAGAGAAATGTATGTTTCATTTTTCTGAGCTTTTAGTAGAGTTGGTAGCTCTATTCTAGTTGTTTTTAAACACTGAACTATAGATGTATTTTTGACAAAAAAATTTAAATTTGAGGTTATACACTGCAAGCTTCAAAGGAAGTGAACCAAAAATTCAAGGGTGTGATTTAATCATTGAAAAAGTGGTAGACACTATTTTGACCACAAGTACCAGTCATATCAGTGGGAAAGGACTAGAAGGGTACAGACATAAACTCATTTTCATTTCTGTGCATCTTTCTTGAGTATTTTATCAGATTGCCATGTATAGCAACTTGCCATTCTGTGGTTACTCACTTCTAAGACTGTAAATGTCGAGAAATGCCAGACTATCACCTTGGACTTTAAAAAAGTGTGATTGTTTTGTGTGTATGTGGTTTCATACCCAAGTGAGTCATTCTACCAAGAACTTTGAGAATATCAGTCTAGTCTAGACATTTCACCCTTAATGACTGATACACCAGTGTTGTCATAAGATTATGTATCCTTACAAAGAGGATGTAGGTGTAAAATGATTCTGTGTAAATCCAAATATTATATTCTTAAGCCCACAAAATCTTGACTAGTCATTTCTTCTGCTAAATCTTTCCATCCCCACCATTTCCATTTATTATCACTTGTATCAACAACTGTTCATCAGGAAACCTCATATCTGTAGAATAATCTCTTCCTGTCCTATTTGTATTTCCAGTCTGCCTAAGTAGCTTCAGTAAAAATCTATTAAATGAATGAATCCTGACTTACAGGAAAGCCCATTGCAAAATATGCACCTCTAATGCTCTTATCCAACTCTTTGTCTTCTCAGTCTCTTCCCTAAGGATTTCTTAACAGCATCTAGAAATTCTTCACTGATTTTCAGTGTTCTCCTATTCTACCAACTAGCAGGTATGACTATAGCTATGAATGATCATATAAATATTAGTGTTAACAGATTTTTTTGTTTTATAGGAAAATCAAGTTTAATTGCAAGATATTACTTGGGAAAGTATCTTTGGGAATATCAATCACTTTAGCATGAATAAATCTGTTTGGGGGGATCATAACAATTAAAATGGAAGTTTGGAAAATTGGATGTGAATTTTATCACATACATTCCTTTGGGTCCCAATCTTTAAAAGGTTTTAAAATCAACTGGTAAATATACTGTGAATCCTGTAAGCTTCTTATGAGATATTTTGATAAGCATAATATAAAAGGTATAGTGAAAATAGAACCTACCAAAAATTACTTGTATGTATTTTTTCTTTATTGAGAAAAGGGATAATTCTTCCTGGTATAAAAATATAAAAAAGAATATTCTTTTAGTATTACCAAGGGTGGCATCCTTAAGAAGGATAAATATGAGAAGTTCCTATTTGCCTAGGGAGGAGCATGAGAGTATCTTCTGGGTTTTGAGAATTGAAAAGAAAACTACCCAGTGCTTTGGCTGGACCCCAATCAGAGCTACTATTCTGACGATAGGTCCCTTATCAGTTGTTAAATTATAAATATTTCTGTACTTGTTGGTATATAGCTTCCTCCCTGATTTATTTGCCCTCTTCCCTTCCAGAAACAGCAGTCCTCCTTATAACCAAACCAATACCTCATAAATGATCTCCAGGATCCTTCTTGGCTATTAGGGTCTGCTTCAGTCCTGATTCACCTGAGTTCATACAGCATCACCTGCCAGGTTCTTTTGAGTTTAGGCCTGTGAGACATGATGCCCTGGAGTCCCCTTTATGGAAAGCCTGAGTGAGGGGCCGGCAGGACCCACGATAACAGGCAGAGCAGAGGACCAAGTACCAGTCACTCTGCCCAGACCCATTCTTTTTTTTTTTTTTTAAAGATTTTATTTATTTATTTGACAGAGAGAGATCACAAGTAGGCAGAGAGGCAGGCAGAGAGAGTGAGAGGGAAGCAGGTTCCCTGCTGAGCAGAGAGCCCGATGCGGGGCTCGATCCCAGTACCCTGAGATCATGACCTGAGCCGAAGGCAGCGGCTTAAACCACTGAGCCACCCAGGCGCCCCTGCCCAGACCCATTCTTAAGGTACAGCTTCACCTCTCACAACTCAGGTGCTCCACTAGAGGGATTCCATTACCTTATTATTTAGCCATAACTTCCATCATGCTCCAGCTCCCTGCCCCCAGAAAGCAGCCCCTTGTGCCCATGGCATTAATCTACCACATACAAATCCCATGGTTTATGCTCTATTTTTCACATTCATGAAGCAACAGGGAATAGAAAAGTCTTCAACCTGAATGTTTGTGCTGACTTTAGGAAATGTTTCACTGTGCATAATGCTAGGGAGAGATCTGCCCCACAGAAGAGTAAGCAGTGCTGATAACTTGGCCCACAATTTGCTAATGCCAACGTTTACTGTCCCACCAGAGTATCTCTTGAGCAGACAAGGTATTGAGACAGGAACAAGCTCATCTGGACTGCCCCAGGAGACACACAAAAGTACCAGAAACTGTGGACAATTAAGGCACATTATTTTTTTTTTTCCTAAACTATACTTAAGTAAAATACTGAAAAATAAATAAACATGCTCTCATTTGGGAGAGCATTTTACCCTCTCCTCTTTAACATTCTCTCAACTTGTCTTCTGATTAATTGTCTCAAGAACATATTGCCTTTTCTTTGTGGGGTTTTTTTTGGGGGGGGGGGGGTCCAGTTTTCACTAACATTATATATGTCTTCCTAATTCTTTTTAAGCTAGCTCCTTGTCTTTAACCAACCATAGTAGATGGAACAGTGACCTCTCAAAATGTCCTAGTCCTAATTTCTAGAAGTTATGAATATATGTTACAAAGCAGAAGGGAATTAAGTTTGCAGTTGGGATTAAGGTCACTTCTCAGCAATTTTGAAATGGGGAGACTATTTTGGATTATTTGGGTGGGCACAGTCTCCTAGTCCTTAGCAGAGAACCTTTCTAGCTGTAAGTCAGAAAGGGAAAAATGATGAAAGAAGTGCCAGAAAGATCATACCTCTGAAGAGTTCAATCTGCCATTGCTAGCTTTAATGATGGAGGAGAAGGCCGCGAACCAACGAATGGGAGCAGCCTCTAGAAGCTCCACCAGTGAATGCAGCCCTGTTGATGCCTTGATTTTTAGCCAGTGAAACCTGTGCTGCACTTTTAACCTATAGTACTATAAGACAATACTTTTATATTGTTTACATTATTGAAGTTGTGGAAATTTGATATAGAAGCAGTAGAAAATTAGTACACCAACACTCCCCACACACCCCCCCCAACACACCAAAAAAACAAAACTAAACAAAAGAAGTTCATGATAATGACACAACTCTCTTGGGCCACATTCTCTGGAGCCAAGAAAGTAGAAAACTCCCCCGCAATTTCCTTCCAGTTTGACAGACTTTTGCTTAGTTATTGGACTCTGTCTGGGCTTTCACTGACAAATTTTCTGAAGTGACTGAAAAAACGCAGGGTGAGGCATGCTTTGGCACACACCAGAAACATAGGAGACCCTTGGATGCTCTACAAGTCATAGGGTGAAAGCCAAACTTCTTGAAAGATAAATTCACACTCTCTGTCCCAGTTTCTATTTTCAACATCTGTCAGTTGGGATTTGTCCCAGTCATTAGTGAAATTCATCTGAGGCCTTCTTAGAAGTGAGGTGAGCTCAGTCTACAGAGGAGTCTAGGCCTGATGCATATCTGAGTGAGGCTATGTTTAGAAGCCACAGTTTGTTTGTTTCTTTAAGATTTTATTTATTTATTTAATAGAGATCACAAGTAGGCAGAGAAGCAGGCAGAGAGAGAGATGAGGAAGAAGGCTCCCTGCTGAGCAGAGAACCTGATGTGGGGCTCGATCCCAGGACCCTGGGATCATGACCCAAACCGAAGGCAGGGGCCTTAACCCACTGAGCCACCCAGGGGCCCCTAGAAGTTACAATTATAAAGTATACATATTTCTCTCCTATCATCTCTGATCCCTTTTGTTCAATATTACAGTGTAGTCTCAGGTGTAGAGAATCAGAAGACCAGTCTGGACACCTTCACAGAAAGCCAAAAGGAGAGTACCATATAAGATCCGAGTGATGGTAGCTATGACCAGTGAAGTCCAATTTCACTAGGAGAAAGGTCAGAGTGGGAGAGATGAAAGATCCATTTTTTAGCACATATAAATATATCCGTAAGGGTCGGAGGAATACTTGGGACTAAGGTATCAGGGTTGGAGGGCTAATTTCCCACATTTAACCAGTGGAGATTTAAGTAACTCTAATTCAGATATTTAAAGAAAATCTAGTGGAAAACCCAAAAGACTCCACTCCAAATCTGCTAGAACTTGTACAGGAATTCAGTAAAGTGTCAGGATATAAAATCAATGCACAGAAATCAGTTGCATTTCTATACACCAACAGCAAGACAGAAGAAAGAGAAATTAAGGAGTCAATCCCATTTACAATTGCTCCCAAAACCATAAGATACCTAGAAATAAATCTAACCAAAGAGGCAAAGAATCTGTATTCAGAAAACTATAAAGTACTCATGAAAGAAATTGAGGAAGACACAAAGAAATGGAAAAATGTTCCATGCTCATGCATTGGAGGAACAAATATTGTGAAAATGTCTATGCTACCTAAAGCAATCTACACATTTAATGCAATCCCTATCAAAATACCACCCATTTTTTTCAAAGAAATGGAACAAATAATCCTAAAATTTATATGGAACCAGAAAAGACCTTGTATAGTCAAACGGATGTTGAAAAAGAAAGCCAAAGTTGGTGGCATCACAATTCCAGACTTCAAGCTCTACTACAAAGCTTTCATCATCAAGACAGTATGGTACTGGCACAAAAACAGACACATAGATCAATGGAACAGAATAGAGAGCCCAGAAATAGACCCTCAACTCTATGGTCAACTAATCTTCGACAAAGCAGGAAAGAATGTCCAATGGAAAAAAGACAGTCTCTTCAACAAATGGTGTTGGGAAAATTGGACAGCTACATGCACAGGAATGAAACTGGGCCATTTCCTTACATCACACACAAAAATATACTCAAAATGGATGAAGAACCTCAATGTTAGAAAGGAATCCATCAAAATCCTTGAGAAGAACAGAGGCAACAACCTGTTCGACCTCAGCCACAGCAACTTCTTCCTAGAAACATCGCCAAAGACAAGGGAAGCAAGGGCAAAAATGATCTATTGGGACTTCATCAAGATCAAAAGCTTTTGCACAGCAAAGGAAACAGTCAACAAAACCAAAAGACAACTGACAGAATGGGAGAAGATATTTGCAAATGACATATCCGACAAAGTGTCAGTATCCAAAAATCTATAAAGGATGTATCAAACTCAACAACCAAAGAACAAATAATCCAATCAAGAAATGGGCAGAGGACATGAACAGACATTTCTGCAAAGAAGACATCCAGGTGGCCAATAGAGACATGAAAAAGTACTCCACATCACTCGGCATCAGGGAAATACAAATCAAAACCACAACGAGATACCACCTCACACCAGTCAGAACGGCTAAAATTAATGAGACAGGAAATGACAGATGCTGGCAAGGATGTGGAGAAAAGGGAACCCTCCTACCCTGTTGGTGGGAATGCAAGCTGGTGCAGAGACTCTGGAAAATAGCATGGAGGTTCCTCAAAAAATTGAAAATAGAACTACCCTATGACCCAGCAATTGCACTACTGGGTATTTACCCTAAAGATACAAATGTAGTGACCTGAAGGGGCACATGCATCCGAATGGTTATAGCAGCAATGTCCACAATAGCCAAACTATGGAAAGAACCTAGATGTCCATCAACAGATGAATGGATAAAGAAGAGGTGGTATATATACACAATGGAATACTATGCAGTCATCAGAAGAAATGAAATCTTGCCATTTGTAACGATGTGGATGGAACTAGAGGGTATTATGCTGAGCGAAATAAGTCAATCAGAGAAAGACATTGGTCATATGGTCTATCTGATATGAAGAATTTGAGAGGCAACATGGGGGGTATGGGGGTAGGGGAGGAAAAAATGAAACAAGATGGGATCAGGAGGGAGACATAAGAGACTCTTAATCTCACAAAACAACCTGAGGGTTGCTGGGGGGAGAGGGATAGGGAAAGGGTGGTGGGGTTATGGACATTGGGAGGGTATGTGCTATGGTGAGTGCTGTGAAGTGTGTAAACCTGGCGATTCACAGACCTGTACCCCTGGGGCTAATAATACATTATATGTTAATAAAAATTAAAAATTAAAAAAAAGAAAATCTAAATTTATATTGTGGTCCACAATGTAGTAAGGTGTAGACATTGGTTATATTGTTGGAGACACAGAGGGTTACTGTGCCTAGTACAGCATACATCCTTATTACAAACACTGGAATGGAATCTGTGTGTGTTTGTTTAGAGACACAGCATGCACATGAGCAGGGGTGGAGTGGGGGTGTGGGGAGGGGCAGAGGGAGAGAGAGAATCTTAAGCAGGCTCTACTCCCAGCACAGAGCCCGATGCAGGGCTCAAGCTCATGACTTTGAGATCATGACTTGAGCCGAAATCAAGAGTTGGACACTTTACCAACTGAGCCACCCAGGTACCCTGGCATGTATTGTTTGGAATGTTGTCCTGATAGGGATAGAGGACATCAAATGGATGTGGATTCTCAAACATCAATTGTGCTTTGAAGGAACCCATACTGGGATGAGTCTGAAATGAAAGAAATCAAACCTAAGGGCGAGTTTCATCCCTGACCCGGTATACAGAGAGCTCAGGAGATTGTTAGGAAGAAGAACATGAAGAATGCATTCTTACTAAAGCTTGCTGACCTAGTGAATTACTTGAAATCATTAGGTAGATGCTAACAATATAAAGTGGTCTATAAATCCCCTACCTGTACAGTAAATATTTTGAAAGATTAATTTTTTTTTAGATACTGGAAAGTGTGTACTATGACATGCAGCCTGAACCTAGGCCTGATAACATCCCTAAATCCAAAGTTAGGTATGTGTCCTCTTACAGAAATCATGTGTAAAATCCTTACTCTCCTTTTCAGTACCCCTGTCTCCGAGCTGGTCACGGCCTCCTTGATCTCTTTTCCTGGACCTCCTCTTTTCCTAAACACAGATCTGACCTTGTCTTTCCTTTGCTCAAAAGCCTTCAATTAACTCCCAGTACATAAAAAATAACACTTAACTTCTTAGGATTGAGATGTAAACTCCTCTAATGGGGGTTCCTACCTAGCTTTCAGGCATTATCTCCTGCAATAATGCTTCCCTGCTGCTTCACCCCCAATACATCTAGTCCAACTGTAAGTGTCCACACATTTCTTATATCTAACTGCTTCCATAGATGTAGAAAGAGCCTGATATTGGAAAGATTCAGGTCTCAACCCATCACTCACTAATGTCTTTGATTTGGGACAGGTCCCTTTGCCTTTCTTTTCCTTGACAGCATCATCTGTAAGATAGGAAACTATGACGGATGCTCACTTTCCAGGGCGACTGTCAGGGTCAAATGAGAATGATGGTGAAAGCACATTTTAAGCTGTACATTGGCATCTGGATGAAAGTTATAAATAGGTCCATTCTTTCCTGTTAGATACGCAGCTCCTATAGATAGTAACCCCAACTTCATTTTGATATCTCCAAAATATCTCAGTGATAGACTTTCAGCAAATGTGTTTTGAGCTAAAACACTGCACATTTGAGTTTCAAACATTTATAATATGTATCCTTAAAAGTTTATGCAATATAGGGATGGGGGGCTGTAGAATTCTCCCACTCTTCCAAGTAAATCTGAAAGTCAGAAGCCTACAGAGGAGAAAATCTATTTTAATAATATATATACTATATATTATAGTATACTATATATATTATATAGTATATATCAGATACATAATATATACTTGGTTTTCAAAATTTAATTATGTCAAAGAAATTAACATCACGGGGCGCCTGGGTGGCTCAGTGGGTTAAAGCCTCTGCCTTCAGCTCAGGTCATGATCCCAGTGTCCTGGGAACGAGCCCCACATTGGGCTCTCTGCTCCGTGGGGAGCCTGCTTCTTCCTCTCTCTCTGCCTGCCTCTCTACCTAGTTGTGATTTCTCTCTGTCAAATAAAATATTAAAAAAAAAAAAGAAATTAACATCACAATGGCAAGTTTTATTACTCCAATTTTTCTGATATTATGGCTGATAGTAATACTATTTACAAGAATCCTAGCGACATCTGGGTGGCTGAGTCGGTTAAGTGTCTACCTTTAGGTCCTAGGATTGAGCCCAAATTGGCTCAGCAGGAAGTCTGCTTCTCCCTCTCCCTTTGTCCCTCCCCCCTGTTTGTGGTCTCTCTCTCTCTCTCTCTCTCAAATAAAATCTTAAAAAAAAAAAAAAAAGAGTCCTGGGAGCCACATGATAGGCAAAAGATATAAAAAGTTGAGGACCACTTTGTAGAAACGTTCATACCTTTCAGCAGTCATCAGCTCTAAAAGGCAATGAAGTTTTCAAGAGACATTTTTTAAGTCAAACGGGTAATATTGAATAAGATTGAAGAGATAAGGAAGAAAAAGAAAAAAGGAAGAAAGAAAGAGAGAAGCTCCCTGTGTTCATTCTTCATTATGTCTTGTCATCTTGTGTTATGGATACCCTTTTTCTCTTTAAGTGTAACAGTGTCCAAGAAGGAAAAGAATCAAAAAACACGAATTTGAAAGCTAAATGGTTTTTTGTTTTGTTTTTATAGAATATCAACTCCAAACTCCTTCTTTTACAGGTGAAGAAACTGAGATATGAAGATACAGGAGGAGTTTAGTGGTTTAAAATCTGATTGTAGTACATTAACTGTTTGCTGAAGGATTTGACAGTTATCCACAAATTTATCTTCCCTTTAGAAAAGCTGACCCTGCTGCTGCCGGGTTCTTATAATGGTATCTTTATTTCCTGCGGAGTCTCTCCATTGTGACAGGAAGTGCTTTTCCTAAAGCTATGAATAATAGCCTCTCCCCTTTGTCAGGCCCTGCAGTACAAAGCAGGAACAATACCCTGGTGCCGTCCCAGAGTTAATGAGCCTCCCAAGGCTACTAATTTACTTTGAGGGAGTAGCTTAGAATTCAGGAAGATTAGATTCGTCTTTATTATATCAGTGCCCTTTCATTTTGTTAACCTAATGCCCCTAACATTTCCCACCATTATACTTCTTTCCTTCCTTTTATATCCAGAGCCCTGACAGGAGGAGTGTGTGCGTACCATCTCTGTTTACCTCTCAACCCTTCATTTGTTTTTTGTTTTTTTGTTTTTTGTTTTTTTTTTTGGTTGCTTTCCATAAACCCATAAATATTCTGTGCTTCTGGAACTTTGCTTCTGGACAAATTCAGATGTCCTTTCTTAATCTTCTCCCTTTTGATTCCTTTGTCATTTTAAACAAGTTGGACTATTGTCTGTCTTAAAACTCTTTCAACACTTGAATTCCATAATCCTAAAACAACAAACTTCCTGATCACCCCTGACCACCCCTCTAATTACATTTCACCCTTAGGTCCCTTTTCTCTGGGTAATCCTGAGGCTCACTGGTTTTCCCACTCTCCTAAGAGTCCTAAGGACTCTTGGACTGCTAAGACCAATTTACCCAGTGGATGGCCTCATGATCATGTCCATGCGATGACCCTCAAATCTCGGTACTAACGAGCATTCTAATCTCATGATTCCAGCTGTTCTTCTCTTAGATGGTGCCATATCCTAATTTAATATATCTAAAACCAAACTCATCATTCACCTAGCCAAATTGTAGCTCTTTCCAATATACCATTAAAAAAAAAAACAACTAAAAGAGTCTCAGCTTTTGCACTTCAAAAATAGTTATTTTTGCTCCTACTTTAAAAACATATTTGAAGAATTATGAAGTTGCTGTGATTTTTTTTTTTTATTGTTTCTTCTTTGTGACTGTTTTCAGTTCTTTCCTGCTGTCATCATCTGAATCCATCCGTCCATCTCCTCACCATCACCCCCTGGTGAATCTTCTTCCAGACAAACTGACTTTTAAATTGTCTGTACAAAAGAACTCTCAGCATCAGTTTTCACTGAATTATATGTATTAAGTGTTCCTCAGTACATTAAATAGTTCTGCTTGATAGAACCACTAATCTTCACCTGCCTTTAACCTGGTTTCTCTCTAGTTTAAACACCATGCACTTAACTTCTATCTTACAAAAAGGGTGGGATCCGTACAGCAGAAATCAATCTATGGTTTGTTCTTATTTGGTTTGGGAGCAACTACGTGGGGAATAGAGAAAGTGGAGAAATACACACCCCCATAATGATAATTTATTTAATAATGTTCTGATGTTGAGGTCATCCTCCATTTTAAGAACTTTTTCTTTCTTTTTTTTTAAATTGTGCAATTTTTAAAATTTCTTTTCTTTTTTTTAAGATTTTATTTATTTATTTAACAGACAGAGATCACAAGTAAGCAGAGAGGCGGCAGGGAGGGGGGTGGGGAAGCAGGCTCCCCGCTGAGCAGAGAGCCCGAAGTGGGGCTTGATCCCAGGACCCTGAGATCATGACCCGAGCTGAAGGCAGAGGCTTAATCCACTGAGCCACCCAGGCGCCCCTTCTTATTTCTTTTCAGCATAACAGAATTCATTGTTTTTGCATCACACCCAATGCTCCAGGCAATACGTGCCCTCTTTAATACCCACCACCTGGCTCCCCCAACCTCCCACCCCCTGCCCCTTCAAAACCCTCAGATTGTTTTTCAGAGTCCATAGTCTCTCATGGTTCACCTCCCCTTCCAATTTCCCTCAACTCCCATCTCCTCTCCATCTCCCTATGTCCTCCATGTTATTTGTTATGTTCCACAAATAAGTGAAACCATAGGATACTTGACTCTCTCTGCTTGACTTATTTCGCTTAGCATAATCTCTTCCAGTCCCATCCATGGTGCTACAAAAGTTGGGTATTCATCCTTTCTGATGGAGGCATAATACTCCATTGTGTATATGGACCACATCTTCCTTATCCATTCATCCGTTGAAGGACATCTTGGTTCTTTCCACAGTTTGGTGACCGTGGCCATTGCTGCTATAACCATTGGGGTACAGATGGCCCTTCTTTTCACTACATCTGTGTCTTTGGGGTAAATACCCAGTAGTGCAATTGCAGGGTCATAGGGAAGCTCTATTTTTAATTTCTTAAGGAATCTCCACACTGTTCTCCAAAGTGGCTGCACCAACTTGCATTCCCACCAACAGTGTAAGAGGGTTCCCCTTTCTCCACATCCTTTCCAACACACGTTGTTTACTGTCTTGTTAATTTTGGCCATTCTAACTGGTGTAAGGTGGTATCTCAATGTGGTTTTAATTTGAATCTCCCTGATGGCTAGTGATGATGAACATTTTTTCATGTGTCTGATAACCATTTGTATGTCTTCGTTGGAGAAGTGTCTGTTCATATCTTCTGCCCATTTTTTGATATGATTATCTGTTTTGTGTGTGTTGAGTTTGAGAAGTTTTAAGAACTTTTTCATCCATAATCTCTTGTTCTATCATTTTGAGATTATACCAGTTACTTCCCTTCATGCTATACAGCGTCCAAGAGCATAAACTTGGAGACTTTGCTTAGCAAGACCAGTTTCTGTGTCTTATATATGTATCATTCTGTGGATTTTCCAGCGGCAGTCTTTTTTTAAAAGCCAGTGTGAGGGGCGCCTGTGACTCAGTCACTTAAATGTCTGCCTTCAGCTCAGATCATGATCCCAGGGTCCTGGGATTGAGCCCCACATTGGGCTCCCCCTTCAGCAGAGAGCCTGCTTCTCCCTCTCCCTCTGCCTGCTGCTCGCCCCACTTGTGCTCTCTGTCAAACAAATAAATAAATTTTGAAGAAAACAAAAAATAAAAGTCAAGTGTAGGAAACCGTCACAGGGAATAGGCATCTACATGGTAACCCTTGAAGAATGTTAGTAATCTATGATTTGTCTCTATAATTTTTAAGTCCTGAAGTTTCATAAGTTTGTTGGTTGATCAACTGCGGTGACATTCATTTGACAAAAATTGAGCCACTACTACTGGGCTTCTGATACTTTGGTTCTGAGAATAAAATGATGAGTTTGATAGACCAGACTCTGCCTTCATGGAGGGGGAAAGACAGATCTATACAGGCAGTTATGAAGAAATTTGAGGAGTATCATGATGAGGGAAGTACAGAGCTCTGTGAAAGCAGGTGGTATTAATTTTACCACCTCAGCTCTGCTACCTGTTGGCAGTGAGATCAAAATAAAGTTAAGCTCTCAAAGGCTTATTTCCTCATAGGTAAAATTGTGGCCAAAAATAACAGCTGCTTCACAGATTTGTTATGAGGATTAATTTTTTTTAAAGTACTTAGTACAGTGTTTGGCACCTACTAAGCACCCAATAAATGTTAACTGCCATAATAAAATAACATTAATTTTATGTTACAACACTGTTTTACTGTGTTCACTTTTATTTCAACAACTTAAAATTCTTTATTTTCCCCCCTCAATTTTCGGCAGCCATATTTTTCATTTCTGACTCAAAGTTTCTAAAGCTTCTGTTTGACCATTTAGTCAATTTCTCAGGCCATTCTTTTATTCAAAAGTATTTATTGGGTGCCCAGTCTGAACCAGACTGTGTGCCAGACACTGGTAACAACATACTGAGCACAACAAGCAAGATCCTTTCCTTGAGGGAGCTTACAGTCTGCTCCTCAGCCAGATTGATGACAAACACATCATCCCTTGAAGAAGTAAGGATGGCAACCTGTCTCAGTCTCAGTAGGTACATAAGTACATTTAAGGATAAAAGTTAATGGTCTTTGAGCAGAAAAAACAAAACTAAACAAATTTAAGCTATGAAATTAGAACAAACTAGTCCCAGTATCATGGAAATGGTGCTTCCTTCCAGAGTTCTAGAAGGAAGAACTTATTTTATTCTAAAATAAGCCAAGATTAATGTTGAAACCAAGAATATTATGTTTCCAATAATGTTCTGTTTCCTTGCACTATGAGATAGCTGGCAAAAACACCATTTATTACAGTTTAGAAACGGACTACAGTATACAAATAATGAAAATTTAAATATGGTCATTTTCTTTAGAATGTGACCTATGCTAACTGCTCTGTTAACCTTAGAAATGCACATTCTATTTCAATCTAAGGTGTAGTGTACAGCGTACATGTTTGGCCAGTGAGCAAACGAGGCAACACAAGGGATATACTGCTTTGTTATTTAATTTGTTTCGAGGCCCTAGAAGTACTAAAAGATGTGAGTACAGGAATCCGTCTTATTTGGGAGACCTGGATCAGTACCTTAAGTCCTCAACGCCTTGTTTCTTCCTTAGTGAAGTGGAGCTAATAATAACCTCAAATGGTTAGAACGTGGCACGTACTGAGAACCCAACAACACTGTGATGACACGTCAGCTATAGGATTTGGCTCAGTTCAAAGAAAAATGAATTATTTGAGGCCATTTAGGGTAGGATTTCGGGTGCCCAGCTTTCCTGGTTTGCCAGGGATGTAGTTTCCTCTGACACAGGACTTTCAGCGCTAATGGGACAGTCGCAGGCTAAAAGGGACAGTTGGGTATACTAGTCTGAATTCACATATGCAAATAGTAGTGTGTGGCGGACCATCGCGTTTCCACGACACCGTTACCCCCGCAGGAGGAGTGACTAATCCTGGTTTCTATAAGCTAAACTGCATAGACCGGTGATGGAGCCGTAAGGAATCAAGGCTGGTGATAAATCTGAGTTGGGGCCTCAGAGGTTCTTGAATTTTAGTTCTTGAATTTTGATTGGTTAACTGTGCTTCGGGGTTTTCTGGGTCCCACATGTGGCAGAAAGCCAGGGAGTAAGGAATGATTCTCAAGTGCACCTGACCTGGTTACCAGGGAGAACTGCTTTTAAGTCTGGTTAAGTATGTGACCTTCTGATTCTACTTCCTAAAAGGGGTTTGAAAGGTCAGAATTTAGCATCTGTGCTTTAACAGTTGCTTAAGTAACAGTTCCTGCAGCTGAGGAGCGTCGAAATGGAGACGGAGACCACAGGCCTGATCCCTAGGCATGCGCTCAGAGCCCCAGCCCCATAGTAGGGAAATGAAGAAAAATGCTAAAAATAGTGCCTGAATTCTGGCATTCTCCTTTTTTTTTCCTTTTTTTTTTCTTTTTCTTCCAATGGAAGGTCTCCATATTATCTAAACACCCTGCTCATCGTGTAAACCTGGAGGGTCTTAATACGATATCTGGCATTTGTTAGGTTCTCAACAACAACCAAAAATTGTCGAATTGAATTTTCATTAAGGCTGGGGAGATTTTTTTTTTTAGTATTCTATTTTTTTTCTCCCTTCAAGTCAGTACTTATTGTCAATTTATAAAGAATTGGAAAGTTCCAGAGTTGGTTGTCATACTGATGAGTTTTCAGGTTGGCATTATTTGCTCTAATATCACTTAGGAGCCCTTAACAAAAAATTTGGGACATGACGTTGCCGATTTCCTGAGCTCATGCTTCACTGTAAACCCAGTTACTGCCAATTGTTATAATGTTGATATGGAAAAGGCAGCTACTGTGTTTAGCAACTATTGCGCAGTCATTCTCCAGCTGTCTAGGAGTACAATCCATAGTCTTAAATAGGTATATCTGTTGTCAGTTTTATGAGCTTCAGGTTGTATGAGTCATCTGTTGGTTTTGAGTATAGTAAGTGGTGTGGGCAAATGTTTTCCTCAAAACATATATTTTTTTAAACACACAATTACTGATTCATTTTTGTTCCACACATACAGAATTCATAGACAATTTTGTACTTTAACTATATGATCCACCACATTATTATATTTTCATTTTGTGTCTCAGAGTCTGAGACTACTGGAGATGTAGAGGGACCTGTTTGCCCTAAATTCTGACCTGGTTACCTCCTTGCATGTGTTTTATGGAAACCTCCAATGGAGGATGAGAAAGCCTCTCACTGTTGGAGAAATGAATTCAGTCTATTTCCCTCAAGTCGAGACAATGAATAACCAGATTAATATATGTACAATCAACCTAATGGATGTGAGGTAGTTTCACTCTAAGCACAGATAAACTAACTTGAAATAATTACAGAAAACAAAGGAGAGAGGAGAAATGGTGTATTAAGAGATCTCGCACTAGGAAATGTATATGAAAAGACATACACCTTGGTTCTGAGCTTCCCACTTTACAACTGGGGAAACAAAGAAACACGATGATTACTTCACTTTAATCATTTGCAACAATGACTCTCAAATTAGTGCTCCCTGAGGAAGGTTAAACACAAGTAGTCAGGGCCTTGGCCTTTCAACTGTGAGTCAATCAGAGCAGCACTGCGTTCATCTGTTTTCCATATTGGGCTAAGGCACAGGTTTTAGATTGACTACAGTCTGTAACTTTTTCTCTTTTTTAAATTAGATGTGATAAATAACTCATATAACTGGAGGAGTCATATTGTTCAAAAGGAGATTTCTTTTTTCTGGTTCAGAATTCTGGGAGTAATTTTCAAGCTATAGACTATGAAAAAAATATTAGTTCTTTAGAAAAATACAGAGGCGTATAAAACATGTTTATTTCTAAAATTGTTTCCCAGTAGAAGTCCAAAGCATAACAATTAAAGTGTGGTCCCATAAGATGATTCCAAATGGGACTGGAATGATGGGTTATAGGTATGTGGTTTCAGTGATCAACAGTATCTTATAGACTTAGAGGAATAATTGTAATACAGTTTTATTTTATATTATTTTTTATTAGTTTGAAGGTTTGTTCTCTTAATGTATTTATTTTTGAAAAGGTAGTGTATGATACAAACTCCACCATCTTCAAAAGGCATATGGAAACTAAGACTCTCTGCCCACACTGTCCTTTAGCCTCTCTTGACACAGCCATCTTACCTGTTACTCATGTTCCTTTTTAGAAGCATGAGAGGAAACATTGGATGCATTTCTACTTAGGGGATAGGATGCATGCATGAATAAAGTAACATATGATGAGTGCTAGGTGAGTGATTCAAAATAAGTGCTTTAATAGTTGAACAGGAAGAGAGAAACAATTTGACTGGTTTGCCTAGGGAAGTCTACACTGGGGAAGTGATATTTAAGAGGACTCATAGTGTGAAAAAGTTGTTGGACTTTTAGGGAATTGTTTAAAATTTTAAATTCTTTCCTCCTTGTGTTCAGAACTAATTGAGAATGAAGACATAGGAGACAGACAAAGAAATATCAGAATGTCAGTTATGTGCTTGTTAAATCCTTAGAGAACATGGTTGTACATCTCTGGCAAAACAGCTTGCCAACTCAGTTTCCTCCAATTCTCTTCCCTAGTTTGGTTTTGGGACACCCCAAGATGCTCAACTTTGAGTATATAAAATAGACTGTCCCAGACATGCTTCCTCTCATTGGTCCAGGGCAGAGAGTAAGGAAAAAAGGGTGGGGTTTCCTAGTACTTTGCCTCTGGAGGAACATGGGTCAATAGACATGATGCCATCATGTAACTTATTTTCCATCTTTCACTAAGAGAAAGAAGCAGAGTATATCATGTGATTTTACTCATATGTGGAATTTAAGAAACAAAACAGAGGAGCATAGGGGAAGGGAGAGAAAAATAAGACAATATCAGAGAGGGAGATAAACCATAAGAGACTCTTAATCATAGGAAACAAACTGAGGGCTGCTGGAGGGGAGTGGGTGGGAAGGATGGGGTAATTGGCTGATGGACATTAAAGAGGGCACAGGAATGTAATGAGAACTGTGTGTTAGATAGACTGATGACCACTGAACTCTACCTCTGAAACTATTAATACATTATATGTTAATTAATCAAATTTAAATAAAAAATTTTAAAAGCAAGAAGCCAGGAGTATTGCTCAGATAGACAGTGCTCGTTCTTCATGGGAACAGTAGATGGGGAAAAAAGTTGCTGTATACAAACACACACACACACACACACACACACACACAATGAAGGAAATGTGCAGAACTCACTCAAAAAGACAGAATTTCTCCCAAGTGAAAAGCAGAAAGAGTAAGACATTACTATAATCTAACTGGTATTTATCCAAGGGGAAAAAAATGAATCTAGAGGAAGTATTTGGTCAAAGAGGGACACAGAGATAAAAATTTGCTACTTTGTGCTATGTTTCCAGAATCAAGAAGTGGTGGGGTGGGGAAAGAGAGAAAGAGAGAGAGAGAAGGAGGGGAAGAAATGTGTTGGTAATTGGTTAACAGCTCTGGGGACAGGAGAGCTCTAATATGTAATGCTTGCTGATTTCTACGATATAAATACACCTGCTGTGGCTGATTTCAACCTATAGATGTGACATAACTAAATATGAAATTGGGAAGTGGTATATAACCAGCTCACACAGGTTGGTCCAAGGCAGTCCTAGTGCACCCCTGGAGGAGGAAATACTGAAGTGTGAAGTCCTGAGCACTTCAGTAATGAGAAAGATGTTCTTGGCAATAGGGTGGGCATGGTGCACCTCCATATAGGTCATCATTTCCAAAATATGTTCTAGTAAAACCCAAATGTTTATAGAAGACCACTTGTTAGTCACCCTGGACAGTCAGCCTTAAATCAGCCAGAGCGGCTCCATTTTTCTCTCTCTTATGTTTTGTCTAAAAACGTTCTAAGAACCACAGGTTCTTATTTTTGTTGTTGTTTTACATTTTAAGAACCTTCCTAGAATGTAGTGCTCATTGTGCAATTTTTTTAAAAGATTGTATTTATTTTTTTGACAGGCAGAGATCACAAGTAGGCATAGTGGTAGGCAGACAGAGAGGGGGAAGCAGACCCCCTGCTGAGCAGGGAGCCCGATGCTGGGGTCGATCCCAAGACCCTGGGATCATGACATGAGCCGAAGTCAGAGGCTTTGATGCACTGAGCCACCCAGGCACTCCTCATTGTGCAATTTAAAAAAAACAAAAAACTGTTTGTTCATCATCCCGAGTTCAGGTTTGGTAGAGCTGGCATCTCTACCCCACAAAGCTGAGTTTGCAACTGGCAGACTGTCCAAGTGTATATGAATGAATAAAGCATGGAAGTATTGCCCAAAAAAGGAGGAAAAATTGTAATACTTGGGGCAAGCCCAGAAGCTGCCCCGCTTCCCCAGACTGTGTTTACAGCATTCCTGCATGGTAGAAGGTAGCCCTTCCTGGAAAGGATATTTACTTCTAAATACCTCAGAGCTGCTGGAGTTGCTATATGGGTTAAGTATGAACCCAGGTGAGCCAAAGCCTGACATGGGCCCTTGAGAAAGACAGAGAGAACCAGGGGCCCAGTCTCAGGCCACCCTGAGGGTCTCCGGTAGGAAGAGGAACCTGTATGTTTACCCAATCCTGTCTCTCCAGTGCACTATCCATCTACTTTGCCATGGAAGACCCCAGGACTTGAAAGCAGCCCCTGCCCAGGCTCCCTCAGACTGTGTTGGTTGCTCACACACAACCCCGTGGTCTATACTAAGGCACAGCATGCAGTCTTCAATCTTCTGAATTCCCTTCCCGCCATCCTCCTGTTCATTTTGCAGAGTAAAATGACATGCATGGTGTTTTGGTAGGAGTGGGAGCGTGAAGGGGTTGATTCGGAGGACTCTGAGGGACTGTCACTGAATTTTCCTATTCAATGTGACCAAGCCCCACCCAGAAAGGGAATTGAGGACTAGTATCAGAAGACATCATTCTTGAACATATTGTAGGGTGAATTGATGCCTCCTTCCACCGCACACACACACACACAAAAACCCCATACATTTCCCATGCTGAATTTGTGCAACCTTGCCAAAACCATGTGCACCACTAGGAGCCTGACACTATGACCATGGCCTCAACCAGGGCAGAGCCAAAACCTTACCTGGCCCCTCTGCATCCCAGAACATCAAATGCTTTGCTGGAGTCCAAAGACAAAGCCAACTCCAAACAGCTCTAGGACTCCCCTAAGGACCAGGGCTCTACTGTGGTGCTCATTCACTCCTAGGAGCTAGGATTTCACTAGCCATTCCCAACTGTGTACAGTCTGTATAGAAGGCATTCTCTCTGAAAATACTGTTGGTGGATCATCCAGCCAAATTTATATCTCTAAAATATTTAGCTTTTTCTATGTGCTATGAACTGAAATAACATGCTCAACTGATAAATAAGTTCTTTTGAACATTAAAAAATTAATTTTTGATAAAGAATTTTTTGCTTATAATGGAGAATTTAACAGGGAAAAATAATCATTGAAGACAGGATGCAATTATTTTATTTATATAAATTATTTATTCTTGGGGATCTAAAAAACTGTGAAGCAATGACAGATTTGCTGGTTCTTCATAGTTAAAAATCAAATGGTGACCTGTGATGGTGAATGCAAAGTAAAGTCAGTCTTTAAATCTTTGTCTAGGTTGACTAGTTAGCTTCTTAGTATATCTCTTCTGCAAAACATGGTAGCTATAGTCTAATGACCCCAAGTATGTGTCTCTGGCATATTCCTCTTTCCTTAGCCTTCAGAAACATTTTCCAATGGCTTATCAGATATCTGTGCTTTTATGTCCAGCCTGCAGTTTTTACTCGGGATGTCCAACACCAAATCCAGCTGCCTCCCAACATACACTCTTTAATTCCCTCTCTCATTGATGGTATCACTATCTACCCAATGACTAAAAGGGAAATATGAAAATTATCCTATAAAACTTATCCCTCCACATCTGTCAAGTATCAAGTACTATTTACCTATGAAATATTTGTCAAATCCATCCTGTTCTTTCCTTTCTCATGCCTTTAGGTAAGGCATTTACCTTACCTAAAAAAAAAAAAAAAAAAAAAAAAAGACTAATTGGACTTCATTAAAATTAAAAGCTTTGTGCACCAAAAGTCACTATCAGGAAAAAAAGATAACCCACAGAGTACAAGAGAATATTTGCAACTCATATACCTGATAAAAGTCTAGAAGTCACAATATATAACTCTTACAACACAACAAAATAACCTAATTAAAAATTGGGAAAGGATTTGAATAGATATTTCTCCAAAGAAGAAAGACAATGCCCAATAAACACATGAAAAGATACACAAGATCATTAGTAGAGAAATTAAAATCAAAAACCGTAATCAAGTGGCTACTAAAATAGCTATCATAAAAAGAAGAGGGAGAACAAATGTGACATGGATACAGTGGAAGCCTCAGACCTTGCTGATGACAATGTAACATGGTGCAGCCACTTGGGAAACACTTTGGCAGTTCCTCAAAAAGTTGACTGTAAAGTTGCCATATGTCCCAGCAATTGTACTTCTAAATGTATACCCATGAGACATGAAAACATATGTCCACACAAAAACTTGGACATGAATGCTCATCGTAGCATTATTCAAAATAGCCAAAAAGTGGAAACAATCCAATTGTCCATCAACTATGAACGGGTAGACAAAATGTAATCTATCAACACGGCAATATGTCTTTCAGCCATAAAAAAGAAAGAAATACAGATACATTCTCCGCATGGCTAAAACTTGAAAACATTATGGGAAGTAAAAATAGCTAATCCAAAAGACCATATATTGTATGATTTCATTGATACGAAATGTCCAGAACAGACAAAGCACTAGCGATGGAAAATAAATTAGTGGTTTTCTAAGAGCTGGTAGGAGGGGACTAGAAAGTGACAATGAATGACTACAGGTTTTTGGCTGGGGGGGAAGTGATGAAAATGTCCTAGAATTAGATAATATTGATGGTTTCATAACCTCATGGATACACTGAAAAACACGCAGTTGTACACTTTTAAAATGGTGAACTTTATGGTGTGTGAATTTTATTTCTTTTTTTAGAAAGAACCTGTTTCATAGGGTTGTTGTAAGGTTAAGTGAAAGAAAGTATATAAAATGCACAGGGCCTATATTTGATAAACATTAATTTTCATTTTTTAAAAGGACTGAATGGAAAAGATAGACATTATGCATTTTTGAGAATTGAAAATTTACATAAATAATATGCAATTTATGTAAGCTGTATGGGAAGTAAATGCAAATGTATTAAAACTTTGTCAAAATACTTGTTACAGCTTACATATCAAAAGACAATGCATCATTTTATCTACATTATACTGACTAGTGCACTTTGTGCTAATGTGAATTCACCGAGGTGTTTGTGCTTCTTATAAATATTACCACAATAACTAGGATAAGTCATTAGCCTCGGGATAGACACAGCACCGCATCCAACAACTGAGTGAACCAATTACTGAACTGCCATTGTAATTAGTATTTTCATTGCTACCTGAATATCTACACAACAGATACTTAAAAAAATACAATGTCATCACGATTATGTCAGAGTTTCATATAATCATTAACAGAACCACTATCTGGGAACAAAAAACATTTGAAATTATTAGAACTAAAGTAAGTCAGCCTATAATCTTTACCTGGGTGTAATATGTAGTGGTGAGCATTTAATTTTACACAGTAGCATTTCACATTGTGAAAGTGACCTTATGTCATGAGAAGCATATGCAACTAATTGCTTATGGTTCTATCTTCCTGAAAGTTGTGCATGCTGCATTAAATGTTTAATGTGTCTTTGACCAAAAAATAATGCAATATTAATTTTGTTTTGATGATAAGCTGACTTCATACAAAAAATAGATAAATAACCTAGCCAAGTACAATGGTTTTAGGAAATCCTTGCTCCCTGGGTTGTTAGGTCTCTAAAGAACTTCTTTCATAAGAATGTCATTTCAAAGAACCTTCTCTAAATTCACCGAAATTTAATGACAAAGAAACAGAATAAATGTTATTTAATTTATTGAGCCAGATTCTGAAAGTGAATGCCAAACATTAAAATTCAGAGAAGACCACAGTCAGGAAGTGATTCACAGTTTTAAGTGAATTAAGAATGAAAAACAAACAAACAAACAACCAAAAACAAGCACATCTAATTTCCTGAAAGAATGTGTTTCTTCTGAGCTCTGAGTTGATCTTTAGTTATCCTGTTACAGGCAGTTCACAACACTGGCAAAAGAAAGGGAAAAAAGGAGGAAAGATAGGAGAAAGGGAGAGAGAAAAAGAAGGCAGGAGAGGGAGGGAAAGAGAGAGAGAGAAATGAAAGTAAAAGGGAAAAATAGAAGAACTAAGAAAAAGAAAGAAAAGTCATAGGAAGAAAAACTACAGGAAAGAAACAGAGGTTTTGCCTAAAACAAAACGAAACAATAAAACAGCATTACAGTGTGACTGTTATTTTCCAAATTAATGGCTAATGTCTGTTGGTACAGTTTTCTAGTATATAATAAAACTTAGAAGAAATGACTATAATCTCACTAAGACCAAATTCATCATGTCATACAGATGTGTCATAGGCTAAATGCGTAGTACCTAACTTCATTATTCTCTAAATGATTTACATATCTAAAAATCAACAAAGCCAATTAAGTTTCATGATCCATGAAACTACAGTAGACATCTGAATAAGTCTTTTTTGTTTGGAATTCAAAATCCCTAAAATGGAATAACTATGGTTTAGAGTGTCCTGTTGGTTCCCCACCCAATTCCCCAACCACTGCCCCCAGCTGCACCCATCCCCCAAATGCTCTGAGTGTTGGCTGACCAGGCTCACTGATTTCCCTTTTTCCTTAACATTTCCTTCTGTTCTATGGAAGTCACTGAATTCTGCATCTAGGGGGTTATCCCTCCTTCCCTTTTCCTTAACCCAAGCCAGACCTCTTGCCTCAAGGTGGGACCAACTCTGGATGCAGTTCATGCCCCAGAGTTGCCCAGAGGAGCAAAGCTAAAGCTGGGCTCCCGGTGTTCAGTGTGCCTACTTAGCTCCTTCTCCTACCATATCCTACCTCCCACATTCCCTTTTCCTGAGAACACTCCCTCTGCAAAAGCTCTTTGGAAATGTGAGCTGAAACAGAAGGGAAAGAATTTTCCCTTGCAAACATTTTGGAAATAATAATAATTTATGAAACATTATTTTAAAAATGTATTATTCCCAGAATGTTCTTTTGGTTTGAGGTAATTTCGTTAAGTTTTAAGAAATGACCTGGAATCATATGAAATCTGAATCAGAAATAAATATACCAGCAGAAAAATTTCCTTAAGTACTTTTTCCTGTATCTTAAACCTTCACATGCCAAGCAAGAATTTCTTTCTTTCCCAGCCTTTAGACCTTGGCCCAGGTTTCCCCTGCCTTCCTCAAGCCCTCTTTGCTGGAATAATGCCTACTCTTCAGGGCTTAGCTTGTCATTTCAGAGTGCCTGAAGTTAGATGTCCTTTTCATGTGCTTTCAGAGTACGTTGTACTTACCTTAATCTTCAAGCTCATCACACTCCGTGGTGATAGTCTGTTCACTCTGTTCGCCCTGCCTGCCCAGGACATTTTCTGAAAGTAAGGCAAGGACCATGTCTTATTCTTTATGCTAACCCCATTGCTCAGCACGTTGCAGATACTTCAATATTTGTTGAATGAATGCATACTTTATAACTATTGAATGAATATTATACTGTCCTATTAATGAAATGATCTAGTTTCAGCCTATAAACTATCTCATAGATTATCTTGAATTACAAGTAATATACCAAACTTGTCACTGACATCGGAGATAAGAGGCACTCTAGGGGAGAAAACTTGCAACTGATTACGCCCAGATAAAAAATCATGAATGCAATTTTTAGAATGTTTAATGTCAATAAAATGTCCAGGGTAGAGGCACCTGGGTGGCTCAGTCGGTTAACCATTGGACTCTTGGTTTCAGCTCGTCACAATCTCATGGTCATGGGATCGAGCCCCATGTTGGACTCCCCACACGAAGTGTGGAGTCTGCTTCAGATTCTCTCTCCCTCTGCTCCTCCCCTGCTCTCTCTCTTTCTCTCAAATAAATTAATAAAATCTTTAAAAATAACATCCAGGCTATGTTATAGTAAGTGTATAAATTCAACTCGATTAAGTACATACTGATTAAGCACTTAATATTTCACCACCACACCCTTCAGTCATGTGGAAAATACAGAGTATTAACAACAAAAATCATAAATAATACAAGATAAAGTTAATGTGAAGAACACATGGCACAAGCCAGTACTTTGTGAAATTAATGGGTTCAGATTGAGTAAATGGAGAGTAGGTTTTCCAACTAAATGCAATGCTGAGGAGAGAAGTCTTAATTTGTCATATTTAGGGAATCATAAGAAAATTGGTCTGATTGAAGTGGAGGGCATGTGTTAGGGAATGCGGGAGATACAATTAGATAAGAAAGTAAAGTTAGATTAGTTGATGAGGTTTCTTAGGATGGCTATTTAAAATTGATTTGACAGAAAGGAAAAACTATAGGTTCTTGAGAAGGGATGTGGAATATGTATTCAGACCAAACTATTTTCAGAAGAAAGTTCATGGTAGTATTTAAGATGAAATGGGGGTTTCTTAGATAAATATAAAAAGGGGAACTAATTAAGGTTAGAACTGGCTATTAAAGAAATGATAGATTTAATCTCGAATATAGAGTTAGTTGGTGGAAATAAATAAGCTTAAAAGGGGTTATATGTGAAAATAAATAAGCTTTTGCTCACAGAGCACTAGAAAATTCAATCTAGTTTATTCTGTCCAATATTTAAAATTATGTAAGAAAGTAATGAGTACTCAGTGTCATTCTCTTGTTCTTCGAATTCACCTATTGAGAACTAGAAGGTCTTTATCACAATGAGGTCCAAATGAATTTAGGTCCTGAGGGACCAAGGTCAGTAGAATAAGACCAATGTAATAAGACTCTGTCTGTATATATCATGAGATATATATGATGTACATACTCTAAGAAAGTCTCAAGGGGGGAAAAAAAGTGAATGGAATAAGTCCTTTATGAAGAGGTAAAATTTAAAAACCAAAAACAAAAACAAACCCTCATTGCAAGTCTAAAGGGTACAGAAAAAGACACCAATAGAAACGGAGACAAGAATTAGGGACCAGGCTGAAACTGGAGAGGAGTGAAGCCAAGTCAGGAAATTGATTTGGAGAGAACTGATGCCTTAATGGTGGTTAGGCATACGAATGGGTTTAAAGGTAAAATATGTCTTGGCGCCACATTCACAACAGCGAATGCTTCCCCAAAAAAATGCTGAAAAAGATTTTATTTGTATTTTATTTTATTCCTTTAGAAAGTATGAGAACACAGTGCAAAATTCTTTCTTATCTGTACAAAATCTTGACAGACTTGGGATGAGATCTATCAATAATTTCCAATTATGGAATTAGCCATAGTGCTTCTAATTATTACCATCAGAAAAATGTAACATTAACAGGAAAATATAAAATTGAAGTGAAAACTATTCATTTCAGTTATAAGAAAGGCATCATTCAAACTCAGAGACATTCTTAGGAATTAGAGATTTCTCCTATCTAGTTATCTAAGTACACAATTGATTTTTTCTGTGTTATTTGCCAAACAAGACCGATATGTCACAAAATATGTTTAGACCAGTATTATCTGAGTAAAATTAATGACAGGAAAATACGATGAGACAATGTTAAGAGCTGTTGGTCATATCATGTCTACCCATCTTTTAAAAAAGAGGAAATAGTATAGAATATACTTAGGTGGTACAGTTTGGTCTTTTCAACCACCCACACAATATGAATGAAATTTGTTGACATGTGTATTAACTAGGGTTCAGTTCAGGAAACAGAATAAGGTCGAGGTTCTTTAAGTAGACAGAAATTTACTCGAGGGAATGAAAAGCTTACAAAGTAATTGGAAAGGCTAGAGTTAGAGGCTCTAGGCTGGGCATTGAGGAACATTTCCAGAATTTAGTAGCAGAACGACTACTCCTTCTTCAGTCAAAAAGGTGAAGAATCCAGATGTCACCACAGAATTTATTGAGTTCAGAGACACAGTACTGTAGCTACCAGTAAGGAATCAAGAAACCACCAGTGCGTGGCCACCGCAATAACCTCTCAAATCCCACAAAACAAGAACTAGGATGCTGGAAACTATCATGCAAAAATCATGTCTTCACAATCTCGCTTATTGGCAGAAAACAACACAGCAGCAGGAAGATGACCTCCACTTGACTTCTGCCTTTCAAATCTCAACAAGTGCATCTAATTGGCTGAACCTAATTTGCATCTGCAGCTTCAATTGCACGGGAATCTGGGGACTCCGAAGTGCAGAAATGCACACTATAAAGTGGAGCAGAGTTGCCAGTTGGCCCCATCCACAATACTGTGATTCAAAGACTTTAGAAATTTCTCATCCAAGGTCACAGAACTAGCGAGTGTTAGAGCAACAAACTTGAATTCAAAGATTCTGGCGACTTGCCCAGTGCTCTTTCCACTACATCAGTCTACAGCACTGATTACTCTCTGAAGACATTTGCCAAAGGAGACATATTTTCAAATCTTGTGCTAATTATATTTTTCACTGAAGCATTAATTCAGGCATCTGTGAATACTGTTACCTTTTAGTCTTATGTCAAATCTCTTTCTTCTTCCAGACTCAGACTTAATCTTATTTTACAGTACTTACAGTTAAACCAACACTGCAAGGGTTTAATACCTTTGAGTATTTTTCTCAGCAGGCTTGCTGCTTAATCCATTTAATGTCAGACCAACACAGACCTTCTTATTAAAATGGGAGAAAGGACATTATTAGAAACTACATCAGTGGTTTTCTTTCTGCGGGGTAAAACCCACCAGTATGGCAATATTTGTACCTTATCTTTATTTTAATTTGTGTTTTCTGCTGACCATATAAGAAAAACGTTTAAAAGGAAAAGATCTGAGATATCAAATCCTCTTGAATTTTAATCATACATAAAAGAAAAATGAAAATCCTCTTAAAGAAATCTTCCTAAGCTTGTACTTCAATATTAAAATTAAAAATAGAGAACATGTAAATAAAACATTTAGAATAAGTGGAAAATTTATAATGCATCAGTAATATCTCAGTTGTATCAATTAAATTGTAACTTTCATGCCAAAAGTTTTTTAAAGGAACTTTGGGAACATATTTTTATTTACACATTTAATGATCTAAGTACAGAAATTTCTTACCTATACATTAAAAGAATATAAATTGCTAGATATAGGTCTGTTTAGAACTAACAACACAACGTTAAAATGAAAAGAAGGGGTTAAATTCATGTTACTATGTACAAAATTCAGTTCTTGCAAAGTTAACGTGTAACTCAGAAATATTCAAGGAAAACTAAAAAGTCAAAGTTTTCATTTTATATCTTTTGTCTACTTTCTGTCTACAGTGAAAGTTCTTTATCAGGATTCAGATTACCGTTTTTACTAATATAGGCGTATGTTGACTTTATTTTTTTGGTGATGGCAGTGGTGGTGATTTGTTTCAAAGAATTGTGTGAAATCTGCGCGCTCATGAAATCTTAGTTTAAGCAATATGGAAAAACACAACATCTAATAAATATTTGAAAATCCTGGTTTCTGAAGATAAGGATTGTTTGCATTACAAAATAATCTAGTTGGCATTTCTTTAAATACTGACCAATTCCAAAATAATTGTTTGAGATCCACGCTCTTTTTTAGAAACACATTTGCTTTCTGTGATTCTTTTTTTGTTGATTTAGATAATCAGAAAGGATTCAACCCAAAGCAGGGACTAAAGGAATTGAAGAGATCTGTTCAAAACTGGGAATGAACTGAAACCTTCCAATCCGTTTCCATCAGGACTCCTTACCTCTTGTAAAGGCATATGCGAAATCCATCTATGTTCAGACAGGAAAGAAACTCAACTAAAGTTTTACAAGGGAAATTCTTTCCCCCTGCCTTAAAAGGGAAGGGTGGAGAGCCTGCTATTATAGGAGACTCTCCACCCTTAGCCATAGCCCCTTGATTCATTATGTAACCAGATCTCCTTTATCATTGTCAACTTACCAGTCAGGTGATGGCAGATTTTTACTGTGCTTGGTGTAAGGTTTGACTGAGAAGGGTAGTCCTAAGACCTTACTTATCATTCTTGTTCTGCTAGCATTAATGTGAAAAGATTTAGCTTGGTGTTCAAGCTAACGTTTTTCCCCAAAGATTTTTTTAAAACCTATTACTTTAGCATATAAGACTTATAGATATAAATCATGACTATCGATGCTTTATAAAGTCATATTCAGGGAGTATATGCAAGACAATTGATTAAAAAATTTCCAATTTATAGCATAAGAACAAGTAAAACAATATTTGTGAGGTATTAGAAATTTAGAATAGACTAGGATTAGGATAGAAATGAAATTATTAGCATTTTAGTATGTATAATTAACAAATACAGTAAAATGATTTGTAGTTAGCATAAACCAGCTAAATTCTTGGAATGCACAACTAATAACATATATTCCTCAGGCCACAGATGCTAAAATGGGGATCTTAGTCTTCAAGGTTTGTTCTCACACTGAAGTGTGGAAATTTCATGTGAGTCTTTTTTCACTTATCTTCCATCTGTTTCCTGGACTATCAAGGGTTAGAACAAGATCTAAAGCTTTATCTTAGAAAGAGCTGAGTGATTCATATATCAGTCTTGGCTTCATCTCTCGCTGAAACTATTATTAGGCTTCAAATAATTATTTTGTTTCTGAATTCTAAACTTGAAGGTAAAAGGTTGTTTTTGTCCTTTGTCTTTTTATTGTGAAAATTTTCAACATATGGGAAAATTGAAAGAATAATACCACAAATAACTATATACCCTTCACAGCTGTATATGTGTATGTATAAATGTGTGTATCTGTGTATATGTGTGTGTGTGTGTGTAGTTTTCTTTCTTTCTTCTTCTTCTTCTTCTTTTTTTTTTGATAGACCATTCTTGAATAAGTTACAGACATAGGATATTTTACACTTAAATGTTACAGCATGCATTTCCTGAGAATAAGGATTTTCTCTTACATACAATACAACTATTATCCCCCCAAATCTTGATACCCACACCACAACCTACACCATGAAACCAAAATCTGTGTAAAGAAACTCTAAACATTAGTATTTTTTAAAGTTTCCAGGTAATTACGAGAACCACTGCCTACAGATGAGTAAATCCAAGTTAAATATTTTCCAGAAAGAAAACACTGTTTTTTTCTTTTTAATTATGCATAAGAATGAGCTAGTCTTTCAAGTTCAGCAGGTCTAAATTATAGATTTATTGTACCATCAGAATGGTACAATAATTTATATTTCCTTAAGTTTTTCTTAGCATGTTTAATATAAGTTTTAAAATATCTCTTAAAAATAATAAATAAAAATATCTCTTTAATATAATGTATTTGATCTTCATTTTAATTTCTTTTATATGATCACGTAAAATGCATAAAATACATATCATTATAGGAATCCAAAATATATTTATCTGTAAAGTTAAATGGCTTTAAACAAAAATGTTTATACATTTGTATGTTATTTAACAAATATTTAATAAATCAGATACAAATCTTAGCATATGAAATATAAAACTTCTTCTTAACCTATCCTGTAGTCAAATTTCACATTTATAAAGTTCCAACAAGCAAAAGTCAAAATCTAAATGGAATGTTTGTTAAAAATAAAAATATAGAATACATGTCAATGTTTTAAGAATGTTCTTTTATATGCCAAAACTCTTAATGTTTCTTGCAATAAAACATTGTCCCTAAGTAAATAAAAATAATTTTTACTCATAACAAATTATTCCTACATTTTACCGTAGTTTTCTTGTTGGTGTTAAGATTAGTAGTGGCCCAAAATGTATTTCAAAAATTCTTTAATACCTGTTAATTACTTTTTGTTTTTGGCTTCTACCTATGACATTGTTGTGGAATAACCAAGCAAGGAAAGAAGGCATAAAACATTTAGAAATAGCCATTACATATTTATATCTGCTCTCTGGTGTTAGAATCAAAACACTTGATATATATACTGATTATTTTTAGAAATGAATCAACTGGCTCACAGTGACTTAAATATTTTTTATTGAAATAGAAGTCATAAGACTTGCATACTAGGCTATGATAAGGAGGACATAACTTTATCTCTCTGGGCCTGAGATTTCTCCTCTCTTAAATGAAGGGTTTAGTTCTGTTACAGATTCCCAGACTTTCCCAGTTCATGGTATTCTTAGTGTGTCAGTAATTTTTTCACAGCATCACAGGGTAAAAGAAATACCTTACAATTCCATTTATTAAGCAGTTATGTCCAAACTTATTATGTATGTCTATCCTAACCTCTTAGTAGCTATTTAAAAAAATAATGCACATACTTTTTAAAATTTTTATTTCATTCTTTTTAAAAAATTTATTTTATCTTTTTTTCAGTGTTCCAAAATTCATTGTTTATGCACCTCACCCAGTGCTCCATGCAATATGTGCCCTCCTTAATTTTATTTCATTCTTAATGAGATGTGCACATCTATCAGACATGTTACATATTCTTAAACCTTGGAATTGGGCTGGTAACCACTACCCTCATTTCTTATTTCACAGTCATTTTCTTGAGGTCCTTGTGTTTTATAACTATAACTTACAAAAACCCAGCATCACAAAGATATGATGTCATTGAATGAAAGAAGTACTGAACTACATGGGTACTAGGAGCTTGCATGGTGTCCAACCGATGTCATTGTGTTGGCAAAATGAAATGGATGAATACATGTACTGTGACAGAATAGGGTTAGCATTCAATTTAGTTATTTTCCTTTATTCTAAAACAGCTATTTATAATACCATTCCTAAAACTTTGTTTTCTTATAATATTTAGCAGGAAAAAGGAACTCATAGACCTATAGCTGCACCTGAAACCTCAGAAAGTAATCTCACATAAACTAAGTAAAAGGCTAATGTCACTTTGGATGAAGCAGTAAAATATTCATAAACTCTTCCAGGCAAATTATTTATTATAAGAAAGAAATCATGTTATTTCATAAAAATTGCTCACAGGAAATTTTAAAATCTGACTGATGGCCACAAACCACACTTTGAGAAATATGTTCAACAGTGATCATGTTAGAGGTAGAAAGTGATAGTTACTAGAAAATGGCAACTCTTTTTTTTTAATTGATTTATACTACAAAGACTGATTTCATTGACGTACTAAGCATAAATTGTCAAAGAAGTGAATGGTGTTACTATTAAAGTGAAATAAATTCTGATAATCTTATTCTTATGATATATTTTACAAAGAGCAGTTACTAAACTAAGACTGTAATATGTATAGCATCACAGAATTTCTGCATAATGAAAATAGCCCTGAAGTCAAGCAGAAAATTACGGTATGGAAGTAGGACAAAATAAGAGAGAGAATGATTATGCCAAGCAACTAACAACTTTTAAAAGGGTAGACATTTTGTAAAAACACTAAGTTAATATCAGTTCATGGGAGTTAGTATATTTCATTTATCTCTTTTCTAAAAGAAGTTTTAAGCTACACAATAAATAAATTAAGTTTCAATATACATTTTTACCCCTGAAGTTCTTATGCTAGGAGGAAATTATTTATTTACACTTTATACATTTTAGATAGAATGGTGATGGACAGGAATACAGGGATGAAGGAAAAAAAGAGAAGGTAAATAGAGACATCAAAGTTCCCTTTATGCACTGTCATCTTTAGTTCCCTCCTTTGCCTTAAACTGAAAGTTAGCTATCACTGAGGCTATCATCTTCAGAATGGTGCCTAATTGTTTTCTTTCATCACACATCCAGGATATAGGGTTGATGTCCACCTCGTTCCCTGTTGCCATTTTCCAAATTACTTTTACTTCCCAGACTTGTAAAATTAAAACAAAAACCATCAATCACAAAACACACCTGGTTTGTTTGTAGATCTTGCTAGAATACCAGCCTCATCCATCTCCTTTATCTTTCTGATCAAAAATTACCAGTCTACTACATTTCACCCACTGTCTTCCTTTCCCCCAGCTTCTGTGGAGTAGTGCTCCTCAAACTTTACGTACACTTAAATTACCTGAAAGATCTTGTTCAATTCAGATTCTGACTCAGTAAGGACAGCTAGAGAGTCTGCCTTTCTTATAACTCCCTAACAAGCTGTGGACCACTATGAAGAGTAAAGCACTAGAGGAGCTATTTCCACTATTGCCTAATCTTCTATATACTCCTAATTCCCCTATTCTGCTGTGGCACTCATTTCTTCCTGTCTTTACTATTTTTAAAATCCTTCACTGCTCCTCATTTTTCTTACACAGTCAATCTCAATCTCTCGTCTCTCAATTGCTTGAGTATCTCCCATTAATACACACACACACACACTTAACCCTTTACTCCCATCTTAGGTCTCTCCCTTTCAGAGCCAAACTAAAAAAAAAAAAAAAAAGTCTGTGTTTTCTTTTGCCCTTTTTCATCACAAATCCAATTCTGTGTCCACCAACATAATGCTCACTACTAACATAATGTTCACTAAAGTCATCAATGACTCCATACTGAGAAGCCAACAGACATTTCGGTTCTCATCTCATCTCATGTGAACCTATCAACATCATTCAATACTGTGAACCATTCATGACATTTTTCCACTTTGTTCTCCATGACATGGTGATCTGCTTATTTTCCTGTTACCATTCTAATGACTCTTTCATTTGGTTTTTTAGGTCCATCATCTTCTATTTAGCTATAAGATATTAAATAGAAATTCTTTAGAGACTAGTCCTTCTTTCCTAGCATATATTTGTATCCTAAAACCTTCATAAATGCAAATAACTTCTAAATTTATGTCTCCAGCTTAAATGACTGTTTTGAGTTACAAACTTGTGTATTCTATGGCCTACCTGACATCTTCCCTTAGATGTCTCAAAGGTAACTCAAACATGAGAGATCCATGCTAAATTAATAATTTCCCCAAAATACATGCCACCTAACATAGCCACATACATAGTCCAGAAAACTATTAAGTTTTTGATACATCCTCTTCCCTCACTGTCGTATGTCCACTCTATCCTCCAAGACCTCCCAAATATCTATGGAATCTATTCAATTTTCTTCATCTCCACCATCTTCTACCCTAGTAATAATAACTGTCATCTCTGGGGTAGTCTACAGCAAATGGTTTCTTAAGGAGTATTACTTCCATCCATGCCACTCTGCTCCTCCCTCTTTAATCTATTCTATGCCCTGTAGATATGATGATACTTTTTAAACACAAATTTCAGCATTGATGCCCTGATCTTTTCTTAGTCCCTCGCACCTGCCAAGCTCCTTCCGACTAAAGGGATGTTGCTTGTACTGTTTCATTAGCTTGGAATGCTCTTGCCCTATTTTCTCCTAGGTAACCCTTAACCCTGTTTCTCCTTTAGGCCTCAACTCAATTACCATTTTTTTGGGAAAGCCTATCTTTGCCTTAATGAATAGGTCAAATTCCCTAAAAGATTACAATATTACAATATTCCTGGAGAGCATGGTACATTTCTGTGTTTTTGTTTTTTGGGGTTTTTTTTTTTAAGATTTTATTTATTTATTTGACAGAGAGAGAGATCACAAGTAGGCAGAGAGGCAAGCAGAGAGAGTGGGGGAAGCAGACTCCCTGCTGGGCAGAGAGCCCAATGCAGGGCTCAATCCCAGGCCCCCGAGATCATTACCTGAGCTGAAGGCAGAGGCTTTACCCACTGAGCCACCCAGGTGCCCCAACATTTCTGTTTTTGTTCACCATTATCTCCCCAGTACTAGCACAATAACTGACACAAATTTGTTACCCTCAAAATAGCTCTTGATGAATTAAAGTGTGGAGAGCTTAATATCAGTTTAAGCATCCCAAATAGTATGCCATTTGAGTTGGGCACTGTATTTCTGTAATTATTGAAGAATAAAGTGGAGGGAGATGAATTAGGGATATTGCAAAGAATAAAATGTAATAGCATTTGCTGTAATAATCAGAACTGGAAGGGAAGTTGGAGATATTTTGTAGGTGACCTACAAAATGGCAGAGCCAATGATAAAGCAGTTTCAGCTAAACCAAATGATAAATCCAGTTTATTGATGCACCGAATTTGAGGTTACAAACTCACCAGGTGGAAAAGCCTTGAGGACATATCAAACTGTAGGAATGGATATGGTGGGAGGCATCATCTAGACATCTTAGTCTGGATATCCTTCTGTTCCTGACATGTAAACATATTTCTCTCTTTGTGTTCACTATCCTGGTTATCAGCACAGAAAGAGTTAGAAATCTTGGAGATACTTGAAATGGATGGCTCCTCCTATTTCCTTATCCCTTTCTATCGTCATCTATTTGTTCTTTCTTCTTTCTGTCCTACTGCCACTTCCCATCATCATCTATTTGTTCTTTCTTCTTTCTGGCCTACTGCCACTTCCCTGGACTTTGACCTGGACTGTTTCAACAACTCTCTTACTACTCCCCCTGCATCCAGGCTTGCTCTCCTGTAATTGAGTTTGCACGTTCCTCCCAGAGTGACTTTCCGAGACACCACACGGTCACTTCCTGCTGAGTATCTTTAAAAGGCTTCCATTGATTACAGGACAAAATCTAGAGTCTTCATTAAGGCTTTGTGATTTGGTCCTAGAATTCCTGAACTTCACTTCCAGCTCCTCTCTCCAATCTACCAGATTACTTATTATCTCCAAATGCGGCGTGATTCCCTTCTTCCTTGCCTCCTTCCCATCCCACTGAAATCTGACTGTAACAAAGTTATTCTAGCTGGGGAAAAGATATTATATTGTCTAGCATGGGGACAAAACAAAACAAAAGGTCAGGGAAACTCTTAGCCTTCAAGTTCAACTCGTATGTGGCCTCCTGAATGAAGTCTTCCCCTCTAGGAAAATATTTAGAGTCCCACTGGTTATCTGCCAACTCACGCTAATTCTTAGCCAAAAGTTTGCTGAGTCACTCTCACGTAGGTGAAGTTAAGCTCACTATTTGGTATGTCCGTACTCTAGCTACAAAGAGTTTGGCCACTACATAATCTGTTGTCACACCTCTTTTCTGGACTGCAAGTGTTTCCACAGAATCCACCCCTTGACCTCAAGAAGATGGCAACTGGGAGGGAGGGCGGGGGCGCGTCGTTACGTCTTCCGTCATCACACGCAGGGAGGGTGGGGCCCTCAAGGGAATGGAATAGAGGGGCGGGGCCAATGGGATGGGGCGGGGCTACGATATGCTGGGCGGAGCCCGAGAGGGGTCGGGGGCGCGTCTGCTATTCAGCCGGCGTGTGCCGCGGCGAGAGGCGCCGCAGGGAGAGTCCACTCGACGCTCGGTCCCGCGAACGTGACCAGGACCAGAGACAGCCGAGTAGCCGAGCGGAAGCTGGTGGTACCGGAGTGCGGCCGGAGTCCGAGTTCTGCAGGCGGGAAGCACCCGGGATAGGGGAAGCCCCAGGAGCAGCGCGGCGGCGCCTCCCTTACCCAAGGGGCCGCGGCGACGGTCACGGGGCGCGGCGCCACAGCGCGCGACCCAGGCCAGGATTCCAAACAGGCGGGCCAGGCTCCTCCTCCACCCGGGCCGCCTCACCTGCAGACAGCGCAGCGCCGCCTCCTCCCTTGCCGACGGCACCTGCGCCGCTTCGCTCACGGGTCTCCGCCCCTCGCCCCTCCGCTCCAGACCCGGTAACGCACCTGGCCGCGCGGGGCTGCTGGAGCCCCGGTTCGGGGCGCGCGGCGTCTGAGCCACCAGCTGGGGAGGACGCAGGTGGAGCGGGCGTGACTTCGTGGAAGCCGGCGCCGGCTGCTGCAGTCGTCCGGGTTGCTGCCGGATCCCGGGCACCGGGCAGTCTCGCCCGCTCCCGGGGAGGAGCCGCCGCCGGCTGGGCACCATGAACAGTAGCAGCGCCCACATCACCTACGCCAGTCGCAAGCGGCGGAAGCCGGTGCAGAAAACGTGAGTGTCCGGAGCGCGTCCCCTGTGCGGGTGCGGGGTGGGGGGGCGGGAGCTACCCCGCCCCCAAGTCCTCGCCGTCTAGAGATTAGGTTCATTCCCGATACAGTCTGTGGAATCGAGATTTGGAGGCCAGTGGAGAGACCCAGGCCTTGGGTTTTTCCATTTTTAATTACTGCATTTAAAAAATTGCGCCCCCCCACCCCGTCCCCGACGCTCACGCACCCTCTCCCACCCTCATCCTTCTGCACCCCTGTTCTCTTTTCTGTGTTCCTAATTTGTTGACGGGTCTAGACTGCCCTATGGGGCTGGTGGATTAGTTAACATAAAACCGCCTTGAAATCCCCTTCTACTTTTAATATCCTCATGGGTTAGGTTAAAGTACGGTTATTATTCCCATTCCTTGGTAGGGCCAGATGTTTTAAAGAGCTAAACACGTGCCGTCTGTAAGAAAGGCTCTGAGTTCCTGTGAAGATATTTTTCGGTCCCTGCAACTGGCTTTCTGCTGCGCTTCTATTTACTTATTTGGCAGTAATTTTGTAGCGCTCAACGTGATCTATCGGTAAAATGTATAGCGGTGATAGCAGGGATGAGTGAGTGTGGTGGACAGGATATAGTGGGGGATTTGTATGTTCAGCCACCCTTTGGGGGGAACTTCCTTACATTTTGAGGTGATTTTAGGGTGTGTGAATTGAAAGATTTTGGAGCTGGAATTATTGAAACAGACGTTTGCATTCCTAGCATCTTTCTTTAATGACCTTTTCCTCCTGCTTCAAAGTTTTGTCAATTCTTATAGAGCTAGTAGAAACAGATATTTTGTTTGTTTTGGTGAGATATTTGGGTAAGATGGTAAACACTTTAAGATAACGTTTCAGAAACAAAATCTGTGCTTGACACAGATTGACTTCTGGGAGTTGGCTGTATTCATGTGTTTATTATTAATGATGATCTTTGAGTTATTTAACATTTTTCAAATTTTCATAAACCATTTTAAGAACACAAACGTTTACTCAGCACAAATCAGAAGTGTGCATTTTGCTTAAAACTTAATTTAGGTCATTAATCCAGCTCAGAAAAATAACAGTTTAAAATTTTGATTTGGAACCAGTAACTGGATTTTTCATTATTTTCATTATGTGTCATTATTCTGGAGTTTTCATTTCCTTTTAGAATTTCAGTTATCATCATTCTTCAGATTTAGGGTTGGCATTAACAGAGGATACTAACCTATAAATATACTGATTAAAATTTGGAAGTCTTATCCTGCAGTGGGGCTGACATTAGGAATACTGCCTAGTCAGCAGTTTTGTGTCTTGGCAGTTCTTTGACATGCATTTTGTGGAGTGGTTTCTTATATAAAAATGTATTCGCCTAACTTAACCTGGTCCTTGATGGTTATTTAAAATTGAGAGGTATCCCAAATGCCTGTTCTATGTATTTATTAATACAGTAGTACACTTAGCATAATATAGAATAGAGACATTATGGGTTTTACGCGTATGGTTAGAAAACTTGAACGTCTCCGTGGTGAATTTTTAGGTTTCAGTCATTGTTGTAACAAAGTATCTAGATGACTTAGTATTGTATTCATTATAAAGTTTAACAACTTTGGCTTTAATTAACATTTTATTAAAGATCTTCCCTTTAAATATATTACATTTTTCATTTGTGTAAGATGTACCTTTCATTATTTTATCTTAACATTTAATAGACTTCCTAAAACCTTTTAATATATTGGTATTTAATAATCTCTCATAATACAGTGTAATTAAAGCATTTTCCACATTCACCTTCATTTTATTTTAGTTAGTATGATGTTTATCAGATCTTTGTTGAGACCATGCATTGCTTCTAGTCATATAAATACCTCAAAATGTCACTACATTGCTTCCTAAGAAAAGTCTACTACTGGCATTTACAGAATCAGGTGAAATTGATTATAACTTTTTACCTGAATGAAAAGAAGGCAGTTAATCAAAGTTCATTTTAGGAATGTAGCCATTAAACCCAATATTAAATTTAATATGAATTTTTAGTTACTAGTTTTTAGCTAACGAGGTCTAAAATAGGCCAGCATTGTCAGAAAAATAGATCCAGTCTGAGCTGAAAATGCTATTGAGATCTATATAACTTTAATCCCTTAAGTGAGAGTCATTTTATTTTAATGAAAAAGTGTGCTATTATAATTATAGGACTGTTACTTAGACAGTCATTTTAATATACAGTTCCATAAAACTGTGGAATCAAGTAGGTGGTAACTTTAACCTGAAGCTCTTCCAGTCCATCTTCAGTTGAATTTATCAAACAAGATAAACTCCCTCTAGTGGCAAATCTCCCATTGAAAATTATCTAATTGGTAGAAAATACAACTTCTATGTGTTCAGTTTAATCCCACTAAAGTATCTTGTATATACTAAATGCTCAGTAAATGTTTCCTTTCTTTTTGGAGTAATTAAATTAGGAAATTAAAGCATATGAACCAACCTTGCACCAGACTCATGTTCCTAAAAAAATTTTCAAAAGATACCCTTAGCAATGGATTCTTTTGTAACTTTCCTTAAAGTGTTGCTCTATATGTAATAATCCTGCTAGGAAGGCAGTTTTTTTTTTTTTTTAACTTAAATTTTTTCCTGTTTTATTTTCTTTGGAGATGAAAGTATTTTCATTTGCTTACTTTGCTTAGTTAACTTTCTTAATTTGTCTCATCAAAATAGGTTAAAAGTGCACTATTGAGATAAACAATCTTTTTTCTTAATAATAACTTTATATATTTTTATAGTTTTAAAAATTTTATTACTACAGAGAAAGTTTTAGTGAAACTTCAATTTACCATATTTCTAGAAAGGTATTATTGATCGTTGGTAAATAATAGGTGTTAAGTAAATACTATCTATGCTTAAAAATGATAATCACAGTCAAGGTGGTCAAAATAGCCATCATGAAATGTCAGAACTGGTAATAACTTCTTAGTCTTAGATGATCCTTTTTCCTTTATTAACATAATAATGTTATATAATACAAAAGAATGGTCTGTCCTGCAGTATTTGCTAAATTGCTCTTCTATTTAAGTCCAATGAGCCTCATTTATATAATACTTAGTAGAATAAAATTATGTATTGTTTTAGTAAAAATGTTTTATATAAATGTACTATGATACCATTCTAAATAGCTTTTAAAATAAAAAGATAAGTCTTTTGAATTACATAATTATTGTTTCACCATCATTTTTCTCTCAGATGGTTTAACTTAGTTTGTACATAGTGACTGTAGAGACTCTTACATACTGGAACTGTGAAATGAGTAAGTGAAAGTGTTAGTTATCAGCATTTGTGGAAAATAAATGGCAAATAGAGGGAAAAATGAGAAATAAATTGAAGGAGCTTTAGGTCTAAGTTAGAGAATGAGGTCTAGTTTCCTTGCTTTTGTAGATCTGAGCAAGTGACTGACCAATAGAGCAGGACAGTCAGCACCTACACTGCCACTTTCACAACTAAACTTAACAGAACAAAAGCTTGTTATAAACTGTAAAGGTTGTTAATGATATAAATGAAACGGAAATGTAAAGTCTATTCTTTAAACAGTTTCAGCCTACGTTATCACAGAACAATCAGTTCTCCTGTAAGAGGCAGTATATGATTATGTTCTCAGTTATGGTTAGGCTGAAAGGTGCTACTCCACTGACAAATAAACTTACATAGCACGTGCTTTAGCATTGTATGTAATTAGGACAAGTACTTAGAAATCAATACCATGCAAATCTCTAACAATAGTACATTTCTACTTCCACACTTTCTTTGAAAATGGGTTTTTTTGCACAGTGGTTTAATTATCAAAAAGCTACTGTTTGTTAGGATTTACTGTGATATTTGTGTGCATGGTGCTTTATATACATTTTATTTTAAAATGGTAGTATGAAAGGTATTATTATTTGTTTTATAGATGGAAATCTGAGGTTCAGATTCGGCATTGTCAGGTAGTAAATGAAAAAACCTGAGTTCGAATATCAGATTTTAGGTTTTATGGCTCCAAAGCTTATGTTATTACCAACTTCACAGTATTGCTCATGTGAATAAGTTTAGTGATACATAGGGCACACCTGTATGTTAGGGATTTCCTGAATGTCCACTGTTTCTCCCTATGTACTTAGTGTTCTGAAATAAAGACTTACCATTTCCCAGACTTTTGTTTAACTCCACACTTGTACTCATGCTCTTTCCTTTTAGTCTTTTCCTACAATCTTCTTAATTTACTACCTCCCTCCCTCCCTTTAAAATACTGTTTTCAGTGGCTGCAGAGTATTCCATCATGTGAATATTCCATAACTTAACTGTTTTTCTTTTGGGATTAAATTCTGTTATTTCCAGCCTTTTAATACTTTAGTATTTCAGAGAATACTCCTGAGATACATGAGTTTCAGGCAAATCTTAGTTGTTTCCTTAGGAAAAATTCCTGTAAGTGGAATTTGGAAGTTCAAAGTTTTATATGTATACTTTCAAGGTGGAGCCAAATGTGCTTTGAAACATAGTGTCAAATTACTCTACAGAAAATTTATTCTTATTGTTTATATGTGAGAGTGTCTGTGCCCTTGCATTTTTTCTTTAAAATGTGGTTTGCAAATTTCATAGGCAAAAAGACAGGCGGGATAGGTAATTGAACTTAAATGTTGGGAATGTAAATGTGTATGTGTGTGGTATGTTGTAGTCATAGTAGTTAGTATAAGTGGAGATTTTTCTTCTTGAAGTATCCTTTACATATTGCTTCGCTTTGTCTTAAATTTTGCAGTTGTTTGTTGGCTTTCCCCCCTTTTTTTGATTGAATTTTTTTTGGCAGTGTATTCCTATTAACACATGCACGGTTAAGAAAGTCAGTAAATTAAAAAAAAAGAGTAAATTGTGTATAATGCTTTTTTCTTTTTAGCATATCAGGTATTATCTGTTGATCTTTTATTGTGATAGTAATTAATTAGTGTTCTTTCATTTCTCCTTTGCCCTCATCTTTCTTCACCCTCCCAATATAACTTTATCACTATTTTAGATTAAATAACTTTGATGCTTCATTATTTTTAACTGTAAATATTGTTTACTGCTGAGCTAAGTAATATGCCATGATTACAGTTTCCTTCCTCCTGTTCTATGTTATCATTGATTTTGTTTCTACCTATTTTTCATCTTCTTATTAATATCTGGGTTTAGTTCTCTGTTAGGTTTATTGTTTCTGTCTCATGTTTTCCTTGTCTGGCATGACTTGTTTGAAGAGAAGGGTCTTTGTAGAGGGCTATATGCTCTGCAGTCATGAAGCCAGAAGTGAGTTACCTGTCTTTTAACATCTGATTTACATGTCACATCTTCATGAAACTTGCCCTCATTACTCTACCTGCTCTTACTTTTCTCAACTCTTAGGCATCACTTTTGTGGCAACTGGATTTTTGTATGATACATTGTGTTTGATTTTGCCTTATTACAATGCATATCCTCCTAGTATAAAAGATAAATTCTTTAAGGTTAGGTCAGTCTTTTATTTGTCCTTGTGGCAACAAGAGCTTCCTAGTATCATGCACATGGGTATTTGAGCATTGTTTACTAATTTGACGACTGACCTTAGGTATGGTAGATATATTTTATGTGTGTGCCAATGGAAATTTTTTTTAAGTATATTAACATAAGAAGAGGTAAAAGGGCAATATTTTCAGTTACTTTTCCAAAGTTACTGAAATTTTGGGAGTAACTGTGATTTCTAGGGCATATTTCATCGTCTGGTTTTCACCTATAAAGTCCTAGAGACTATAAAGTATTTGTACCTTATTGCCTCTTGCCTCAGAAGAAAGGACTTATCACAGCTATAGAGTGACAGCAAGAGAGTGACTGAAGAAATCTGACTCATTAAAAGTGGCTCTCAGCTAGAATTCTCTGAAGTTTTTATAGATGTTTTTCTCCCCATCTAGGGAAGTAAAATATTCATCTGTATTCAGCCTGCCAATGAAATTTTACTTCACTTGTGTTAAAGATGACTTCTCCAACATTACATTAATCATATAATTTAAGACTTCACACATTCAACATTTACATTCAGAGATAAATAAGTGCACACTGAAGCCATGGGGTGGAAATGATCAATGAATGACTTCAGTATAGTCACTAAAGTACAGAGATTTACTGAAGAATATTTCAGTTGGCTGTTGACTTGAGTGAAGAGCAGTACCATATTACATGGAGAGAAGCGGGTGCCCAAGTTCTGGAAAATATGAATGAGAGACACTGAAAGTGAAGACAAACAATTTATTAGTATGTGGAATAAAACATTTGGGAGTAGATTAAATCACTGAGAGGAAAATGCTGATAGAGCAGACTCAGTACTGCAGTAGGTAATCTCTATTAGAAAATGTTGCTTTAATCTCAAAGGATTACTGAAACTATATCTTTGCATGTCATTTGAGATTTTATGATAAATGTATAAAAACAAACATTTACAGTTAAGGTAATTTTTATGACTAAACTGGGTTAGAATTTTAACTTTGCTTTCAGCACTGGGCACTAGAGATGCCCTTAAGACATTCCACACTGGGATATGAAAAAGGCTTTAAAGATGGCGCTCAAACTGGCATTGGATGTGCTGTTGGGCTTGTTAACAGCAGTACTAACAACACGCAGGGCTTTAAAACAGAAGCAAGGCAGGCAGTCAGCTAGAGTCTTGATTTCACAACAGTTCTGATTTGCAGGTTGGGACAAGGTTTCTGAGGTAAAGTTTAAAAAAACAATAAATAGCTCCTTTGCTATATCAGCATCAGTGGTCTCTATTTCAAGAGATATCTACTTCAGATCTTTCAAATCTAATCTTACAGGGATGTTTGTTTATATTTCAAATGTGGCTTTTTATTTAAATAGATGCTTGGCAGTATATTTTGGCATAGATTTAAAGGCAGTAACAAAAGTAAAAATACTAGTGTAACCAAAGTCAAGTGTAATGGATGTAAGTTTACTCCATATTTATTATATGCATCTTTAAAATGTATAGTTAAGGATGAAATAGTTTCACAAAATTGTTCTGAATATTTCTTACAAAATCAGTGAAAAAGCTTGTCGTGTCTGTTACATTAGCTTTTACAACAGTGGATTTGAAATGCCATGCCCACTGGATACTTCTCAGCTCTGACCTTACTTCATTTTTCTGTACATTTGATTTTGTTGTGTAACTTTTAAAATATTCTGCCCTGGATCTTTTCCCATCTTCTTATAATTCATCCTCTGTTGTCTTTGCCTGTGCCTCATCCTCAACCTTATACCTAAATTTGGTATCATTGAGGTCTGTCCTCAAGTCTCTTTCTCTTTGGTGTACCATCCCTTAGGAATATATAGTTATTACCTCAAGCTACAAATTTCAGTAATTAGCAACCTCTCCCTCATTCAGTGTTTTCCTCTTCCATACTTTCTGTGCCCCATCAGCAAATGTTTGTGTCTTGTTGTATAGCAAACTTCGTGGTGAGCACAAAGTGCTATGTTTAAACATCTCATGCCAGGCCTTACTATGTGTACTGTCACTGCCTTTGGTGAGGCTCTGATTACTTTTTTCTGGATGCTTCTGATCAGCAGACATTAATTGAAAGTTCACTCTATGTCAAGTACTGTGCTGAGCAACAGAGATACAAAAATGATAAAAGCTACATAGTAATAAGAACAACAAACAAGTATATGTAACACCGGTTATGTAACTTGGGAAATTTGATCGCATATGCTAAACCTTCCATAATGTGCATAATAGCACACCGGAGCTGTGGGCAGTTTGACATCTTGCAAAGAAGTGTTTTGCCCTAGCTCAGGGTTGAAGTCTGCTGGGAGCCAGCACGAGATAGGCAGCAGTACCACGTGGAGGAATATCTTGAGTGCTCTTTTTCTTCTCTGTGTCCTATCAGTTTGTCTTGCCTCGAGGTTTGTGTTACTGTCTTCTCCCTGATGTTTTATAATCATTGCTGGAAGGCTACCAGGAGTGGAGTGCAAGATTTCGGTTTCAGCTTATTGGAAATGCTATCTGTACAGGATATTCCTTAATGGAATGGCTGTATAAGACATTTGCATCTGATGCTTAAGGTACAGAAGTAGTACAGGAGGGATACGTTGTGAGTAGGGCAGGGAGAACTTCACAAAAGTGATGGAATTGAGCAGGGCTTTGAAGCTGATGGAAGAGAACAGGATTCTGGAGAGTAGCATGTATGAAGCACCAAAGTATATATTGGTAACAAAGTAATTTCTTCCCTCTGGCATATAATGGACAGGAAAGGATTTGGTTGGGGGAATGAGGCCAGACAACAGTTAAGGACCATAAAAGATCCAGAAGCCTTTTTTTTTTTTTTTTTTTTTTTTGCTGGGCTAAGGAACATGAACTGTGCAGAGCCACTGATAGGTTTGAATCGAGGAGTGACATGGATTTGTATTTCAGAAAGCGGTGCTAGCTTCGGTGAGAGCTGCCCTGCATTTTGTCCTCTCCATAGCCAGAGTCAGGTTAGTAAAATACAAGACTGGTCATGTAAATCCCAGCTGAAAGACGAGTCCTAGATACAAGTCTAACTTTATACCATTTCTGGGAGGAAATTTGCTGTTTGCTCTGTCTTCAACATTTTTTCATCAGACACCCACAGGGCTCACTCTTTGGCCATAGCTATGTCAGTGCTGCAGCAGAACACCAGAAACCCTTCCCGGCTCTCAAAACCAGCACCCTTGTCACTCCTTAATTCCTTCTCTTGCTTATTATTTTTCTTCTTAACACTTACCAGCCCCCAAAGTCTTATGTTTCTTCATTCATTTATTTATTTGTGTCTTCCACTGAAACGTAAGCTTCATGAGAACAGGAACTTTATTATGCATTGTTCACGGCTGAGTCCTCTGTGATTGGCCCATGGTAGGCCGTCACTGTTGCAAGAATGTGGCCTAACTAGCTTCCCCCTCTCCTCTCTCTTGCTCCTGGGCTTCACACTCCACACAGGGGACTTAACACAGTTCATCGTTTCTCAGTCCTGCCTCCTCCTGAAAACTCCTTCATTTTTAAAGGCCCATCTCAGATATCACCTTGTTTATAAAAATCTTTTTTCAAACCTTTGCTCACATACTTTGCTCCTATCATAATTTTTGAATATGTAGGAGAATGTCTTCCTAGACTACCCAGGACATGATAAGTACAAGGAAATATTTGTATTAACAAGTGATTAATCAGTACAGAATTACTCAGTGAGGTCGGCATGCGTTATAGGTGACATTTGGAATTCAGTTGAAATTAATCAAAGAAGTGTAAGATAACTTGAATTTGAGTATAAATGTTGTATGATTAGGGGAAAACATCTAGAGAAATAGTCACCAATTTCTGTTAAGTATGCAGTTATACAAACAGTCTGGAGAAAGTACCTCATTTATTTTGTATTTATGCCATATACTTTATCAATTTATTAACTCTTATTTTTGTAGAAATAACATAAACTGTAATAAAAATAGAAACAGACAAGTTCTAGAAATTTTTCGTTAGGGACAATATTAAAACATTTAAATTTTATATTGACTTGTTTATTTTTATATAAAGTATTCACCACATATGACATTGAAAACAAAGTATCTAGAAATATTTGTGATTAAATCAAATTAATAGCACTATATTCAAGCCAGTTTCTATTTTTAAGATACTATAACTTGAATTGTTGAAAATGTTTTTGCTTTCTCAATAAAAACTGGGGTGGGGGAGTCTTTGTTGTAAGAATACCCTACATAAGTTTTTATTTTCCTGGCAAACGGAAAGGTACAGAAGCATGATCTACTTTGCTTTATAATATCTTCTCTCTATTTCAGTATGGATGTCTGATGATCTGTAAATTCATTTTAAATAGTGGATATCTGCTGTGAAAACCTGGCTAAGGCCTTTGTGTGAAGTTACCCAGTTTCTCATTTCTAAGCTCAAGTTCTACTGCTAACCATAAATATCTTTTCTCTCTTATGAAAATCATGCTAACTGTTGGAGTTTCATCGAATTTTCTAATTGAGATATTAACTATGAAAGCTAATATCTATTTGGAATTATTGAGCGGTCCTAAAAGCAAAATTTGCCAGTAATCACAATTAACATCTGATATCTGTTGATCAATGAGTATAATTAACCAAAGTCAATTTTTTTTTTTTAATGTTGGAGAACCCCATTAGATGCTGGACGACCATCTGGAGGTACCAGAGGGCTTTGAATACTTGTTACTGACAGGATGAAAGTGTTAAATAGAGGAAGTTGAGGGTGATAAAGATAAGCTTTTTATTTAGGGTAGCTCTTATCTATCTACATCGTAAATTGTTCCAAGATGCTTCTTGTAGAAGATAGCAAAAGAAGCATAATTTTCACATAATTTATTACAGATTTCTTTTTTTCTTTCCATAACAATGGCAATTTTTAATTTTTTTGGTTTTTTTAATTTTTAATGGCATAAAATGGATTTGAAGAAAAATCCACTAGGATTTATTATTGGGAATCATGATACCACAAACGTATGAAGTAGAGGAAGTATGAGGTACATAAGTTGTACTCAGCCTTTTCTTAAGATGGGTACATAAGCTTTTAATAAAACATTATGAAGAATTTTACCTACTCCCTTGTTTTTCTTAATTAAGATACGAAAGGAATATTTTGAAAGGATTTATGTTAACTTGAAGTAGATTTTAGGTGTTTGTTTTATTAGAGAAATATTTAGGAGCTATAATACAACAGAAATTTTTGCTCTATCTAGTTTAAAGTATTTTGTGGTATTTTGTTTGTTTTTCAGTGTCAAGCCAATCCCAGCTGAAGGAATCAAGTCAAATCCTTCCAAGCGACATAGAGACCGACTTAACACAGAGTTGGACCGTTTGGCCAGTCTGCTGCCTTTTCCCCAAGATGTTATTAATAAGCTGGACAAACTTTCAGTTCTTAGGCTTAGTGTCAGTTACCTAAGAGCCAAGAGCTTCTTTGATGGTAAGAAGTTTTGTTTATTAATGTATGGTAAAATTTAAGTAACAAAGCCAAACTTTTAGTATTTCTAAAAATAAGTGTTCCAGATTCATTCATCAAAAAGATGCTGCCACTTAAATGACATGTGGTGTCATCCTTTGAAAATCATATGTTTGAATGTTATGCCCCTATTAATTCATCAGACTCCAATTCTCTTTCTTCCAATTCAAATTTTGAAAGTTTCTCTCTCTCCTTTTTTTTAATGGACCAAAACACATATACTATGACATATTTTTGCTGATTTCCTTCAATGTTTTGTGTAAATATTTCATTCTTTAAAGAATTTTTAAAATTTAAAATTTTAAAATTATGTACACTTCTACTTTATGTTAACTGTGTAATTTACTCCAGAAAATGCCCTTAAATTTTTTTTTCCACCAGAAAGAATATGTTATTATAGGAGTCAGTAGAATTGGATTTCACTCTCCATTGTGCCAATGACAAACTATTCAATTTTAATCAACCCACTTAGTTTCCCTATACCTCATTTTACTCAGCCCTGAAGTTAGTGATTTGAGCTAGGTGGTAACCTTTTAACTATATATTATTTCATAGTATTTTAAATGGAAGTTTTTGTTTGAAGATAATGTTTCAGTGTATCTTCTCGTGTAAAATAATTCCTCAGTTTCTCCTTTTATCTGTTTATAAGTAAGACATAGGTTTTTTTTTTTTTTCTTTTTTTTCAGGAAGTGTTCAGTCTTTTAAATATATCATGTTATTTTACAAACAGCAGTAAAGAATTAATGGTGGAAATCTCAGTGGCCTGTCAGGGCTTCTCAAACTTTAACGTGCTTAAAAATCACATAGGGATCTTGTTAAAATGAAAGTTCTAATTCTGTAGGTAATTTCTGGTGGTAGCCAGAAATTTTGCATTTCTAACAAGCTCTCAGATGCTGCGGCTACTGCTGCCCTAGACACATTTACAGATGCTTGAATTTATAATTTGTGTTTAGAATATTGCAAAACAGTTATTTCCCTTTAGGTTTATATTTAAATGGTTTGAGTGCTTTAGTCTGGACATTTTTTTTTCTTTGCTTGCGGTGTATGTTCTTTATCTTGGATGAAAGCCATGTTGTTTAACAGTTGTGGTTTGGGCAATATACATTTATACGAGGATGACCCTTTCAGGGAAGATTATGCGGTTCAGGGCTTATAGTGACACTTAAATTTTTTCTGACCTATCAAGTCTTTGTGTTTTCCGTTTTCATCTACACCAGATCCTTCATCTTGGAGATGGATGTGGTATTCAGTGATGTGCGTGTGTATGTTTATCAACTAAATAGTCATTTTGTGATAGCACTAGGACTAGAACCCTGGTTTCTAGATGCCCTGTGTTGTTTTTCCGAACCATATGACAGTTACTTCTCTTTTCTAGGAATCATTTATATAGTGCAGTCCTGAAGACTTTCCCCGATCTGTGGCTCTCAAAGTGCCGTCCCCAAAAAGCAGCAGTAGTGTCACCTGGGAACTGTTAGAAATGCCAGGTCTTGGGTACTACCCTAGACCAGCAGAGTCAAACTCCGGTCGAGTGGTGGGGTTAGATGCATGTGGCAGTTTGGGAGCCCCTATTGAGACTGTAACCTCAAAGCCACTCCTGGCTTTGTGGAATGCTATCCTAACCCTCAGCGTTTGTTCACGTGCGGTGCTCATGGCTTGATCTTTGGGTGGAGGGGTTCCGTGACATGTAGGATGTGGTCCCTTACTTAGAGATTTTACGGCCTAGAAGCCAGAGAGATGTTATTCCTTGACTCTGGTAAAGATGAATTGATGTTAGTCATTTGCCTTTTTCTTTTTCTGCTCCTCTGTAATGGGAAATCAAACAATAATATGTTAAAAAGTGAAAAAAAAAAGTATTTTTTGTGCTCTGTTTAAAAGTGATGGATCAGGATTGAAGCAGCTTAGCGAGTAGCCAGCTGCCATTTAAGTATTAAAATCATTACTGTTTTCTAGGCAGTGTGTATGTGTATATGTGTGCGCGCGCATGTGCTAATTAAGATAATATATGCATATTTAATGTATAAATTTATATATACATATGCATATATATGTGTGTATATTTTTTTCATGGTTAGACATGTCTGTCCTGTTCAGTACCTCAAGTAAAGGACATTTTAAGCCTACCTTATAAAGACTGCAATAACTTAGCAGGGCTCGTTATGGAGTTCTTAGGTGTTAAAAATTATTTTCTTAACTTTTCATTAATAAGTTTATTTTTTATTCTGGTTCAGTGTATTTAACAGAAGGATCTTATTACCCTATTTGTGTCATTCCTTCATCAATTATATTACCTTTAATTTTAGGTCCTTTGCATTACTGATATTTTAACTTCATTATATATGAGAATAACGCGGAAAGCCTATTAAAACTTAGCAGATTCTAGGGCATGTTCCTCTTATGCTGATTCTTTGTGCTTCCTATGTAGAACCAGGGAATCTGTATTTTTCGTATGCATCCTAGGTGAATCTGAGACACTGATTTAACTTGGCTTTGATTATGTCTGAATTACTTAAATTTTTTTTTCTTTGCCTTCAGAAAGACAAACTGAAATGTATAAAATTTTGGGAAGACTGTAAATGTGTTTGCTTAGGTTTCAGTGGAGTGCATACCCTAAGTAGTTTCTTAGGTTGTTCAGTACAGGTACAGAATTAAGTGGAAGGTGAGGGAAATAATCAGTAGAAAACATCCCATAGTCTTCTCCAGACCTCCATGATCTAGGAAGGCAGTGCGGTAGTTTGAAAGGACAAAGAATAAATTTTTCAAGATAATTCCTAAGACCTGAACATATACTAAGTGGTGCAAATAAGGAGACTTGAAGCATGTTGACTGATGAGGATTTTTATGTGTAGTTAAAGCCAGTCTCCCGCTATTAGGGAAACAGTATAGCGAAGTGAAGGGAAGCTCTAAGTGAATAACAGGATGCAAACAGGGGGTGTGTGAATTCCTGCGGAAAGAACAATATAAACGAGTAATCATACAATCTTGTTAGAAAGGAAACTCAAGTTTTACTGTAACAATAGATATTTTTCCAAGAAAATACATCTATTTATTGCGAGTTTAAATAATCCAGGTTGGGTGGATCTTCTTAAACTCTGGAGCTGTGACCTTACTGCTCCGACCGTCTGAAAAGAGCACTTCTAGTTTAAGTACAATAATATCTATCCATTTCTAATTAATCAAAAGATTGTGAAATATAACTTTGAAGTACTTGAACAGGATTTAGTTATTTTTCAGTTATGGTAAAGTAAGAAGCAATTTCTTCGTAATATTAATTGCACTTTATTCTAAACGGTACGGGTGCTGAATTCACAAAAAAAGAAAAAGAGGGAGAAAAAGATTTCTGTTCTCTAATAGTTCTAATAGTGTCTCAGCAACTGTGACAAATAGAGTACGGGAAACCCTTTAGAAATGTACCTATTCAATATTATTAATTCAGTACTTAGGTAGCATTTTCAAGGGAAGTAAGAAGATCTGAAGTTTTGTTAGATACTGGTTTTGGTTTGAGCTGAAGAACTAATTGAGAAAATCTTCAGATGTTTAATCCTTGAAAACTCTTGAACTGTATATCTTCTAGATAATGAAGAGACTCGTCAGGAAATTATTTTTTACTTCATACTCTGTTTATGCTGCAGATGAGCTAATCATTATAAAATTTTTCATTTTTATATTATCATGCTGTGGTTTTTCTGGTGTACTTAAAAGTACTGCACCTGTTTCACTAAATATAATGGAAACTCCTTGGGAATATTATGTATCCTGTATCTTAAGCACTTAGAGCAATGTCTGACCCATGGTAGGTGGTCAGTAAATATTTATTATCTCAGTTTCACTAACTTACATCTGAAAGACAATGTAAAATGCAAAAATTGAAATTCTAGATTATGTACTTAAAAATACAGGTCTGGAACTTACTGTAAGACGTTAATATTTTGCTCTTTCAGATAATCTGTTAGTAGCCAATTATAGTTATTCATTCCATCAGTTATTTTAGTCTCTATAAATAAACAGATGTGAGAAATATTTTATGGAATTATAGCAGTAGAATTTTGTACATGGCCTCCGATTGGCTGGCTCGTACAGTGAAACGTGTATAAGGATTTAAGGATGCAAATGTGAAAGCTACATACATCTTTTTAGGACAAATTAGTATCAACTGTTACTGTTCTCAAATCAGGCCCTTTGCATTCGTTAGCTATCTCTTTGCTCCTTTGCCTTCTCTTTACGGGTATTATCTTGTTCGTGGTTCACTGGTTGTTTTCTTCTTCGTTGGATGCTCCTTTTGTACCTCCCAGCAGTCTGGCAATCTTGGTACTTTTAAAATTTTTGTCAGCATAGATGGAATGTACAAATAGATTCAGTTTTTTAAAAAAAAAATCACTCCCTTTGTAAATTTGATAGGTTAAAAATTCCAGAATAAGGTAATACTTTATTATTAGTTTCTGCACAGTGGACACATGTAGACATGTTTTAAGGATTAATAACCTCAATATATTAATAAGGAGAGACTAATTAAAATAGCAAAAGCTGTTTAAGTTCTATTCAGTTTCCACAGTAACAATACTCTTCTATATTACCTACTTTTTTCCCGGAAGACTTCTCGAAATTATGTATCTTCGAGGTTTCTCCGTAGCATCTTTAGTGTTTTTTTAGAAAATAAATACCCCAAATCCAAAATTGATGTTTTCTGATGTTGTTAATTAAACATGGTAAAGGGCCATTTTTGCCTCTCAAGACGGATTAAGTCAGTGCAGACCTGAAGACAGTTAAATGACCAAATGGAGCTGTGATCTGACAAGTCAGTGTGGACTTAGGTCCTGGAAATACGGGCTGAAATCCTAAAATCTTTAACTTTATTTTCAGTCTTTTTCACCAAATTCTAGAATGTTAAGATTAAACCTTGCTTTGTTATAAAAAGAAAAGTGGAGCCTTAAACTCACAAAATAGGTTTTGTTTTTGGTTTGGGGTTGGTTTTGTTTGTTTGTTTTGCACAAAATGAGTATTAAACTCAAATACCATGTTACCTCTGAGAGGGAAGATATCTAATAAGTTTAAATAGCTTAATGACTATGATCAATAATAGTTTATTGGGGAGACTAGGATTTGGATGGTTATAGTCCAGCCTCTGAAATTGGTTGATATGAAGGGAAAGGCTTGTTTCCTCCCGTATTGTGTCTCTTAGTGCGAGGTCAAACAGCGGACATTGGGCTTGTTGACCAATCGGAATCAGTATGGTAATCTTTTATTCTTAGAAAGAGCAGTTGCAGCACATAAAAAAATTTGGGTTAGATTTCATTATCACTTTTTAAAACATGCATCATTATGTGTTTGTGTTTAAATTATTTTACCTTTGGACAACATCCCCAAAATTAAAAACATGGGTATGGTTAATTCATATCTCTGCTGAGACCCAAGTATCTAAGGAGGTAGAAAAGGCAGAAAAGTTTTCTTTTAGTGAGGCAATAGTAGGGATCAGTGGCATGAAATATTTGTTATTTCAGTAAAATATTCATAGTACATATCACACCACTAAAATTTAATTGTTAGCTGTGAGGTTTTTTACTTCCTCCATTATATCTAAGTCATGGATTATTCTCTGTGGCATCTTTAGAACTGAGGTCTATAAATTTAATCTGTGGTAAGGAAACTTAGAAACAAGAAAGAGATAATTTTGTCTAGGTTTTAGGAAGCCTGACAGAAGTGAGTTTGGGGATCTGAGTTTCTAATTCCCAGCTCCTGCCTTTATAGGAACAGTTAGTTTCTGGTTAGTTTAAGAACTAGGTGACAGAGGAGAACAACATCCAATTCTTGAATCATTACACATACTTAAAACAACCATCATTTTATAAAGTGTAGTAATATTTACATATTGGAATGTCCTAAATTCACAAAGTCAAAAAATGCCCTGAGAGGGGTTGATGACAACAGGTAACTTACATGATGTGATGAGCTAACATTTATTCAATCTCATTGTTTACCAGGGATCTTTGTTGACTTTATTTTAAATTTAAAAATTATCTGTGCTCTTTTCTTCATCTTCCTTTTTTTAGTTATTTAACAGTTCTTTCCAGTTCATTAGGTTTTCAAAAGAGAGCTATTGTGTTTATTCATCTTCAGCTTGTGTGTTTCTCTGGATTTCAATCCCATTTTGCTGTCTGTGTAATCCAGAACACTATCTTGAGAAACATACATGTGAAAAATGAGTTTGAACAAGCAGAGAAATGAATTATATAAAAAGCACTTGTGAAGGTTGAAGCTTTTTAAAGTTTGGTGGTTTTATATGTATGCTTTTCATTCATGGGATTTGTATGCTACTTTTATCTGCATTGCTCTACTTTTAAGTCACTGTATACCAAATAGTTTACAAAAATTTTGGTATCAAAGTATTACAGCTAATATGATTTCTTAATTCTAGAAATATCTGTGGTGGTTTGCCTAAAAGATGAGCACATTCAAAATCATCATATAGTATTGAGTTTCTTTTATCTCTGGTATTATCTACTTTTTTATAATTGAGCCTTTTCCCCCCTAGAATTCATATTCTAAAGCATGTAACTAATTACAACATTCATGATAGCTTCCATAATTAAATCTATAAAATTTATAAATTCTTTTAAATTTTAATGCATGGCCTTTATTCTCAAATCTATGCAAATTGAAACATGGTTGAATAAAAAGAATAGTAGAATATTCTTATTGAGTCTAGTTGAAGTAGTATTTAAATCCTGGCTCTTACATTTAATAATATGATCTTTTTGGATAAGGAATTTAATTTCTCTCTTCTTCAAATATTCTAACTTGTAAGATTCATTAGGTTCTATGAATTTTTTAAAATTTATTCTAGAGAGAGCATGAGCAGGGGTGGAGGGGCAGAGGGAGTGGGAGAGAGAGAATCTCAAGTAGGCCATGTGCTCAACACAGAGCTGGGATGCTGTGGGGTTGATCTCATGACCCTGAGATCATGACCTGAGCTGAAATCAAGAGTCAGATGCTAAACCAACTGAGCCACCCAGGTGCCCCAGATTCTATGAATAAATTTAGTATTTTATGATATTTTATATAGGATATATTTATCATTGAGTATTCATTTGCTTTGACAAGTATTTTCAAAAAACAGGTAGTTAATTTGTTTGACTTTTTTGTGTGTGGCTTTGTGATCTGGTTAATAGAAATCTACAACATCTTCCCGTTACAGTGTTTTAGAAACTGTATTCATATAGAGCACAAAATTGATCACTTTAGAGCCTGTGATGAAATGCAGTTATGTTACCCCTAATCATTTTATGTAGTAGTCATGTTTATGTCTTTTTTTTTTTTAAGATTTTATTTATTTACTTGACAGAAAGAGATCACAAGTAGGCAGAGAGGCAGGCAGAGAGAGAGAGGGAAGCAGGCCCCCCGCTGAGCAGAGAGCCCGATGCGGGACTCGATCCCAGGACCCTGAGATCATGACCCGAGCCGAAGGCAGCGGCCCAACCCACTGAGCCACCCAGGTGCCCTTATGTCTTATTTTTAAATTAGGCTCTTATACGGCTTTTCTACTTTTTGATCAACCATTTTAAATCAGTAACTGAAATTCATTTATTCATAGCTGGAGATTTAGATTTTGGAGTCATTGTAATATAGTGGGAATAATACTCTAAATTATAAAATTGAATAAAATATTCCAGAGGAGAGCAAATAGAATAACAGGAAAAATATCAGAAATGAGATATTTTAAGTATGAGCAGAGGTTGAGGAAAGCAAATCTGTGTGTATATAGAATATAAAACTGTGCTGAGGTGATAGTTTGCATAAAGGTGCCTTCATTTGGTGTTTCAAGTTCTTACATTAGGGGTCAAAAGAAAATTGCACTTGAAAGTATAAACTAAAATTAAATTAAAGTCCATACAAAAAAATCATAGTACTACAGGAGTAGTATTATGGTCCTTGATTGTCCATAGAAGCCAGAAAACCATTTAAGTATTTGCGGCGGGAGGCTGAGAAAGGAAACAAGCAGTCACATCAAATCAATTTAGCCTAAAATTATGTTGGATTATTCTGGTTTCTTCTAGCCTCAAATTTTCTCATATTAGGTGGGGGTGCCTTTTATGGTCAGTTTTACAGATATTCTTTTGTCAGCTGGATTGTTGGTAGTCCCTGGTGTCATATGTCTTGGTCTGTATGTTACGGAGGCAGCATTCTTTCTCTTTAATTTAGCATGGTGGAGGGAGATTGTCATAGAACAAAAGCACTGACAAGCAGGAGACGTGGAGGCTAATGCTGTGGCCTTAGAGATGACCTTTAACCTCACTGTTGCCCAGGGTCTTCATCTCATCAGCATGGACAGTAAGAATGCTTGTGTGCCCCATGCTTTAAGTTTGTGGTGGATTTATCCTAAAAAATGAAATGTGTGAAATCAGTTTTATAATTAAAATTGTTATATAAATTGTAATTATTTCTTGCGGAATACTGATATTTTACTTGTTTTAATGGATAATTTTGTGGTCATTGTGGAATATGCTTAGAGGCCTTTCAGACCTGGTCACCATATCATCTGACAATTTCTTGAATTAATTTTGTATTTTGACTTAGAGATGGAAATTTGCTAATAAACTTTTTAGCCTTTTAGCATAATATGTAATAACTTATTCCCCCATATTGTTTCCTTTTTCAGAAGTGGCACACACTTAAATCTAGACAATTTATTTAGGGAGAGGTGACATGGCTTGCTTTGGTGAGGCTATAAACGCTGGGCATAGTGCCTACTTGCTGTATTTGTATACATACAGAATTCTAATTCTTTGTGTCAGTCTTATATTTTGTGCTTCTGTTTTGATCTTTGTAAAATTGGCATTGAGTTATTTCCTGAAGACATTCATATTAATAAGAGCACTCTTTAAGTAGAGGAATAATAATTTTAGAAATTAATAAAGCAATGAGATCTGTAACATTTTTGAGTTACTTCCAAAACTGTGAATTTCCAAGATCATGAATTTCTGAAGTCACTGGTTCTTAAAATATGGCACCTGGTCCTCAGCATCATTTGGGAACTTCTTAGCAATGCAAACCATAAAACCCCACCCTAAACCTCCTAAATCAGAAATTTTATTTATTTATGTTTTTTATTTTATTGTGTTATATTAGTCACCATACAGTACTTCATTAGTTTTTGATGTAGTGTTCCATGATTCATTGTTTGTGTATAACACCCAGTGCTCCATGCAATACGTGTCCTCCTTAATACCCACCACTGGGCTAACCCATCCCCCTACCCCCATCCCCTCTAAAACCTTCAGTTTGTTTCCTGGAGTCCACAAGTCCACAGTCTCTCATGGTTAGCCTCCCCTTTGATTCCACCCCCCTCCTTCATTTTTCCCTTCCTGCTCCTAATGTCCTCCATGCTATTCCTTATGTTCCACAAATAAGTGAAACCATATGATAATTGTCTAGGTAAAGCAGAAATTTTAGAGTGAAGTGCAGCAATGTGTTTTAATAGCCATAGCCTTCCTGTTGATTCTAATGTCTGGAATTTTGAGAGTCACTGCTCTACTTGATTAAAGTCTGCTGCAGAATGCAGTTTGAATTCCACTCTCGTATATGTGGAAAGCTCAGTGCAACGCCTTCCCCACTGAAAAGGTAAACTAACTGCTCTTGTTGGTTCTGTTAATTCAGTGACCTAACACAGTTGCATAGGATTGTATATAACGAAATGTGAAAGTGGGAAAATGTTAAACGTCTTTTGAAGTTGGTTTCCACTTAATTGAGAGCTGGAATAGGTGTAACTTTTAAGGACTTACTCAGCTTTAAGATGATGTTTTTTTAGATTTGCTAAAAAGACCGTAAACTACGGTTATGCAACCTACATTCAATCATAAAGATAGAAACAAACATTTGCATTTTTAAAAACCTGAATTTAGTTTCATTCTGCCTTGGTGATTAGAAATTTCTAGGTAGGAAAACAAAACAAAACAAAACTCTAGTATCATCAGAAACTATTGTATAAACTGTGTAGACCTAATCTTTGTGTTTCAGAAAACTTAGGCTATGGTGTAGTCTTCTTTAGTTTCAGACTCTTCCTTCTTCCCCTCAAAAGAACACTATATTTACAAGCAAAAACTTTGTGTTGAAATGAAATATCTCTCTCTTACCCCAAAGCACATAGATGAACCTCTCCTTAGGTACACTTAATATATTATTTGTAAATATTAGTTCATCCTGGACAAAGCTAGGACTGTTTTCTTTATTTTTGAGAAATATTGTATTACTTAACTCTTTCTAATTTATAGAAGTTTATGTGGTTGAATTTTATAGTGATAGCTTTGCTTTCTTTTATGTTTCTATCACTGAGGGAATGGAATTTAACTTTTTCTGCCAGAAGTAATAAAGGAGATGATAAATATTATTATAAAATAAATTTAATTTGTATCAACACAAAGAGATTTAAAAGTCTTATGCTTTTTCCTGGCACAAGATATTTACCATGTCATCTTTCTGTTTAATTGAAAACTATAGTAACATTCAAAATATAGTTTACCACATGCCAGTATTTCTCCCTTATGAATTTCTCTGTTGAACGATTCAGAGCATGTTTTTCAAAGAGGAAATAGTTGGCTTGTAGGGAGAAGTGGAAATCCAAGCTTAGATGTATAAGGAAGGAAAATGCCATATAGGAAATGGATATGGTTAAATACTTGTGGGAAAAAGACTTTAATCAGTCGGTAAAATGACCATTTGATAATGCTCTGATAATATTTACATTCTAGATTCCTTCATCAGTTAGATCAAATTCTTGTATAGTTGCTTCACTGATCTCTCAAAGAGGAAATAGTTGAAATATTTCAGTGCTTTATTATCTTAATATTCCACAGGCTGTCTAAAGTCAGACCTTCATATTTTGGAAGGTATAGTGTTCTTGCAGATGGGGAGGATTTTATCAAATGTCTGTTTGTTATAGCAAATGCTTCTCAAGTAGCAGAATTGGCTGTGACTTATTTTCAGATACTACATTTTGTTCCTATCAAATGTGAATTTAATTCTAGTGATGTAATGTTTAAAGTGTCCTGTGCAATTTGATTATGCATATAATTTTTATAATAACTTACAATTGTGAAGTACTTTCAAATCTATGTTGTATAGTCATCATAGCAGTCCTAATAGATTCTCATTTTTAGTGTCTCTTAATGTTTTTTTAGTGTTTTTTAAATTATTTTTATTAACATATAATGTATTATTTGCCCCAGGGGTACAGGTCTGTGAATCATCAGGCTTACACATTTCACAGCACTCACCATAGCACACACCCTACCCAGTGTCCATAACCCAACCACCCTTCCCTACCTCCTTACCCCCAGCAGCTCTCAGTTTGTTTCCTGAGATTAAGAGTCTCTTATGGTATGTCTCCCTCCAGAGCCCATCTTGTTTCATTTTTTCCTTCCCTACCCCCCACAACCCCCTACTCTGCCCCTCAAATTCCTCATATCAGGGAGACCATAAGATAATTGTCTCTCTGTGATTGACTTATTTCGCTCAGCATAATACCCTCTAGTTCCAACCATGTCATTGCAAACAGCAAGATTTCATTTCTTTTGATGGCTGCATAGTATTCCATTGCATATATATACCACATCTTCTTTATCCATTCATCTGTTGATGGACATCTAGGTTCTTTCCATAGTTTAGCTGTTGTGGACACTGCTGCTATAAACGTTCAGGTGCACATGCCCCTTGGGATCACTACGTATGTATCTTTAGGGTAAATACCCAGTAGTGCAGTTCTGGGTCATCGAGTACCTCTAGTTTCAGCTTTTTGATGAACCTCCATGCTGTTTTCCAGAGTGACTACACCAGCTTGTATTCCCACCAACAGTGTAGGAGGGTTCCCCTTTCCACATCCTCACCAATGTCTGTCGTTTCTTGACTTGTTAACTTTAGCCACTCTGACTGGTGTGTGGTGGTATCTCATTGTGGTTTTGATTTGTATTTCCCTGCCGAGTGATGCGGAGTACTTTTTCATGTGTCTGTTGGCCATCTGGAGGTCTTCTTTGTGGAACTGTCTGTTCATGCCTTCTGCCCATTTCTTGATTAGATTATTTGTTCTTTGGGTGTTGAGTTTGATATGTTCTTTATAGATTTTAGATACTAGCCCTTTATCTGCTATGTCATTTGTGAATATCTTCTCCCATTCTGTCGGTTGTCTTTTGGTTTTGTTGACTGTTTCCTTTGCTGCACAAAAGCTTTTGATCTTGATGAAGTCTTGATGAAGTCATTTTTGCCCTTGCTTCCCTTACCTGTGGTGATGTTTCTAGGAAGAGGTTGCTATGGCTGAGGTGGAAGAAGTTGCTGCCTGTGGATTTTGGTGGATTCTTTTCTCACATTGAGGTTCTTCATCCACTTTGAGTCTATTTTTGTGTGTGTGATGTAAGGAAATGGCCCAGTTTCATTCCTGTGCATGTAGCTGTCCAATTTTCCCAACACCATTTGTTGAAGAGACTGTCTTTTTTCCATTGGACATTCTTTCCTGCTTTGTCGAAGATTAGTTGACCATAGAGTTGAGGGTCTATTTCTGGGCTCTCTATTCTGTTCCATTGATCTATGTGTCTGTTTTTGTGCCAGTACCATGCTGTCTTGATGACAGACTTTGAAGTCTGGCATTGTGATGCCACCAACTTTGGCTTTCTTTTTCAACATCCATTTGGCTATTCAAGGTTTTTTCTGGTTCCATATAAATTTTAGGATTATTTGTTCCATTTCTTTGAAAAAAAAAATGGTATTTTGATAGGGATTGCATTAAATGTGTGGGCTGCTTTAGGTAGCATAGGCATTTTCACAATATTTGTTCTTCCAATCCATGAGCATGGAAATTTTTTCCATTTCTTTGTGTCTTCCTCAATTTCTTTCATGGGTACTTTATAGTTTTCTGAGCACAGGTTCTTTGCCTCTTTGGTTAGGTTTATTCCTAGGTATCTTATGGTTTGGGGTACAGTTGTAAATGGGATTGACTCCTTAATTTCTCTTTCTTCTGTCTTGCTGTTGGTGTATAGAAATGCAACTGATTTCTGAGCTTTAATTTTATATCCTAGTGTCAGCTTTTCTTCAAGATTTGAGGGTATATCAACTCAGCATATAGCCCATTATCTCTATTCTGGGCTGTAAATTGTGGTTTCCGGCATTACTTAGGTACTGTACTTCTTATTTTAGCTCTAACGAGAATTTGGTATCATTGTCCTCACATTTAGATGGAGACACTACAGGTCACAGGTGGTTGGCATAGGGAAGAGGTCCAGCATTTGGTTAATAACTGCGTGAACATGTAGGGTCAGGCTACCTGGGTTTAATCAAGGCTCTGTTACTTCAAATTCTGTGACCTGGAGACAGTTTCGTAACTCAAGTCTCAGTTTCACTGAAAGGACAAAATAATACCAGTCTCATAAGGTATTATTATAAAGATTAATGAGATCTAATATATGGAAACTTGTTGGCATACAGTATGTGCCCAGTAAGTATCACATATTATTACTAAAGAAATTATTTAAAGTCACTTAGATGGTAGGAAGGATACTGGTGACAGTACCTCACGTCATCTTACTCTTCCTTTCTAATCAAGACAAGAAATGTATACATGAAAGTGACTAGTATTAAGGTAGTTTTAACAATTTTAAGAAGGTCAAGAAATAGAGGAAAAACTTCAAGGAAGGGCAAAAATTGCACAGTTTGGGTCAAGAGACCCCAACATAAAATAAGATTCCTTAGAAGTCACATTAGTATATTTTTAAGATGAGAATGCAAAGGGAATTCATCTTTCCTGGACTCATCTTTGCACAGTATTTACCTAAACCCTTTACTAATTATTAACCTTAAGCATAAGAACAACAGAAATATTTTTAGAAGAGCTCCGTAGTGATCCTTCCTGAGTGTGCAGTTGTCACTTTTCCTACTTAACGTATTAAATATTTAACCTCCCAACATTTACACCTGTAAGCACTGTTGTTTGAAAAGTTTGTTCTCTTTATTTTTTCATTCTAGTTCCTGTGATACTTTAATTAAACCCTATTGTGCTACTTAATGTTTCTGACTTTCTTTTCTAGTTCTTTAATTCCTAACTTACATTCCCAACTAAAGGCAGAGTCTGTCTGATGTCTGAGTATGTTGGCCAACATCACCAATACAAGGCCAGAAACAAATCGTAAATTACTCTGAAATGAATGGTCTTAGTGGTCCTGTAACTCTAGTTAGAACTGACATCAATTCTATTAACTAAAAATTAATTTTAAAAGATTCCTAATTTTAAATTTTAAAATTTGATACTAGTAACATCTATCCATTTTTACAATTACTTTGCTGCTTTTTGCAATGTGAGGGTTTGGGTTTTGTTGTTTTCTTTTTAATGATAAATCTTACTGGTATTTGCTATAACTCTTAAATGTTGCCTCATACTGGAGCTTTTGGAAAAGTAACAGTGTAGTTAACCCTGACATTGTAAAGTTTTAATGGATTCAGTGAAATTTGCCCATTAGAGAGCAAGCAGCAGCAGAACAGGAAGGGAGAAAAGCTCTTTTTCTCTTCTTTTCAGTGAGAAATATTAAGCATTTCCTTTGGTCTTGATTAACTGTTAGATCAATTTATGTACTTCAAACTATTTTTTTGGCCTAAGGAAATATGTTCTCTGGCCTTTTGAAATTGTTACATTCAGAGGCCAAGCTTTTGGCCTCTTCTTTAAAAGCGGTGTGTTTCAGGTTCTGCAAAGGCAAGAACTTGGCATGAGATTACAGTGTGACACATGCACTGATTTACCAGAAAATAGACTTCAGCATGAACATGTGTTATATGTGAGGCTTTGCTCAAACTGAGAGAAAATCTGGTTATTAGTAAATCTCGTTTTTCACTGAGCCAGATTATCTTTGGTACAATAAAAATCTAATGAAATAAGTCTTGAATGTCAAAGTCCATTTCGTTTAATGATTTCTCTTATTTAAATAGTGAAGGTTAATAAATAGATAAGAAAACTGGAAATATATTGTAATTGTATTGAAAAAGTTATACTTTATAACAAGATAGTCTACAGGATGGGAAACACTGCTAATAATTAAAGTCACCGTTTATTGAACTACTGCTGAACTGCTGTATGCCAGGAACTTCACATATATTCTCATTATTCTTCACAATAACCCGGCAAGATGGTTTTTTGCTGTTTGTTTTCAGTTACCAGTTCAAATATTGGGACATAGGCTCAGAGAGCCTACATGTTTAGTAGGTTGCAGAACTAAGATTCAAACTTAATTCTGTCATTTACCAATACTAAATGAAATGACATTTGAGAGTGCTTAGGAAAGTTCTAAGTAAGTACACTATGGCTGTTATTACTCTTCAGAGATGTTGCCTCCTAGACTAGACACACACAAGCAGGTACACACATCCACACACACGTGCAATGAAGAAGAGAGATGGGAGGGGAGGAGAGAAAGCCTTACAACCTGCTACCTCCAGAGGCATCCCGCCATGACATCAAACTTTCCCTTACATACACAACCCACAAGCAGTTAGAAGATAATAATGAAGAAGAAACCACTTTAGAAGTTGGAATGTGTAGGAATAATCATAAAAATTAACATTCAAATCTGTTTTGAAAACAACTTTAAAATACTCTGGTGGGACAAAAAAATGCAGATTTGAACAGAAGGAAACACATATGTGTTCTTGGATAGAATGATTCAAAAATCATAAATATGTTAATTCTCCCTGAGTTGCAGCCATCAAAGGAAATGAAATCTTACTATTTGCAATGACATGGATGGAACCAGAGGGTTATGTTAAGTGAAATATGTCAATTGAAGAAAAACAATTATCATATGATCTCGTTGTTATGTGAAATTTAAGAAACAAAACAGGATCATAGGGGAAGAGAGGAAAAAATAAAACAAGACAGAAGTAGAGAAGGAGACAAAACATAAGAGACTTTTAATCATAGGAAACAAACTGAGGGTTGCTGGAGGGAAGGGGGTAACTGGGTGATGGACATTAGGAGGGGACATGATACAGTGAGCACTGGATATTATGTAAGACTGATGAATCAGAGACCTGTAACCCTGACACCAGTAATTATATACATAAATAAATATAAAAACAAAACAAAAACAAAAAATCCACCTTAAAAGAAAAAGTGATACCAACACTTTGGAAAAAAAATTCTTCATGAGTTCATTTATAAATTTAACAAGCTTCTAGTAACAATACTAACTGCTTTGTACTCTAAAGCTAGACAGGAGGATTCTAAACTTAAAGGAAATATATTTCATAATAAGGCTGATGGTTGATTCTTTCTCCTCATCACTGCAAGTTCACTGTTTAGATCTATATACAGATACTTAAATCTTTTTTACAGTTTATGTTCTGAGGAACCTTATTCTCATAAGTAAAGGAGTAGGAGTGAGAAGAGCTTTTATAATGCCACCATGCAGTTCTTTAAAACCCTTAAGTTATATGCCAGAAATCATAATGAACTCATTACCAATGATTTTTAATAAATTATTTTATTATTTTTAATAAATTATTTGTAATTATTTTTAGCAATCTGTCCACTGATTTGGAAACCACTCATTGACAAAAGATTATTTACTTAGTACTAACGGGCAACAATATTTTAGATTGTGTCTTCGTGAGGCATATAGAGATTTTCCATGATAGTCCTTTGAAATCAGTTATTTGGGAAAGTACTTACTATTATCATTGCTTTTCCCTTTTCTCCATAGTTGCATTACAGTCCTCCCCAGCCAACAAAAATGAAGTCCAGGAAAACTGCCGAACAAAATTCAGAGAAGGCCTGCATTTGCAAGAAGGAGAATTCTTACTTCAGGTAAATTCTGGTAAATAGAGTTTCTCATAATAAAGACATGGTAAATGAAAGATTAATGAATCAGTCTTTTAGTTACTCCAGTTTATTTAGAACTCACCCAGTGTTTCATGTCACTTTTATCCTAACTGCAGTAATGGTGTAATGCTAGTATATGAAAAATGAAAAAATGTAATTGTATCAAATAGATTAGAAGTCTACTTAGTAATTTCCCTGTTGTATTTCTTTAACTATCAAGACCTCCTAGATTATTTTAAAGGTTCTCATTTAAGACATTGAATTTATATATGCTTTTTCAGGAATAAAGCTTTATTAAAACAGTTAATTGTATTTATTTAATAGTTCAAAATTGTTCTTAACCTGAATTTTATTTTTCAGTGCATTTCGTAACTGTATTATGTATAATACAGTATTACGTAACTGTATAACTCTTAGCTATGGGGTCTGTCTTATCACATGCTAAAGATTTTCTCAGTAACTAGAAGCCCTAATTTTTGCTTTAGAACTCAGAATATTTTAATTTTTTTAATTTTTAAAAATATATTTTAATTTTTTATGCTCTATTTCTTGAAACTAATATGATGCTTGATTCTGAACTAAAATTCTCAGGTATTTTCTTTGTTGAAAAAAAGATAAGAATGGAGATATGTGCTGTGATATATGCTATTACTGTTATGTGATCATTTTTGGTTCCACCCAGTGAATGGGGTGAAGAACCCAATTTGCCATCATGACAAAAATAGCCATAACTTGTAGTAACTCCATTGATGCATTCTGAAAATGCTTATGTGTAACCCAACAATTTGTAACATTTTTTTATTATTTTTGTAATCGTGAAAATTAACTCTTGTCCTCATTAGGTTAAACAAATTAAATATATTCAAGCATGAGTCTTCTTTCTATCCCTGGCTGATGACTTTTAAGCATATAATAGCTTGAATCATAAAGACTCTTTATTCAGGTCATAGGAAAACATTTTTATAATAGCTGCTTTATGTGATTAAACACACACCTTGCCTTATAAAGTAATAAGGAAGTCCTTTATTTCAAGTGAAAATAAACAAATATGGAATGCTTAACATTTGGTAAAGCTGTTTAAATTATGGGCCAATGATTTTTTTCCCTCCTAGAATATTTAGGCAAATTATAAACATATTCTATGTCAAGGACAGAGAATAAAAATAATGCTAATGCAAGACTAGTGTCTTTTTTAATTATCTAAAAATTGGAAACATTTAGGTATTTAAAATAAATGCATCTGTTATGAATTATATTGGTTATCACTTGTAAATAGATTTCCGATAGGAAGCATCGCATATTATGTGATTTGCTAGGACCATGGTTGGCTGGATCTCTTCTGGAAGAGATGATCAAAAACACTGTAGACATATGAAAATGGCATATTTCATTGCATGCAGTTGCTGAAATGACTTCTAACTTCATACTTTCAACACGTGATTATCAACTGAGTATCCCTGATACTTAGAGAATGTTTCTAGAGATACAGTATACCACTTGCATTAAACTTTAAATGACATATCATTTCCTTTAGTTTTAACAGAGGAGGTACATGAAGAAAATGTTAGAGTTTTATTAAGAACTTTAAATATTTTAAAGCTTAGCTTAAATTTATTGCTATTATATAAAGAATAAAAATGAAAATAAAAAGACTTTTGTATCTTTCCATTATCCATTATTTATTTTAGTCATTTTCATTTATTTAACCATGTTCTGCCCAGTGCTGTTTACTGCTGTACCTAGCAGAATCCACAGCTTCATTTTTGAGTTAACAGCAGCTGAAACTGTAAATAACACTATCAGTTGCAGTTTATTTCTCTTATATTAAATAGTAAGTGAGCCTCATCATGACATTCAGCTAAGTAGGGCAGATCATTTTGACTAAGACTAAAGAATGATGATCTCTTTAATATGTAATGACCATATTCTTTCTGTTCATTTACTAATAATTCAATATAAGTAATAACCTTGTTCCATATGGTATTTAAGATCATTTGAGATATACATAAAATTGGTATATGTATATTCTTTTTAAAGGCTTTTTGGTTAATTTCTGACAATTAACATTTATCTAAAAGTGTGCAGTATTGTACCTTAAATTATCTTTGTGCTTTCTGGCATGATGAGCTTATAGGAAAGTACTAAATTCATTTGACTATTTGAACAAGAATCACACTTTACAAAATAAAATGCAGGGACGCCTGGGTGGCTCAGTCGTTAAGCATCTGCCTTCCGCTCAGGTTATGATCCCAGGGCCCTGGGATGGAGCCCCGCATCGGGCTCCCTGCTTTGTGGGAGGCCTGCTTCTCCTTCTCCCACTCCCCCTGCTTGTGTTCCCTGTCTTGCTCTCTCTCTGTCAAATAGATAAATAAAATTTAAAATTAATAATAAAATAAAATGCATACAATCGGTGGATACTCTTCTCTACAAAGAAGATATTTTCAGAAGGAAAAAATACAAAAATGGGTGTAACTGTTACTGCCAACTGAAATTTAAGACAATTTCATTGTGAAGGTGTTAATTAATAAACACTTGAGTTTCCGGTGGGTGCTACCACCAATCATCCTGGGGGGACTCCCCAAGTACTACATTTATAACTGCTGAAAATCCAGGGCTGGAGGAAAAAGAAACCAATTTTTTATTGAAGTTACTGTAATTGAGCATGAAGTTGAGCTGTAAGCTTTTCCTTATCTAAATCAAAAGGTATGAATAGATTCCTCTCATTCCACAGTCTGTGTTTATGAGATGTAATCATTTTAACCATTTCAAAGAGAAGAGTTTAGCAGTAAGAATAATAGCCTTAACTGAAGTCAGTATTTATGAGTGACAATATTGTTATTTAGTCACATCACTAATTTTACATTTTTTTCCTTGTAGGCTCTCAGTGGCTTTGTGCTGGTTGTAACCACAGATGCTTTGGTCTTCTATGCTTCTTCTACCATACAAGATTACTTAGGGTTTCAGCAGGTAAGCATATTTTTCTCAAGCCATGTGAAAAAAATTTCTTCCAGAAAATTAACTCTCCCTTTTATGTATCATATGTTTTATAGATATAAATGATAATTTGGATATATGAAATATCAATTAAAATATGCTGTAGAATAAAATTATATATTTGTAGCTGATAATTTTTATATTATTAATAATTTTCTTAAATATTTATAAGATTCATGGATATTGTGTTTCATATATATAAGAAACTTTCATGTTAGGGGCAGGTAGGCTCTGGATGGGCGGGGCAGGGAGGAAGACTGGCAGACAAGAGAATATTTGCTGTCACACTGGTTATGGATACCAGAGGGCATGTGGCATCAATGAAATGAGTGAGGTCATATGTAAAGGTGCAGGTAAAAATATCATGGCTCATATCTTTCATTCTGACTTAAGCTGATGAGGGACGCTTTCCTGAAGGAAATGGTATTTAAGCTCACCTAAAGAAAGCATAAGATTCAGACGGGTAGACAGTTGTAAAGGGAACAACAGGAAAGAAAGGATGTAAGTACTGTAAACAGTAGACACCTTGAAGAGATGAACGTGTTTGGTTTGTTTAATGTTATTGAATAAATGGTGCATATATGGAGTGGTAAGGTATGTGTCATATTTAAAGGACAAGAACATCTAATCTGAGAACAGTTTTTTTAAGTACACCTGAATGCTAGCTATTCTTATGTATCAGTTATTTCTTAGATTCTAACGTGTGTAAGACTTACTTGAAGAACTTCATATAAAACTCTAAAATCTTTGGGCCTCCCTTCCAGATATTCTGATTTGGTAGGTCAGACAAGGTATTTCTGACAAGCTCACAGGTCATGCCAAAGCTGCTGGTTTAAATAGCAGTGTCTGCTCTGATGATATAGTCTGATGTTTATAAACTGTGTGATATACACAGTAGAAACCTCCAAGAGTTTTTGTTAAGGGAAGGTGTGTGCTGCAGTCTGTGTTTTAGATGAGGACTCTGGCAATTGGGTAATGGGTGGCATCGAGATGGTTTAATGCTAAATTAAGTTCATGGGGAGATTTGAGTCTAAATGGCTAAACTAGGTAAATAGTGGAACCTGGCCTGCTACAAAGCCTGACTTCCTGAGAGGCAAGAGGTGGAGGAGGGATTCTGAGCTTGTCAAGGCATAATCCATCACTCTTCTGGAGTCTACCAGAAGTAAAAATTTAATATAAAGAAAATCATTAGAGGACAGTTAAAGAAATGCATAATACTTCTAAGCTTCAGAGAAGTGTAAGATGACTGGATTTTCAGACAAGGTTTTGTGAAAGAAATAGGATTTAGAAGAAGTTAAAAATAGAGCTGCCCTACAACCCAGCAATTGCACTACTGGGTATTTACCCCAAAGATACAAATGTGATCCGAAAGGCCACATGCACCCCAACGTTTATAGCAGCAATGTCCACAGTAGCCAAATGGTGGAAAGAGCCCAGATGTCCACTGACAGATGAATAGATAAAGAAGATGTGGTATATATATATACATACATACATATATATACACAAAGGAATAGTACTCAGCCATCAGAAAGGATGAATACTTAGATTTACATTGACATGGTTGGAACCGAAGCATATCATGCTGTGGGAAATAAGTCAATCAGAGAAAGACATTTTATCATATGTTTTACTCATACATGGAACATAAGAAACAGTGCAAAGGATCATAAGGGAAGGGAGGAAAAACTGAATGGGAAGTCATCAGAGAGGGAGACAAACCATGAGAAACTCTCTTAATCATAGGGAACAAACAGGGTTGCTGGAGGGGAGGTGGGTGGGGGGATGGGGTAACTGGATGATGAACATTAAGGAGGGCACATGGTGTGATGAGCACTGGGTGTTGTATGCATGTGATAAATTATTAAACTCTACATCTGAAACTAATGATGTACTCTATGTTAATTGAATTTAAATTTTAAAAATAGATATTTTTTAATATATATATTTTATCAATAAATGGATAAAAAATGAGAAGTTAATGTGTTGCAAGTAAGGAAAAAGGAGGTGACCTACTTGACTGAAAAGCATTCAGGTAGGGAAGTGATAGCAGATAACTTTTGGCTGACCAGTCACAGTGCTCCCCTCTCTCTGGCTGTTCCTGTCAGGATGTCTGGAGAGCTTTGTGACCATTTGATGTGCGTTCCTCACCACCGACAAGCACCCAATAATCTAGCTACATTTTGAAATTAATTTAGTAAGCTACATTGTTTTAATCAGTACTTTAAAAAAGTTTCCTGGTATCTTTTTTCTTTAGTCTGATGTCATACATCAGAGCGTATATGAACTTATTCACACTGAAGACCGAGGTGAGTTTCAGCGTCAGCTACACTGGACATTAAACCCTTCACCGTGTACAGACTCTGGACAAAGAATTGATGGTAAGAATGCAAAGGAAAGTGCAGTGATTTTAAAAGATACATTTATTTTTTTTTTAGAGATAGTGTGCCAGTTGGGGGAGAGGCAGAGGGGGAGAGAGAGAGAGTAGACTCCCTGCTGAGCATAGAGCTGGACACAAGGCTTGATCTCACACCCTGAGACCACGACCTGAGCCGAAATCAAGAGCCAGACACTTAACAGGACTGAGTCATGCAGGCGCCCCTCTCAGTAATATATTTTATAAAAATCACTTACACTATTGAGAGAGATTGGAAGAAATGTATAAGGTTGATACTCAGGTATGTATGAATTGTTCTTTCTGTAAAATGGACCAAATACAAAAGCCAACTAGAGTGTGCAAGTATACAAAAACCTTTCTCAGTGCAGTGCTCTTACTTTAATTTTTTATTGAAGTATAACTACCACACATACAATGCTTTTAGAAGTCTCTGAAAGTCTTAAGATAAAAGGCATTGGAAAATATGGATATTGCTGACAATAGAAATAAAAACAAAACTGAATAAAGTTCTATGCAGTAAAAGTGATACTCCATACATTTTGGTTTCTTTTCATTGGCTACTCTTCTGAAAATTCATGATTATTCGTTTTTGTATTCAGAATAGAATCCGGTTTAGAAATTAACACAGATCAGCTATCCAAACACTTGATTATACAGCAAAATGACACATAAATTTATGTTGGTATTATTTCTATAGAGGCTAATGGCCTGCCACAAACAGTAGGCTGTTATACCCCAGACCAGCTTCCTCCAGAAAACTCTTCCTTTATGGAAAGGAGCTTCGTGTGCCGACTAAGATGTCTGCTGGACAATTCATCTGGTTTTCTGGTAAGGTACAAAATCTTACGATACTGGCAATTACTATTAAGTTTCCAAAAGCAAAAAAGGAAACTGAAACCATTTTCTTTGGTTAGATTTGAGTTTGGTTTTTAAAACTCCTTTATAAAATAATTTCATGATGGGGGCGCCTGGGTGGCTCAGTGGGTTAAAGCCTCTGCCTTTCGCTCAGGTCATGATCCCAGGGTCCTGGGATCGAGCCCCGCATCGGGCTCTCTGCTTGGCAGGGAGCCTTCTTCCTCCTCTCTCTCTCTCTGCCTGCCTCTCTCCCTACTTGTGATCTCTATCTGTCAAATAAATAAATAAAATCTTTAAAAAAAAGAAAAAAAAAAGATTAAAATAATTTCATGATGGAAGGCAACTTAGATTATTTTTTTCAGATTTCTAGTATCTTCCGTATCTCAAAATCTCAATCTTTTGGGATGTAGTAAAAAAGACTAAGTGAAATAATGTAGAACCTTGTCTTTTGCCTATTTTTAAGACTTTTTATTGTATAAGACCGAGAAGTCTGTAGCCCTTTTTAGCAGCAGGTGCTTACTCTCTTTGGATTTAGTCCTTGCCAGACAGAAAAATTACCATGGCCTTCTCTACACAGGTGCAGTACCTAGCATCTAGAAAAATGGTTTTCTATTCGTGATTGCAGGATCGCCATACGGTGTAGCTGCTGGCGTGCAGCCTGAACCAAGTCATCAGGGAGCCTCTGCAGCAGGATGCTCGCAGTGGGAGTGGTCTTTGTCTTTAAGACAGTGCTCTCCGCTGGGTACAGGAGAAGACAACAGCAAGCGTGATGCATATTACTTTTGTGAATTATCAGGAATTTGAGATCTATAGTAAAATCTTAAACATTAGCAAACAGTCATTTTGATGATGTGTTTATTTCTGAAGATAATTTGGCTGACCCAAAGGTACAGTTGTGCTTGGAGATAGTTTTCCTAGATCAGTTAATAGATTGTTCTCAGATGGAATTTGTAGCATTGGGTCTTGTCTTCTTTGTGTTGCTATCGTATACTGAGGTCAGAATCATCCCTTAGCCTGGTTAATACACTTTTAAGCAACTAAATGGATCATGTTCCCATTTAAATTATTTTTGTTTCCTTTGTCTTCTAAAAGTGCCCTTTACTGTCAATAGAGTTCTGGTTTCTTGGCGTGATTTTTTTGTTATTCATTGTAGTTTTTTAACAAAATTACCTTTTTATCTCTACATAAAAGTTTGCCATGCGTTATGAAATAGTGAGCTCTGGACTATAGTTTATCTGACTTTGAAAATTAATGTGTACTTGATGACTTTATCACCATTCATTCATTGAACAACGTACTGAATGCCAAGTGTATGCGGACTATGCTAAGTGTAAAGGGCAGGGCAGTCGTGAGCTCAGAAAATGACACAGGTGATTTTGTTATGGCAGTTCCCTTGTCGGCCCTTTTAGGATAGTGTTCGGACTACCTTTGGGGATAGTTATAATGGGCTTCGTGTGGAAAAAGTCATTTATGACAGCCGTTTAGTCAACCTCAGGAACTTCTACAGAATCACCAAGAATACTGGAAATGGCCATGATTGGACCTTTTGAAATGAACAGTTTTTTTTTTTTGTTTTTTTTTTTAAAGATTTTATTTATTTATTTGACAGAGAGAGATCATAAGTAGGCAGAGAGGCAGGCAGAGAGAGTGAGAGGGAAGCAGGCTCCCTGCCAAGCAGAGACCCCGATGTGGGACTCGATCCCAGGACCCTGAGACCATGACCTGAGCCGAAGGCAGCGGCTTAAACCACTGAGCCACCCAGGCGCCCCTGAAATGAACAGTTTTAACGTGTTCATTGTAACAAACTGGTTTTGGTTTTTTAAGGCAATGAATTTCCAAGGGAGGTTAAAGTATCTTCATGGACAGAACAAGAAAGGGAAAGACGGATCGATACTTCCCCCGCAGCTGGCTTTGTTCGCAATAGCGACTCCCCTTCAGCCGCCGTCCATCCTTGAGATCCGGACCAAAAATTTCATCTTTAGAACCAAACACAAACTAGACTTTACGCCTACTGCTTGTGATGCCAAGTAAGTAGAACTCTTGCAGTTGCATTTCACTAAATGTATATTTTGTTGCAGTAAATCTCTCTTAGCATGTATGATGTAGAGTGTAGCTTATAATGTTTGTTTGTTATTATGTGAGCTGTTCTGTCTTACTCTCTCAGTATAGGGTTTTAAAGTAATTTCATCAAGCTCACAGATCATCTTATAATTTTTTACAATACTTGTCACAATTTCTGTATCATAGAGATGATTTGCTTATATTGGTAAGATTCAGTATCCTCATGACTGTTATTGTTGGTTTGTTTTATATTTTTAAAACATACAAACTTTTTAAAAATATATAAACTTTATTTGATTTTTAGCCCTAGAAGTTTAGTAACTTCCAGAAGTTACTATGAAGTGGACTGTGATAGTAGCCTTCATATCATATCAAAAATGTATCATTGTTTTTCTTCTAATACGGGATTACAGACAAGTTCTAAAAATTTTGCCCCTCAAAATGGAGTATAAGCGTTGTCCATCTTTATTAAAGATTTTGTTTTATCTACGTAATCTGTTCTGTTAGATTCATCTTTGACCGTGCTAATTTTCATTTTCTTTATTCAAAAGAAAATCATCTAAAACTGAAATTAGCAGCCATAAACAAAAGAAAGTAGTTACATGAATGAGATTGACTGCTTATACCTGCTAATGTAAAATTCTGAATGTCAAGGAAAACATAGTGCAGAAAATTGCATATAACCAATTTCTTCTATTTTTTTAAACAGAGGAAAACTTGTTTTAGGCTATACTGAAGCAGAGTTGTGCATGAGAGGGTCAGGATACCAATTTGTTCATGCTGCTGATATGCTTTATTGCGCTGAGTACCACATACGGAGTAAGTTGTATTTCCTTAAAAACGTGCCTGAAGACCAGCATACGTTCTTGTACATACTTCAGAGTATTGCATACAGTGTTTCAGGCAACTATTTGAATAAACTTATACTCAGTGTCATACCATTATGATTAATCTGAATTACACTTGTTATTAACTGCTGTACACCTGCCACACAAGAATATATAGTAGCTTAACTACTATGAAAATGACCATTTTATCCAATGTTTTTCTGCATTTTAATAGTATTACTAATTTATAAATCTGCTAGTATATATTAGTATTTTATTACACAGTTTTAAAGCATCAATGACAGAAATGTTCCCTTTTTAAAATGAAAATAATTTTTATCTTTTTATTTTCCCCAAACTGGATACTCTCTCTAGTTTCATGTATTAGCAGAATTTTCTAACCTAATCATCCCTTTAACCTACTGAATAATAAATTTAGTCTGAAATAGAAAAAACAGTTCTTCAGAACTGTTTCCATGCATTTTAATATGTTGTGTTTAAAAGTTGTCAAGACATTTATCATCTTTGGTGATAAATGAAATATATTCAAAAATATGTTAGAGAGGCTTTGTTTCAGAGATTTTCTTTAATATGTTGATTTGGAGTTTGATAATTTTTGTATTTTAGTGATTAAGACTGGAGAGAGTGGCATGATAGTATTCAGGCTTCTTACCAAAGATAATCGATGGGCCTGGGTTCAGTCTAATGCACGCTTAGTGTATAAAAATGGAAGACCGGATTATATCATTGCAACTCAGAGACCTCTAACGTAAGTATGCAGACAGAATGTTTCACATCTTCATTTTATTTTTAATAACACTTTGGTTTATAAATCCTCTTACATGTAAACTTCCAAATAAATTCTATGAGCATTTTCTAGCAAGTGAAAACTGAAAAGATAATCTGTATAGAAAAAAGGCATAATGAAGGACATTGTCAAGATAAAAATGACAAACTTTATATATAGAATTATAGAAATGAACAATGAAAACTCCAGGGTTTTACTCTAGTCTATGAAAGAATGACAAAAAGCTAGTGCCAGGTGAAAAATAAAGAATGCTGTGTCTACTATATGCTTTCTAAGCAAACAGTAGTTTCTAAGTTTCTTACATATTCTGTAAATGAGTGTTTTGTCAAATACCATACTGCAAATATTTTCTCCATTCTAGAGAGCTGATATTTGTATTTGCCTTGAGGTAAGTATCAACATTGATAAATTTTTTGAAAAGGCCATCTTTTCCCTGCTATACTGTATTTTAATTAGGGGATTCTGTCTGTGGTTCTGCTTCTGGGTTCCAGGAGTCTAGTAGTCTTTTTTCAAACCAACAGCACATGGTTTTCATTGCTCTGTCTTTATAATAAATCTTGATCTCTCAGTGTATGCTCTCCATCATGTTTGTTGAGGATTTTTTATTGTTCTCCTTCAGATTGTCCTCTCTGTTCTTTACCCTTTTTATTTCCATATATATTTTAGAAATCAGTTGTCACTTTTCACCAGAGTATCTGTTGAGATTTTGAATGGAATTACATTAAAACTATAGCTTATTTTGGGAGAGTTAACAGCTTGATAATATTTTTCCAACCTGTGAAGGTGGTGAATGTATGTATGTATATAGGCATATGGGCACATGAGTATGTACCTATCTTTGTTTCAGTAATGGGTTATATTTTTCCTACCTGAGTCTTACATATTTTTCTTAATTTTACTTCTAGATATTTGGTCTCGTGATAGTATTCAAATGCTCTATGTGTATAACAATTCCTAATTGTTGATTTTTTTAAATATTGGCTTGTATTCAGTGACCTTCGTAAAATCCACTTTTTCTCCTAATATGTCTGGATTATTCCAGATTTTCTAACACATACCATGTATGTAATTTTTTTCTTTTTAATCTTCAGACATTCATTATTTCTTAAAATTCCTTTATTGCACTGGTTAGGCCCTTAGTAAAATGTAAAAGAAATAATGATACCAGGTTTCATTTTTGTCTTCTTCCAAGCCTAAGAGAGAAACCCTTTAATATTTTACTGTTGAGGATGATGTGTGTGGCCATGTTTTCTTTTGCTATTTATACATACATATATTTTTTTAATTTAAAAGTTTTCCTTCTCTCAAGTTTACTAATATTATCATCATGAAAGAGTATTGAATTTTGTCAAATACTTCCTCTGGATTCATTGTCATGTCATGATTTTTCTCTTTTGTACTCTGTTTTCTTTTTACTTAAGACCTATAGTGATTAGGAAACATTTCCTGATACTAGAAATTTGTGCTTTCTCTCTCAGTATTGCTAGAAGGCCACTGTTTTTTGTCTTCTCAAGGATCCAAATTTGTTGATTTTTCCTATTTTATGTTTGTTTTTTTACTTCATTTAGGTCTTCTTATTTCCTTCTTTCTCCTCTCTTTGGATCTAATTTGCTAATTTTCCAACCTTTTCTTTAAGGTATTGATTTCCCTTTAAGTTACAACTTGAACTATAGTCTTAATGTTTTGATAGGTCTTGTTTTTTCTATTCATGATTTGTTTAGAAATATGGAGTGGTATGTACTTTATACGTTGGGGATTTTCTAGTCTTTTTGTTACTGAATTTTAGGCGAATTTCACTGAAGTTAGAAAACATTCTCTGATTTCATTTCCTTGAACTCTGTGGTAGCTTATTTATGATCTAACATATGGTCATTGTTGGTAAAAATCCCATGTGCTTTCATTAAGAATATTTGTTCTATTCCATGTATGGTGTTCTTCATATATCAGTGGTCTAGTTTGTGCTGTTCATATTTTTATTATTTGAGTTTTGTATTTGCTTGTTCTGTTAGTTATTAGTTATTAAGAAGTTATTTGTTGCGTTTTCTCATTACTAACTAGGCAGGACGTCTTTTTATATCTTTCTGGGGCATTTCCTTCCATGAATTTTCAGTTCCAAGCATTTGCCTGTTTTCTACTAGGTGGTTTGACTCTCTCTTGGATGTCATTGGAGCTGTTTACTTAATAATATGGATATTAAATTGTATATATTTATATACACACTATAGTATAAATATATGAAATTATAAATATGTCATATTTTCTCCATGCCTTGAACTTGGTTTATGAATTCTTTTGCCATGCAAGATTTTTAATTTTTAGGTCAGTTACATCGCTATTTTCCTTTAGAGAGTCCACTAAGTTTTTTACTTAGATATGACTCTGCCCACTCAGATTTCTAAAAATTTAAGTATAATTAACATGCAATGTTAGTTTCAGGTGTGCAACATAGTGATTCAACAATCTTATATATTGTGCAATGCTCACTGTAAGTGTACTTACGACCTGACAGCATATAAGGTTATTACAGTATTATTGGCTCTATTCCCCATGTTGTACTTTTCATCCCCATGATTTATTATACCTGGGAGTTTATACCTCTTAATCCCATTCATCTGTTTCACCCATCCTCCTACCTCGTTCCTTCTGACAACCAGTTTATTCTCTGTATTTGAGACTGTATGTGTTTGTATGTGTTAATTTTGTTTTCTAGACTCCACATAAGTGAAATCATGCATTTGTCTTTCTCTGACTTATTTCGCTTAACATAATACCCTCTAGGTCCACCCATGTTTTCACAAATGATAAGAGTTCATTCTTTTTTAAGGCCGAGCACTATACTGTATCTTCTGTGTCCTTTCATGTAGTGATGCACACTAGGTTGCTTCCATAATTCAGTTATTATAAATAATCCTGCAGCAAACATAGGGTTGCATTTATCTTTTCGAATTAGTGTTTTCATTTTCTTTCGGTAAATACCCAGCAGTGGAATTACTGAATTGTATGGTATTTCTGTTTTTAATTTTTTGAGGAACCTCCACACTGTTTTCCACAGTGGCTGTACCAATTTACAGTCCCATCTACAGTACACAAGGGTTCCCTTTTCTCCACATCCTCAACACTTGTTACTTCTGGTATTGCTGATCTTAGCCATTCTGACAGATGTGAAGTGATATGGTATGGTAGTTTTGATTTGCATCTCCCTGATGATGTTATGTTGATAATCTTTTCATGTGTCTGTTAGCCATCTGTAGGTTTTCCTTAGAAAAATGTCTCTTTACCTCCTCTTTTTAATCAGATTGTTTTTGATGCTGAGTCGCACGAATTCTTTGTATATTTTGGATATTAACCCCTTATTGGATATATCATTTGCAGGTATTGACTCAAATTCAGTAGGCTGCCTTTTTCTTTTGTTGGTGGTTTTCTTCACTGTGCACAAGTTTTGTTTTGTTTTGGTATAGTCCAAATTGTTCATTTTTGCATTTGTTTTCTAATTTCTTGTACTAATCTCTTACAATCATAGGTATTTCTGTACTGTCTGCTGTGTATTTCTGACTTTTTTTTTTCTTGTTCCTGGCTAAAGGCTTATCAATTTTATCTTTTCAGAAAACCAGCTCTTGGTTTCATTAATCCTTTTTATTATTTTTATAATCTCTCTTTCATATGTATTCTCTGATCTTTATTAATTTCCTTTCTTCTACTAACTTGGGTTCCATCTGTTCTTTTTCTAGTTGCTTTAAGTGAAAGGTTTTCTTGAGATAGGCCTATATCGGCATAAACTTCTTAGAACTACTTTTGCTAAGTCCCACCATTGTGTTTCCATTTTCATTTGTCTGTGGATTATTTACTTTTTCCTTTTGTTTTCTTGGTTGACCCACTAGTTGTTTAATAAAATGGAGTTTAGCCTCCATGTGTGATTTTTCTAGTTTTTTCACTTATAACTGATTTCTAGATTCATAAAAAAAATGCTTGATTTCTGTCTTAAATTTATTAAGTCTTCCTTTGTGATCTAACATGAACTTGGAGAAAGTTTCATGTGTGTATTTTGCTTCTTTTGGATGGAATGCTGTGTGTATATAAGAAGTCCATCTGGTCTAAGGTATCATACAAAGCCAGAGTTTCCTCATTGATTTTCTGATGATCTAGCCACTGATATAAGTACAGTGCTAAAGCCCCACTATTTTATTACTGACAATTTTTCCTTTTAAGTCTATTAATATTTACTTTATATATTTTAGTGCTCTTATGCTAGGTATGTAGATGATTACAATTATTGTATCTTTGGATTGATCCCTTTATCATTATGTAATGCCCTTATGTCTTGCTCTAGTCTTTGTTTTAAAATCTATTTTGTCTGATAAGTATTGTTACCCATCCCCCCTTTTTTCCCTTTCATTTGCATGGAGTATTTTTTTTTCCATCCCTTCACTTTTTTTTTTTCATTTTTTTTAATATATTTATTTTTTTCAGCGTAACAGTGTTCATTGTTTTTGCACAACACCCAGTGTTCCATGCAGTACATGCCCTCCCTATTACCCACTACCTGGTTCCCCCGCCCCTTCAAAACCCTCAGGTTGTTTTTCAGAGTCCATAGTCTCTTATGGTTCACCTCCCCTTCCAATTTTTTTTTTTTTTATAAACATATAATGTATTTTTATCCCCAGGGGTACAGGTCTGTGAATCACCAGGTTTACATCCCTTCACTTTTAATCTGACTTTGTGTTTGGTCTGAAGCTAATCTCTTGTAGGCAGCATATTGAAGGATTTTTTTTTTAATCCCTTCAGTCACCAATCTTTTGAGTGGAGCATTTAGGCCATTCTGTTATCAATAGGGATGTACTTCCATTTGTTCATTTTTTTTCTTATTGTTTCTGTAGTTGTTCCCTCTTATTTTCTTGCTCTCTTCCCTTGTGATTGATACTTTCTTTAGTGTTATGCTTGGATTCCTTTCTCTTTTTGTGTGTGTACGTATCTAGTACACATTTTTAGTTTGTGAGGACCTTCAGATTCACATATAACTTCTCAAGTATATACCAGTCTATATGAAGTTTGAACATGTCATATAAGCACTGTTTTTCCTACCCCTCCCATTCTTCCATCTTTTGCAGTTCCCTAATTTTATAGATAATTGATTTTACCACTTTTGTCTTTTAACAATCATAAGGTTAAATCAATAATTTACAAATGATTGATTGATCAACCTCTACTATAGGTTTCTCAGTGAAATTTTTTCCTTGCAAAATTTTCTTCTGGTTATGCTTCATTCTTTTTTGCTTAAAGCACTCCCTTTAACGTTTCTTGTAAGGCTTGCTTAGTCATGATGAATTCTCTAACTTTTGTTTGGGAAATTCTTCCTCTCTCCTTCAATTCTGAGTGATAACCTTGTTGGGTATTCTTGCTTATAGGTTTTTTTTTCTTTTCAACATTTTGAATATCTCATGATGCTCCCTTCTGGCCTGCAAAATTGGTGCTGAAAAAGCAGCTGACAGCCTTTATGGGGTTTCCTTTGTATATAAGTAGCTGCTACTACTCTTGCTGCTTTTAACTTTGAAAGGGCTTGGTGTGGAGCTCCTTGTTTTTGAGACTCTCCTTGATACCTGTTTCCTTCCCCAGCTTAAGGAATTTTTCAGCTATTATTTCTTCACGTATGTTCTCTGCCCCTTTCCTCTCTCTCTTCTACTGGTATCCCTATACTGTGAACATTCGTGTGCTTGATGTGGTCACAGAAGGCCCTTAACTCATCCTCTTTTTCTTTTTGCTGTTCGACTTGGATGCTTTCCATTGCCCTGTCTTCCAGGCCAGTGATCTATTCTTTTGCATCTCCTACTATGTTGCTGATCTCGCTTATTTTTCATTTTAGTTATTGTATTCAACTCTTACGTCTTGGTGAACTTCTCACTGAGTTTGTCCATTCTCCCAATTACACAGAAGTCTTTATCAGACTATTTACTTTGTTACTGCTTTTGCCCTACTCTAGGTAAAACAGCTCCTCTCCCAATCATGAAGGAGTAACCTGTAGGAACCTCTCCTGTGTAGATTGCATGGCTCCGGCACCTTTCACGGAGTGACTGCTGCTGTAGTGGGGCAGAATCCTGAATTGCTCTGCACAGGGGTGGTTAATTCTTAGTTTATTTTTATATTTGGATCTTTATTCCACTCAATTTATTTTTGCTGCAGGATGTCAGGGATGAACACTTGAGTGTGGAAATAATGACTGTACTAAGTTTTGGGGCAAATTCTCATTCACTTCAATTTGTCTAAAAAGTTTTATAGCACTGGTCATTAGGAAAAATGTATGTCAATATTAAGTTCATGCTCCCTACTATCAAACTCAATTAGAGTGGATTTTGCTTACTGTTTTTCTTTTAAATTTTTTATGTTAACTCTTCCTAATATATACCAATTTCTTTATACCCAATTTTAGAGAGGAAGAAGGAACAGAACATTTACGAAAGCGAAATACAAAGTTGCCTTTTATGTTTACTACTGGAGAAGCTGTGTTATATGAGATAACCAGCCCTTTCCCTTCTATGATGAATCCCTTACCAATAAGGACTAAAAATGGTACAAGTGGTGGAGATTCTGCTACCAAATCAACTCTCAGTAAGGACTCTCTCAATCCCAGTTCCCTCCTGGCTGCCATCATGCAACAGGATGAGTCCATCTATCTCTATCCTGCCTCAAGTAGCACACCGTTCGAACAAAATCTTTTTAATGAACCTGTGAATGAATGCAGTAATTGGCAAGACACTGTCACACCAATGGGAAGTGATAGTATCCTGAAGCATGAGGAAATAGGTCATCCTCAAGAAATAAACCCAACACTCTGTGGAGGTCAGTCAGGGCTCTTTCCAGACAACAGAAATAGTGACTTGTACAGCATTATGAAACAGCTAGGCATTGATTTTGAAGATATCAAACACATGCAACAGAATGAGGAATTTTTCAGAAGTGACTTGTCAGTTGAGGATGACTTTAGAGATATTGACATAACGGATGAAATCCTGACATATGTCCAAGATTCTTTAAGTAAACCTACCTTCGGGTGCTCGGATTACCAGCAGCAGCAGTCCGGGGCACTGAACTCGAGCTGTATGGTGCAAGAGCACCTGCGGCTGGAACAGCAGCAGCAGCTTCAGCCCCACCAAAGCCACAGAGCAGTGGAGCAGCAGCAACTCTGTCAGAAAATGAAGCACATGCAAGTGAACGGCATGTTTGCCCAGTGGAGCTCTAACCCGCCCGTGCCTTTGAGTTGTCCTCAGCAAGACCTACAACAGTATAATGTCTTTCCGGACTTAACTGGGACCAGTCAAGAAATTCCCTACAAACCTGAGATCGATCCTGGGCCATACACACAGAACTTGATTCCCTGTCATCAGTCTGTGTTACCACAGCATTCCAAGGCGACACAGTTAGACTTCCCCATAGGGAATTTTGACCCATCCCCATACCCTACTACTAATTTAGAAGATCTTGTCACATGTTTACAAGTTCCTGAAAACCAAACACATGGACTAAATCCAGAGTCAACCATAGTAAGTCCTCGGTCCTGTTATGCCGGGGCCATGTCCCTGTACCAGTGCCAGCCAGAACCGCAGCCCAGCCACGGGGCTCATATGCCCTACAACCCAGCAATGCCGGCTCCACAGGCATTTTTAAACAAGGTAAGGGTTTTAGCAGACTCTGAATAAACCCTTTCTGGGATTCTTCTCACATTAGAAATACACATGAATTATAAGCTTTTTATGTCTGTGACTACTTTTTTATAAGCCAGGACTTTTCCAGTATTGCTATGTTACTAATACTAATAGATTTTTTTTTTAACCTGAATTATAAAGGAGAAACAAGTCAAGGGCTAAGGCAACATGAATATGTCATAAGTTACCAGGTGAAGTTAGTGAAAAGCTTTTTGTTTAGGATCCTTGGGTTTCTCTCCTTTTTATGTCCTTTAAAAATTCAGAATTCAAAAATATATTTGCATTTTTTAAAGTAATTTCTTTAGGGGCACTTGGGTGACTCCAGCTCAGTTACATACTCGACTGACTGAGCCACCCAGACACCCCTGTATTTTTTTTTAAGTGTCATTAAACTCTACCGGCAACCACACTTTAAAAGTAATCACTTTAAAAAAAAAAAAGTTAACAATGATGATAGCTGCTCTCTATGGCTCCCTGGGAATGTAGGTTTACATTCATGCTTTTCCGTTAGAAAATACTTAGTTCATTTTAAAGTTTAAGTAGGCTTCTGAAGAAAATCCTGATCCAAATTAAGTTCACTGGTCTCTATTTACTATGTATTAAAGTTATAGATTAGCAACTAAGATTCAAGTTCATATTTGTAATCATTTTTTTATGACATCTTTCAGACATTTGGTCTGTAGATGAGCTTTGTAGTAGGAAAGAGCAGTGGAAGTTTTTCCTCTGATACATGTCCAGTATATCCTTCTTCCCAACATCCTTCAATTATCTCAAAATTTAGTTTTCGGTTATAGTCTACCTCACAACCTTGCTGTGATGTGGCATAGGTGGGTAACTTGAGTAAACTGTTGACAAGCTGATCATTGAGTTTAATTTTTAATCATAGTTTAAAATTTCATTACCACAGGTTCTTCATTTTCTCCCTCCACTTTGTATTACTCCTGGGTGGCTCAGTGGGTTAAAGCCTCTGCCTTCAGCTCAGGTCATGATCCCAGGGTCCTGGGATTTGAGCCCCGCATCAGGCTCTCTGCTCGGCAGGGAGCCTGCTTCTGCCTCTCTACCTACTTGTGATCTCTGTTAAATAAATAAAATCTTTAAAAAAAAAAATACTTCTTGATGAATAGTAAGGTAATAGGAAATCTCTGGACCTGTATATTCCCCAGAGAAGTTTTAAACTTCCATATGTGGTTCACATTATGTTTCTATTGGACAGCACTTCTTATGACAACATATTTAAAGAGAATTGCTGACTTGCATCATGTTATGATTGATAAGAGTCATTTATTCAAAGCTTACCATTCTCTGAACAGTAGTGCCTTCCATTTGAAGACACCACATGGCTACCATTCATTGAAGACCTAGATTATGTGACTTTTACTATATATTTAATATATGTTCTGGAGAACATTTTAAGTCTAATGTTAACATCAAGTCTAACATTACGTAGGCTTTATTTGAAGCAACTGAAGGTACGATTTCAACCTATTTGAAAGTTTCCACAACTTTCATGATATACTAAAATACAAAGGTTCTAGAATACAAAGGTTCTAGAATCTATAAAGTCCTACTGAACTCTTACCCCCACCAGCCCAAGAACATTACAGACTAATTAGACTAATTTTATTGTAAGAGGATGAGAGCGGGAACTTTATTTGGTAACTTAATCTGTAATTAGGACCATTTTAATAGTACTTGTTAAAAGCATATAACAAAAAATTGGTTTCAGAAATCCTACCCCTTTCTATAATATTTTAGGAATATTAAGACACCTCCATCAGAACTGACCTCTTAACGGGAAAGTCCTAGTTCCTTAATTTTGAATGCAGTTCATTCATTGGTAACCAGAACTTGACTGTGATGAAAGCTGGGTAAAGCAAACCTATTTATAACAGAAAAATATAACTGTGAGTCATAGCTGGTATTCTCTGATCCGTCAGTTCCTATCCAAACCAAAGGCAGTATGTTCATCAAATACTCTTCTAATGTATGGAATGCCACATCTGAGCTGAGACCAGTGTATCACACATCTGTACCATCTAATGGAGAAGCCAAAGGTTATAAATGTAACACCTAGTATGGGCTCAGTCAGTCTTCACGGAATGACTTAAAATGTAGCAATGCTAAAGAATTTGAAGTTTAACAGTATGCAAGGCAATTATTTTAAAAATGCATTTCAGTGTACCATTTAGTGACTTAAGATGCTTGAAAGATCTAGTCTAATTGATTGCATTGCTATTTTTGTTTTGCAGTTTCAGAATGGAGTTTTAAGTGAAACCTACCCAGCTGAATTAAGTAATATGAACAACACTCAGACTCCCACACATCTTCAGCCCCTTCATCACCCATCACAAGCCAGACCTTTCCCTGATTTGACATCCAGTGGATTCCTGTAATTGCAAGTCCATTTTAAGCACCCTGGTTTTTAGATGAGTTTGCAGAAGATTACAGAATAATAAAACTGTCAGTGTTGGTCATCAGCAGTTTACATGGAGACATTGTGTGCTGTTCATGCTCTTTTTCCAAATCAACCTTCAATGTTTTTAAGAGTTAAAAAAAATTATTAAAAATACATATCCTATAGTCATTAAAATAGAAAGTGTGCTGCCACAGAGGCTGAGATTCCATCTCTATGTCACATGATTCGGAGTACCAGAGAATATACAGAACTTACTTAGGGGAACTGTAGGACACTTTTTTTTTTAAAGTATTTCATTTTTTTCTTCTGAAAATTTCCAAGTTTTCAACTTCTAAGTTGTCAATACACCAAATACAAAATTAAACTCTAGCTTCAGCTTGTATCTCAGATATTAAAGTGGTTTGGTGCTCTTATAAAAGATAACCTCAGTGCTTCCCTCCTTCATTGTTAATGTAAGTGCCTCACAATTTTTTATACCTGTAACACTGTAGGATGTACATTTGATAGAAAATATACTTTTTTAAATAACATTCTGCACACAAATATTATTTGTATTTCTTAAATTCAGTCATTTTTATTCAAGCGTGTTTTAACTGCACTACTTACCCACTTTCTTCAGGAAAAGGGCAAATAGTGATTAAAAAGGTATTTATTCTATAATCTACTTACTTCCAGACTCTAAATGTTGCTCTGTGCCTTATGTTGAAAAATTTTGGAAGTCAAATGTGTTTCCGAATTATAAACATTAAGACCGCAGCACTAAAATTTCAACAGTGTTTTCAGGAGAAAGAGAGATACTACCGTTTACCTTTACTAAAATCTCCATGATCGTTGAATGTTGCAATGTGGAAAATCTGCTTGAATGCAACAGTGTTTATTAACTTGCAATGAGGTGAAGTAGCTTTATTTCTAGCTCTTTAATCCCCATTTCAATGTGTATAAATTCTTTAAAAGCTATTTTAGATCTAGAATGAGCTTTAAAGTATAGTATATTGACTTTATAAATTTCACTTCTTAGTACAGTGGAAACTGTTTTTCTCATATTTGAGGAGTGTTAAGATTGAATATAGCAATGTTTGATGCAAAGTATTGTTATGAGTGAAATGAATGGTGCATTTATAGTTTATAATGAACAAAATTATTTGTAAAATATTTTCAGGCATTCATTTAAAAAGTCTATACCATATATATGCACCTAATTTGGGTCTTACATGTTTTATCAGTGTGTCTTTTTAAGAAATCATATAATGAATTTTACTTCGGTATTAAGACAACCATGCAGTTGTCTAAACTTCAAACATGTTGTTTACATGATATAATGACCTTTATTATCAGTAAGGCAAATTAATCACCTGACTAACTTTACCGTCCTCAGGTAATTTTTTTAAAATACCCTTTTATTTAAATGTGACACCTGAAGGGCAGACACAGATTGCATGTATAATATAAAAACATTATGGAATCTCAAGCTGAGATGTAGTATTAAAATATAATATTTTTTGTTTTTAGTAAATTAATGTATATAAAAGTGGCTTCAGATGAAATATGTCAGTTCTATGCATTTTCAGTCAAAATTTTCAATCTGTAGAATCAATTTAAATGTTAAAAAAAACAAATTATCTAAAACATTTCATAATTTGTTTTCAGCATGAGGTATCATTAAAGATTTAGACCAGGGTCTGCATTAATATTCCATTTTTTTTTACATTTAAGCTTTTCATTAAGAGTCTTCATGTAACCATTTTTGTTAGTCTTTTCCACATGTTATTGGTTGAATTATTTAGCAGAAAAATAGGCTTATTTTAAATTGTGAATAGAATAACAGTTATGCACTTAAACGGTTATAAAATTTAAAGCAATAGTGTATATTTTTATCATATAAAATGACTAAAATGTATCTAATAAAATCACATTAAACCAAGTACACTTTTGTCTATATCGCTAAGTGCCAAACAAAGGATGTTCTGTGTGTACCCGCTCTAACAAGGGATTCGTTTCTACATGATGTGCACTTCGGAGGATATGGATGTGTCTAACTTGAACTTCTCCTATACCAGATTGTTCTTACAGTATCTCAACATTTGCCAGTGTTCCAGTGTATTAGGAAGCTTTCAATCATTACTATGCACCAACTCATGTTTCTCAGTATTACCAAATTCTGTGTAGATGTTTTCATAGTTTTTCTCTTTTCTTCAAAATGTTACTGCTTACCTATGTCATGCATACGTTTTTGTTTAAAATATGATTTATAACATCCTTATTAAACAAAATTGTATACAATAATATATGGTAATAAAATAATCACTAAGTATACATAGTATGTTTTAATGTAAATTCTTTCTGGTCCATATAGAGGAAATGAGCATATTTAGTTAGAGTATCATAACTATGTTAGCTGAAGGCAATCTACAATATTTAAGGATACATTAAACAATAATTTATGAACTTATTAGGTTCTGCCCCTGGATATTTTAGCCTTCACCTGAATTTATATTTTTTATAAATCACTCTTCAAATAACTTCATAGATTAAAGTGCTTCTGAAATAGAATGTTCTTTTAAATCTTGTATTAGTGTTGTGGATATAGTGATATATCTCAAATTTTAAAATTCCATTTTCATATTTTAAGAATATTTGACAGATTTTTTTTTTAAACATTTATTTGACAGAGACAGATCACAAGTAGATAGAGAGGCAGGCAGAGAGAGAGAGAGAGGGAAGCAGGCTCCCTGCTGAGCAGAGAGCCCTATGTGGGACTTGATCCCAGGACCCCGAGATCATGACCTGAGCCGAAGGCAGCAGCTTAACCCACTGAGCCACCCAGGTGCCCTATTTGACAGATATTTAAAACAACTTGTCATGTGCTTAGATTAGAGTAAGTATGGCTCAAGCTTATATCCTCTAACAGACACAAATGATACAGTAAGACTTGGCATTAAATTCCTGACTGTTAAAAACATTCGCCCAGGGGCACCTGGGTGGCTCAGTGGTTTAAGCCGCTGCCTTTGGCTCAGGTCATGATCTCGGGGTCCTGGGATCGAGTCTCGCATCGGGCTCTCTGCTCGGCAGGGAGCCTGCTTCCCTCTCACTCTCTCTGCCTGCCTCTCTGCCTACTTGTGATCTCTCTCTGTCAAATAAATAAAATCTTTAAAAAAAAAAAATCTTCTATAAAAAAAAAAAAAAACATTCGCCCAAGAATTCTGCAGTTAGAATTACTTGAAGAAAAAAGCATGAGAAAATGAAGTTTTCATTCTAACATTTTTTTACATTAGTCTTATGTTCAGCCTTTATAATTATTAGTTCATGTATCAAGATGTTGACAAAAATGCCTAACAAGTTAGTACCATACTTAATTGTGAACATTTTAGAAAGACTGAGTCTTTTACCTAAGGGTGACATAAAATAATGACTTTTAACCATCTGACTTGATAGCATCCAGTACAAATCCGGATAATCAGATTTCTGATCTTTGCTTTCACTCACATGGCTTCTATTAGCAGGAATGACTTCAGCTTGCCCCCTTTCACCAAGCCCACCACACACTGACCCGGCAGTGTTACCTACTCACAGGACTGGGTAGATACCTCACTGGTTCTTCCCCCAGTGCCTGCAGACGACCTTGCTGGCAGTTTTACTAATAAAATTGCAATCACCAAAACCCCTCACACATCCCCAGGGTGCCTGTAACTTCAGCTCAACCCTCTCACTGTCTTTGATCTCTGAGGCTCATCTCCGGTGTGTGAGGAGAGGCTCCCCTAACTCCAAGATGAAGGCCCTTCCTTTCCAAGCCTTGTGCACAGAGCATCTACATTTCCCCGTCCAGTCTTGGCTCCCCCCTCTCTGTATAAACTTCTCTGGGTGCAGGTTCTCCCTCCATCCTGGAAATAACTCACTTGACCCTGCCACGTTTTCTTACTAAATTGTTTTCCTCTTTTCTCTAAAACAATTTTTGATCTCCTGAAATTTGGTTTTATTTTCCACCCTTCTGTTACACTGCTTTGTGTAAATTCAGCTCATTCCCTCCTTGCTGTAAGCTGATTTGCTGTGGCCCAGCAGCCAAATTGAACCCTCCGTGAACTTTTTTCCTCCCTTAGTTTCCATGATACTAATTCTGCAACCTCCTATCACTCCTTCTCTCTCTCTTGTGAGCCACTCTTCCCCCTTCCCATCTGGCAACAGGCTTAGATCTGACCGTTTGTGATTTTGTTTCTCTCTATACTGTACGTTTGGAAACACATGTATTCTGCAACTCCTGCCTTTATGAATTGCTTCAAAATCTGTTATTCCACCTCTAAAAAGGGGTGAGATAAAGACACCGCATAACTGACTGACATTTGTGGAACACCCTTTTCCTCTGAAAATGTAGCAAAAGCTAAGCACACAGACCCTGGAATCACATTCCTGGCTTTCCCCACGTATGATACGAATTGCTGGGAAGGTTTGTTACTCTCTGAGTCAGAGTTTCTACAAAACAAGGGTAATGGTTAATACCTGCCTCCCTGAATTGTTAGAGGATTTAATCAATAATTCGTGTAAAAATATTGAGTTCTCAATGGCCAAAACTGGAACAATTTGACCAACAAATAATAGCATTAGATTAAAACCTAAAGAATAAATATCCATGAGTCCATAATCATGTATATAAGTGATTAAATAAATAAGTGAGCAAGAAGGGGTAATTCTTCCTCATGAAGAAGCCAGAATATTTGTAGATACTATACTTTCCAATCAATGGAGATTAATACCTCCTCCTCCTGGGCAGGGGCTAAACGCAAGAACTTGCTTCCCAAGAACAGAGTAGAAAAAGGGGGTGACAGAATGAGTTTACTTTATAGGAATCTGGCAAGCACTGCTCTAACTTACTGATAGAGGTTGGCATCACCAATGGTTGAGTCCTTGTAGCCTCTCTAAAGGTTGCTATGACACACACACTTCTGCTCTGTGATAGAGTGGGATTATGTGTTTCTGGAGCTAATTGTGAGAGAATATCAGACAGAGCACGAACTGAGAGACATTCCACAAAATCTCCATGGAGTATTCTTTAAAATGTGAAGGTCAATGAAAGCAGAGATAGAGACACTATCACAGACCAGAGGAGACGAAGCAGGCATGGTGACCAAATACGGCATGGTGTCTGGGACTGCATCCTGCCACAGCAAAAGGACACAGCTGCAAACAAGTTTGGGTCCAACTGCACAAAGAAGGCAACAACCACAGAAATCCCAATAAAGTTTCACAGTGGTACACGACTATGCACTAATCTCCTAGTTTCACCCACGTCCCATAACTGTGGGAGACATTAGTGTTAGAGGAACCTGAATGAAGGGCATACAGGAATTCCAGATTTTTGCATCTCTAATGTAAATCTAAAATTACTCCAAAATAGTTGATCTAAAAATCATTTTCCTATTTAAAATAAACCACATGGTTTGTTGATTGCCACATAGTAAGTCCTCAATAAATAACTACCTGCCATTCCTCTTTCCCTGTGATAGTTAAACAATCTCTTCTAGGTCAGAGGTAAATCTTGCCCATGACACCAATCCTCATTCTGTTTCACTGATGATTTGATGACTATCTTGGTTTGGAGTCTCCAGTGTTTCTTTCTACTTTTACCTCCTGACATCATCCTTACCAATGATCCTTCTAGCCTTATTCCTGAAACTCCTAAACATCAACTACAATAGTCCACTTTTCCATGCCAGGCGAGGACAGCCACAAATCAGACTTGCAACATTTGTGAATGCCTTATCTCCATGAACTTGAAATTTGTTTTTATTTTTTATTTTTTTTAAAGATTTTATTTATTTATTTGACAGAGAGAGAGATCACAAGTAGGCAGAGAGAGGGGGGAAGCAGGCTCTCTGCTCAGCAGGGATGCTGAGGCAGATGTGGGGCTCCATCCCAGGACCCCGAGACCATGACCTGAGCCAAAGGCAGCGGCTTAGTCCACTGAGGCACCCAGGTACCCCGAAATTTCCATTTTTAATACTATCTTCTCTCCTTTCCCAATCCTGTCTTCTTCGATTACCTGGCCCTTCTGTCTCCAGTGATCTCTGGTCCCCAGAGGGCACATTATTCTTTTTCAGTCCATCAGCCTGGACCTCGCTATCAGGAGTTCAGCAATACTGCCGCTTGTCTCCTGGAATTGCTCACTTCCTTATTGGTAATGGCCACTCCAATCCATAGCCCTCGACAGAATACCTTCTTTTCCTTGTAAGCTGGAAAAAGTGACAAAACTGAGGTAATTGGCCTCACCACAAACTTTAACCATGCTATGACAGACTGACAGTTACCAACATTAATAGCATTTCCCCTGTCGTCTTAGTCAGAGAACCCCAGATTTATTCTGATCACACTGAGGGAAAGTGACTACATTTTCCAGCCTCCTTCATAGGGAGGTTAGCTAGTGTGAGTTTTGGCCAAATACAAGAAAGCAACATGTGTGTGATACTTCTAGAAAATCTGCTTAAAGAGACCTAATGTGGCAGCAAGGAACCTCCATTGCTTTTTTCCTTTCCTCTGCTAGCAGGGGCATGGCATGTGACGAAGACAAGAGCAAGCAGCTCTCTCGAACTGGGGAAAGAGAAGTGGGAAACTAGAAAGGTAAAGCAAAACTAGGATGAGCCAGGGCTCCTCAAGGTCTGGAGCCACAAAACCACCCCCTGTCTGCCTACCTCTGGACTCCCTCCCTCCTTTTCTCTCCCTCTCTCTCTCTTCCTTTCTTCCCCTTCCTTTCTAGAGAGCACATGTGCTTGGGAAGGGGGAGTGGAGCAGAGGGACAGAGAGAGAGAGAAAGAATCTTAAGCAAGCTCCACGCTGAGTGTAGACATGGGGCTCAATCTCACAACCCTGAGACCATGACCTGAGCAGAAATTAAGAGTTGGACATTCAACTGACTGAGCCACCCAGGTGCCCCCAGACGTCTTTTACAATAAAAGATAACTAGACTTCTAGCACAGTTAACTCATCTTTCTAATATCTATCCCACCCCCCACTCAATGGCATCCTCATTTTCTCTCTCTCGTTACCATGACAATATCTCTAAATTGACTGAAAATAGTCTGATTCAAATTTCAGTTTTCCACTCTTTGACTTTTACATTTCTTTCAACCATCCACTCAGATTTCCCTTATTCCATTTCCTCACATCTTCAGGGCACTGGCTTCTGCAGCATACAAGCATAACCCATTCTCTCCTAAGAAAAAGAAATCGAACTGCTCTCATTCTCTTGTTTTGTGTTATTTTATGTCTGAATAGAACACGTAGCTCAGACTCGTTTGCTTTACTTCATCACGGACCTCTTATGAAATCTTCACACTCCAAATTTCATGATTCCCAATTTATGTGTACAAATGTGCCATGGAGTCGCAAAGTTTATCATCCTCAATACTTTCTTTCCTTGGGTTCTCTAAGCTTGTACTTGATTTCCTTGACTTCTGCTGACTCTTGGTCCTGTTCTTCCACCTTCTGTAATTCTACAGACCTCTCTTCTGAGTCCCTGCCCCAGATTTTCCGTGGTATGTTTTGTATAATAGATAGTATAGTCTTAAATACCTACCAGTACATTCAACTGTCTGAATGAACCATTTTTCCTCCTAAGTCTGGTGATTCTCCATCATTTTTGTGTACACCTCCACCTGTATGCTTCTAGTAGCCTAAACCCAAATCCTTATCTCTTTCCTGCTCCATTCCCACAGTAGTCAGTTCCACTGGGCCATGGAATCTTTTGCTTCTGTACTTAAAAGATTTTAGACACTTGACTGAAATCTTAGTTAGGAGCTCAGCTAGAATGGTGGGCTGACCCACAGCAAGAAAACACAGACTAGGGGAGAAAAATATTCTACATGAGATAGGAAAGGAGTATATGGGAGTTACAGAGATTGAGAGAAGTTTTAAAATTAAAAACATGTTTGTAACAAGCAAGGATTTAGCAATAGTTAGAGAGGGGGAGCAAGGAATCATTCATTCAACAAACATTTAGCTAACCAGTGTTATAGGGAACAGGTCTAGGTTGAAGATAAAGCATCCAGTTAGAATAGTTTCTCTGACTCCCTCCTGGTGGAACCCGTCTGTATCCCTAATATATGGTCCAGGTACTTAAGGACTTGCTGTCTCCGATTTCAAAAGAACCAGAAATCGTGTATTTTATTATCCATGGGCCATCTTGCATCAGTATCATTTGGGGAGTGCTCCATGCTCAAAGTCCTGAGAATCTTATTGTTAATAAGTATCTGTGATGATTCATATATATATTAAAATGTGAAAAAACAACAACATAGTCTTATGATGGAATTATTAGAGTATGGAGGCTGCCATAGGCTACATGGTCTTTGAGATCCTGATTGACCCTCTGACTCTCACCTGAGGAGCAAAATCACTTCATTAGGTGTATTGCCCTTCCCTCCTAATATGTGATCTTTAGGATATCAACACTTTCTTGGATAGAATTTAAGTCTGCCCAATTAGCTTTCCTGTGCTGTTAGGCTTAAACTTTGAAAACTCCACATGAGGGGTGCCTGGGTGGCTCAGTGGGTTAAAGCCTCTGCCTTCGGCTCAGGTCATGATCTCAGGGTCCTGGGATCGAGCCCCACATCGGGCTCTCTGCTCGGCAGGGAGCCTGCTTCCTCCTCTCTCTCTGCCTGCCTCTCTGCCTGCTTGTGATCTCTGTCAAATAAATGGATAAAATCTTAAAAAAAAAAAAAAAAGAAAGAAAAAGAAAACTCCACATGAGGCAGAACCAGTTTTGACTTGCTTCCCCCCACCTCCAAAGCCACCACCACCATCTTGGACAGGATCCATAGCCCCTAATGATCAGTTTCTGACAGTATGCCCCCTACCTCCAGCAAAATTTTTCAGCAGGGGGAAAGACAGAATTCTATTTATGGTGTCTGATGTACAGAGTCCTACATGAAACAGCTGACATTTCAAGACCAACTAGAACTGTGAAGGAACATAAATTCACATACAGAAGAATTAATAAGAATCAGCTATTAAGACATTAGAAGACAAAAGAAAGCTCTGTGATATGACTGCCTACTTCAAATAGCTGACATACTAACATGGGAGGAAAACACATTTTTGTTGTTTATGGTATAAAAGTTAATTGAGGATCAATGATAAGAGTTATAAGTTAATAGATTTTACCTTGATATAAAAAAGACTATTATTGAAAAATGCCTGGGAGCAAGCACATGGGTGGCTCAGTCAGTTAAGTATCTGACTCTTGATTTTGGCTCAGGTTATCATCTCAGGGTCATGAGCTCAAGCCCCACTTTGGGCTCCCTACTGGGCTTGGAGCCTGTTTAAGATTCTCTTCTCTCCCTCTCCCTTTGCCCCACCCCCGCCACCCCTTGGCAGAAGGAAAAAGAGAAGAAAAAAAGTAAAGGAAAGGAAAAGGAAAAAGAGAAATAAGAAAAAGAAAAGAATGGATGGATGGATGGATGGATGGGAGAAATGTATGGAGATAAAATTGATGGGTTTGAAATTGAATGATCTTCCCTGTCGCTAAAAATGACAATTTCAAATTTATGCTGAGAAATAATTCAAAATTCTGATGTCATATAAGCTATCACTACTAAAATTCCTTCTGAGACTCTGATTCCTTAATTTTTATGATGGATATGATCTTTGAGAGGATGTATTTCATGGCATCTGTTTTACATCTGAAAAGAACAAAGGCCCAGAGACTATCCTGTACAAATTTCATAGTTGGTGATAAAATGACCTCATGTATCTTGAATTCTGATCCAGTATTCTTTCCCTGACACAAGAAGTTGGCTTTATTTCTACTTAGGAAAATCAAAATTCTCAGGGTACCGGGTGGCTCGGTTGCTAAGCATCAGCCTTTGGCTCAGGTCCTGATCCCAGGTCCTGGGATCAAGCTCCAAATCGGGCTTCCTGTTCAGTGGGAAGCCTGCTTCTCCCTCTCCCACTCCACTTGCTTATATTCCCTTTCTTGCTGTCTCTCTGTCAAATAAATAAATAAAGTATTTTTTCAAAAATCAAAATTCTCAAAAACATTTTTAACTTTGATACATAAGATTTTTTGTTTTCTTTCATTGAGAATTTAGTTTCAGGTAATACTGGATATCCCAATGTTTGAAGAGTGTCTATAAATTCATTCTCAACTCCATTTTCCCAAGATGCTGTATCTTGAAAATGTTTTAAACTCTTTATTGACATTTTAGGATATTAAAATCTAATTTGGGGACTTTGGCATAAAGATTTATAACTACAAATGAAATCTGTGCTGTAGGATTAGGCTACCATAATTAGAAGTTACCATCAATTCTAAGTGAGTTCTATTTTTGTGGGTATGAATTTCTGTTGCCTTTGAAGCCACTTCCCCTCCTCCTTATTGCATCTCCTAATATGTAAAAAATCTAGACTAGCTACCTTTGAATACTGACTGAGTCACTGTATTTAGAAGAAGGAAGCTTTACATTATTGTCATGAACTGTGAGGGGGCTGAGATTTAACCCTACATGAAAACTAACAAGTGAGCCCACCACAGCTTTATCAAGGCTAGCAGAAAGACCTAGGACACCTGCATCAAAGGCCAAGGGCAGTTTACTTCTTACAACAATAGCAGCCCTTCTGTCTAGAGCAGCAAACCTCCTCACAGGCACTTACAGGAGAAGAACCCTGAATGGAAGGACTCCAAATCATCTTCAGTAGTGGTACAAACACCTTACCATTTGCTCAGAAGGGAGACACTACCTGTATCTTCTAAGGCTGGTCACTATTCAAACATCTTGAAAAGACCGTTCAGAACAAAAGCAGTCAGTGCCTTCTTCAAGATGTGCAGAAACACTAGAGACCCACAGAAACTCATTTCCATCACTTATGATTGGTTCCACTAGCACTTTCAAGAACAGTGCCTTCCTTGCTTGACAGCCTCCCCATTCTTAACTGCAGAGACAACTGTGTTTTGAGTTGGAGAACACAATAAACCAGAAATATTCTCCATCCTCAAAAAATATTATTCTAAAGTTCCATGGAAATTGTTCTGAAACCTTGACTTTAACACTCCATCCCAAGTCCCTGTGTCAAGCCAATATGCCAGGGTACATTAAGTTTCAACTGTGTAGATGTATGATATGAGGGTATTATTTCAATTTTCTGTGCCTTTGCTCCCTTCTCTGTTAAAAAAAAAAAGTTAATACAATGAATGAGTTTACCTTATAGGATCCTTAGCAGAACCATTGAATTAATATATGTAAAGTGCTTGGCATATTCACTGGCATGTGATAATAAGTGTTAAAAAATTGTTAGCTCTTATTTTTATTAGTAAATAATCTTATTATTATATTTGGAATCTGTATGAGCTATGGTAAAGTCCAAACTAGTATAATAAAGAAACCAAAAATGCATTATGTCAAAAAGACATGTTTATCAGAGAAAATCCTGAAAGCAACTCAGGAAAAGAGGTCTGTAACATACAATGGTAGAAATATTAGATTGGCAGCAGACCTATCCACAGAAACCTGGCAGGCCCGAAAGGACTGGATGATATATTCAGAACACTAAATGAGAAAAATATGCGGCCAAGAATCATATCTGGCTAGGCTGTCATTGAAAATAGAAGGAGAGAGAAAAGGCTTCCAGGACAAACAAAAACTGAAAAAATTTGCAGACATCAAACCGGCTCTAACAGGAAATACTGAAAGGGGTCCAAGCAAAGAGAGAGTCTAAAAGTATTAGAACAGAAAGGAACAGAGACAATATACAGTAATAGTCACCTTACAAGCAATACAATGACACTAAATTCATATCTTTCAATAGTTACTCTGAATGCAAATGGGCTAAATGACCCAATCAAAAGACACGGCATATGTCTAAAGACACAGAATGGATAAAAAAACAAGACCCATCAATATGCTGTCTACAAGAAATTCATTTTAGACCCAAAGACACCTCCAGATTTAAAGTGAGGGGGTGGAAAACAATTTACCATGCTAATGGACATCAAAAGAAAGCTGGGGTGAAAATCCTTACATAAAACAAATTAGATTCTAAGCCAAAGACTATAATAAGAGATGAGGAAGGACACTATATCATACTTAAAGGGTCTGTCCAACAAGAAGATCTAATAATTTTAAATATCTATGCCCCTAACATGGAGCAGCCAATTATATAAACCAATTAATAACAAAATCAAAGAACTACATCAACAATACAATAGTAATAGGGGACTTTAACATCCCCCTCACTAAAATGGACAGATCATCTAAGCAAAGATCAACAAGGAAATAAAGGCTTTAAATGACACATTGAGCCAGATGGACATCACAGATATATTCAGAACATTCTATTCCAAAGCAACAGAATACACATTCTTCTCTAGTGCACATGGAACACAGAATACATCACATCCTGGGTGCAAATCAGGTCTCAACTTGTACCACAAGATTGGGATCATTCCCTGCACATTTTCAGACCACAATGTTTTGAAACTAGAACTCAACCACAAGAGGAAAGTTGGAAAGAGCTTAAATACATGGAAGCTAAAGAGCATCCTACTAAAGAATGAATGGGTCAATCAGGAAATTAAAGAAGAATTAAAAAGATTCATGGAAGCAAATGAAAATGAAAGCACAACTGTTCAGAATCTGTGGGACATAGCAAAGGCAGCCCTGAGAGGAAAATATATAGCAATACAAGCCTTTCTCAAGAAACAAGAAAGGTCTCAAGTACACAACATAACCCTATACCTAAAGGAACTGAAGAAAGAACAGCAAAGAAAGCCTAAACCCAGCAGGAGAAGAGAAATAATAAAGATCAGAGCAGAAATCAAGGAAATAGAAACCAAAAGAACAGTAGAACCAATCAATGAAACTAGGAGCTGGTTCTTTGAAAGAATTAGTAAGATTGATAAACCCCTGGCCAGACTTATCAAAAAGACAAGAAAAAGGACCCAAATTAATAAAATCATGAAGGAAAGAGGAGAGATCACAACCAACACCAAAGACATACAAACAATTATAAGAACATATTATGAACAACTATACACCAGCAAATTTGACAATCTGGAAGAAATGGATGCACTCCTAGAGACATGTAAATTACGAAAATTGAACCAAGAAGAAATAGAAAACCTTAACAGCCCATAACCAGTAAGGAGATTGAAGCAGTCATCAAAAATCTCCCAACAAACGAGAGCCCAGGGTCAGATGGCTTCCCAGGGAATTCTACCAAATATTTAAACAAGAATTAATTAATACCTGTTCTCCTGAAACTGTTCCAAAAAATAGAAATGGAAAAGTTTCAAACACATATTTTTTTCATGTTGCATAGTATGGCCATTTCACATATTCTTTTTTTTTATTAACATATAATATATTATTTCAAACACATTTTATGAGGCCAGCATTACTTTGATCCCAAAACTAGACAAAGACCCCATCAAAAAGGAGAATCACAGACAAATATCCTTGATGAACACAGATGCAAAAATTCTCATGAAAATACTAGCCAACAGGATGCAACAATACATTAAAAGGATTATTTACCATGACCAAGTGGGATTTATTCCTGGGCTGCAAGGTTGGTTCAACATTCACAAATCAATCAATGTGATACAATACATTAATAAAAGTAAGAACAAAACCATATGATACTCTCAATAGATGCTGAAAATCATTTGACAAAGTACAACTTCCTTTCTTGATCAAAACTCTTCACAGTGTAGGGATAGAGGGAATAGAATTCAGTATCTTCAAAGTCATCTATGAAAAACCCACAGCGAGTATCATCCTCAAAGGGAAAAAACTGAGAGCTTTTCCCCAAAGGTCAGGAACATGGCAGGGCTGTCCACTATCACCACTGCTATTCAACATAGTACTAGAAGTTCTAGCCTCAGATATCAGACAACAAAAAGAAGTAAAAGACATCTGAATCAGCAAAGAAGTCAAACTTTCACTATATACAGATGATATATTTTGGTGGAAAACCCAAAAGACTCTACTCCAAAACTGCTAAAACTCATATAGGAATTCAGTAAAGTGTCAGGACATAAAATCCATGCACAGAAATCAGTTGCATTTCTATACACCAACAGCAAGACAGAAGAAAGAGAAATTAAGGAGTCAATCCCATTTACAATTGCACCCCAAACCATAAGATACCTAGGAATAAACCCAACCAAAGAGGCAAAGAACTTGTACTCAGAAGACTATAAAGTACTCATGAAAGAAATTGAGGAAGACACAAAGAAATGGAAAAAATTTCCATGCTCATGGATTGGAAGAACAAATATTGTGAAAATGTCTATGCTACCTAAAGCAATCTACACATTTAATGCAATCCCTATCAAAATACCATTTTTTTTCAAAGAAATAGAACAAATAATCCTAAAATTTATTATATGGAATCAGGAAAGACCCCAAATAGCTAGAGGAATGTTGAAAAAGAAAACCAAAGTTGGTGGCATCACAATTTCAGACTTCAAGCTCTACTACAAAGCTGTAAATCATCAAAACAGTACAAAAACAGACACATAGATCAATGGAACAGTACAGAGAACCCAGAAATAGACCCTCAACTCTATGGCCAACTAATCTTCGACAAAGCAGAAAGGAATGTCCGATGGAAAAAAGACAGTTTCTTCAATAAACGGTGTTGGGAAAATTGGACAGCTACATGCAGAGGAATGAAACTGGACCATTTCCTTACACCACACACAAAAGTAGACTCACAGTGGATGAAAGACCTCAACGTGAGAAAAGAATCCATCAAAATCCTTGAGGAGAACACAGGCAGCAACCTCTTTGGCCTCAGCCACAGCAACCTCTTCCCAGAAACATCGCCAAAGACAAGGGAATCAAGGGCAAAAATGAACTATTGGGACATTATCAAGATCAAGAGCTTTCGCACAGCAAAGGAAACAGTCAACAAAACCAAAAGACAACTGACAGAATGGGAGAAGATATTTGCAAATGATATATCAGACAAAGGGTTAGTACCCAAAATCTATAAAGACCTTATGAAACATACAACGAACAAATAATCCAACCATGAGAGACTATGGACTCTGAGAAATAAATTGAGGGTTTTAGAGGGGAGGGGGCTGGGGGTTTAGGTGAGCCTAGTGGTGGGTATTAAGGAGGGCATGTATTGCTTGGAGCACTGGGTGTGGTGCATAAACAATGAATCTTGGAACACTGGAAAAAATAAAATTACCAAAAAAAAGTAAAAAATGGACAGAAGACATGAATAGACAGTTCTGCAAAGAAGACATCCAGATGGCCAACAGACATATGAAAAAGTGCTCAACATCACTTGGTATCAGGGAAATACAAATCAAAACCACAATGAGATACCACCTCACACCAGTCAGAATGGCTAAAATTAACAAGTCAGGAAATGACAGATGTTGGCGAAGATGTGGAGAAAGGGGAATCCTCCTACACTGTTGGTGGGAATGCAAGCTGGTGCAGACACTCTGGAAAACAGTATGGAGGGTCCTCAAAAAGTTGAAAATAGAGCTACCCTACAACCCAGCAATCGCATTACTGGATATTTACCTTAAGGATACAAATGTAGTGAACTGAAGGGGCACATGCACCCGAATGTTCATAGCAGCAATGTCCACAATAGCCAAACTATGGAAAGAACCTAGATGTCCATCAACAGATGAATGGATAAAGAAGAAGTGGTGTGTGTGTGTATATATATATATATATATATATATATATATATATATATATATATATATATATATATAATGGAATACTATGCAGCCATCAAAAATCCTGAAATCTTGCCATTTGCAATGACGTGGATAAAACTAGAGGGTATTATGCTAAGTGAAATAAATCAATCAGAGAAAAACAATTATCATATGATCTCCCTGATATGAGGAATTTGAGAGGCAGTGTAGAGGGTTGTGAGGGGTAGGGAGGGAAAAAATGAAATGAGATGGGACCGGGAAAGGAGACAAACCCCAAGAGACTCTTAAATCTCAGGACACAAACTGAGGATTGTTTGGGAGTAAGGGGAGGGATAGGGTGGCTGGGTTATGGACATTGGGGAGGGTATGTGCTATGGTAAGTGCTGTGAATTGTGTAAGCCTGATGATTTACAGACCTGTACCCCTGGGGCAAATATACATTATATGTTAATTTAAAAATAGATGTTTGTCTAGTATAAGTAAGTAGGCTTTGCTCCACAAAGACAACCAGATGGGTGGGGCAACCCTTCCATCCTCAGTATGCTTTAGGCAGTGCGTTTTCCAACCAGAAAAAAAAGGAAAAGAAGGAACTTGCCCAGGGCAAGGAACTTTGAGAAAATAACTCAGAAATTACACACATCACTTCTGCCCACATTCTATACCCATAAACTTAGTCATGTGGTCGCACCTGGTTGCAACCACACGTCCAGCTACAGTTCTGTTTCGATGAAAAAAGAACAGATTTTGGTGGACATAAACTATTCATTAAAAAAATAAATAGCACTCTCTTTTCCATTTACATTTTGAAGCTATTGAGAAATAAGAAAAAAAAATATCAGCAGAGAAAAAATTGTCATCATAAAGCACAAGACTCAAGCAGAAATCACCTACTCTATTCCCCAGTCATTGAATAGACCTTAGAACAGACTATTCTGGGATACTTTGAGTCGGCAAAGCCAGCCGCTTTTCCATGTCACTGCCTTTTACAGTCCAGAAAGAGGGGGGGAAAAGGCAAACAATCAAATCTCTCATGCCCAGCACCACTGACAGATTTATTTCCCTTATTTGAAGAAGGCGGACAGTGCCTGTCACCCACTTGGCCTTTCTGCTATGGAGAAAATCAAGAGATGAGGCAAGATAAAATGTTGGCAAATGAAACAGGACCATTGACAGCAGATAGACTGGCGTGACATAGAAATAGTGCCTTGGGGCACCTGGGTGGCTCAGTGGGTTAAAGCCTCTACCTTCAGCTCGGGTCATGATCCCAGGGTCCTGGGATCGAGGCCCGCATCGGGCTCTCTGCTCAGCAGAGGTCCTGCTTCCTCCTCTCTCTCTGCCTGCCTCTCTGCCTACTTGTGATCTCTGTCAAATAAATAAATAAAATCTTTAAAAAAAAAAATCAGAAGAAGAAGTAGTGCCTTAGATCAAGTGATGATAACTATGAATAAGGGCTTCAATCCTATCTGCCTCTCCAGAAGCTACGACATTTTCTTCATGGTCATTCTCTTTGATACTGCTAATGTAAAATTACTTGCAATGTCCATGAAATTGTTTGGTTTGGGCCCCTCTAAGATTGCCAGTCATGGTTGTCTTGCATATTCTAGTCTTTCCTATCACAGATTATCTGTTCTCTTTACTGGACCAGAATAAACTAAAAGAGGGCACAGTGGGAAGATTTGAGAGCTGCTGTGTGGAGACATGAGAAATATTCCTATAAAGAGGGTGTGGCTGTGGGGAGGTCCTAAGTCTTGTCTTCTGTTGGTGGGGTTTTACTGAAACTTGAGTCATTATGGCCCATCTTCACAGGCTGATGAGAAAACTCCGGTGACACAGAGAGATGAGGAAACTGACAGAAAGAGGCAAGGCTGCCTGACTCAGGTCCCACAGGCAGTAATGGATCCAGAATCCAGGCTTTGCACTTTTGAATTAAGAGTACTTTCAAAGAGGAAAATTTTCTAACAGCCATTTGAAGATGTTCATATTCAAATCCTCAGACTAGATGTCCAAGGTAACTTCCCAGATGTTATTAAGTTCAGGACCTGGGAATAGGAAGGCTATCTTTGATTATCTTGGTGTACCCAGTGTAATCATGAGTCCTTATAAGAGGAAGGCGGGAATGTCAGTGTCAGAGAAAGAGATGTGATGACAGAAGCAGAGGTGAATGAGAGAGAGAGAGAGAGAAAGACAAATTTGAGGAAACTCTGCTGCTTGCCTTGAAGATGGAGGTCCACAGGCCAAGGAAGCTTCTGGAGGCAAGAGAAGGCAAGGAAACCAATTCTTCCCTAGGGCCCTCAGATGGAAGGCAGCTCTATTGACATTTTGATTTTAGGACTTCTGGCCTCCTGTACTGCAATACATTTGTGCTGTTTTAAGTCAATAGAAAACTAATACAGTGGTTATCAATTTTTAGAAGGCAAGGGAGGTATTGGGGAAAAAAAATTTACTCCTCCATTGTAATCACACTTAGAGGAGAAAAGAAAAGCTGTTCTCCATATCTCTCCTTGGCCTTTCGGGTGTGTGGGGTGGGGAGGTAAGATCAGGAAGATCTGGCAGTGCTCCCCATCCTTCCTCTCCACCCTCACATACATCTGGGCCTACAAAAGGACCTCCACTTTACGAGGATGATAGTGGTGCCTGATGGGCTCCAGTCTTGCCTTGGCATTGCAAAGAAATGTGCAAGAACACAGCCAACTCACAGTTTCATTACAGCTTTGGCTTTACCAGATGTTTCGCTCATGTCAGAAGCCAGGAAATACATTGCTTACAGCCCCACATGTGTTTCTGAAGAAGGGTCCTGATAAATGTGTCTGGTCTTTCCAAATACCCCTAAAAGTTGGCCTAATTCCTAGGAGAAAAAATGGGCTTCACTTTAGTAAGTTACATATTACACAAGTAGTGTCAGATAGATGTCCGTAAGCGTTTTGTTCTGCATTTAAAATTAACAAAACTATTTGGAGCATGCTTTTTACAGCTATGTATCTAAAGTGCTTATGTGTGAAAAAAAATTTTTTTACCTATACCCGAAGTTATCAAGTAGTACGGTCTAAAAAGAACATCAAAAGAGAGTAAGTGGCAAGAAGCATGTGTTCAAGAAATGGAATTTTTTAAAGCCATCTAAAACTGTCACTAAACCTATTCTCTTTCTGAACACGGCGCAGCCTATGTTTGTTCAATGCTTTATTTGCATAGCAATTTCACATTCATGTTCAGAACTGATTCTGCCTACTACAGTGTGAGTTGAGTTTTTATGGCAAAGAAAGAACCTAAAAAGTAGCCACACAGCTACTAACTGAAGGCTTCAAAGACTCTGCTCAAGACATCTGTCTTCCAACTCCCAACTTTGACTTTTTTCCAAGTTCAAACTTGGAAAAAAAAAATATTTCAGGGTGGCCTCTGATAGGATACAGCAAGAGTTGAATCACGAGTTTGATGACATGAACCAAGCTGCTACAAGTTCCCTTGAAGGTCGGGTGCTAAACTGGGTTAGTTCTCAGAAAGGAAGGATTACTATTTTGGAACCTATTAAGGAATTACTACTGAGGAATTATTATTCCTATTGTTGGGGAAACTGAGGCTACAATCGGCGATAGTTAATGCTTGGTCTACCTCAAGTGCCCCTAATTTGTCTAGCAAGTAACACTAGATTTAAGAATTATTTGACCATTTAACTGACCCATCATTCAGGAGGTTTCTCACATTTGTCCAAATGAGATATGAACTACGATGTTTCCCACTGAACATTCTTATCAGCTAAGATGTTCAAGTTGACAGAATTTAATCCTTCCTGGAAAATTACTGTGTGCCTTTGCACAAAGGCTCTTTACAAACTTTATTCTTATATTCATGTATGTATCAAGGTCTTTAACTGCAAATGGGACACTGAAAATATGAGATCATTTCAGTCTAAAACAAAAGTATGAGAACGTTTAGATCATAGACGCTCACGCCTTCCTTGAATTCACCAACAGCATTTAAACATTCATTTAAAAATCAACTTACCAAACAGATTTAATAGTATAGAAAGGAACTCTGACTTCTGTTTTCCATGTTCTAGATATAAAATATACAATTTTTCACTAGACTTTTGCTGTTTGGAGGAAGCCATACTTCCATCTTACACTTGTTTGAAGTAGATTTACCAGAATCCCATTCTGGCTGTAGGTATGCAAGAGCTTGGAGTTAACGGTCATTGTTTCATTTCCTAGATTGTTCTTCACAAGGACATTTTTAAAGCTATTTGAATCTTAAGAGCACACTGAGTCAATGTCTTCTGCAACTATGAAATGTTTTTCAACGTGTGTTTTATAGAATATTAGTCACACAAGATGCTAACATGTGGATTTGATGATCAAGTAAGTTTGGGAAACATTAGGCCAAGAAAAGTTAATCAGATTCCTTGATTACAAGCCTCTAATGTCTTACTGTGCATCATAATTATCTAAGAGATGGAACTGGTGTGTAATATTTTCCAAACTTACTTGACACTGGGATCATTTTCAGAACTCATCACATCATGCTAATTATTCCAAGGAAAATAGTTTGGGGAAAATCAGAGCTATGGCAAAATTTCCCAGGTTCTTCCCTTGGGTTGTTCCTATGGTTCAGATTCCTTATTTTATAGGTAAGATTAGCATACCTATGACATGCTCATTTACATTAAACTTAGCTGCCATTTCTCTGCCCAAGTACACGAGATTCCCCAATCCAGCTTTTCACTACACGGAAGAGCTGAATGTTACTTTCACACTCCAAGTACTCACTGTATGGTCTCTTATCTATCTCACATATGAACATATTCTACATTTTTCTTTTGGTCAAGAATGACCATCAAAAAAAAAAACAAAAAACCTCTTTGTAGTTTAGCCCTATTATTTTGACCATCTGCTGAGAGAGTTTTGCTGAGTTTTCTTTTGGTGTTTTTGATCTTAGTTTGTGTTGAGGGGTGCTAGGAAAAGCAATTTTCAGAAATATATTATGGCATTTACTGCAGGGGATGTATTTAAGTCCCTTAGAAAGGATCCATATGCTTTCTTTGGTGTTAAAACTAGGAACAGCATGTTTTCTCCTCATCAAACTGTAATTGACTCTCTTTTTATTTTGAACACCAAGAAGCTTAAAACCAAATCAGGGAACAACTAGAGCGATGATTTATACCTTCATAGCCTGCACATTTGTGTTACATTTTTACCTCTCCCTAACCTGGATTAACCTCTTACTCTGATTTGTGTTTTTACTGCTGTTGTTTTGCATTTATTTTTCTTTTCATGCTATACTACTTTATGTATTCTTAATCAAATTAATTTTTACTTGTTGTAATGACTTCTCTTAAAAAGAATGTAAAAAAAGAAAAATGATTCTGGTTCTGACCATGATTACTACACGCTATGGTACCAGATAAAACTGATGCTGGGAGATCAGTTAACATGCACGATTCTATTTGGAATAAAATGTCAATGATGTTCATGACAGCTGATTTTTTTTCCTGGTTTTATAATGGTGCCAGTGTACACATTAGAGGATTCAAATTCTTTCATTTTCCTTAATTGCTTCAGTTAGAAACCCATGAGTGTCTAAAAGTTTGATAGTTATGAATGGGGAGGTCAATCAAAGCTGGCAGGAAGCTCCTGAATTCCCCTCCTCCCACAGACACATCAAATCTACAGTAGGGAGCAATTACCTATAAAAGACATCTAGAAATAAATAAGCAACTACTACACATCAGGCAAATGAGAAAATGCCAACATCAAAATGGGTAGGAAAGGCTGAGATACACTTTCACCATAAGCCCCAACCCTAACACAGCACCACATATTTGGGAGGGAACTTCCAATCCCTAGCGTCTCCCTGAGAAGCACAGGGTTTGGAGCCAACACTTAGTACTTAAATTTTAAGACTCCCAACTGAGGGGCAGGCCCCCAAAATATCTAAAAACCAACAATTATTGTGTCCATAAGCCAATAGCAAACAAAGGAGCAGCTGTTAACAGTGTGTAAGGATTTTCTGTAGCGCTATCCGCCTTGATAGGATTCAGTGTAGAGAGAGCAGGCAAAATTGCCCCTCTCCTAGTCTTACTGAAATGGTCCATCTACAAACTTTGAAAGCTGCTGCCTAAGAGTCAGACTTCTAATTTAGCACACATATAGAAGCTGGCTGCAATCACCCCTAAAGATCAGGGAAACTGACAGACACCTCTCCCAGCACTTGTAGCCTACTCCAAGTCAACAGTATCTCCCTAGAAGGAGCTTGTACATATGGCTGTACCCCAGCTTCTACCTAAGGAATGAGTCCCTAGAATACCTGCTGTATTAGCTAATGAGGCTTCCATTTACAAGTCCAATAAGGCAGTCAAGTCATGATCACCTTCCTGTGGCTGTACACCTGACGCCAGAGTAGAGACAACAGGATAAAACACCTATCTCCAGGTTTTTCCCTGAAAGAGACTTAACTACATACATTTTCAGTTGCTGCCTGAGGTTACAGCTTCCATTTAATCTACATCTTGGCACTGAAGTAAATCCTTTCCTTTTGGACATTGATGGGCCTTGGCACACCTTCAACTACTGGGGATTCACGAAGAACAAAAAAAAAACAGCTTGGACAATCAGAAAGGTTTAAAGAAAACCAGGCGCTCAGGCCATGCTGACAGATTAGGTTCATCTCCTACTTGAGACCATGCTGTTGAGACCTGGAAGGTGGCTGTTTTACCTAATGCACAGAAACCCAACAGGGAGTCTAGCAAAATAAACAAAAGTATGTTTCAAAAAAAGAACAAGATCCATCTCCACAGATTTTTAATGAAATAAATGTGGGTAATTTACTTGATGGAAACTTCAAAATAATAGTCATAAAGATGTTCACCAAGATCAGAAGAGCAAACATGAACAAAGGATTTCAACAAAGCAACAGAAAATATTAAAAAGTACCAAATGGAGAAGTGCCTGGGTGGCTCAGTGGGTTAAGCTTCTGCCTTCAACCCAACTCATGATCTCAGGGTCCTGGGATCGAGTCTGGCATTGGGCTCTCTGCCTGTCTCTCTGCCTACTTGTGATCCCTGTGTCAAATAAATAAATACTTAGAAAAAAAAGTACCAAATGGAAATGGTAGAGCTGAAGAATATAATAAATGAACTGAAAATTGCAATAGAGGGGTTCAAAAGTGGACTAGATCAAGTGAAAGAAAGGCTCAGTATACTTTAAGACAGAGCAGTGGAATTCATCCACAGTAACAAAAAGAAAAATCAGTGAGGAACAGTGAAGATGGCTGATGGTACCTACAGAACATAATCCAGTGGATCAACATCACATGACAGAGGCTCTACAAAAAATAGAGAGATAAAGAGGCAACAAGCTTATTCAAAGAAGTAGCGACCAAAAACTTTCCTAATCGGAGGGAAAAAACAGACATGCAGATCCAGGAACCATATAGAGTTCCAAGTAAGAAGATTCTAAAGAGACCTACACCAGGACACATTATAATTAAATTATCAAAAGTTAAGGACAAGGAAATAATCTTAAAAGCAGCAGTAAAAAGGCCACTTTTTACATGCAAGGGAACCCTCATAAGACTAGCAGGAGATATTTCAGCAGAAACTTTGCAGGCCAGAAAAGAATGAGAAGACATATTCAAAATGCTGAAAGGAAAAGTAATGCCAACATGAATACTCTACCATGCAAAGCTGTCCTTCAGAAGAGAAAGAGTCTCCCAAACAAATAAAATCTGAGGTATTCGCATCCACTAGACAGGCCTTAAAAGAAAGGTTAAAGAGGGCTCTTCAAGCTGAAGCAAAGGGATGCCAGCTAGTAAGAGGAAAAAAAATGATAATATAAAACTCTCTGATAAATGTAAATATATAATTAAATTCAGAATACTCTAATGTTATAAAGGTGGTGGGTAAATCATTTATAATGCTCATATAAAATTTAAAAAACTAAAAATAACCATAACTATAATCATTTGTTAATGGATAAATTATGCATAAATTATGACATCAAAACATAAAACATACAAAGGGAGAGTTAAGATGCAGAGCCTTTGTATACACTCAAAGTTAAGTTGTTATCAACTTAAAATAGACTACTATAAACATAAGATGTTACATGTAAGTCTTATAACCACAAAGCAAAAACTTAGAGTAAATATGCAAGATAAAGGAATCTAAGTGTACCACTATAAAAAATTATCAAATTAGAAAGCAAGAGAGCAAGAGAGGAAGAAAGGAATCATCTATAAAACAACTAGAAAACAGTTAAAAAAAATGCCAAACATAAGTCTACTTATCAATAATTACTTCAAATATAAATGAATTAAAATTCTCCAATTACAAGACACAGAGTGGCAGAATGGATATAAAAATAAGGCCCAACTCTATGCTGTCTACAAGAGACAAACTTTAGCTTTAAGGACACACATAAGCTGAAACTAAAGGAAAAAATAAGATAAAGCACACAAATAGAAGCCAAAAGAAAGTGGGGGTAGCTATATGTAACATCAGACAAAAAAGGCGTTAAGCCAAACATTGCAACAAGAGTCAAAAAAGATCATTATACAATGATAATGTGGTCCATTCATCTGAAGGATATACGTTATTAAAGACTTAGGCACTCAGCATAGGAAAACCTAAATACATAAAGCAAATATTAATAGATCTGAAGGGAGAAATATACAGTAATGCAATAACAATGGGGGACTTCAATATCTTACTTTCAACAGTAGATAGATCATCCAGATAGAAAATAAATATTGGGACACCTGAGTTGCTTGATTTTGGCTTAGATCATGATCTCAGGGTCCTTGGATCAAGAACCACATGAGGCTCCATGCTCAGCGGGGAGTCTGCTTGAGAATTCTCTCCTGATTCTCTTCCTCCCTCAGCTCACTCTCCCTCTCTCTCTCTAAAACAAAGAAGTAAAAGCAAGCAAGCAAGCAAGAAAGAACCTCAAGCTACAAATTAGAACAGTTAGATCTGACAGATATTTATAGAAAATTCCATTCAAATTCTTGTCAAATGTACAAATGTCAAATGACACATTCTTGTCAAATGTACACAGAACACTCTCGAGGACATATTGTATGTGAGGACATTAAATAAGTCTTAATAAATTTAAGGAGATTGAAATATATCAAGTATTTTTTCCTTTTTTTAAGATTTTATTTATTTATTTGTCAGAGAGAAAGTAAGAGAGAGCATAAGCAGGGGGAGCAGCAGGCAGAGGGAGAAGCAGGCTCCCTGCTGAGCAAGGAGCCCAACTTGGGGCTTAATCCTAGAACCCCCAGATCATAACCTGAGCCAAAGCTAGATGCCCAATTGGTTGAGCCAAGCAGGTGTCCCTCAAGCATTTTTTTTTCTAATCACAATATTAAGAAACTAGAAATCAATTAAAATAAGAAAACTGAAGGGGCATGTGGGTAGCTCAGTTGAGCATCTGACTCCTGGTTTTGGCTCAGGTCATGATCTTAGGGTCGTGCGGTTGAGTCCTCTGTCAGACTCCACACTCAGCACAGAATCTGCAGGAGACTCATTCCCTCTCCCTCTCTCTCCCCCTCTGCCCTTCACCTTGCTCACACACTCACTCTCTCTCTCTCTCTCAAATAGAATCTTTAAAAAAAAATTTAAAAATTAAAGACGTAAACTCAAAAATTTTCAAGTATATAGAAATTAAACAATAGGCTCCTGAAAACCAATGGTTCAAAGAAGAAATCAAAGTGCACTGAAAAATACCTTGAGACAAATTAAAATGGAGACACTGCATACCAAATTTATGCAGTGCAACAAAAGCAATTCTAAGAAAGCTCATAGCAATAAACATCTACAGTACAAAACAAGAAAGATCTCAAATAAACAACCTAATTTTACAGCTCAAGGAACTAGAAAAAGAAGAACAAACTCAGCGCAAACTTACAGAGGGAAAGAAATAACAATGATCAGACTGGAAATAAATAAAATAGAGACTAAAAAGACAATAGAAAAGATCAATGAAACTAAGAGCTGGGTTTTGAAAAGATAAACAAAATAGACAAATCTTTAGCCAGACTCAAGAAAAAGAGAGGTGGATTCAGGTAAATACCATGAGAAATGAAAGAGGAGACACTGCAACTGATACTACAGAAAAAAATTTTTAAAAGCTTTTAAGAGACTACTATGAAAAATTATATGCCCCAAAATTAGACAACCTAGAAAAAACGGATAAATTCCTAGATTCCTAGGTCCCAAAGACTCTAAATACCTAGATTGAATCAGTAATTAAAAACTTTCCAACAAATAAAAATCCAGGACCAGATGGCTTCACTGGTGAATTCTACCCAATATGCAAATAAAAATTACTATCAAATCTTCTCAAACTCTTCCAAAGGAAAAAAAAGAAGAAAGAAAGAAAATTTCCATACTCATCTTATGAGGATAACAATATCCTGATTCTCAAGCCAGATAAGAACACTCTAAGAAAAGAATATTGCAAGCCAATATCCCTGAAGAACATATAGGCAAAAAATCCTCAATAAAATATTAGCAAAATGAATTCAATGATACATTAAAAGGATCATATGCCATGATCAAGTAGCATTTATTCCGGAAATGCAAAGACAATTTAACATTCATAAGTCAGTATCAAACATCACATTAATAAAGCAAAGGACAAAAATCGTATCATTTCAATAGATGCAGAAAAAGTATTTTAAAAAATACAACATTCTTTCATGGTAAAATCATTCAACAGTCTGTGTATAAACAGAACATATCTCAACATAATGAAGGCCATATATGACAAGCGCACAACCAACATTATACTCAATGGTGAAAAGCTAAAACTTTTCCTATAAGATCAGGAACAAGGCAAGGATGCCTACCCTTCGAACTTTTATTCAATGTAGCACTGGGAAATCCTAGACAGAGCATTCAGACAAGAATAATAAGTTAAAACCCATCCAAGTTAGAAAATCTAAAGTAAAATTTGCAGATGACAAGATATTTCATTATAGAAAACCATAAAGATTCCACCCAAAAATTGTTAGAATAAATGAACTGAGTAAAGTTGCAGGATACAAAAATCAGTTGCATTCTATGTACTAATAATGAACCATCAAAAAAAGAAATTAAGAAAAAGTAACATTATTAATTGCATTAAAAAATTAAATGTTGAATAATAATTTTAATCAAAGGGGTGAAAGATCTAAATAATGAAAACTATAAGATATTGACAAAAGAAATTAAATATGACATAAATGTAGAGATATATGTTCATGGATTAAAAGAATATTTTTAAATGTCTATACCACCCAATATATTCTACAGATTTAATGCAACCCCTTCAAAATTCAAAGGGCATTTTTCAAAGAAATAGAACAAAAAACCCCCAAAATATGTATGGAAACACATGAGATATTTGAAGAGCCAAGAAATCTTAAGAAAAACAAAACATGTTCGCTGATTTCAAACTACATCACAAAGCTATAGTCATCAAAACAGTATGGCATTGGTTAAAAAAACAGAAAATACATTCAATGGACCAGAATAGTGAGCCCAGAAATAAACCCACGCATAAATGGTCAACTAGTATCTAGGAAAGGATAGTGTATTCAATAAATGGTTCTGGGACAACTGTATATCCACATTTAAATGAATGAAACTGGACCTGTATCCTACACTACACATAAAAATCAACTAAAAGTGGATTAGAGATGAAAAAGACCTGAAACCTTAAAACTCCTGAAAGAAAATAGGGAGTAAGCTCCTCAACTTTGGTCTTGACAATGATTTTTTGGGGTTTAACACCAAAAATAAAGGCAACAAGAATTCAGATGTCTATCAACAGATGAATGGATAAAGAAGACATGGTGTGTATCTACAATGGAATATTACTCAGCCATCAAAAAGGATGAAATCTTACCATCTACATCAGTGTGGATGGAAGTAGAGGGTGTTATGCTGAGTGAAATAAGTCAATCAGAGAAATATAATTATTATATGGTTTCAGTCATATGTGAAATTTAAGAAACAAAACAGAGGAGCATAGGGGAAGGGAGGGAAAATAAAATAAGATAAAAAGAGAGAGGGAGGCAAACCATAAGAGTCTTAACTATAGGAAACAAACTGAGGTTTGCCAGAGGGGAAGTGGGTGGGGAGGATGGGGTAACTGGGTGATGGACATTAAGGAGGACACGTGATGTAACAAGCACTGGGAGTTATATGCAAATGATGAATTACTGAACTCCACATCTAAAAGTAATGATACACTATATGTTAACTAATTGAATTTAAATAAAATAGTTCAAAAAAGAAAGAAAGAAAGCAAAGGCAACAAAAGCAAAAATAAATAAGTGGGACTATTTTACACTAAAAACCTGCTTCTCTGCAAAGGAAACAATCAGCAAAATGTAAGGACAACCTACAGAATGGGAGAAAGTATTTGCAAACCCCATATCCAGTAAGGACTTAATATCCAAAACACATAACTCAATATCAAAAAAAGCAAATAACCCAAATAAAAAATGGAAAAGGACCTGATACACAATTTTCCAAAGAATATATATAGCTGGTCAATATGTAGATGTAAAGGTGTTCAACATCACTAATCATCAGGGAAATGCAAATCAAAAGCATAATGAGATACTACCTTGTACCTGTTATGATGCTTATTATCAAAAAGACAACTGAAAACAAATACAGACAAGAATATAGAAAAAAGGGAACCTTTACATATTGTGGTAACAGAAATGTGTACAGCCAGTATGGAAAAGTATGGAGGGTCCTCAAGAAATTATAACTAGAAATATCATATAACCCCAAAATCCCACTTCTGGTTATATATTCTGAAGCTATGAAACCTTACCTTCAAGAGGTATCTGTACTCCCTTGTTCACTGCAGAATAGATCACTATAGCTAATGTATCAGAGCAATCTGTTGAAGGATGAATGGATCAAGCAAATGTGTCATATAAATATAATGGAATATTATTCACTTTTGAAAAAGAAGGAAATCCTGTTATTGGCAACAACATGGATGACCTGAAGAGCATTATGCTGAGGGTAGAAAAAAGCCAGACAGAGAAGGACAAATACTGCATTGTGTTTAATTAAAAAAAAAAGTCAAACTCAAAAATAAAAAAGTAGAAAAGTGGTTGTCAGGGGTGGGAGTGTCTGAAAAAAGGGGAGAGACTGATAAAAGGGTTAAACTTTCAGTGATAAGATAAATAAGGTCTGAGGATCTAATGTATGACATGTTGACTAGCGCTGATCATAGTATATTCTATAATTGAGATTTGCTAAGAAAGTAGAATTTAAATGCTCTCATCAAAAAAAGGGGGATTAGGGTAAATGCATGAGATCATGGATGTGTTAATTAACTCAATATGGGCAATCCTTTCAAAATCTATACATCTATCAAATTCTAACATTAAGTACTTTAAATAGCTTATAATTTTATTGGTAAATTACATCTCAATAAACCTGGACAAAAAGAGGTAAGTTATCAGTGGTAGAAGCTGACTTTATGAGGCTAGCTCAGAGTTTCCCCAACAGTTTAAAAGAAGTTCCCCTTTTATCTTGATGTGGAGCAAGTTTTCTCACTTATGGCATTACTGACATTTGGGGACAGATATTTCTTCCTTGTGGGGATAGTTGGTCTGTGCAGTGAGATGCTTAGAGGCATCCCTGACCTCTCCTTCATAGAGGCCAATAACACCACCCACCTCCAAATAGGACAGCCAAAGATTCCTCCAGCTAAATCCAAATGCCTTCTGGGATTGCCCTTAAAACCACTAATAGAAGGAGGAGCATTTCAGAAAAGCACACTGTTGGATATGGCCCAGGAAATGGAATTAAACAGTAGAATTGTGTGGGAGGTCCAACCTAAATCTTGTATCTGTCTCTTTTCCAGCTGCCCCCATGAAATTAGTAAAGAGATCTTTGCTCTGTCTATCCTGGCTAGAACAGATCACCTGACACAGAGAGTGAGTTCAAAGGGAGAAAATTATTCATATAGAGACTAAAAAGAGAGGCTGTGATGCAGTGAATTACATATAATAATAAAACAGTAGGATTAGTAATATAATCAAAATTGTTCATCTTCATTATTTGCTTTAGCTTACAAAACACATGCCCAACAAAGGCCAAATATTAATCACGTTTGTAAAAGTTTTACCTGCTATTGCAAAACGTTCAAGATACAGGAATGCATAAAACACAAAGTAAAATTATCATCTCCTCCAACCACTCTTCTAAGATAGAATTCTTTGTATTCATAAGCAGTCATTTCCATGTATTGCACATGTGTGTATGTGTGAAGCATTTTCACTTAATGCATTGTCAACTGCATGATTGTACGTATAATTCAATTTTTCCTTTCTAGGAATTTGGGTAGTGATTTATTGTATGCATATGCCACAAGTTATCCAATCTGTCCCCTATTAGTGGGAATTTAAGTTTGTAATTTTTCCCATTTTACTGACAATGTGGAAATAATCATCTTTATGTGTACATTTCTGTACGCTTTTGGAGATATTGCTGTTTGATAAATTCTTAGTATTGAAATAACAGCATCAGAGGTATGCAGACTTAAAATATTGAAAGATAATTGCCAAATTGCTCTCAAAGATTGTAGCAGTGCAAATCCTACTGCAGTGTTTAAAAATGAATCAAGCACTAATAACTATTCTCTGTAATTTTTACCATTATGATAGAAGACAGACTGGGATGTATTTTTTTTCCTCCATACCACATGGTACATATTTTTAAAATATGTAAAAACAAAAAAAAATAAAACAAAAACAGCCTCAGAGATGGAGAGTTATTTGCCTGAATTTATAGGGATAGTAAGTACAGAGCCTAATAGTTGGATAGTTGGGTTCCCCGATTCAAGCTTTCTTCCTCCTTTAGATTTCCAAGCCAAGCTGAGCACCTGAAACACCCACAGAACTTTGAAAAAAAAAATACAGATTTTCTCCCCCAGGGATGGATCTATGTTTTCTAAATTTCCTGGTTGACTCAGAAGAACAGCTGTTTCTCTGCTCACCTGTGGGAGAGTAGTCTGAAATCAACATTCTAAGAGAGCAGATGGCCCTACCGGGAACTTAACCTCCATTTGTCTTTTCTGCATGTGCCCTGCTCACAGAGGGGCATGATGAGACTATTACTGAGCCACATTAGCAAGGAATGAAAGATAAATGTTCCTCTTGGAGAAAGCTGAATGCATCCAGGCTGCCAGGCCAGCCAGAATGTGTGTGAACAGAACCCGATATGAGCACCAGCTCCAAGGCTACTGTTGCCACCAACCCAGATGCCAGCCTGCATCTCCCACCTCACCACCTGCCACAGAAGCAAGACACAAGCCCTCTGCATTCTTCAGTGATCCGGGGATAGGAAATAATACTTGATTTGAACTCATCTAGTGGTGGCAGCCAAGCTCAGTTCTCATTTGATTTGGGAAGTGAAGAAATGGGCCATTACCTCCATCTCCAGATCACAGTGCAGCTTGTACCTGGCTACCAGCACAACGAACTTCTGGGTTTTTTAGTATGAACTGGTTTATAGTAAAGATAAATTTTTCTGCTTTAAGTAATTCCTCTTTCCCAGAGAAAAACTAACTTTAAGGGTCCCCACCCCCCAGCACATCACAGGAATAGAGATGTGGTATGTCCATGATTTGGCTCATGGCTGTGATCTTGCCTGAACTGTGCATACAAAAAAGCAAAAGACCATCTCCCCAAATTACTCTTCAGAGATAGCTCTGAAAAGAGGCTGAACTGCAGAAATTGTTCATCTTTGTAAGTTGTGCCGATAGATCTTTCTACACCTGTACCCAGCCTTTCTGTCTTCAAATGACACTGGCTTGAGGAAGGAAGGTGGGCCACTTCTGCTTTGGAACTCAAGTCAGGGGGACAAGGATAAAGTAGGCATTGCAGGAGAGCCCCAGAGCCTGCTTGGACAGACAAGGGTGGTACTTGGGAATCGGTTAATTTATCCATGGTGTTCATGCAACCAAGGAGGCAAAGAATTGATGAAGAGTCAGCCTAGTGCCAAGAGGCACACCCCCTTCAGTAGGCTCAGTTTCAAGGTTGGAGGTAGACTATTTTGCATAAGAATTTAGTGACTATTAATTAACAGTGCATTTATGGCTAGAAGCTCTCTTTTTCTCAAGCTTACATTCACCAGGACAACTCCATTATAAATTATGTTTTCACTGGAGAACATACGTTTCCTACAATGTCAGAAGTGGAAAAGAATTTACAGATTCTCTCATCCTCCCTCTTTCTTCTTACAAATGAGAACACTGAAGCTTAAAAGATAAACCAACTGGGCTAATACAAGATAACCAGTCATAAACAAATGCCTACGTAAGTCAGTAAGAGTAAAATCCACTTTACTCACAGTCACAAAAATTAGGGCTTCATTAGCATAGAATGAAGATGGCCTGGCGGTGCTTCTTGATCTTTAACGTGCACAGCAATAACTCCCTACTCCTAGACCTTTAATTCGGTAGGTCCGGGCTGGGCCAGAGATTCTGCATTTGTAACAATCTCCCAGGCGGCACCCAAGTTGCTGGCCTACACTTCTCAATGTCAGGTGTTTACAGGCAACACCCTGGCCTGGTGTGTGTGAAAGGGAGTCTCTAGCAGGAAAGTATGCAATATTTTCCATTGAGGATTAGTCTTTCCTGATATGCTAAAGAGCTCCCATTAGAGAATTCTTTGGCTATTGTTAAGGTGAATGAAATTTCTTGTAAAGTGCTCCTTTAAGAAAAAAAGTAAAACTAAGAGGATAGATCGTTTAAATGTCTTCTCTCTGTGTAAATGCATGAACTAGACTCCCATGTGTCCTTGGCAGAGGAGCGTTCTCATAATTAAGGCAGTTCACATCTACATCTCCCACTCGTCTGAGCTTTGCTTCCTCTTGAGTCAAAAATCAACATTGCAAAACTGCAGCCCGGCAGCTGGCAAAATGCTCCCAGGAAATACAAGTGTTGGCTTTCTCTCGTAACAAGTTCCCTTCCCTGAGCCACGGCATTCTCTCTGACCAGCATTCATTCATGGGTTTCTCAACCTCAGCACTGTTGACATTCTGGGACACGTCATTTGTTGTGGGGAGATGTTTTATGCATTGTAGGATGTTTGGCAACATCTCTCGGCTCTAGTCATGTCTTGGGTAAGGTATTTAGTATTGTAGCCTGGATGGCTTAAACACAACACATTTATTTCTCACAGTTCAGGAGGCCAGAAGATCATGACCAGGGTGCCAACAAGGTTGAGCTTTTGGTAAAGGTCGTCTTCCTGGCTTAGAGACTACTGTCTTCTCACTATATCCTCACATGACAAAGAGTAAAAGCTAGCTCTGTTTCTCTTCCTATTCCGTTATAGGAGTTTCATGAGGTAATTATACCTCCCAAAGGACCTATCTCCAAGCACCATCAATCAAATGTGAATGAGTAAGGTATGTGAACATATGAATCCTGACAGGACACACTTAATCAGTCCATGGCAACCCACTGGATGTCTATGGCACCGTACCACCAGTTGTGACCACCATAAATGTCTTCAGATGGTAAAAGGGGAGGCAAAATCACCCCCCAGTTAAAAACCACTGCCTGAAAAACTAGTAATTCCATGTTGGAAAAGACAACTAACTTGAAACATAGAGTTACATAATTTTAGATGGGAAAGGAGTCTTGGAGCTCTTCTGTATTTTGGGGTCACACACTGACTTTAGGTTATGAAGACCATTACTACAATTAGGCACAATCCTTTCTGCTCAAACAGTGAATTAAGGTACTCCATTTTTCAATGGCACAAACCTCAGTTAAGTACAATCACAGATTCCTTATCTGCGTCTTTGCTGCTATGCAGATGTGTGGGAAGAAATCAATAGTTTTCCCCACTGTCACCAGTACCAGCTTAGAAAAGGGGAGACGAGAGTTAGGGGGAGGCTCCACCAGGTGTCCACAGCAGGGACCACACTGCTGGGTTGTGAAGCATCTTCAGTCGTGTGTCCAGTGCGCATGCACAAACATCACTTCAGGATAAATTCCCCATCCCCGCTCTGAGCTTCTTAGCCATCTAGCCAGCTAAATTCCAGAGCAGTTTGTATTTGCTTTCAGTGACAGTAGGTCAGCTTACCACATGCTCCCCGTGATTTTGAGAGAGGCTTTCTCACCGCAATATTAGCGAAAAATGTTCTTACTAATACCCTATGGACAAAATGGAAGGAGAAAGCACATGGCAGAGCGAGGACAATTTATCAGGTCTTTGCCTTTTGGCGAATGCTCAACAATGGTTTACAAAAGTGACCACTTGTTAGGAGATTTGCTTTCTCACTGTTAAAAGACCTCTGAGGTAAAACACATATTAAGTACTTAAAAACTCGTTTCATGTTCATAGATTCTCTAACATTATTAAAACGTGATGGCCTAGAAGCATGACAATGTCGACCCACGTTATTTATGGTAGCTAATATTAATAGCTTGAGGCCCTGGCACGGAGCCAGAACAGAGGGGCCCTTTTCCCCCTTCTCCTCTACTGGACAAAGCGGGACCGCCTGTCTCTCTGAGCTCTGCGCTAGGGATGACATCCATCGCCTCCCACCATGTACCGTCTGCCGCCCCACAGCTGCCACCGCCTCCATTCACACACAGCTAATATTTCCTGTACACCTACCATGTGCCAGACACTGACTCAGGCACTTCTCCACAATTTATCTTAATTTTTGTAACATATCTGAGCACCACTGCAGCGTATAAGGAAGAGCATCGAGGTTGATAATGTCAAACCTATTTAAGAGTTCTTTGTGCTCAAAAAAATATTAATTATTTTCACTTTCCAGTTTTTGATCTTACTCATTTATCATTCCCCCCCTTCCTTGATATCTTTATACAATAAACGTACTCCCCAACATTTAGAAGCAACTAACAGTTTTCGAAGTTGACTCACTTTTGAGATGTTCTAGGACGGCTCAACATTTATGACACATGAGGTAAATTGGCCCCTGATAAACACGCTGGGGGAAAGGACTAGCACCTTTTATCTTATTTTTAATTTTGAATCTTTCGTTAGGTTTGTTACATAGCAGCAGACAACCAGAAGACTCCTTACAGATGGCTAACAATGTAACCGAACAGTGAAGGAAACTTTTTGTCTAACCCGGGAATTGTGACTAATGCCATCAAGCTGGAAAAGTGAGGTCTTACAAGTTTCAGTCTAAAGAGTGCTGCCAAAAATCGGGGCAGGTTAAGCAGTCACTGAACAGATCATTCCTTAGTGAGCACAATCCCAGGGTATCTAAAGACAAGACTGAGATGTGGGGAGGAGAGAGAGAAAGGCTGTGATGAATACTTTGTAGCAAGTAGCTTTTGCCCTGCCTCTGCCCCTCCCCATGGGTCCTCCCAAGTGGAGGCAAGCCTGGTGAAGCAGGTTCTAAGACAGTCACTCCTGATATTAGCAATGCCTACTAAAAAGGAGACTTAAGACTGAAACTTCCCTTGTATTACTAGCTCACTCACTCTTCTATATTTTGGTGGCAGGGGAGGGGGATTGAAGAGAGGAGGATTAGGTCACATCCTTCAACAACAGCCCAGAAGAGGGGGATAAGGACACTTATTTTGCCAAGTGTCATTTACCGCTAAGAATAAAGAAGTGTTTGCTTCATCACCATAGGTCCTCAACCTAGAGTGATCCTAAACCACACTTGATGCCAAGCGCCTCCCCCAGACAACCTGAAATCAGGATGTCTAGGGGTGAAGCCAAAAAAGTATTTTTAAAAACCACTCAAGTGATTCTATATGCCATCAGGCTTGGTTATCATTGCAAGCAAAAGCAGCTCAGAGCAGCTGTCCAAGGGCTAGACTCAATGGTGTAGACTAAAAATATTTGATAAAGTCAATCACAGTTTTATGCTCAGAGGGAATCTGGCATCCTGGCACAGGCCTTCTGCTTGCTAGTCCTACAACCTTGGCCTCTAAGGCTCCAACTTTTGTCTTCAAAATGGCATTAGTGATACCATCTGCCCTCTGATTGCTGTGAAGAAAAAGATAATCCACACAAGCCATGCACTGTTCCTGGTCATGTTTAAGGGCTCCAGAATGAGCTGCTATTGGTACAAATTGATCTTGGAAATTTACACTGAAATGATGCCATGTATAAAGTTCTTTTGGGTTTTTCGAGCCCTGTATAAATGAATTTATTTCAGCTGTATTGCAGTATCCAAACAGCCATACCAGTTTGACCTATTGTTCATCGGATTTTCTCCATTTCAGAAAAAGCTGTGCTTTGTCTGAGCAGCTTTACTTTAGTTTGGATACTATGAATCTTGCTGTCAATTTCTCTCTTTGCTTTAGCAGTTAGAAAACTAATGTGACCCATATCTCAGAACTAAATAAAACTGGCTTTATGATTGCCTCACTTTTTTCCCTTCCTTGAAATCTGAGCTTTGACCTTATACTTTTAGCTAACATCCATGTACATTTTACACATATAACATTTTACACACTTCTACAACATCTGTTTTTGTAAGTTGACTCAAGTGCTTCGTGCAGTGAAACCAGATTAAGTTAATTACATTAGAAGCACTTTTCTATGATGAGAGCCAGACTAATATGTTAATTGCTTAACTGAAAAATGCAGTAAAATGCAAGAAGTCATGGAAACCTGATGTGTGTGTGTGTGTGTGTGTGTGTGTGTGTGTGTATATATGCACACATACACATACATATATATCTTGGGCTTTTTTTTTTAATGTAAAACATATACATTGCATCTTCCAATTGATCTTTTGGTATGGAGCCAAGCTCTTGTCTTTAGACATAGAAATGTACTTTCTCAAAAAGAGAATTACATCTATTATGTCAGTTAGCTATGAGACCCATACTTTTTAAAAATTTGAGAGAGAGAAAGCAAGGAGGTGGGAGGGGTAAAGAGAGTCTTAAGCAGACTCCTCACTGAGCAGGGAGCCCAAAGCAGAGCTTGATCTCAGAACCCTGAGATCACAACCTGAACGGAAACCAACAATTGGAAGCTTAATCGACTAAGCCCTCCAGGCACCCCTAGACACATTTTTTAATGGAATGAGAACTTGGAGACACCTGAAAAGAGAGCAGAGAGCAGAATCTCTCTAGAAATGTTACTGTTTTCCTCCCTGATTACTAACAACTCACTTGCCCACTCTCAAGTATTTTTTTAAATTATTTTTAAGAAGATTTTATTTATTTATTTGACAGACAGAGATCACAAGTAGGCAGAGAGGCAGGCAGAGAGAGAGGAGGAAGCAGCGTCCCTGTTGGAACAGAGAGCCTGATGAGGGACTTGATCCCAGGACCCTGAGAGCATGACCTGAGTCAAAGGCAGAGGCTTAACTCACTAGGCCACCCAGGGGCCCCTTTAATTATCTTTTTTAAAGATTTTATTAATTTGAGAGAGACAGAGTGTGAGTAGGGGGAGTGGCAGAGAGAGAAGGACAAGCAGAATCTGCACTGAGCACAGAGCCCCCACCCCCTAACCCCCACAGCAGCTCAATCCTAAAAGACCAAGACCATAACCTGAGCCAAAAACCTGTGCCAAGAGTCCAACGCGTAACCAACTGAGCCACCCAGGTGCCCCTAGAGTATTTTTTTAATGACTCCCTTTCTTAAAGCATTTTAAAAGGTGTTTGTTTGTTTTTTAAGATTTTATTTATTTGAGAGAGAGAGAGAAAGAGGGAGAGAGCTCGCCAGAGAAAACAAGTTAGAGCGCAGGAGCAGGAGGCCAGAGGAAGGACAAGCAGACTCTCCACTGAGCAAGGAGCCTGCCACTCATGCAGCTTGATCCCAGGACCCCAGGATCATGGCCTGAGCTGAAGGCAGACCCTTAACTGACTAAGCCACCCAGACACCTGAGCACTTTAAAAGTTTTAACCAAATTTTTATATGCCCAGGAAATGTCTTCCTTATTATGTTGATTTTGTCTGTAACATTTGTAATTACAGGTTTAGGACAAATAAAACCAACCTCAGCCAAGACACAACACAACTGGTGGAAACAAGTCCATGAGGCCTATTAACTCTGAGTGATCTGTGTTCTAGAGCTTCGGTCTGTAAGTTTTAGATGCAATGAAGGGTCTTGTATAAATTGTTGACATAGAGAAATAGTTAAATGAATAGGCTCATATAAAATATACAGCTTTTTTTGGCAATGAAAACATTCAGAAATATGTAAATACATGCCCATGTTGAGGAACATGAGTAAGCTATCACACATTTGTGGGTATAGATGTCTACATGTGTGTGGATGCACCTGGATTTCCCCATGGAATATCATTTCCTTCTCTCCCCCTCATGGCATTGTTCTTGCAAGGATGTGGCAATACCTTTCATTTGGTTGCCATTTCCAGAATTGATGTAACTTTAGTTTTTATATATTTTTTCTATTTACCATATAGTTTAGAAGGTGTTTTCAGCTGGTATTTGCTGTTTGTTTTTTTTTTTTTTAATATTCCTGGGACCAATTTAGATTTTTGCCAAAGTAAAAAAATATTATAACAAGACAGCCTTGGTAGAGCACATTCTTTCTCGTCATGGCTCTATTTAAATTTCTTGATCATTATGCCTCAAATTATAAAATAAATAATGCTCCACTTAGGGGAGTCTCTTCATAAAATAATGGATCTCCTTCAACTAGCAGGTAGATGTAACATTGACTGAATGAAGTTTTGAACATGGACTAATGAAGTTTTCATTTAGGAATGAAAACTGCTAAATATCAAGAATTAAAGTTCTAATTCTTTCACGGGCAAGCATTACATGTAGCAACATGTCACCCAAGACTTTCTAGGACTCTCACAGAACAGGAGTTCTATGGGAGGGTGGGAGAACTGATCTTGGTGACAGGACTGTGAATTCAAGTGAACTCACAATGAAAATTTTACTTAAATGAAAAGCATTTAAAGCTAAAGATTCTATCTAATGGCCATTAAGTCAATGAAGTTACATCTGTAGAAATGTATAACATCTAAGGTTTAAAATATCATGGAATTTAGACCAAGAATAGGCACCTACAGGACCATGTAATACCAACTGTCAAGTCAAAAAAGGTAATTTGAAAAAAAGTTACCCAAGGATACCAAATATTGAAGCACTCTCGTAGTCTCTCTACCAAACATGAGCACATATACTCTCTAATCCCTATCTATATCCACCACTTCCTATATTAATGATTAACATGACAAATGGAAAAGGAAATTAGTGGAAATAAACCATATTTTATCATTATTAACCATTATTTAGCATACTTAATCATATTAAGTTCAATCACAAAGTCCCTCAGCTCCAACCATGTGGTGACACCAAGGACTCAAGTGTTCTGAGAACAACTGGGCAGTTTGTCTAACTGTTTTGCTCTTTTTGAATCATGTACCTCTTAGTTTAGAGGTTTTACGATAAGTCCTAAGATTTATCCCAAAACACCTTCTTCCAATGCTGCATTCAAAATGCTAATATTCCATAGGTAGTATATTTCTATTAATAATGTCTATTAATTATAAGTCAATACATATACCCCCCAAACACTTTAAACATGGGGAGAAATGTGAAGGGTTTAGGCAAGCTACATACAAAATAGCCAAGAATTTTAGTTTTCTTTTCCAGAGACAAGAGGATTAATATTAATGGTTAATGTTAAATATTCAAATTAAGGCAGAGTTGATCATTATTCACAGAAGCAGTATCAACCAGATGAATTATTAACATTATTTGGATCAGAGCCTAATAAGTCAGTCACGGACTTAAGAGTTAAAATGACCTGATCTTAAATCTTCAAATTTTAAGGCACAGAAACACCTTAAGAGCATTAGACAAGCACTATTCTACTCCCTCCCACCAGGAAATGCACTGAAGGATCCAATGAGGTACAGATTTAAGTATTTTTGTTGCTGCTGTAGTTTTATGAATAGAGAACAAGCTATACTTTACTACTATTTGGGTCACTGTTGGACATTGATATCATGGCTCTTAATGCAGTTGTGAAGTCACAAGGCATGGACGGCATGTGATGTTCCCAGGGATGGGAGGGCTCTCCACAGCCCAAATGCATCCTGAGTCATTCAGTGCCTTTTAGAATTTAGAGACATACTGCAAGTTACCTATCGACGTCTTTGTTACAATATTCTAGATGTCAGAATAGTCTGTCTTGATTTTACAAATACACTTCATTGCTTTTATTTATATTATAATGATTTTATCTACATTTTCCCCCTGTTCCTTAAAAAAATCTGAAGGGACACATTAAGATAGTTCTAAAAAAGGAGTGTAGTTTCTTATTTTATTGAAAGGTTCCAAAAATATGTTGACAACTTGTAGTTTAAAATTGTGTATTTGAGGGGTGCCTGGGTGGCTCAGTGGGTTAAAGTCTCTGCTTTCATGGTCCCAGGGTCCGGGGATCAAGCCCCGCATCAGGCTCTCTGCTCAGCGGGGAGCCTGCTTCCTTTCCTCTCTCTCTGCCTGCCTCTCCACCTACCTGTGATCTCTGTCTGTCAAAATAAATAAAATCTTTAAAAAAAAAATTGTGTATTTGAACTTTATCAGCTTTTGAAATAAACGTATCTTGTTTGAGTTTGAGATTCTCCTCTGTGTCTTTAAACATGTTCTTAAAAGTCCTCATTATAAGAAAAAGATTGTAACTATGCATGATGTTGGATGCTAAATAGACTTACTGTGATCATCTCACAATATATGCAAATAGTGAATCAATGGGCACCTGGGTGGCTCAGTTGGCTAAGCAACTGCCTTTGGCTCAGGTCATGATCCTGGAGTCCAAGGATTGAGTCCCACACTGAGCTCCCAGCTCCATGGGGAGTCTGCTTCCCCCTCTGACCTTCTCAAGCTCTCTCTCACTGACTCTCTCTCAAATAAATAAATAAAATCTTAAAAACAATACAAAAAACAAATACTGAATCAAAGTTGTACACAGACTTACACCATGTCAATCATGTTCCAACTGAAGGAAAAAAACATCACTGTACCTCCTCCCCAGGAAGGCCCAAACAACTTTGCAAAGGGCAGACAATCTCATCATATTCAGAGTCTTTAAAGGAAAAACCAATTTAGCATGTGTGTTTAAAATACTTCAATTTTAAGACAAGCCTGAAAAGAGACCTTTGTAACTGCTGCAACAATAGGTCAGTAACACACAACTTCAGGTTGTCCTAGAGGGGGCTTTTCCACTCTTGAGATTTAAAAAGTGAGCCTGCTCACAGACATATTCTGTGTATTTATTAATTTACTTAAAAGAATGTTGTCTACATGTTTTGGTACAGCTAGACTATCAAAAGATTGAATGTGGTCAGTCCTTCCATGCAGGCTACAACTGTCCAGAGCTGCTCTGCTGAGTGAAGTCACTGATGGAAGGTTTTCAGTTGGGGGCGGGGGGGACAACCAAAAATCACCCACAGGATTGTCTGTTTCACTAGATACAAACAATAATCACCAATTCATCAGCGATTTCACATCCAGGGCAGAATCTACAATAATAAACCCACATTACATGTTTAATTTATTCCGTTTTCTACTTTATTTTGTTCATGTTTTCCAACTATTTTGATTAATTCTTTTAAGTTTTTCGGATAAATAACTTAGAGTTGTTTTTTGAATAGTGACTTTTCCCTGGCATGTTTTTTGAATAGTGACTTTTCCCTGGCAGCCTTTGTAAAATTAGAACCAAAACAGCAACTTGTTTAATGATGCTATGATTTATGAAATTTCCACTCCTCGAAGAGTCATGCCCTCTGAAGGGCAAATCTTTGCCCTTTATAATAAATTAGCAGCAATGACCCTTTTTGGTACTACAAAATCATAGTTAATACTTTGTCTCTTCTATTATGCAAGATGTTAGTCTGATGTATTTTATTTTTTTTTTTTTTACTAACTTGATTTACATGTAATCCAAGCTAACAGTTTTCTTTATTACTGTCCTACCAAGACTTTGGGAGGTCTTTGGTCTTACACAAAAAAGTACACAGGTCTGTTTAATCAACTGCTTTAAACTGTAAACTCATAATATGTTCACAGAAGTCAAAACACTTTAAACAACAGATGCATCTAAAGAAAACTCAGTGGACAGACATGTTTAATATAAATGTTCTTACAACCCTGCAATTTTAAAGTTCCTTCTAAGTGAGCCCCTTATGACTAAGTCTATCTTGCTTTTCATTAAAAGGCAAAGACTGATATAACATCAGAGGATCAGATAAATCCTAAAAATCCTTTAGGCAGAGCCAAACTAAAGGAAAATTTGCAGTAAGCAATTCTCCCCCACCACACACAACCCCATATTCCCCCCAAACAGCCATCTCTCCTTCTTCCTTATCCCCAAAGGTGTACTTAATCTGAATCCCACACACACTTCAGTTTAATTTGGGGTAATACTGCTCATAAAACTTTGCCCTGTAGAGGTCAAGGCCTCTTCTTTCTTTTGCCAAAAAAAGTTTGCAATTGTTGACTTTACATTATTTGCAAAGAAATAGCTTCTTTGTCCATAGACCTTCTGCATCTTTAGTAAATTAACCAGCTGTGTGGTTCTAATCACAATTCTCTCTGCTGCCATAGCAAACAACCAATGTTTGGAGATTAAGTCAAACTGATTTAAATAAAAAGAAACTGAGAGTGACTCTATATTGTGATTTCAAATGTATATCTTCCCTTGGATTATTTATTAACCTCTTCTTATCAGAAAATGGACCAAAGACCAAAGTGCTTATTTCACTAGGAAGAAATGTCATGATTCAGTGAGTTGCTCCCCTACACAATCAATAGAAAGCAGATGTCCTCTTTTCCCATCCTGGCAGCTGGTGCTGTATGTGAGATCATGTGTAGCATGTCCACATCTCAATGCGGATTCGTGTTTTTAGAAGTCATGTTTGAAGGACTGTTGCCCCACTTCTCTTTGATTTTAACACTAGGTAAGTGGGATGCTTTTCATTTAGCCTAACTTCGAGCCAAAATAAATTTGCCCCCGTCTCTGCCAGGCCATCAGGAGGGTCTCGATTTAGTTTCTTCAGTAAATGTGCAACTTTAAATTATCAGTAGGCTTCCATAGAATATCTTACCTTGGTTAAATGAATTACTTCCCGAAGAAAACAGCAGGCCAAGATAAGAATGATCTATAAAATTGTCTGTTCTAATCATACAGTTGACAAAGCCTGTCCTACTTGTTTTTCAGATCAACCTTCCCTTTGTGACTTTAAGTAGTCATGTTGGAAAACTGCCACCTAATACACAGAGATGAAAGTGGTATTTTATTATGTTACCTTTTATTACTTATTAAAAATTAATCCATGTTAATTATAGATAAATAATATTACAGGTAAGTAAAGACAATAAAATAAAAACAAATCTATAACCCACCAGTAGGAATGAAACATTATTAGTTAACCTTCTGAAACATGTGTTTCTAGGTAACAGAAGCTGATTCTGTCCCATGGCCTTTGCACTGCTGTTTTTTTCTGTTTAGAATGTTCTTCCCCAGGTGGACATGAGCCCGACGCATTCAGGTTTCTATTCAAATGTCCCCTCCATAGCAAGGCCTCCCCCGTCACTGGTCTAGACAAAGTAGCCCTTCCCCAGCCTTCCAGTCACTATCACATCACCCTTTTCTACCTTTTCCATAGTCTTTAACAGTAGCCCCAAATTTGTGGTTGTATTATGTTTCTCCACATTTTTCTATCAGCTGTTACCTTTGGAGCCTAGAATCAGTGTCAGGCACATTTTTGTTTTTCAGGAAAGAATTTGTTGTGTGTTCACTGGGACCAACCATACCCTAAACATTTTTGTATGTCAGAAAGTGTTTTCCCGGATTATTATGTGATGGTTATATCCAGTAGCCATGTGTTTCTAGGTATATGCATGTCATAAATTATTTTTAGTCATTCTGAAGTTGCAGGACATTTTGATCTTATCCAATTTTTCACTCTGTTTGTCATTCAGTGATAAGCGTCTGGAGAGCTACACTGGTGGGCACATCTAGCATTATCTCCTTAGGGAAAATTCCTAGAAGTAGGATGGTTATATTAAAGAGTATGGTTGTTCTAAAGCCTCTGGCAATATGTGTTAGATTATGCTACAGAAATATGCAACCAATCAAGATTCCTGCTAATGACAGAGGAAAGTGCTCATTTATTATACCCTTGCCAATCTCTGAGTATTGTCATTTAAAAATCCTTGCTGGTGCTATTTTTAATGTAAAAATGGACTTACAGTTACAAATATTTCATGTGCATGTTTGTATCAAGCCAGCATTGAGGGAAAGTGATCAGCCATAAGCGTCACTATTGTTCTGGGGCCTTCATTATGACACACATTGAACTGAATACCTTCCCACTGTCAACTGTCCTCTTCTTGGTTTTATACATCTCTGTTAGTTGCAAAACTAGAAGATGAATTTAACTGTCTCCAAATGGGCTGCTTTAATCTGCAAATATTAGTCCACACATTTAAGTCCAGTCATGTTCTGAATACCGATCTCATTTTTGTTTACATCTAGAAATAATACAAGAAGAAATCATCTGAATCTAGAAATAAAATTTGTTTGGCTATGGTGTTTGGAAATTATTGCTCAATATCTGAAACTTTTCAGTAAGAAGTGCAGAAACACTAATATCATCTGAAAATTACAAGTGTTTAATGAGACTATTAAGTCTATTTCCTGACAGACCTGAGCAGAAACAGAATGGGATAGATTAGGTGAGTTCTTCTCATGTATCCAATGTTGCTTAGTAATTCATGGACTTGGGGGTGGTGGGGAAGCACTTAAAAGAGTAAGTTGAGCTCTGACTCAGTGTAGAAGATCATACATGGGGACATCAAGAAGCAGCACGATTTAATCTTGAACCCAAACATGGTGTTAACTACTAAAAATAATTTTCTAACGAGAACACTGAGTGATCTCAAAGCAGGATACAACAGGCGGAATTTCTAGGTCTTAAAGAGAACAAGAACAATAGAGTGGGCCACTCTGGCAAAGGTGGACCCAAAACATGAAGTGGGTAGAGAAATCAGCATTCCGGTCAAAAAGACGAGTGGAAGGACAAAGGGGTTTCTTGACCAAAGTTGGAAGTATGGGTAGGAGTATTGGTTCATGAGATGGACGACAGAGCACCACGTAGGGGTGCACACGGAGAAGACTGGGGAAGTTGGATGCAGGCAGACCCCACGGGAGGTTGGCTGCTCACGTGAGTGAGTTCACAAAGAAGCTTATTCCTTGTGCATTATCAAAGGGGGCAGTACTATTGTTTTATGGTTTAATATCTTTAGGTAGAAGATGCTACTGCAGCCAGAGTTAAAATTCATCTATCCTTCTCTAGATAAAGAAAACGAAACAGACTCAAGTGCCTTCAGAAATAGTCCTGCCTATCTAGACTGTCCACCATGGATTCCAGGCAGCCTTTTCAATTTTAACCCTTCAAGGACCTTATGTTTCAACCAATCCCGGTGACCGTCAGCAATTGTCTCTTTCTCATTCCTGTCTTTGCCTTCACTGTTTTCTCTGAAAAGTGTAGATCTTTGCAAGTACTCAAACCCACTTCAGCCAGGCCTTAGCCAAAGGCTACCCTATTAGAGATCTCCTCCATCTTTGCTGGCTCAGTACCCTACTTTCCTTGTCCTAGTATTAACTTCTGCCCTAAATGATGGCTACTTCTATTCTTCACCAGTCCTCGGTTGAATTCTTAACTGCATGAGGGCAGATATCGTGCTCTTTCTTCTTAAATCAAATGTTTCAATAGTTTCCCCTTTTGTTAAAAAACACACAATCATTATACAATGTTAAAAATATAAAGTCAAAGATTTCTTATTGCTCTACCAACTAAAAGAAATCTATTTACATTGCTTGAGGTTTACTTCAGCCTTTGTTTCCAGGAATTTTTATCATGACCTTGCTAAATATAAACTTTTATATATTTTAAGGTCACTAATAGCTAATATCTGTTAAGTGCTTGCAAGGAGCCAAGTACTGTTTTAAGTTTATTCATGTCTTAAAGGTCTTCACAAGAACCATATGAGGTACTCAGCATTTTTCTCCCCCTTGTTGAAGAAAATGACCCAGAGAAGTTATGTCACTTTGCCTAAGGACAAACAAATAAGGGGGGGGGGGGTTGTTGAAAAAGGCAAGCTGCAGATAACTGCTTTCTAAAACACTCACTGAATTTTTTTTTAACTTTCATTGGTTAATTTCATGGGTAAATATTATTGTGGGTAAATAGTTTGAATGAACAGTTCCATAACAGAATAAAATATGCCTGTTGGAATCACTACACACTAAGTCTGTGTTTGACAGTTTAGTTCTCTATTTCAGTTATTTCCAGAAATACACAAGTTTGTTTATAAGTTTAAACTTTTGATTTTTCCATTGTGATGACTTCTACACCTTTCAAATTTATGAGTCCTTGTTTCTTCAGTTATTAAATCTTTGTATTTCTTTAAGTATATACAGTTTTTTAAACATTTGTTATTCTACCTCTAATCAATTTATCAATTGCATAGTATAATTGAGAAAAGACCATCATTTAAGAAAAATGTATTTTCTCTCTAAATACTTAACCAGTTGACACGATGAGCTCAGAGTCATACGCGTGCATTGTGGGAGCTTACAAGCCTTATGGAATCTAGCCTTCACATAAGCTTATTATTTTTGGTGCCGGACTTCTGTTTTATGCCATTGGCTGTGATTTGATGAAACAAACTGAAGTCACTAATACTGAGATTTACTGGTGCTGGAGCAAGGTCTTATTGATTATCCTACCTTTGGCTTTGCCTTTAGAGAAAATGGAGCATTACTTTTCTTTCAAAACATGAAATAAGGCATGCCTGGGTGGCTCAGTGGGTTAAAGCCTCTGCCTTTGGCTCAGATCATGATCCCAGGGTCCTGGGATCAAGCCCCTCATCGGGTTCTCTGGTCGGCGGGGAGCCTGCTTCCCCCTCTCTCTCTCTGCCTGCTTCTCTGCCTACTTGTGATCTCTGTCTGTCAAATAAATAAATAAAATCTTTAAAAAATATATAATAAGATACCTGAAAACTATTTTTATATTTTTTAAGGAAAAAAATATGTGATGCAATGGATGGGAGTTTTGTCCTTATTCTTTGAGTTTCCTTTTATTATCTCATGCTGCAGCAAATAGATGTTCAGGTTACAGCACAGTTCGGGCACGTTGGCTTCAACATTATGCCAAACCAGGACAAACTTTTGCAAAATAAAAGCCACATGGCTAATACTGAAATGTCGACTTCAGAATTTTAAATAATATTTAGGGTAAAGTTTAATAATACTCTATTTGCAGTACACAAGAATTTTAAAGCCAGTTTTGTGTTTAGTTCAAATGTGAGCACTATAAACATGTACGGAATAGATGCGATTTTTACTAGTATGGCATATTTTTATTAAGTGTGACTATAAAGCAATAGATCACGCTTAAATACCTTGAGATATGATAGCATCATTTTATAGTAAGTATTTTGAAGGTACAATATTCCCTTGCATGTAAGTTCTAAAATCTTTGTTATTTTATACAAATATCATATCACATATCCGAAAGAAACTTCTGATAATTTTAGCTCTTAATTATTCCCACTAGTTCTCCAAATATTTTACCCACATTCTTTTATTGTAAGAAGCCATGCAAGGCAAAATATTTTGCCCACAGTGGATTCATAATTCTAGGTAAGTCAATGAAGGAAAAAAACCCATTCCTCTTCAAAAACAAAAAACCTAAGATGGTTTAAGTCTGAAATTGAAATGCTACATATACTCAGAAGAACAGAGGAGAAAATAGATTTCTTGTAACTCAATAAGGTTAGAATTTTATGTTAGAATTTCATGTTAGACAAAATTAAATCAGAATTTTCTATTAGAGACCTAGACAGAGCTGATTATTTTAATAATGAAGAACGGTGGGGCGCCTGGGTGGCTCAGTGGGTTAAAGCCTCTGCCTTCGGCTCAGGTCAGGGATCGAGCCCCACATTGGGCTCTCTGCTCAGCAGGAAGCCTGCTTCCTCCTCTCTCTCTCTGCCTGCCTCTCTGCCTACTTGTGATCTCTGTCTGTCAAATAAATAAATAATTAAAAAAAATAATAATGAAGAACGGTGTAAATAATTATGAAAACACTCCGACATAGAATACATTCCCAGAGGTACACATAAAACACCCACATAAATACATAAAGACTTTGTACTTAGAAAGACAATGGATGAAAGATCAACTTAGTTCTGACATTTGTTGAACGATTTCCAATCAGAAAACTTTTTTCTAAAAAGTGCTCTCTGACAGCAAAAAAAATTCTATCAGCAATTTGTTGACAAGACTTTTCATTTGAAATATAGGTACCAAAATTGATTCTTTTAGTGCAGAGTCTGACTCATTCTCCCTGTGGGTACCCGCTTTCGGTATTTCTAAGACATTTGCTTCCAAAGAAATTTATGATTTAAAATGACACAAATTCTTTCTCCATCTTGTTTCCCCTAAAATCTTGCTCTGACTTCCAAGTTGGGTTGATTTAGGGCTGGAAACCCTTTGAGCAGTGGATGGGGCCTGTTGTTTTCTGCTCCCATAGTAAATGAATAAGTTTTTTTTAATGCATAAAAAAATCATTGCAGGCAATGATACCATCATCTTTCAAAAAAAAAAAATCTTTTGCTGCCATCTTCTGAAGCTTATATTCTATCATCGAGTTTTATATTTATGTTTTATCCAAACTACTTTTTCTATCAAGGTCTCATGATTTTTAAATTAACCTGCATCTTTGTTTACTGTATCGTCTGCCTCTATAAAGCAGAAAACATGTTCCATGTGAGCAAGTGTTCAGTTTTATCTACTACTGTTTTCCAGTGCCTGGCTAGTAAACATTTATTTAGTGAAGAAAAACATACCTTTATTCCAATGATGTAGCATTTTCAAAGCACTGTATATGGCTTGTCCTATCCCCATTACCCATTCTTCTCTTAACCATTATGATGCCTGAACACGATGCTTCTTTCCTAAATCCCAGCCCCTCTTTACCACAGACAAGCAATGTTTAAGTATGATCCAGAGACTCTGGCAAGTTCTTGAGATCCTTTTCAGCAGGTTCATGTTGTCTAACTATTTTCATAATGCCAAGATGCTATTTCGCTTGTTTTCTCCTAAGTGCAAATGGAGTTTTCCAGAGGCTACATGACGTGGGATAACATCATTCCTCTGACGCCTAATGGAATGTGTGCTTATATATGTGTTTTTAAAATATCTGTCTTCGTATGTTAAATATTAATAGCTGTAATCCACATTAACAGGTCTTCAGACATGATGCTTATACATGGCTTTAAGGAATACCCTATCCATATTCCAAATAAGCAACTCATAAGTGGACCATAGAAATAGCACTCATAAACACTTGATCTCCTGTTTATGTGTGGAACAGTTGTTAAATGAAACCTTCTCTGTTGTCAGAATTCAGCAGAGATCCCTCAAACCGATTAGATGTCAAGAAACTCAAGATCTTAAATGGAGAGGCATGACTGCCGTATGAAATTGCACAACTGATAATCTATATCCAGATACACAGAACAAATCCTTGAATGAAGGCAGTGATTAATAACTTTGAAGCAAGTAGCAAACGTGTTACATACTTCTCCCATGGGGGAGAGGAAAGGAATTCTTCCCATTCATCTCAAATCAAATGAAGTGAACTTTCGAAGAATCACTGGAGAATTTGTCATATTTCTCTTGGAGTATGGGGCTTGGGACCAGTCTAAAAATAGTCCAGAGCAAAAATCTGGCAGTATTTTGAGAAGGCAAAGAGAGAAAGGGCTTCCCTTCAACCAATAATTAATAAAAGATACATGTTTTCTACAGGCTAGATAGGGAGCTGGCTGCAAGCTCTCTTGAAAAGGAAGAGGGCTTCTGACTAGAAACACAACACACGTCCATAGGGAAACGAAGGGAGTGTGTAAGCCCAGAGGGCTCCAGGTAGAGGCAGCAGCAAGTCTCAGAGGGGAGGGGTTAAAGGTTCAAGGGAACTCTAAAGTCTCCCACGGAAATGTCAGCTTTTGCATCTGCTGAAACTAGAGGATACCCATAGCCTATTAACTGTACTGGTCAAGTAAGACTTTACTTCACTTTCCTCTTCTTTTCTCTGCCCTCCTTTGGCCACCAGCAAATGCAGCTAGAAAGAGGCATCTCAAGAAACAAGGAACAGCCAACTACTTCCCTTTCCCCATTCAAGGTTTCCAGCCTGTGGGAGGTTTGGAGGAATGTGGTGGAAAGGTACAAATTTCCAGCAACAAGACAAATAAGTGCTGGGGATATGACGTACAACATGAAGGCTGGCGTGAACACTGATGTACAGTGTATTTGCAAGTTGCTAAGAGAAAAGATCCTAGAAGTTCTCATCACAAGAACTACCTGAATGAGATGATGGACATTAGCTTACAGTGGAAATCGTTGTGTAAGTCGAATCGTCGTGCTCTACACCTTAAACTAGCACAGGGCTGTCAGTTATATCTCAGTGGAACTGGGCGGGTGGGTGGTGGGGGAAGGAGGCACATTTGACCTCACTGGTGAATTCTACCAGTTAAGGAAGAAGGTCAACTCACCCAGAAAATAGAAGAGGAGGAATCCCACCTCAAATTATTTTATAAGGCCAGCATTTCCTTTTTATCAAAACTAGACAAAGACATAGCAAGAAAAAGCAACTTCTCATACCACTTCAAACATAGTCATTATAATTTCTAAAGAAAATTCTCACACATTGCTCATAGGAATACAAAATGGTAAGCCACTTTGAAAAACATTTGGGCATTTTCTTACAGAAGTGTAGAATTTTTTATGACCCAACAATTCCACTCCGAGGTATTAAACCAAGAGAACTGAAAATATATTTCTACATCTCGAGGTGAATGCTCATAGCAGCTTCTTTTGGTAATAGCCCAAAACTAGAAACAACTCAAGTGTTCATCAACTGGTAAATGGATGAACACGCTGAGGTCCATTACACAGCAGCATACTACCCAGCAATGAAAAGCAGGTACTGGTTATATGCAGTAACTTGGATTCATATCCAAAGCATTATATTAGAGGAAAAAGCTCAGCCAAACAAAACAAAACAAAACAAAAAAACCATACTCTGTGATTTCACTCATAGAACATTGTAGACAAGGCAAAACTATAAAGACAGAAATCTGATCAGGTTGAAAGGGGCTGAGAGAAAGGAGAGACCACAAAGGTCCAAGAAGAAGCTCTTTGTTACGGGGGAAATGTTCTATAACTTGATAATAGTGGTTTTAAAAAAAATCAACCAACTGTATATTTAAGCACAGTGAACTTTATTTTATGTACATTGGAACTCACTGAACCTGAAATAAAAATAACTCTGGATGAAAGTAAGTGTGTATTAAAAATTGAAAAAAATTCCCTACCCAGTGAAGACAGAAATTATAAACTGGATGATGGGTTTGAATTTTGATAATTCATGGGATAAGACATTTTAATACCCAGAAAAGGAGACTATCTGGGTAAGGTATCAGATATACAGAAGTGAGAAGATGAAGTCCACAGAGATCTGACTACCCTGGGACAGAAGTTTATGGGAAGGTGGGGTGGGATACTTTTCCATATGAAAAGTATTTTGGTCACATGTTCAGATAGCATGTTGGAGACATGCTAACTCCTGATAGATTTAACTCCTAATAGATTTGTCACAACTTTCTAATCTTAACTCTTTCAATATGACCTTCACCTCTCTTTCCATCATTATTTCTTGAAACACTCCCCCACAACGAGTTCTACTACGACTCCTACCCCCAATCTTTCCCCCTCTTCTGCATACCTCTATCGATTTCCTCCTTCTAGAATGTTCTTCCTATTTTTACCATTTGAAATCTTTTGTGACTTTCAAGGTTAACTTCAAAAGCTTTCATAAAGCACCTAAGGAGAAACAGCTGCACTGTCTAATCCTAAAATCGTTTATGAGCTGCTAGTGGCATATGACACCATCTTTGCATGATTTCTGAGGGTTATTTTCATGGGATGTACTCCAAAAAAAAAGAGCTCCTGATCTCCAGATAGGGATTAGTAACATATCTTGAACTCTCTTGTCCTCTCCACACAGAGCTGGGACATTTGTACTTCACCAACAGCCCCCATCCCTTTATTCTAATACCAAGAGTAAGAGGTACCCCCATTTTCAAAAGGTCCTATCATAACTGCTGCTTCGCAACACCAAACATTCCCATAAAGGCCATGTCTGTGATAGGAGATGGAAGAGAGCACACAAAAAGATTTAAACTCTTTCAATTTCCCATAGAATGGGTGAATGCTCCACTCATAATTATAGTATCTAAATAAGCATGTTTGAGGAATTCATTTCCTGTCCATCACTCATTGTCATATTATTCTTCCATCTTTGGAGAAGGTGGTTTTACTGATTAATTCATGCTCTGGTGTTGGTTATGAGAATGGGAATAGTTAACTGTTCCCTGTAGAAGATTAACAAATTAACATTAACAAATTAACATTAACAAAGTCTTTTCCTGATCACTACCTGAAACAGAAATATTTTACTTCCAAGATTGATTTTGCCTATAGAATTGTTATGGCCATCTGTCTACATGGGAGGCCATAAGAACATAAACTCTACAAAAGCGGGGTCCATCTTTTCTACTAATATTTGTATCCTCTGTAGATACCAGCACATAGGAGGTATTCACTAAATATTTATCAGTGTTAAAATACTGGGGCACCTGGGTGGCTCAATGGGTCAAGACTCTGTCTTCAGCTCATCTCACAATCTCAGAGTCCTGGGATTGAGCCCTGAATCAGGCTCTCCGCTCAGCAGGGAGCCTGGTTTCCCCTCTCTCTCTGCCTGCCTCTCTAACTACTTGTGATTTCTCTGTCAAATAATAAATAAAATCTTTAAAAAATTAAAATATTGCTATATTGCAGTCTCTCTTGAATATAGCTTAAGGTATGATGTTCTTGAATGACATTAAGAGGTTCATTTATTCATGTTTCCAGGGACCCCTCTCTATAAAATAATCTCCCTTCAAGACTCTCTTAATATACAGATCCTTAAAAGATTGTTGCAGGATTCAGTGTGGTAAGTTGCTTATCACCTCATTACATACAGCACTTAGAAAGTCTGTTATCCATTGTAAAAGTTCTTGTGAAAGTACATAGGCCAATTTCATACTACAAGTCTTTTGCCAAGTTCAAAACCACAATATCTTAGCAGCTTTTATATTTCTTCCAAACACCATAAGTTATTACACTATATGATGCATTGCATACTTGCCAAAGCATTTCAACCAGATTTTTTTGTTACACAAACACAAAGGCATCCACTGCTAATAAACTATTTTTCTTTCTATTTTAACATAAATTCAAAGAACCAGTGCATGTTTCTATGCCCTTGGATAGGGAAAAAAAAAAAAAAGCAATCACTAACATTTGAAAAGTATTGTGCCAAGCCAAGATTGTGAGACATGTTTCTCAAGTGAAATTAATTTTTTCATAAGTATAATTTACCTACTAGTACACAAGTTTTATTTTTTTTGTACACAAGTTTTAAAGTAATCTAAAATGTGTTGTTTATGGATCCAATACAATGATTATGGTTTTGTTGTAGTTTTTTGTTTTTCAAAAATATAGTAAATTTCAATCAGTATCTTTTTTTTTTGTTTGTCCAGCTACAAGTTTAATAAACCTATGTGTCTGAATTTTTTAAATTGAAATACACACTCATACAGGTATTTCAGCAATCATTTGGGAGTTTTTCTCAACCATCTAAAAATAATGAAAATTTTGTCAACAAATGTAGCTTAACAAGCTATGCTGTGCTCCAAATTCTGCCTAAAGATTCTGCATAATGTTCTACTAGGTGTTTTGTTTTGGTTTTTTTTAATACCTGCATCATTAGTTGACTAGTTGGAGAAGTAGGCTTACCATGAGAGATTAATCAAGGATTATGGAACTAGTAATAATTCGACAGCTGGCAACAGCACAAGCTACATACTGAGGAAGACATACAAGATGGTGTTAAGGCAAGAGAAGCATTTCAGAGAATGTGTCTGCAGTGTATCAGGAGTTGTTTTTTGTTGTTGTTTTCCAAAGGTTCATTCAAAAATGTCTGCAATGTAGCAAGGAATATTATTTGTGAATTAATATGGCAAATGAAACATGTAAAGTGATCCTACTCACATTTTTCAATAAAAGGATACAAACATTTTCTACCATTCTTCGGAGCCTATTAAGGGGTAGATGTTCTTTTCTGTGCCTTAGAAGTAGCAGCCGTCACCATGACTCTTTTTTTTTTTTTAATTAATTTATTTTTTCAGCGTAACAGTATTCATTGTTTTTGCACAACACCCAGTGCTCCATGCAACACGTGCCCTCCTCCCTATTACCCACCAACTGGTTCCCCCAACCTCCCACCCCCACCCCTTCAAAACCCCCAGGTTGTTTCTCAGAGTCCATAGTCTCTACCATGACCCTTTTGAAATGTGACATTTCAAAGATTTTATTTATTTATTTATATGTCAGAGAGAGAATGAGAGCACAAGCAGGCAGAGTGGCAGGCAGAGGCAGAGAGAGAAGCAGGCTCCCCGCTGAGCAAGGAGCAGATGTGGGACTCAATCCCAGGACCCTGGGGTCATGACCTGAGCCAAAGGCAGCGGCCCAACCGACTGAGCTGCCCAGGTGTCCCTGAAATGTGACATTTTAAGAGTGACTGTTTTGTAGACTATCTAGAGGTAAAGGCAAGATCAATAGGACACCAAAATAACTAGCCAAAAATGAGGAATTTGGCCAACCTGATCCTTGGTCTGCACAACACAAATCACCAAATGGACTGATCTTTTTTTCTATCTGTCCATTACCAGAATGAACTGCGGAGCCAATGTAGGTGTCAGTTGTGTCAGTGGTCATCATGGTATAATAAAATGAGAGTTTTAAGATCTGGGCTGATACTGCCAACCATATCTTAGATAATGAGGATGCTGACCAAAATTGAGAATTGGAATTCTTCCAGAAAAACTACACATCTAGTGACTTTTCCTTGGCTAACTGGTTGTTTTCTGGTCTTATAAGGACACTAACAGGTGAGACATCTGGTGTTGTCTCACTTCATTGTAAAACCCACTGTAACTTCAAAGATTCTCGTGAGGTATCTGGAGGTAATCAGAGGTGAAATAAAGGAGAGTTGGAAGCCAGGAACCATTTTTATTTGAAAAAAACTATCACTGTACATGCACATACATATATATACTGTACTCAATGCAGTGACAGGTTCTGAATATACAACAGAAAATAAAGCAGATATTGGTCTTGCCTGCTTTTCATTGATTTTCAGCGGAAGTACAGAAATATATACTGAAGTATTATAGTAAGAGAACGGGGTATCACGACAAAACAATAGTGAGTTACTTACTTCAAATTGAAGGGTTAGGGCCATTCTGAAGAACCAACCAGGAAAAATTCAGTCAGCCATAAAAAAAGATTTCAGGCCAAAAATAGGAACAGAGGCAGTAAGAGGCACAGCAAATGGGAGAAAGAGCAAGGAGACCAGAGCGGTAAAAGACCTCAAGCAAAGGAGTGGGTGGAACAACATGAGCTAAGAGATAAATAGAGCCAGATCACACCCGACATCAAAAGCCATAGAAGGATTGGCTTTGGTCCCGAGTAAAACTGGGAAGCAAGGAGGACAAGGAACAGGCAAGATACAAAGAATATTTAAGAAATGATTCTGGCTCTTGAGTGGTATGTAGTGGAGGCAGGGGATGGGGCCAAAGTGGGAAGACATGTGCGTGTGCTCATATCTGTGAAAACGTGGATGTGACATGTACTTTCTGCAATCAGGGTATGCAAATACTTCACAAGTCCTTAAAACATGTTTGTGTTGAGACATTTTAAGTGCCAAATAATCACATCAAAAAGTGCCTAAAAGAGAGGAAAGCTAGACAAAAGAATTTTAGGGGGGTAGTTTCCAGAAATTTCTCCCTTTACAAAGAACTCTAATTTTCTCATAACCAGGGTAGGCTGCCTTTCATGCGTTATTTGTACTTGTGTCATACAATTAAATGGCCAATTTTTGGTCCGATTATTCATTTCCTCTCAGTATACTTTTCAGAAAGGAATGCACCCTGCACGGAGGTGAATTTTAGGGTCTTCTATCTTGGTTTGTTCCTTGGGGCAACATTAGCTATTCTTGCTTTTTTAAAGTTAATCGGGTAACATTACTATTTCTTCTCATTACATGTTCAATAATCATGTCAGTAACGTGTGGGGGAATCTTTTCGGAGAGGTCGTTGTTCAAAGCACAGTGTTTAGCCACATCGTGGCTCCCCATGAGGGGCTTTCCTGAGTTCCATATTCTTTGACTGCCAGAAATGCCAGAAGTCTCTAAGTTGGAAGTAATCTAAAGTGCTACTTAAGCCTTTTGAAGGTGAAAAACCAATAGTGACATAAACACAAAAAATTAAATGTTTTTTCAGTGTCGGTGCATATGTATGTGGGATATATATCATGGGGAGTCTGCTGCTGGAGCGTGTGAGGGCTTGCGCATGCGTGCATGAAAACATAGTCATGGATATTTCACTGTCTAAGAAAAAGGAAAGCCCCTTTTCCTTCCACGTACTCTTTCACTGCTTAACCACCTCAAAGAACAGGATATTGTTTTCAAAGTCCACTTGTAGATCTACAAAAGCTAAGTTTTGAAACTATGGATTAAGAAGCTAGGACTAGAACTCCCCTGTGTCTCTTCGGCCCACGTCACTGTATCTTGAGGGAAACGGTCACATTTCATGACACATCATTTTCAAAGATGGTGAATGACAGGGAGCCTGTTCCGGTGCCAGATCCTATTTTGGTTGTCTCCATAATCTTTTTTAGTTGGGAAGTGAGGGAAATCAGAGAATCTTACAATACAAAATCTTCCCATTTAATTAGAAGTGTGTGTGTGGAATAGCCCTAAGGGAAAAGGAAACAGTTTTCAACTTCAAATCCCTTTCTGGAAACACGTCTTTAGGAGGAAGCTGTAGTGACAAATCAAAGTATCATTTTCCCCCCTAAAGGACAGTTAAATACAACTTTCCCAAAGGAAAACCAGTCCAGTTAATTAAAAGACAGGACTTAGGATATAATGCCCAGTACTGGGCTTTGATAATCTAAGAACAGGTTTTTAAACTCTACATACAAAACTGTCTCTATGGTTCCATTTTAAGATAATACATGTAAATCAAACAGATCCTCTGAGGCAGAGCTTAAAATCTCAGGCTTTGGGGTCAGGCAGCTTCTAGTCAAATCATGGCTTAAATACTTATTTGCTGAATGACAGGGCAAATCGTTAAATCTCTGTGTCTCGGTGTCTTCAGCCTTGAAATGACGATAAAAATAGAAGGGACCTCAGAGTTCTTACAGCCATCAAACTATCTCACGCCTAACATGAAGCACAACTCCATATACATTATCATCACCCAACAAGAAATATTAGCATACTAACAACTAAAGTGACAAATTATTAGGTTCAAAAGAATTATTTCACTCTGTACTGACAGGGCCTAAAAAGTTGATATGATTTACAAGTGTTTTAAATCATTCTTGAGAATATAATTCTTGTAGTAGATCAGATCAAATTCCAGAGCCTTTTGCTTCTTCCTTACAGCCTATCTCAGTATCCCATAGCAATCAAAGGGGCACCCAGTCCAACACCTACAGACTGCAACTGAAAAGTTAATTTATGGAAGTATTTTGAAAAATGTCTCTATCTCACACACACATACACCTATTATTCAACATCTACACAATACAATGTTAAACATAGAAATAAGACCTAGTAACCTGGATGCCAAACTCAAAATCCATCTCAGCAGATGGAATAAATAGTTAGACTACAATGATTTTTTTTTTTCTCCTGAAGTATATTTATTACTATTTACTTCTTGGGTCATTTTCTCCTCAGGCAGACCTTAAACAAGACATAGATACAAAAGAAATCTCATCATTTTGTTATTTTGCTCTCACATGGAATTCAAAAAAACTACATCGGAGGTCACTAACTTCTGCCTATCTGCAAGAAGGGAAATGATAAGCTGTCCTCAAATGCACATCCCGCTTCCTTCCAAAGGGTGCTAACAGGGCTTCGTACACCCTTCCTGTTGCCCCAGGTGCTGAAGTTGAAAATATCTTAACACTTGGCAATGAAGATATTCTCAGAGGTGGCTATAAAAAGACTGGTCTTGGCTTTTGCCAATACAGTGGGACCCACTTGTATTTTATTTCATTTTACCATACGGAAGTTACTGGAGTTGCCCCACCCCCACAACACCTCAACTTCTCTTTTTTTTAGTCTGCGTAAAGTTTTTCTATTTCTGTCTCTCAGGCATAGATTTTTGGCGGTTCAGTTATTTCCCATGCTTTTACCTGAATGTGGGCAACCTCAGCAGCAGAGGCTCCTGGAAACATCCTTCACCTGTTTTTCTCAGAAGATAGGAGAACCGTTGACTGGACTTATAAGGGGAAGTGGTTTGTTTCAGAGTTGCCAAAGTAGTAATGGAAACTTCTTTATTGATTTAAAAAATAACAACAAACCATCTTTTGACCATGCAACCTAAGGACTGACGTCCCTTTGCTTTCTTTTACCTCAAACAGGAAGTAAGAGATGTTGGTTTCTAGATTCTGGGAAGCCAATATTTTGGGGTCATTTTTCTTCCTGCCTATTGTCTGCATTACTAATAGATTTAATAATGACTTTCATCTTCATCATTAGATCATTTTTTTCTAATTAAGCAATTCTAGTTAGAGGATTTCTTCTTATATGTACGTTAATGTTTCATTAAAATGATGTATTTAGCAATATCCATTGTGGGGAGCTTTGCTCTAAACCCAGAGGAATTTACAAATCACAAACATTTTTAACTTCTTTTCTCAGAGGTGAAGAATGGAACATCTCTTATGTCAGAAAATACTGAAGCTGTGGGGGAAATTACAACTAATGATGAAGCAGGATTCATTCTGTCTTGGCCATTTTTAGGTTTTCCTTAACGTTAAGGAGTAGTTTGAAAGAAGTGAGCTAGTAAGAAATTTTACTATGTGCTGGTGCAATTAGAGTAGACAGCTAACAGGGAGAGAGGTCACTTCCTGTAATGTTGAAAGTTGGGTGCCTTTATAAGGAGATAACCAAGAACAATTTGAAATTGTACCTTAAACTCAGATGGGTATCGAAGTTAACAATACACCTGTGGGAATGACCAGGGCAAATCTGGTGATTAATGCCAACATCTCCCTATAAGGTGATCAGGTGGCATGAGAAGAGATCATGACTAAACACCTACTGGAAGTAGAGCAATATTTCAAGGACAGGAACCATGAAGGAACCTGGACACGAGGAGCTGGAGAGGAAGGGGAAACTGGGTATATGTGCTTCTGGCGCAGATGGGGCTTTCCTCAGCACAGGCCCCATTCTGGGTTCTTGCCAATAGCTAAGGCAGTTAGTCCAGATCTGGGTATTTGTCCTGATTTCACTGACATTCCCTCTCTGAGTTTGTGGAAAGAAAGGTAACATTTCTAATCAACTATGATTTAAACATTACTTATAGAATTCTAATTAAAAGGAATTTACTACAAGATATGGAGAGTCAGGTCTCATAGGGATGTTCAGCTTGGCACAAAGCTATCTTCCTGACTAGTCATTGCTGTATAGTCAATGATGAGCCTGCATTCTGCCTCACTAATGTGGCTAAAAAGTAGACCTCAACTTGGCCTTCTGGTGGTCAAGTGGCTTCTACATCTAGAAACTTTTACCCCAATTTTTCCAATAGCAGTTTTATTCAAGTTGACTTTTATGGCTTCTGTAGAATAGGAAAGTTCCCATTAAAAAAATGGCACCTAGCCATTTACTAACTAGTAATTTAAAGCAAATGAATCAACTGTGAAGCAAAAGGGCAATAAAATCAGCAAGTAATAGGATTTTAAGATGGGCTCATGCATTTTTAGAATAATGACAGAGCAGTCTTCAGAGACAATTTGTTCTTTAAAACATAATAAGAAATAGAGGTGTTGAGATGTATGTCCAATACCCCACTGGATAGAAAGAGCACTGGGAAAATTTCCTTAGTTTGGTAATATTTCTTAGATCTTATTAGGACAGCAGGCAGTGTGGACAAGAACATCCTACACGTTGATAATGGCAAAGGCTGAGTTAGTGTGTGTATGTATGTGTGTCTCTCTGCATGCCTATGTGATAAGAAAGAGGAGCCTGATAATATAAGGAAGAAAAGTGATTAATGGGGAAAGTGGACAATAGTTTCAAAGTCTACAAATTGAGAAAAGACCTGATGGGAATTTACTTTATTTAAGAAGGATGATGTCACTGGTGACCCGAGCAAAGGTAGATTCTATAAAATGCTAGGGGCAAACCTTGGTTACAGGAAGGTGAAGAGTAGACAGAGACTTCCTTTTCCAACAATATTGGCAGAGTAAATATCCTGAAAAATGATCTGCTGCAAAGCTCCCAAATGTTTGAGTTGGAGAGAATAAGAGAAACTATCAGTCATCAGAGGCCAAAAGTTGTGGGAAAAACCAACTCAAAGACGTGTAAGCAATGAAATCATCTGTTAACGCCAGTAACCCAGAGCTTTTAGGTTTTGACTTTGACAAGCTCAGGTCTGCACTAGTGGGAGAGCTGGAATCCAGTTGTGAGATCTATGAAGAACTGAATCTTCAAAGTGTCCATTAGAAAAAAGAAAAAGCAAACAAAATAAAATATGCCTTGAATAAAGAAATAAAATGAAGTGTCCCTTGAGAATTCACAAAACAGAGTTAATCCTTATGCAAGCCAGGGTCCCACATCTTACTGCCTGTATGGTCTGAGAGACCCCAGCACAACCCCAGGCTTGAGGCTTCCCCAAGTGCCTACTGGAAGCAAATCATTTTCTCTAGATGAATCAACCACCAAATCAAGCCTCAAAAAGTTTCCTCATGTAAGCTGTATAGATTTTAAAAGTATAAAATAAAAAAGGAAACAATGAAGAAATACATACCATCAAAACCATCAAACCATCAAAACAAACAGATCAGTCCTAGAAAGAGTTCAGATATTCACAGGATCAGCGTGCTTAAAGTTGTGTGAGTGTGTGTGTGCGTAAGAAGTGACTATAAAGGTCAACTGGGCAGTTGAAATAAAAATAGAAAATAACCTGAACATATAGAAATGAAAATACAGTCATTAAAGTAAGAATTCAGCAGACATGTTACTTAGCCTCAGACGAGATGGAGGAGAGCGTGAATAAGCTGGAATATGGATCTGATGCACCTGGCTCCAAGAGAGGGCAGAGAAGGGAGATGAAAGCAGTTGAAAGACAGAATGTTAAGATGTAATGTAAGTCAGAATTCCGAAAAGAAATAGCAGAGAAACAGAAGAGATGATATGAAACAAAATAATCTCAATCTTTTTTTTTTAAATATTTTATTTATTTGACAGAGAGAAATCACAAGCAGGCAGAGAGGCAGGCAGAGAGAGAGGAGGAAGCAGGCTCCCTGCGGAGCAGAGAGCCCGATGCGGGGCTCGATCCCAGGACCCCGAGATCATGACCCGAGCCGAAGGCAGAGGCTCCAACCCACTGAGCCACCCAGGCGCCCCCAAAATAATCTCAATCTTAAGCAAACTATAGAATGCAAATGGAAAAGACCTTTAAAAAAAAAAAATCCAGAGCGAAAAACACATTACCTCCCAAGAAACAACTGGAATGACACCTGAATTCTAAGCAATGGAACCCAGAAACTGTAATATCATGTCAAGAGTTATAAAAACAGTTTATAGCTACATACCTAGAATTGTCTATTATAATGCCACTTCAAGAAAAACAAAAGAGATTCTAAAATTACATACTACAGGGATGCCTGGGTGGCTCAGTGGGTTAAAGCCTCTACCTTTGGCTCAGGTCATGATCCCAGGGTCCTGAGATCGAGTCCCGCATCAGGCTCTCTGCTTAGCAGGGAGCCGGTTTCCTCCCCACCCCACCCCCACCTGCCTCTCTGCCTGCTTGTGATCTCTGTCTGTCAAATAAATAAAATCTTAAAAATAAAATAAAATTGCATACTACATACTTCAATAAGAAAAAATAATTTCAGAAAAACTGAGTTTGAGAAAAAAAGGTGAACAAATAAAGTGGTAAATGGGAATCTAAACAAATATTAACATTATGAAACAATAATAAAGTGTAAATTTAGAGCATAGTAGTTTTCTATTGCTGTGTGACAAAGTACCACAGATTCAGTGGTTTAAAACAACAAATAATTATTATCCCCAAGTTTCAAAGGACCATGAGTCTTGGTACAGCTTAGTTGGGTTATCTGACCTGGGGTCTCACAGGGTTACAGCCAAGAAACAAACAGGGTATGTTCACACATGGAGAAACCACTGAGAAAAGATCTATTTTCAGCTCATTCACAGGATTTCCTTGAGCCTCTACAACTGAGGACCCAAACCTTTTACTGGGTTTTAGCTGGAGGCCACCTCATTTAACAGGCCCTCCCACAACAGGGCAGCTAGCTAACTTCTTCAAGTTATTAAGGAGACTCTCTCCAGTCTGTATAAAACAATAACCACTATGCCATCCTGTCACCTTTGCCATATAATGTAACCTAATCAAGGGAGTGACATTCTATTGCTTAGAGGCAAATCATAGGCTCTGCCTACACTCAGGGAGAGAGATTATGGAAGGCCGTGACACACCTCTGGGTGTTTTCAGCAAGAGTGTGGGGAAAAGAATAATCAAGATAGAACTAAAATAGCAACTAAGTCAGAAAGAGCAGGATCAAAGTTAAAACATGCTAAAATCCTTATATGAAGTGCAGGAAAGTACAGATTAATTTTAAGTTGTATTTAGCATATACAAGAACCAAAAATCAGACAGCAGAAATAAAACTAAGATACAAACATTTTTCAATGAAAGGGTGAACAAAAATTAATGTGGCTATACGAACAGCAGAAAAAAAAATCATCTAGAGAAAATGATTTACCTTAAGGTAAAAAGGATTCTTTCAGTTAGAGGGTCACTATCTAATGATTAAGAACTCTCACGCACTGAATTTCACAATTCAAAATGTTTACAGTAAAAATTAACAGAGAGAGATGGACAAATTATAGTAATTTTTAGACATAATCCTTAGCAATCAATAGATCAAACAGACACCCCCCCCAAATCACTAAGGTATAAAAGACTTTGAGAATACAAATAACATGCTTAAACTAATGGTATAATGTAGAAAAAATACAAAACAATTAGAGGCAATACATTACTTTCAAGCACTGATGATATTTACTGCCTGTAGACAGAAACCATGAAACAGTTATAGAACTACTTTTAACAAATACGAAAGGTTCACGATGAATCACATTCTGTAACTACAGTAAAATAAAGTTTGAAGTCTATCATAAAAACATTATGAAAAGAATCTAGAAATTTGAAAACACTTCTAAACAGAAAGCAATCAAAATAAATATTAGAAAATTTTATAATCATGAAAAATTCTATCAGAACATGTAGGCTACAGATAATATAGCTTATAAAGAGAAATTTATAGCCTTATGTGATAAGGCTTTTGTATTAGAAAATCAAGCAGCTATCTCAACTGAGAAGAATACTGACAAAATAAACCAGAAAGTAGGGGGTGATAAAGATAGAATCAGAAATTCGTAAAGTAGAAAATAAAGATATAATAAGGAGAGAAGCAAAAACAAATCTGATCTTGAAAAAACAAAGATATCTCAGGCAAAATTGATCAAGGAAAAAGGGGAAAGATATAAACAATATTAGCAAAGCTTCAGAAGAAATAAAAGCTGTAATGATAGTGAAGTGTGGACAATACTAAATGTGATAACCTACAGGAGATCGGCACATTTCTAAAAACTTGTCTCTTACACAAGTGGACTTACAGAAGAAGACCTGTGTTATCTTGTAATTTCTGAAAACATTTAAACTGTTGTCTTCTCACACACACAAAAACTCATGTTCACTGTGTAACCACAAATTTTACAGAATCTACTTGCAAATCAAAACCTAAGAAAATGTAACGAATTATTCAAATTAATAAAAGAACGTTGTTCAGTAACTACACAAAATCAATACACTATTATTTGCAAGGAGCAACTGATTCCCATATCACATAAATTCTTCCAGAAAATAAAAAATAATGATATACTTCTTTTTCACTTGTTTTAGGAGACTGTTAGAATCTTGATTCCAAAACCCAATAAGGAAAGTTTCAAAAGAAAAATTGTAGGTTCGGTCTCTATTATAAACACAGATGCAAAAATCCTGCAACATATTGACAAACCCAATCCAGCAATCAAATACTACTAAGTTGGCTTTATCCAAAAAATAAGAGTCTAGTCAGCAGTTTTAAAATTATTAATATAAATTAACAACAAAATGATAAAAATTCATAAAATCATCTCACCTTTTTGCAAGTAAGATAGACACAATATTCATTCATATTAGAAATTCTCGGCAAACTTGGAATTGAAGGAAACTTTCCTAACTGGCAAGGAATATCTATAAACTTTTCATAGGAAACATCATACTCATTGGTGAAATAGTAAAATCATTCTCTTTAAAGAGAGGAATAAAAGAAAAATGCCCACTATTACCATATATTCTCAACATTGAACAGAGGATCCAGAAAACACATGAAAATACGAAAATGAAATAAAATATGTAAGAATAAAAAATAGGAAAAAAAATCTCATTATTTGCAGAGGACGGGATTATCTTCATTAAAAACCCAAGACAATGTAATAAATTATTCAAATTAATAAAAGAACTTTGTTCAGTAACTATACAAAATCAATACACAAAAGTTAGAGAACACAATTTGTAAAACTAAACATAGGTAATTAGAAATTACCTTAACATAAGATGGTCAATTCTCTTATGATAAATACATATTTTTGAAATATATTTTAAAATACCTAAATTAAGAAAGATACATATTCATATATAACAAGACTCAGTGTTTCAAATATGTCATTTATCCCAAAATTGATATACAGAGTCCATGAAACTTTATCCAAATTCTGAACTGGATTTTCCTTGAAATTTAGAAGACTTATTTGACAATTTAAGTAGAAAAGTTAGGGTCAAGAAGGTACAAATGAAGTGCAAAGACTTGCCCTAACAGATATCACGGCTTCTTTGGTGCAGAAATACACAAACAGTGTAGTAGAAGTGAAGAGCTGGACCTGAATTAAACCAAAGTTTATAAGCAAAGTTGAGAGAGGATCACTTGTGAGAAGAAGACAAACTACTCCATAGGTTGTGTCCTGGAAATTGGTATCCATGTTTTCTAAAAATGAAAACGGATTCATATTTCATATCTTACTAGAAAATCAGTTTTATGTGGATTTAAAAAATTGTTAAAGTCCAAACTTCAAAATTTTTACATAGCAAAATAGAAACATTTGTTCCTGATTGCGGAGTAGGAAAGGATTTAACAGTAACAACAACACAAAAGCTCTGGGTGTTATATGCAACTGATGAGTCGTGGAACCCCAGATCAAAAACTAATGATGTGCTATATGTTGCCTAATTGAAAAAAAAAAAAGAAATAAAAGTTACTCAAAACAAAACAAACAACAACAACAACAACAACAAAAGCTAAAGAAAAGGATCAGTCTATTGGACTCCATTAAAATCAAGGATGTTATGGTGTTCATCGAAAGACACCCTAAAAATAGAGGAGGAAAAGAGGCCACAACTGGAAAGACACATTTGCAATATGTTGCACTGAAAACAATTAGCATCCAAAGCTTATAGATAATCCTTACTAAACAATTATTAAGTAGAAAAATCAGAACATAATTACACAGCCAATTCGAGTATGAAAAGTATACAACCTCATTACTAACGAGGAAAACAAACAAAACAAAATAAAATTAAAAAAACAGAGCAAGTAAAGCCAATTCTGCCCATGAGGAGTTTGGACAATGCCACTTAATCCCAATAACAAGTAAAAAGCTGAAAAGAATGGAAAATAACAATTTTTCTCGGAACTGTACAAGAGCAAAGGTCAGAGGAAACCTTTGCGTCTGAGACTGGAGGGGCAGGAAAATAAGGGGTGTGGCTGCTTACCTGAGCTGTGATTCACTCGTGGACACCACCGTGGGCACCAGGGACAGGGTAATAAAGCCTGGCTGGAACAGACGAGTTGCTACACTCCCCGAGGACACCTCTGAGAGAGAAAAACGCTACAGGAACCCAGTTATGGCGTCGGGAGGCAACATACTGCTAAGATTTACGTCTCAGAGCTCGACCAGGTTCCCCCAATAAATATCAGAGGAAAAAATCGTGCTCTGGCTGGGGGAGTAGAAACCAGTTCATCTGTGTTCTGCTTCACAAGGCCTGACCTCAGGAGAAACTAGTTAGTCAGAGCCTAACCTGCTGAGATATTACCACAACCCAATGGACCTGGGGAGGGGGGAGGGGAATTCCAACTCCAGTCTGCTGTAGTCATCCTGTCCTCCCTGAGTGGGGCAGAAAATACCGGACACATTATGAAGTTCACGGTTCAGAGACCTAAGACACTAAAAGACTGGGTCTTAATCACTCAACAATAAGAAAATAAACAACCCCATTAAAAATGGGCCAAAGGTTTTAACAGACTTCTCACCAAAGAAGATATACAGATATCAAATAAGCAGATGAGAAAATGCTTTAGGTCACATGCTATCAGGGAGAGGCAAAGTAAAACAGTGAGATACCACCACACACCTAGTAGAATGGACAAAATCTGGAACACTTTCAACACCAAAGGCTGGCAAGAATGTAGAAGAACTCTCTTTCGTGGTTCCCTGGAATGCAAAATAGCATAACCAGTTTGGAACACACGGCAGCAGTTTCTTACAAAACTAAACCACCTCCTACTGGACATCTCAGCACCCACACTCCTTGGTATTTACCCAAATAAGTTGAAAACACAAAACCACACAAAACCCAGCAGGCAGGTGTTTATAGCAGCTTTATCCATAATTTCCCAAACTTGAAAGCAAACAAAATGTCCTTCAGTGGATGAATGGATAAACTGAGGTACATCCAGACAATGGAATACTAGTCGGCACTAAAAAGAAAGATCTATCGCGCCATGAAAAAAAAAAAAAAAATGGAGGAAACTTAGATGCATATTACTAAATGGAAAAGACCAATCTGAAAAGGCTACATACTGTATAGTTCCAACTATATCACATTCTGGAAAAGACAAAACTATAGAGACAGTAAAAAGACTGGTAGTTGCCAGCGGCTGGGAAAAAGAAGGGACAAATAGGCAGAGAACAGTAGGTTTTAAGGACAGTGAAAACACTCTGTATGATGCCATAATGACGGATGCAGTCATTAGGCATTTTCCCACATCACAGAATGTACAACACCCAGAGGAACCAAAATGTAAACTATAGACTTTGGGTGACTATGATGTGTCAATGCAGGTTCATCATTATAACAAACACAGCACTCTGCTGGGGAATATTAATAATGGGGGAGGGTATGCAAGTATGGAGACAGGGAATGAATGGGAAATCTCTCAGTTTCACTGCAAACCTTAAACTGCTCTCAAAAGGTAAAGTCTTGGACGCCTGGGTGGCTCAGTGGGTTAAGCCTCTGCCTTCCGCTCTGGTCACGATCTCAGAGTCCTGGGATTGAGCCCTGCATCTGGCTCTCTGCTCAGCAGGGAGACCGCTTCTCCTCTCTCTGTCTGCCTCTTTGCCTACTTGTGATCTCTCTCTGTGTGTTAAAGAAAGAAATAAAAAATCTAAAAAAAAAAAAAGTGAAGTCTTGGGAGGTTGGGTGGCTCAGTTAAATGTCTGCCTTCAGCTCAGGTCATGATCCCAGGTTCCTGGAATGGAGCCCCACCTCAGGTTCTCTGCTTATTGGGATGTCCACTTCTCCTTCTGACTCCCCCCACAACTTATGTGCTCTTTCTCTCTCTCTCAGATAAATAAATAAATAAATATTTTTAAAAAGTAAAGTCTTTTTTTTTTTAAAGATTTTATTTATTTATTTGACAGACAGAGATCACAAGTAGGCAGAGAGGCAGGCAGAGAGAGAGGAGGAAACAGGCTCCCCGCTGAGCAGGGAGCCCAACGCGGGGCTCGATCCCAAGACCCTGGGATCATGACCTGAGCTGAAGGCAGAGGCTTTAACCCGCTGAGCCACCCAGGCGCCCCTTAAAAAGTAAAGTCTTAATAAAAAGTTTTTTAGAACAATGAACTATAATTTTATATCCTACAGATTTACAATTTTTTCCTGTTATACCATGTGACGTTCAGAACGTGAAACAATGGGACCATTTAAACACTGATGGTGGCAATTCTAACTGGAACAATAAATCTGAAAAATAATTTGACATTATTTAGTAAATATAGAGATGCTTCTGCTGTTGTAACTATGATTTCCACTTTTACCTTGGCCTAGAAAAAGTCTCATACATGGCATAGGAGGACATGTCCAAGAATGTTTGCAGCAGGATTTTTATAGACTAAAGTACAGAAAATACTGAAAATCAAATTTTTTAAACTGTAAAAACTGTAAGTTTATGTGGTTCAATCTAATAATAGCAATATCTAGAAACATCTATTTATAGTAAAACCCCACAATAGAACACATTATGAACCACAGCTGCTGTTTATCATAATAGATGAATTGCATAAAACTAATGTGGAATAAAGACAACGAACAGGGGCACCTGAGTGACTCAGTGGGTTAAGCCTCTGCCTTCAACTCAGGTCATGATCTCAGGGTCCTGGGATCAAGCACCGCATCAGGCTCTCCACTCAGCAGGGAGCCTGCTTCCTCCTCTCTCTCTGCCTGCCTCTCTGCCTACTTGTGATCGCTCTCTCTGTCAAATAAATAAAGAAATAAAATATTTTTTTAAAAAAGACAATGAACAAACAAAGCAAGTCATAGAAAAATACTAACAGTATGATAGATGTTATATAAAATCAAAATATATAAAACTAAACTGTACATTATTGAGGTATATATAAATTATAGAGAAGCAAATAAAAAGCAGAAAAAAATTCATGATTCCTTTACAGGGGGTTGGCGTTGGATTGAGAAGGGAAATATAAGCGTATTTCAAAGGCATCAGTAATATTGTACTTCCTAAGCTGTGGATACATTTTAATTGTCATTTACATCTTTTTATACACATATCATCTTATACATATAAAATACTTTATAATAAAAACTTACAAAGCACAGGTGAGGAAGTGGAGGCTAAGAGCACATGTCTTTGTGTGTGTGTGTGTGTGTGGCTACTTAGGTGTGAAAGGAGAAGGGGGAGAAATTGATGGAGCAGGAATCACAATCAGAAAGGGGTTTAGTTTTTCCTTTGAGAGAAACTTGACTATGTTAATATCCAGAAAATGAGAGGCTGATAGAAGAGAAAAGGTGACCGATGAAGGTGACTGGGGATATAGGCAGAAATGAGCACCAGTTGAAGGCAGAGAGAATAGCTTTCTCTAGCCTTGGGTGTCCCTCTTCCCACTCAAATGGAAGGGAATAATTTACGAAACTTGAAGATGTTGGGTGAAGGAGGTGAAGAAGTCAAAACAGTGCTGGTCTGATGGTCACTGTTTTCTTATGATTTGAACGTCAGCCATCTGCTGAAACTAATAAATAAAATAGCAAGTCAGGGCCTCGAGGAGACTGGCTGGTAGTGGTTCAGAGTGATTTCTGTGAGGCAGGGAAAGAAGACAAAGCTAAGCTGTGTGTTTTCTTTGGCAGGTGCTGTAGGAGACACACTTGGGCTCCAGGGAATGAATTAAGCCTTTGCGGTTTAGGCAGACACAAGTAAGTCAAGAGAAGACGACAGGAAAGGCTGGAAGAATAGAAAGAAAGATAAGGGAGAGTCAGGTGTTGATGGTCAATGTGGTTAAATAACTAGAGTGCTGAAAATAAGGGACTGAGAAGTCTGAAGATAAGGAAGGATCTAATGAGAGTTTAAGAATCAAGGACAGGAAAATAGGACGGTGCTGATAAATTCAGGTGGGAAGGGCTAGGTAGCACTCCTCCCTGGACTTGAAGAGGTCAGGGAACCGTGCAGAAGGTTTGCTAGTACAGGTTGTCTGTGCTGACCTTGAAGTTGGCTGGGAAATGGGCAAGAAAGCAAATGATCAGCGTGCTAAGATCCCCGATAAATGTGGAGGGGTGACAAGGGTCTTAACGAACAGCAGCAAGGAGGGTGCTGGAATGTGATACCTGGATGGCAGGAGTCCCAAAGTGAAGGGAGGATTTTTATTTGAGGAATGAGAATAAATGGCTTGAATCTGAGCAATGAGAATGAATGGTGTTGCACAGCCAGGAGGCTCTACTAATCGCTTGTGTGTGGGGTGCACACACTGTGGGAGGATGAACTGACTTCCCTTGAGGATAAAGAGATCTCTGGTCCCAGCTCTCTAACATGGTAGTGAAAGCCCCCTGCCTTCATTCATTTTCAATTTAAAAAGGGTTTTCCTAGCTATCCTTCCAATGCTGATTTACATCTGCACTTTGCACTTACCTCACTTCTAGCACCTAATCATGACTCATTGTAATACTTGGATACATGTCTCTCATAGCCACTAGACTGCACTCTGCTTAAAGGAAAAGCACACAATACTGACCTTTAAGTCCACAATATTTGAGTGCCCAGCATATACCAAAGGTGTTCAATAAATGTTTATTAAATAAATAAATGGAAGTAGAGTAATATTAACAAATGGAAAAAACTGTGAAAGTGAGGGAATGACAACTATGTGTTTGTACTTGTGGAAGAGTTGTGTGCGTGTGTGTGTGTGTGTGTGTGTGCGTTTCTTTCAAGAGTTGTTAAAGATAAAGATCCCCCAGAGAGCAGTTATGAAGTCTAATCTCACCTGAGAGGGTTGGGGGGTGAGAAATGTTGGTCTGAAACTCAGGAATAGTCAGGAGAAAAATAATAAAGCATTATAGAAGTAATAAAACCATCACAATAGCTTTGTGAGTAAGCAATGAAGAGGGAAATGCTAATAGAGTCCCCAGTGGTATTTTCTCAAATTAACAACGATCCAAATGCCTCCTATGAAGTTTTTCATTAAAAACACGCTTTCATAATCTAAGTACTATAGACTCCGAATTCAACAAAGGAAGCCCTGTTGTACCATGTTGGAGATTAGAATTCTATGAAATCGAGTTTATCTTTAGAAGGAGGTTTTAAGAAACCTGAAAGAACTGGTAATAAAGTAAACAAGGAGCAGATGTTGCCTCAAGGAGGTTCTGGATAAATTTATATTTTGATATGAAGCTAATGAAAAAGGGTGATGTCATTGGTGTGATTTTTGCAAAATTTATACATTTTCTTTCTAATCTGCAGCATTAACTTCCTTTTAATTTCATGACTAGCTGAACAATTTTAATAATACTAAGTGTGCTTTGATTTTAGATTTAATAGGCCATATATTTTACAAAAAAAAATACCACATGAGATTTTAGCAGTACAAATCCTCCTCTTTGTTCAAAGGAAGCATTTCTCATGAAACGATCTGTTCTAGTCCTTATAATTAGGTCTGCCCAGAAGATAGGCCTAGAGAGATAATAAATAATAATCTAATAGTATATGTGATATGTAAGCTTGTAAACTCTAAGGAATTTCATGATGTCATCATGACCACACTGGTGTGCTAGACGTCCTATAAAGATTTAAAGATAAATATACAATAAACAGAATATACCTTATTCTCTAATACTTAGGAGATTTATGGAATTTTAGAAATAAATAAAACATTGTCGATATTTTATTTCAATATCCTAACTTTTTATATGAAAAAACAAAGAGGGATTAATGTTTGCTGGCAGAATTGGGACAAAGATCAGACCTTCTGCATTTCAGGACTATGCTATCTCCCCTTCTCTTTTGCCTTGTACAAGAGTCTCCCTGATCTTTGGTTTCACTTTTTGAGTGAAACCACAGTCAACTGTAGTCTGGAAGCAGATGACTTCTGATGATACACCTTAGCTTACCCCTAAGTCACAATGCCTACATCCTTCACCTCACTGTACCTCATCATACAGGCATTTTATCATCCCACAGCATCACAAGGAGAAGGGTTAGTGTATGATAATCAGGTGCTTTGAGAGAGAGAGAGACACCACATTCACATAACTTATTATAGTATATTGTTCTATTTTATCATTAGTTATTGTTGTTACTCTCTCACCATGCCTAGTTTATAAATTCAACTTTGCCATAGGTACGCATGGATAAGAAAAAACAGTATCTACAGGGTTCAGTACTATCTATAGTTCAGGTATCCACTGGAGGTCTTGGAATGTATCTCCAGCAATTAAATGGGGACAACTGTATTTAGCTGGTGCAACCACTCTGGAAAACAGCATGGAGGTTCCTCAAAATGTTGAAAATAGAACTACCCTATGACCCAACAATTGCACTACTGGGTATTTACCCTAAAGATACAAACATAGTGATCCGAAGGGGCACGTGTACCCGAATGTTTATAGCAGCAATGTCCACAATAGCCAAACTATGGAAAGAACCTAGATGTCCATCAACAGATGAATGGATAAAGAAGATGTGGTATATATACACAATGGAATACTATGCAGCCATCAAAAGAAATGAAATCTTGCCATTTGCGACGACGTGGATGGAACTAGAGCGTATCATGCTTAGTGAAATAAGTCATTATACTTATATTTGATATCTATACTGCAATGCCCGGCTTTACACACAAGCAAATTGATTTTTTAAGAGTTTAATTAAAGTTTAAGTTTTATTATAGAGGTATGGACTTCACTAGAACTAATAAGTAAAGAGTGAAGGAAAGAAAGTTTCAGGTGGAAAATTGTTTCATTAGAGAAATGGGATCCAGAACCAGAAATCCTATCAGCCCAGACTTAAAACAAAGCAGAGAATTGAAATTCATAAAGGTTTTCCAATAAAATATTTAATTGTTCTGTCCCTTTTCCAAAAATAAACACAAAATTTTCATTAAAAAGACATTCAAATATGTAGTGCTATTCCACTACTATAAATTATTTAAAGCACTGAATGCTAAACCATTGGGCCCAAAGTTATACAGAACCAGAACTGACTAGTTGGAGAACCTCTTCGTGTTGGGAAGGCTGGATAGTTAAAAGAAGCATGGCTAAAGCACGTCTCTTGTTCTGACTTCCCCTAAAGGTCACATAAACCCAGAAATTTCTTTCTCCCTTCCTCCCCAGATTAAAGATCTGCCAGGGCTGAAAGCAGAATTTAGAATGTCAGACCCACAAAAATGTAATGGTTTGGGAGTATTTAATCTTGGTAAACTGTTAAAGATCTGAGTAGGTATTTGGTTTTATTTGGGACTAACAGCAGACTCTAAGCCAGAAGAACTCATCAAGACATTTAATAGCCACTCCAAATAGATTTTGGCGTAAAGAAAAAAATTTAAAACCAGGCTTTACAAAAATGTATCAGATGATAAAGCATTTTTGTGTATATACATAAATATAAATATATATATATATATAATTACTTTCTACCACTGAAATTTTGGAAAATTGAAGAAAGTACCCAATTTGGCCCTTAAATATTATTTTTTATCTATATAGTCTCATCTTCTTAGAAGATAAGATTTTGTCACTTCTCAGATAGTAGCTACACTTGCGGTGAACACAGCATAATGTATAGACTTGTCAAACTGCTATGTCATACACATGAAACTAAGGTAAATATTGTGTCTACTTCAATAAAAATTAAAATGAATAAGAATACCAGAGGATACGCTACAATAGAGCACACAAAGACTTTTTTACAAAATCATGAGCAATAGAAGAAATTGAAACAACGATAAAGAAATGATTAAATGCATTTGACTTGGCTAACAATTAAAAAAAAATAAATTTTAGTCATTCTCTTTCCTGGTGCAGGAATAATAATTAACCTGTTCTACATAAAGTTATATTGCTTTCCTCTCTACCTCCTACTTAAAGTAATCCATAAGAATTTGGCTTTAAGAAAATTATCTCCAGGCTCTTATCCAATAAGACTCACTAAGTCATTTATTATGGACTCAGTGCCTTAATTGTAGGGCAAAGTGTATTTTATAGCTTGAGCAGTATATAAAATATAAGCAGAAATCTTGATGTCAGAACTATTTTCTATAGAGTTTTGCATCAATTGGTCCATCAACGTCCTATAGATAAAGTAATGGGCAAAACTTCAGAGCAACATTCACTGGAATGTTGAGTTCCCCTAGATGATGGCTTACTCATTGCTTTATCCCAGCTGTAAAGAGCCAGACACATAGTTGTGCTCAATGAACAGTGAATGTGGAAGGAATGGAGACTTCTGGACTATGAATGTGTGATAGCATCTTCAGACAACTGTTCCTAGTTGTTCTTCCTGGACCACAAGCATCACGTAGGCCACATAGTGAAGAAGGTTGGCAGATGCTAAATTTGCTACTCTGTAACTGTATTATTGATCCTAAAATGATGCTTTTTTTCCTTGCAAGGAAATTTTTGTTTGTTTGTTTTTTCCTTGTTTTAAAGAATGCAAGTTCTGAATTTACTGTCTGCTTTTCTTTTTTTTTTTTTTTTAATATTTTATTTATTTGACCGAGAGAAATCACAACAAGGCAGAGAGGCAGGCAGAGAGAGAGGAGGAAGCAGGCTCCCTGCGGAGCAGAGAGCCCGATGCGGGGCTCGATCCCAGGACCCTGGGATCATGACCTGAGCCGAAGGCAGAGGCTTTAACCCACTGAGCCACCCAGGCGCCCCTTACTGTCTGCTTTTCAACAGAGTATGCTTTGTAGTTTATATCACCTTCTGCCACCCTGTCAATGCTACTGTTAATTTACTTCACTCAGGAGAAGGTATGTGCCTACCTCCATTTTTCCGAAGGGTTGTTGGTTTCTATTTTTTCTTTCACTGAAAAGAGCCATTACTACTTAAAAATCCAGATACTTGGATTGACTGAGCCAAAGTGTTTTTCAGATCCATTTTCACCTGCCTCTCACTACTACAGGACAGTAAGAGTTAAAACTCAATTTCCCAGCCTCTCTTTCAGCTACCAGTGGTCATGTGACACAGTTCTAGCCAATGAAATGCAAATCTCACTGGGGCTAGCATTCTCTGTGCCCTTGCCTCCTCCTCCTTGCCTGGAGCACAGATGGTAGAGTGGCCATCCTGCAGGTGTAGGGATTAAAATTTTATGCTAACATTGGCAAAGCAGAAAGCTGCAACAAGCCCAGAACACTGACCACGTTATGGAACCATTGCACCAGCCTAGGAGGACCTATCTGAACTTCTTTTTATGTAAGAAAAATTAATCTCTTTCACTGGAATTTTGGTTTTATACTGCTAAACACAATCCTAACCAATACACTAGAATAACGTATTTTTGGTGTGGAGGTCAATAACTTAGAATGATTTCCGAAAAATAAATATTTACAAATGATTTATTTCTCTGGTAGGTAAGACAACAGGGAAAATGCCTCACTGAGATAATTTTGTAAAAAAAGGCAGTTTCTTTTGTTTTGCTGAATATAGGTACCAGAAAATTGATGGTTATTCATCTAAAAAATGCCCGAGAGTCTTCTAAGCTCACAGCTATATAAACCAACTCAGGGATTTGTTATGAATAGCTCAATTGAGTTATCTGCTTCTGCACTTAATCTATTGTGATATGTTATTCTTATTGAAATATTTAAAGAAAATCCCACCTTATATTCAGATGTGGCTGAAAAGGGGAGTATTTTAATAATAGCTTCTGAAAAGTTAATTGTAGTGTGGAATCTGAAACTGTCAGTAAACTCTACTTCATTAGATCAAATGCCACTGGTCTCGCACTTTGAATGGATCTTTGGCCCGTGCATAACTTTGTAACATCATGTACTGGTCATTTGGAAAATGTTGGTTAAGTACGTTATAATGCTTTTCTAATGTTGACCCATTTCATCATGTAACATAGGAAAATCACAGTCAATAATACTGTATTAATTATATCAGGAAAGTCTTTAAGTATTGGGAAGCTGTTAAGCCTACAATGCTCAATACCAGTTTCCCAAATTCTTCCAGCAGAAAGCTCAGATTTTATCCCTGACTAAAATACTGCCAGTTCTTTTCCTTGAAGTAACAGGCTCACTTTGATCATTTTCAAGGGAATGTGTGTCTGTCAAATATAAGCTCTCAATAACCATAGCCTTCTGTCAATCATTCTTTCAAGTAAAAATGGTGTCCCACAACAAAAGTGACAATGCAGCTTAGAATTTAATCAATAACACAAGTTCTTGTCCTTAAGACACTCATCATACATGGCATGCTTTAGGTTTATTTCCTATTAGGTCACAGAGAATATTAAAAATGCATACGCTCAAGGACTGATATTAAGTAAAGTCATTTTTACTGCTTCCTCAAGACGTTCTAAAGTAAATATTTTTGTCTTCTTTTTTTTTTTTTCTTTCTTACAGTGAGTAGTGGTAGCAAAGAAAACAGAGCCAACTGATACAGTTGGCGTCACCTCCTCGCTTCCTGCTAAGGAAGCAGGAGTTTCAGCCACACTGTTTTTGTATCATCAGCGTAAATGTCAATACAACATAAAAAGCAAATAATGTCTTAGTATTATGAAAATACTTTTGAAGCCAGGAACTGCCATGGATACCTGTCACATTTTGAGTACCATTACCATATAGACTATTAAATGGACCAATAATTAAACCAAAAATACAAAATATATCACCAAAAGTTATTGCCCCAGAAACCCATTCATCACAAAACAATAAAAAGGATCATTTATTCATAAAGAATGAACTATTTTGCTGAAATAATTGCCTGGTACTCTAGAAACAAGTTATTATATTAAAATATGCTTCTTTCCTCTTCTAATGTAAGTAATATATGCTATCATTTGGAAAAGCATGAAGAAAAAAAATTAGGTGTCTGCTAACACCCACACAGATTAACTGTTGTTGACATTTGACATATTTTCTCAATATTATATAATAAGCTTTTAATGTATCATTTAAAATTCTCTCAAAACATAACTCCTACTGTGTTTTGAAGTGATACAATATTTTTCCGACATTTTCTAAGGGTTAGGTAGCTTAGTTCCAATTTTCTTCTGTTATAGGCTTTGCTGCCAACATTGACTATATTTGCACATTTGGCCATTATTAGGTATCATCTGACATTTTAATTTAGTCATGTTTTGATATTGCACTGTGGCTTTAATTTGCATTTTCTTGGTAGATAATGACACACAGCAAATTTTCCACGTGCTCCCTTACCACTCATATATCCTCTTTTGTATATGTATTTACATTTTTTAAAAAAGATTTTATTTATTTATTTGACAGAGATCACAAGTAGGCAGAGAGGTAGGCAGAGAGAGAGGAAGGGAGGCAGGCTCCCTGCTGAGCGGCGAGCCTGACTCAGGGCTCGATCCCAGAACCACCGGATCATGACCTGAGCCGAAGGCAGAGGCTTTAACCTACTGAGCCACCCAGGTGCCCCAGTATTTACATTTTTGTTACACTTTTTCTCTTGTATTTTTATGGTACACGTTTTCAGAAAAGTTTGATTCTGTTGCATATGCTTCTTTTTAGAAAACCTGTTATGACTTATTATAGAATGAATACATATTGCTCATGGGAAAGAGAGAAAAGAATGAAGAAAACGTACACGTACTCATAATCTGACCACTAAGAGATAACAAGCCCCTTAGTTTATTTTTCCAGTCTTTGCCTTATGCAGTTTTCCATAATTGAATCAATATTGTATATTCATTTTAGCGTCCCATTCCTTTGTTCATTTCGTTACCTTACCTTCAACATCCTTGTGCATTGCTAAGTATTCTTTCCATATCACTCTCTCTCCCTACACCACCCACAGGAAATTTAAGTTTACCTAGGGTAAATACACACAAAGTAATAAATAATAGAGAACTCCATTTTATAAGGCAGGTATTGGGGAATAGGACAAAGAGAACATGAGAGCCAGCGAAGGGTGCTGAGAGCTGGAGCTGTCAGGAAAGCACAGGGAGGATGAAAGATGAGTTAGGCCTTGAGGGGATGGCAGCTGTGTGAACCAGGCAGCATGGAGAAAAGATGTGGAGGCGGGAGGGAGCTGGGCTGGGTTGTGTTGGGGTCAAGTGGGTTTGGGCAAGGACTCCGTGAGGAGAGCAGCAGGATTGGTTTAGTTTAAAAGATATGGGAGTGGCCAAATTTCAGAGGTCCTTCCAAGGCTGACTCGCTGTAGAACTGAAATGTGTGTGGAATTATATCAGATTTAGTGATCTGGGGGAGAAAGGCCAACTTACCAAGACACTTGTTTATGATAACATGAAAAGCAAAAACATCACATGCACACTACCATTTCCAGAAAAGACAGTAAGATCACTGCTGTCGCTAGAAATTGTATAAGCCTCCTGTGGTGAATGGCACACACATTTTGTAATTTTATGCTAATTACACATGTGTGAGATGGGTATTGTTACTATTTCTGACACAACTATGATCCTAGCAGTTTGTAAAATGAATAAACTTAGTCCACATAGATGGAGCTTCAATCTGTGGGTCTCCCAGAGCCTGGGTGGCTCAGCAGGTTGAGCACCAGTCTTCAGGTCAGGTCATGATCTGAGGTCCCGGGATGGAGCCCCACGTAGGGCTCCCTGCTCAGCTGGAAGCCTGCTTCTCCCTCTCACTCTACCCTTCTCCACCATCTCCCTCCAACCCCAGCCTCCACGAGTGGTCTCTCTCTTGAGCATGTGCTCTCAAACAAATAAATAAAATCTTAAAAAAAATAAATAAGGGATGGGTCTCAACCCTGGCTACATAAGAAAGTCAAATATGGAGCTTTTAAAACTTTCAATGCTCACTTCTATACCTTCTGCTCTGAATTACTGATTTGATTAATCTGTAAAGGGACTTAATCGCTGATGGTATAATGTGTCTCCTCCTGCACTTGAGAACCACACTGCTTCACCACCACAGTGTTCTTGGCATGATGGATGATTATGGAAAGCATCAAGACACTTTCTCCAGGAAATGTTTAGATATGAATGTTTAATTTGATTACTTTCTTGAACACATGTTGAATTTCTCCGTGAAATTTATTTTCAAGAAATGTACACATGTGCTATGTTTTCTGTATCTTTCATATGTGAGAATATAATTTTTTATTCTATACAAGAAGGATAATTTAGGTAACTATCACCTTCAGTGGACCGATATTGACTAAAATCTTAGAGCTATTTCTCCCTTCTCCCTTCTCCCTTCTCCCCTCTGGCATTTATAGTTGCAGAAGGCAAACCTGCAAGCATTTTAACTTAATTAATTTAGATCACTTGTTTATTCTTGAAACTTGATCCTTTCTAACTGTCATCTCTCATTTTTTTAAATCTCTTAATTCCTTGATTTTCTGATAAGTTCTGAGAAAGCATCTCATATTTAACTAATTCAGCATCACACATTTTTAATTCCTTCACTGACTCCAACAAAAATTCAAACACTCCTACGATATTTAATTCTAAAATCCTAAAGTTTCCTTATCTGACATACTTAGCTTCTCAGTGCAGCCTTTCGATTTCTGAATCTTATTTCATGGACTTCGTATTCTTTCGCTGCTACTGGTTATGTCAAGCAGTATAAAAAATACTTTCCTTAAGTTTTTAGGATACTAGTTACCTTCCCATGTTCTAAAATATATTTTCCCGGGGCGCCTGGGTGGCTCAGTGGGTTAAGCCTCTGCCTTCGGCTCAGGTCATGATCCCAAGGTCCTGGGATCGAGCCCCACATCCGGCTCTCTGCTCAGCAGGGAGCCTGTTCCCCACCTCCCCCGCCTACCTCTCTGCCTACTTGTGATCTCTCTCTCTCTCTGTCAAATAAATAAATAAAATCTTTAATATTTATATACACACACACACATATATATATATTTCCCCTTATTTTGTTTTGTTTACCTTTCTCTACTCTTTTAGAGAGAGTAAGAGAGAGAATGAGAGGAGAGAAGGCCAGAGGGAGAAGCAGACTCCCCATGGAGCTGGGAGCCCGATGTGGGACTCGATCCTGGGACTCCGGGATCATGACCTGAGCTGAAGGCAGTTGCTTAGTCAACTGAGCCACCCAGGCAGCCCTCCTTTCTCTACCCTTAATGAAACAAGATGTGGTTAGACTGAGTGTCAACTGATGGGCATAAAGATTTCCCAGCATGACCTTCAGTGTCTGTGGGAAGCCAGCTGTAAGTTAGCTAGAAGGCAGGTCAATAAATGTTCCTTCTAGCCCAATTCTTAGTTTCAAAGAAGCAGTCTTCATCGTATTGATTCTGTCTGTATTGAATGGCTGATCTGGGATATTATCCTTCCCAGGTTTCAATGTTCCAAACAAATTTAATAAATGTAAATTTATAACATCCACTTAGAATTGTTATAAGGGTTTCTTGGGTCTTTACCTCAACCTACATCATTTTTATCTATGGGATCAATATCTCCATAATAGAATGTGATAATGCTCTTTTCTCCTCCCTCCCTTTCTTCAGTTGCCAGATTAACTACAAGATGCCCAGTTAAGTTTGAATTTCAGGTAAACAAGAAATAATTTTTAAGCATAAGTCTGTCCCACAAGTATTTGAGATATACTTACACTAAAAACAATTATTGGGGCGCCTGGGTGGCTCAGTGGGTTAAAGCCTCTGCCTTCGGCTCAGGCCATGATCCCGGGGTCCTGGGATCGAGCCCCACATCGGGCTCTGCTCAGTGGGGAACCTGCTTCCTCCTCTCTCTCTCTGCCTGCTTGTGATCTCTGTCTGTCAAATAAATAAATAAAAATCTTTAAAAAAAAAAACCACACAATTATTTGTAGTCCTACTTGCTTTTTGGGACACAGTTATATTAAAATACTGTTTGTAGTTTTTGCAAAACTCAAGTTTAACTGGCCATACTCTGTTGGTATTTGTTAAATTTGGCAAATCTCTCTTCTCTCAACTTGTTTTCTGGGAGCATTGGTCTCTAATTTGTATAGAAAGAGCTATAGTCATGGTAGTGAGTATACATGAGGCCCAGAAGGCTCTTGACCACTTTGATCATGCAGTACACCCATGCAGGAGAGGGGCGGCTGCTCAGGTTATTTGCTGGTATTGTTCTGGTGTTTCTGAGCCAAAGGACAAATGCGGTGGGGATTTCTCTGCTCTCTTCAGGATGGCCAGCTTGCTGCATTACAAAGACCTGGCAGCAGTGGCTTTCAACTGCATTTTTCAATCCAATTCTATCCATCTTGCAATTGGACATAAGAGCTCCCAGATTCTAAAAATTCAAGTTTATGGTGACTTTTGTTAGTTTTCATCTTTTTGTGTGACAAATCAGGAGAGGCGGGCTCTGGGGATATTAGCCAGACATTACTGGAAATCAGATTCCTGGCACTGTTTACTGTGTGTGTGTGTGTGTGTGTGTGTGTGTGTGTTTGCATGCTTGGACTCCAACTTCAGAAGCATTCTTAGAGGCCCAAAACGAAGGAGGCAATTATTTTTGGCTTAATGAACCCTGCCAAAATGGAATCAACTGTGATATCTAAATCTGTCTCAACAGCAAGGCAGCCTTTTCTGGAAAAGGCTATAGTGATGCTGGATACAAGATTATGTTGCCTAAAGTGTGTGTTCCAGGTGGTGCTCTGGTTCACTTTTTGAGTTTTTAACCTGTTGAGTGTCCAAAGACATGTGTTGTCATAATTCAGGGCTATTTGGCCCATGATTATTTTTGTCCTCATAAGGAATAGCCTGTCAACCGTCTGCTCATCTTTTGCCTGTCTTCTAGCTACCCAACAGGACACAGGCATTTTTTACAAGAATTTCTTCTTCCAGCTACTCTTGGGAAATAGTCAATCCTGCCACCCCTGACATAACTTAAAATCATAACCGAGATGAAGGACCATCTGCCACTGGCTCTTTGGCAACCTTCAGAGTCCAGAAAAACATGCAAATATAAGAAAACATCTTCAGAATTGCTCTTGACACTCTTAGTTCAACCAGTTCCCAGCTACCAGCTCTTCTTAAATAAGTCATGCATTTAGCTCAGTTCAAAGCCCGACAGTGGTTACAGACCTTGCTTTTGTGTAAAAGTACAACGCCTCACGCTGTGTTTCATCCTTCCCAAGCACAGGCCAACTCACCTACTTTGCCCATTTGATTTCTTCCAGCTGGCTTCCCATTTGTCTTGATTTACTCTCAAGGTTTTTGCCTTACTGGCTTAGAAAGGAGGCCTACTCATTCATAACGATTATCTTTTTATGGCTGTGTTATTTGGTCAGCAGAACACCAATTTGGTAATAATTATATTTATTTATAGAACAAGATGATGGATTTCTTTTGTAAGCAATAATATACTCCTTAAGAGGCAAAGACTGATGAGAATTCACACGGAAAGAATCCTTTCTTCCGCTGCCCTTTGTCAGAGCTGTTGAGATGAGCTGGGGTGATGCCACATAACCCGCAACCCTGCGAGCCCCTTCTAGAACTTCTTACTATGGGGACAGGCTGTTTGGAGAAAGCAGACCTCTTGAGGAGAACTGTTAAACAGAAGGGTGCTCATTTGAGATCCAGAAATGGTGAGATTAAAGACAGTTTCGACTGGGATCCTGTACGGGCTGAGTGTTCTCCAGTTCTGGGCCTACTTGCTGCTGAGGAAGATGGAGAAGCTGGAAAAGTCGTGACATGAGTGACTTACCTCCATAAACTTCACTTTTCTTGATCTGTAAAATGAAGCCAGTAATTCTGTATGAGCTGAGGTAAGAGCTAAACTGCTGAAAGAAAGTAATCACAAAATATGTTTTTTAAAAGACAATGGCTTAAATTAGAGGTTTGTTTCTCTGCGTCTCATATAAATGTTTTAAGGTGGGCAGTGTTGCTCCTCCAAGCCACTGAGGATCATGGATACCTTCAATCTTGCTGCTGGGTCATTTCGTAGGACATGGTCCACACTCACAAGGACAAAGCTGGGTCTCAGTAAATCCAGGCAGCCTGCATGGAGGGAGGAAAGACGAACTCTAGGATGAGCAATTTTCTTTAAGAAAGTCTGACAGGCAGAGGTTTGGCTCTTTCCCTTACAGCCCATTGGTCATGTGACTAAGTCCTCAGCAATGGGATATGAGTGTAAAAGCATGAAACGCTGAGGAATGTAATCTCAAACAAGGAGGTTATGTCCCCAGGGAAAAGGTAAGGATGGGATTTTGAAGGCAAATAGCTACTAACCAGAAACACCAATATCAAGACCTAAATGTAAAGATTAAATATTTAAGAAAAGATTTTTAGAATGTTAAGCACATGCTAAGAGCCTACTGCTCAACTAATAAAAATTATTAGTAAAAAGGGGGGGGATTAAAAATGATGTACAGCTCTATATACAGACATGGGGGGAATGGAAATAACTTGAGCCAGATCTGGGAACACCTGAAAGTTAAATAACTCATTCCTGGATGGTTTAATTAACTGAGTGTCACAATGGAGATGGGGTATGGATGAATTCTCCTTAGGGACCTCTCTAAAACTATGACAAGATGAGGAGTCATTCCTTTTTGGTTATAGGGACTATGGCTTATACTTTGTTTCTAACACAGTTCTTACTTTGGAAATTATAGGTGGTAGATAATTACTAGCTTATTAGTTGCTCTTCAACCATATTGAGCATTGAGAATCCCAAAGTAAGAAGCTTAAGAGCAGAATAGACTTTCCGGGGCCTTGTCAGTTGAACCATTCATGTAAGGTAATGCATTCTGAGTAAGGCATTCTCGAAATTACCGTGATTTCTCTTTCTGTACCTTTGGAGCAATCCAAGGGTTTGGATGGTATGTGCACGATGATACCCATGAAATATTTGACTCATACAAAATCCATTTAAAAACTTGTAAAGTATCACTGTGCCTTAGACAGAAAAAAATGAACATTTGGGGAATTATTTAACAAAAACAAAGTTTTGTGGGAAATAAAATCCACAATAGACTTCTATTTGTGTAACTGTGCTTAGTTAAAATCTCAATTCCATTTGTTACAATTTACAAAATTTTAATTCTGACTTTAACAAAATATATATACATATTTATATGACCATAAGGATACACATTGAGAGTTAAACACAGGTTATTTCTGGTAGCTGTAGATATGGCGGGTTGTTATGTTCTTTATCTTTCTCCAGTATTTTCTATCCTTAAGAGAGAGATAATTAAAGAATAAGACTTGAGAATACCTTTTAATAGATCTTCTGACGACAAATGTTCCAAAAGGCTTTTCACATTGTCTGTAAACAAAACAATCCAGTATCCCTATTAGGTGTCCAGGGGAAGTGGGTACATTGTTGGTTGTTTTTTCAAGGGTAAAACTAAAGCGTAGCGTTATTATGTATGGTCCCCCAAGACAGTGGTGGGAATAGGACTGGAACCTGTAACAAGTCCATTCAAGGCCCCAAAACTCATGAAATGTATTGTTCACAGAAACATTATGAGTGCAAAAGACCGACATTTCCTCTGCCATTGTTTCTTTCCGTAAGGCTCCCTGGTGCCCCATACTCTTCCAGGAAACAGCTCCCCACTCCTTCCGCTCAATGAACATCAAAAGGCTTAGAAGTCATTTATGTATCCATATGTGTTCATTGTGGAGACTGAAACCAACTCAAGTTTCAAGTTCTCAAGTAGGAATTCCAGTGAGCACAGCAAAGCTACTCTGGGATATGAAGGGAGGCTAATTTTCCACATTCAGCAAAGTCTAAAATAATCAATATCCAATAAGAGATCCATCTTTTAAATTTGACTCTCTATGTCCAGAATAGAGTTCATTGTCTTCATGGTTTCTTCAAACATCCTCATACTACAGATTGAAATCTCTGCCAGTGAATTTTGAATGCAAATAATTGAGTCGGGGTTGCAGAGGGGAGTAGAAATTTGTAGTTGTAAATGAAAAGTACTCCTTTAGGAAGTCTTACTACAGAATAGTGTCACTGTTCTGGCCTAGAGTTCTGGTCTCACCCCTTACTTTAGCACATTTGTTCTTTCCCAAACATTATCTTCTCATTTTTCATAAACAGTAACAAAAGTTAATTTTGTTAATACAAAATTGTAAAAGTGGTCATATTGATTCACAAGAAGAGAATGTATTATATTCCTCCTATATACGTAACTTTAATTTACCTATAATGGAGGGACAGGGCAGTGAAGTACAGAAGATACTAATCAACCTACAGCTTACCCTGCCTTTTTGAGAAGTTTTTATTTTATTTGTATTTAAAACCTTAGGTGAAACATGCTTAATTTCCTTTTTCTGTTACTTGTCTACAGTTCAGCAATGTGGTAAGACAGAGAGACAATGTATGACTGAAATGTCCTCCAGAAAGGTGAATGCATATTCCCACTCATCCGTTGTGTGGGGCCCATTTGAACCAATATTTGTGGGGGTTCTTTGGTCACAAAAAGTTTACTGTCAACAATGAAATCAAATCTGGCTTAAGAAATCTAAAATATGGGGTGCCTGTGTGGCTCAGTGGTTTGGGCTGCTGCCTTCAGCTCAGGTCGTGATCTCGGGGTCCTGGGATCGAGTCCCACATCGGGCTCTCTGCTCGGCGGGGGGAGCCTGCTTCCCTCTCACTCTCTCTGCCTGCCTCTCTGCCTACTTATGATCTCTCTCTGTCAGATGAATAAATAAAATCTTTAAAAAAAAAAAAAGAAAAATCTAAAATACTTTCAGTTAATAAATTTAGTAAACTTATACCCTGTTTTTCAAAGTGTACTTCATGAAACACCTGTTCTGAGGCATTATTAATAGGTATTATACAAAAACTAGCCAATCTCAATTTTTCAGAAGTACACACACACACACACACACACACACACACACACACACACACTTGTGAACATACTCTAGCCAAGGAAACATAAAACCAAGAAAAGAGCTATGGAAATAAGAAATAAGGTTGAGCAAGGAATCAGGAAAATTAATACCCGCCCAAATAATGTTCAAAGTAACACTGTGCAATTAAATGCCTGAGTTAAAGGCTTCTTTAAAAAGAGGAATACATGGCGGGGGGCGGGGGTAGGGGGGAGGGCACCTGGCTGGCTCAGTTGGAAGAGCTTGCAACTCTTGATCTTGGGTTCATGAGTTCAAGCCCCATGTTTGGTGTAGAGATAACTTAAATAAATAAAATTTCTTTGGGGCGCCTGGGTGGCTCAGTGTGTTAAAGCCTCTGCCTTCGGCTCAGCTCAGGTCATGATCTCAGGGTCCTGGGATTGAACCCCGCATAGGGCTTTCTGCTCAGCAGAAAGCTGCTTCCTCCTCTCTCTGCCTGCCTCTCTGCCTACTTGTGATCTCTGTCTGTCAAATAAATAAATAAAATCTTTAAAAAAATAAGTAAATAAAATTTCTTTAAAAAAAGGAGGGGTACATGGGAACTTATTTCAGAAACCGGAATAATTAACCTCTGCCTACCTTCCCGGCATCTTTAGATTTAAGTATGAAAATAATACCGTGGTGCATCTTACCTGAAGAAAAATGAGACCAGATATCTGGGAGCAAGGTCCAAAGTAGGAAGTAAAATGTTGTTCCTAGGTCAATTCTATGAATTGTAAGTATGCAAAAATCATGCAGATTAAATTTGGACATTCTGAAGTCAATGTTTGTACTATATATAACATAAAGAATTAGTCATTCATATTCTAGAAGGGGATTATTACTTTGTAGGATGGAAAGAATATTTTCTTCCTGGGGGAAATGCAGATTGTAAAGCACTGTTGTGAATTTTCTAGACCATGCTTCTCTTAAAGGCAATAGTTCCAGAGAATGACAAGACCAGTACATGTCATGATCTTGGCAGCCTAAAAAAAATTCTGGTTGAAGCTTATCACCCTTCTCCATTCCCCAAAATACACAAACATCTCTGTAGGAAATATACAGAATTATTGTCTTTGGATCGTGACTTGGTTTCCTCTTTTTTATACTGTTCTGTACTTAGCAAATTTAGGTTCATGGTTATTTATTTTTTACTCGTGGAAAGGTGAAAATGTCTTACTTTGTATTTTAATAGAGAATCATGAAATACTTACACATATATTTTGAAAAATACAATTTTCTACCAACATATCAGGGAAAGAGACAAGAAAGTTGCACACCAGAAATGTTTAAATTGAAACATCTGAAATATAGACCGAAGAAATTTGGCTTTCTAGTTGTAGCTTTGATAAGACAGGCTTAGACATGGTTAAGACATGTTAAGATACCTTAAGAAATGTGGATATTAAAAAATAAACTTTTGTTTTCTATTTTGTATTACCTAGGGTTTTGTGCTTAATGTCCTGTTTCTATAGCCATGCTATTTAGGTAGAAGTTGTTCACTCCAGAATTTGTGTGATCAAATCTATTATCTCTCTAAATATTTAGTTTTCCCTAATTTCAAATATCTATCTTTTTCTCTCAAAACATGTGTAAGGGCGTTGTGAGTGCCCTGAAATCCTTTTGGTGTGTCATGGGGGAAAAAAGGAAGAAAGAAAGAAAGAAAGAAAAGAAAGAAAGAAAGAGAAAAGAAAAACAAAACTTATGAAAATGATGCTAAAAATTCATAATGTTGACTAGCCTCCTATGATCTATACATGCTTGAGAGAAGATAGGAAACCAGTCACTTTCTCTGAGGCAAACACCTTAACATACAAGCAGCTTTACAAGTTTAACTGAAATAAATTTCAAAACAGGCAATTATAAATAATATACCTACCCTAGACCTTCAAATCTCAAATCTTTAAAATGCCTTGCCTTTCTTGTGGTGATAAAAGGGAGTTTGGGAGATATGCTCCCAACCCTGAGATGTTGATGGGAAGTACCTTTTCCAGACCTGCAGGAACCCTATTTCTGGCATGCCCTTGGTTATACAGACTTCCCTTCATTTTCCCTTCATTCCTTTGAAATTATGACTCCACACAGACCCCTATAAACTTCATTCAGAGGAAAAGAAACATCTTTCTATATGGCCAATTGTTTATCTCTTCACTCTAAGTCTGCCTTCTCTCTCCTCCTTATCTTACAGCAGTATCATCATTATACATTGAATATCTATGAAAACACAGAGCACCGGGCTTGGGCCTCCCATTACATACTCTCTGTTTCCCACGTTGACAACTTTTTTTTTTTTTTTTTTTTGTAATTTATTTGAGAGAGAGAGAGAGATCATAAGTAGGCAGAGAGGCAGGCAGAGAGAGAGAGAGAGGGAAGCAGGCTCCCCGCCGAGCAGAGAGCCTGAAGAGGGGTTCGATCCCAGGACCCTGAGATCATGACCTAGGCCGAAGGTAGAGGCTTAACCCACTGAGCCACCCAGGCGCCCCGCCAATGGTGACATCTTAAATTCTCTTATTTAGCCCTCCTCCCCTAAGAGTACTGCCTTTGGTTTCCATGTCTTCAGAAAAAGTTCTCTCTTTCATTCAACCACAAAAACCTTCCTGAGTAAAATGAAAGTGACAGAAAATACGGCACAGTAGAAACAGCATGAGCTCTGCGTCAGAGAAATTTAAACTTAGGTTGAAACCCTGCCTCCTCTGTTTACTAGCCATGTGAACTTACATGAGTTGCTCTTCTCCACCTCAATTTCCCCACCTACTGTATCTGGTAGTATGCCTGCTTCCCAGAGCAGTTAGAGGCATTCAACGAAATATAATACAAATGGTCTTACACAGTGCCTAGAACAGGGGAAACAATAAACAGGAGTAATTCCAATGCTCAAAGATAGTTTCCATTCAGTTCATACGGGCAGCTTCAGAATGGTCAGGTGACACTTTGTGCTCTCTTATGGGCACGTCCATTATGTAGACAGCCTACTCAACAAGCTCTCACAGTAACAATGAATAAATGAAATGCAGTCTACACTCGGGAGGGCTTCTCTTCATTGTTGTGAATGTTATTTAAGAAAGCCCTCTCTTTTCCTCTTCTTTTGGTCTATAAGTTAATTACAGTTTCATATCCTCCCCATCTTTTTGTTTGATCTTCCCTGCAGTTTCTTAAATTGAAAAATACCAATAAATTTAGATTAGCCATAATGAAATCATGGTTTTCCTTCCTTTTACCATTTCCTTCCTTTTCATCTTCTTGTAATTTAAACTTTCCACATCCTAGAGTGAGAAATATGAGTTCCCAGTTTTTTCATAACCTCAATAAATGGGCTGGAAAATGTTTAAGGGACTGCTTGAACCAATGAATTTTAATGTTTCCCCACATCCTCCTGAAGATTTTCATATTTAGCTCTTCTTTTTGTCTGGTGTCTTTAACAACCCAGTCTCATCATAATGAATTGAGTCTGTGGTATCAATACTAGAAGAGCTATTTCTTAGTTTAAATGGTACCAATGATATTTTGCGACTAAAATTAATTTTGCATTATTATGTTCACACAGTTCTTTCTCATTCTCTCTTTGTTTCTTGTTTGCTTGTTCTGAAATAAAAACTCCTACAATATTTCTGTCTTTACTCTTAGTGAAACCCAGATGTGATCTAGGATCAAGGATCTAGAATTAATCCTTACCTTGCCCAGGGACCCAACAGGTATCTAGTTTTAAAGATGTTTTTCTTATACTTAAATCTTACTCAAAGCCTTACTCAAATGTGTCTAGAGAAGATGCACTCTGGGCATGTCAGATTTTTACCAAAGTGTTTAAGCTTTGTTTTTTATCATGTAAGGGATATGACTTGTGAGTTTTCCTTTATCTGTGAGAGAAAGTTGACCTTTTGTGCTAATTCCACTTCCTGGTGACTCAGCCTTCTTTCCCTTGGGCTTGTCTCTTTGCTTGGTGCCAATAACTTCTCACATTCCACTGATTCAGCACCTACGTCTTCTTGTCCAAGTTCTTCTTTAAACCCATTATCCCAGCCCCATCCTTGATGCAGTGACTTCTTTGTGTGGCCAGTGACTTAATTTTTCAAAGCCTCAGTTTCCACTTAGGAAAAAGTAAAATGAAAATAAAAGTAACATACCATGGATCATCTTACTAGAGCATATTTAGTGGGAAAAAAATACAAATGAGAGTTACTAGCAATGACAATCTTCTCCAGGAAGGAGGTAATGGTACAATAATGAGAATTCATTTTATCACAAAAACTCAACATCCAGACAGTGACAAATAGGGAGTAATTTCTTTTGCCCTATTATTTTCCTCCAGGAATTTGGCCTGTAGTTATCCAGGTTCCATTTTTCTTTATGTATTTCCAGTTCAAAATAGTGGAATGGAAAGAAGTAAAAAATAAAATTTCCCAAGACTTTTCAAAGCTTCTGTATGGATTTAAAGGGGATAGGGGAAAGCAGTACCAGGTATTGATTAATTTCCTCAGCAAATACTTACCAAGTGCCATCTTGGTGTTCTGTCACTACTTCTGTGTGGAAAGGAAGTATTCCTCTGGGACATTCTCACTTCCTAGAGGTCAGCTGTTCAAGGAGCAGAGCACATACATATGTTTCCACAACTACAAAAAAAAAAAAAAAAAAAAAAAAAAAAAGGATACACCAAGGCTCCTACATCTCTATTCACTGATTTCAAGAGCTGATCTAAGCACTTCTATAAATAGCAAAAGGAAATAATCAGATGATGATTCCAGCAAGAGTGTGCCCTGCTGATTTCACACTCTCCTTTACTATGGTGTAGTTTTAATAAGGTCTGCCTTTGAATTAGGTTTGAGCATCAATGCTGATCATTTTTCATGCTTTTTACTTCCTTATAGCCTAGAATTACCAGTTGTTGTTTTTTTCCTTTTCATGATTATAAAGTCTTTGAATAAAATTGCTAGTATGCCAGGCTTTTAGAGGAATAACTGTGTCTCTACACTATCAACTTTTTTTTTAAAAATGGGAAGATATTTAGAATTAAGGAGTTTTCATGAGGTCTAATTAGGTCTCTTTGCAATCCTAACAGAAGAATGGTAGAATATAAATCATTAGATGAGATCATTATTTTCACCTAGAACCCTGCATCTCTAAAAAATGAGTGTTCCCCCAAGCGAGCACCATTTTTTAAAAACTGAGTGTGTTTTCTAGCACTTAACAATTTATACTTTACCTAACATGGTTGAGATTCATTTGACCTAGGAATCATGGTATTTATCCCTTACATGTATCTTTACCTCTTCTAACCTTAAAGTACAATTAAATTAACGGAATATATGTGCAAAATTTTACAGTCGCAAATTGTAATACTATTTTGAAAATATAAATAATTAATACTTCAGGAAGATGGGATGGTTTCATGGGAAAAGTACAGGATGAAGTTAGGAGACCTGAATTCTACTTTCAGTTTTGCCGCTTACTACTGGTATGAACTTGGAAAAATCATTCAATTTCATTTAAATTTGGACCTTTATTATAAAGCAATAAGGCTGGATCCTTTCAGTGCTAAGATTCTAAAATAATAAATATAGGCCCCTTTCCTTTTCCAAGTCAAACTAACTATTTAAATATGCTGAGTGATGAAGGGGTGCCTGGGTGGCTTAGTTGGTTAAGTGTCTGACTCTTGGTTTCCACTCAGGTCATGACCTAAGGGTCCCAGGCTCAATCCCTGTGTCAGGCTCTGCACTCAGGGTGGAGTGTGCTTGGAATTCTCTCTCTCCCTCTCCCTCTGCTCCTTCCCATCATGCAATCTCTCAAATAAATAAATAAATCTGTAAGATAGATAGACAGATAGAGTGATGGAACTCTTATGAGGAAGCTAAAGAAGTACTTTCCATTTTAAAATAATATTTGTGTTTGAGATAGAAAAATACATAAAAACAATAATCTCACTGCTCAGATACTTACTTGGAAAAATACATGAACAGGGTTTAAAAAGAAATCCAGACACTGGAGGCAACAAATAAAATGAAAAGTCAAAGTCTTCAGCTCCATCCCCAATGGCCCCAAACCATTTCCTAGGAGATAAATACTGCTAATATTTTGCTCTGACTCCCTTAAAAATCATGGCATACTAGAAGATACATGTATGTGTTGCTTACGTATTTCCTAATATACCACAAAATTGCATGAGTATCATATTTTTAAAAGATAAATCTGTGGTTTAGGGAATATTTTGTAACATTAGGGAGTGGCTAAAGAACTTTAAATTTTATTTTAAAAGCCTAAGTATGATTGTAAATAGTGTTTTCCTGTCCTACATACAAAGTAAGAACAAAAGCATGTTTGGAAACAGGCCCATGGGTATTCTCTGATAAACTTCCCCCTTAAATAGGTATAGCACTGTGGGATTGGGATTGTTTTCAAGCAGGTTTGAATATTATGCTCCATTTATTAGTCCAAATAAAATAAGTTGGAATGTGATTTTTTTTTCAGCAAGTAATTATTTTCCTCAAAGTTTAAATGTAACACAAAAAGGACAACCCAAATAGCCAGAGCTGGGACGAGTTTAGTAGCCTCAACACACCACCACCAATTTAATAGTTCAGACAGTTCTTTTGGAAAGATCTCAAATGTTCTCTGAAAAGACTGTGCAGTTTCTGAAAGCCCCACAGGAAGACCTTAATGGTAACAATGGAACCATCTGTTCTGGAAAACAGACTCTGAAATGAATTATAGTTGGGATGAGAAGATCAAGCCCTATTCTATATTTGTGGGTAACCCAAGATATATATCACAACTGTTGGGGGCAAATTTATAGGGCTCCTGGAGGTTATATGGTTATATTTGTGATTCATAATGGCAAGATGAGCTCCTACAGGAAGCTAGATTTACCAACATTTAGCAACTGCAGGATTCATATTCTCAAAGCAAAAAGTATATGAAATCTTCCTTAACGTAAGGGAGCAATGAGAGTGTACCAGGAAAGATAGCAGCAGGAGTCATTTCTTTAGTCAAAGCAGCATCAGAACTCAAGGATAAGAGAAATCATCTTTAAACACAAAGAAAACCTCTGCTTGTGTTTATTAAAGGCCACTGAAAAAAAAGGAGCCTTCTACAAAAGTGCCAGTCCACCCCTATATTCATAAATACATGGCAGTGTGTCTTAGGAATGCAGACTCTGGGGCTAGGCCTCCTTTGTTCAAACCCCAGCTCTGAACCTCAATTGCTATATACTATGTAGGTCAAGTCTTTAGTCTGGCTGGCCCCACCTAAGAAATGGGCATGGATAAAGATAGTACCTAGCTCAAAGACTGAGTATGTTAATACATCTAAAATACCGCCTGGCACACAGTAAGAGCTATGTGACACTAGTTATTTTCATTCTTATTCAGTGGTTCTATACCAAGACCATGGTAATGGTCCAAGTAAAAACAACAAAAATATCTTTAAGTTGAAAAATAATTCACCCAAAACAACGTGACTGTTAATACACAAAAATGAAAATTTTAGAGGTACCTGGGTGGCTCAGTCATTGGGTGTCTGCCTTCGGGCTCAGGTCATGGTCCCAGGGTCCTGGGATCAAGTCCCACATCAGGCTCCCTGCTCGGCGGGCAGCCTGCTCTCCCTCTCCCCCTCCCCCTGCTTATGTTCCCTCTCTAGCTGTGTTTCTCTCTGCCAAGTAATAAATAAAATCTTTTAAAAAAAAGAAAGAAAATTTTAGGGGAAGGAAAGGAAGAACAAAATAAGATAAAAACAGAGAGAGAGGCAAACCATACAGAATTCTTAACTATAGGAAGAAAACAAGGGTTGCTGGGGGTGGGGGATGGGGTATTTGGGTGATGAGCATTAAGGAGAGCACTTGAAGTAAAAACCACTGGGTGTTATATGCAACTGATGAATCACTAAATTGTACCTCTGAAATTAATAATATACTATATGTTAATTAAATGAATTTAAATTTACAAATTAAAAAAATTTTTAAAGTTAAAAAGACTAGTATCCAGTCTTTAAATTATGAATGTATGTGCAGACTATTTAAATATATCGTATAAAGGCTTATGTTTGTGAGCTTAAAAAATCCACCAGTTTTCAATCCATTTTTGCATAGAGTGTGCATACAAATAAAAGGGAAATTGGTGAATTTATTTTAAAAATACATTTTATAGCTTTTCCTAAGAATCCCTTAATGAAAAGGCAGCAAAAAGATAATGAGGAAGAACCAAACAGATGTTGGTTTCCCCTAAAATTTGCCAGACTTTTACAGCATCATTAGGGTAGATTTCCATTTAGGTCTCCACAAGTTTAAAAATAAGTGGGACATTTGGATCTAGAAGAGAGCAGAGATTAAAAGCTTGGAAACCCAAACCTAAGAGGAAGGGATCACAGAAATGATGTTGGTTGGCCAAAAAGAAGAGAGGGCTGTGGGTGACTTCACTGCAATCTTATTGTATATAATATGCCTTCTAAAGGGGTCAGGAAGCAGATGTTGTTCTCCAATGAAAATGGCATGCAATGGAATGGGAGACTTTGGATCTGACTTGATAAAAGTCTTTTTAAAGAGTTAACAAAAATTTTCTTGTTAAGAGTTGTCAGACAACTAAATCTTTGTTCATTCAACCAATAATTATTCCATTCCTTAGCTCGTGTATTAAGTGCTAAGGATTAATTGATAGGTAATAATTCACAGATAGACATAGCTGTATTGACTGGGAATTTCCCTTTGTGCCAGAATTGTCCTTGCAGTAGACTTGGTGAACTATGTGTACTAGAGAATGAGAAAAAATGGACATCCAGGTGGGGAAAGCAGCAGTGGTATGTTCCGAATTCCCTCTCCCGAGAATACCATAGGAAGAATGCACATAGTGGGGAGTGCTTTCATTCATACCCCACCCAAAAGGGCTGACCTGAGGGCAAGAAAAACCAGCAGCAAGATCCCAAGTGATACATCACAGGAACTGAGACAGCTTTGGGCCAAAAGGGGGAAAGAATGGGTGATCCCGCCTCCTCAGAAGGCAGGCTTCCTTTGGAGACCCACCTGCCTAAGAACTCATCCAGGAGGACTTTCTCTTTCAGGAGCCTCATAAGAGAGCCACCATCTAAATGTCTGCCTCCCGGAGGCACTAATAACCAGTCTCAGATTAGCCAGAGAAACAACAGGAACCGAAAAACAACGACAACAACAAATGACACAGAAGCCAGTGTCGTGCTATTATTTGAATGTGTTGAGTGCTCCTGTAAGACAAAACAGTCGTCTATTATCTACTAGTCAAGAGAGTATTAATGTGCACCTTTATGCTTCTCCTTGCTAAGAAATGCTTTGAAGGCTATATATATTTTGCATTATTTCTTCCTCTGGGTCTGTCAGAAAAAATTAAAATTATAATTCACATAGCTGTGGCTTAATGCATATTTGTTGTATTCTAATGATTGGAAACGTGGTAATGAAACGACTCTGTCTACTACCACTCAGCATATCTGTGTAACCAAATACTGTGTTCTCTTTCACAGCAGTTCTCACACTCCCACCAACACGCACACTTACTGGTAATTATGGTGGGTGCTGCAATGGGTCATCCAGTGTTCTGGGAATTTAACCTCAGACACAGTAAGCAATAAACAAGTGATTAATGAAAGATATATTTTTGGTTATCAAAAATAATACGATAGAAATTTCTAAAATGAAAGCTTATCTCCATCCTTGCCTCAATTCTATTATTGTTAGAATTATTTCATCTAAATTAGGAGGGTAGCAAAGAAGTTTATTTCCTCTACTGCTCTCTAACCACTAGCTCCCAGCTAGGGGGAAAGTGGTCAAGTTACCATTAGACTAAATGGCAGCAGAAACTAACAGATACATGCCGGCCACCACCATATCTCCTTCTCTCCGATTTCCCCAGCTGTGTCTGGGAATCAACTGATAGTTCATCAGAATCAGAAGTGGAAAAGCACCGCACACTAACTCATGAAAGATGCCTGGAAAAAGTTACTCCTTTCATTATGTAACAAGATGTAGAAATTCCTGAAATAAGCCTATTTCGTTTAATTTGAAAACTTCTTTTTGGAATAAGTTGTCTGTTTCATTGTATAGCCAATTGGTATCCGTGAAAAATGTGATTCTGATCAACTGCTCTGGCTTGGATAACTCTTGAAGAAATTTTCTGAAATGGCTTCCAGGCACATTTTCCCATGTGACTCTCACTGGTGAAGGAACATGCTAATGTACGATTTGGAGGTGGCTGAAAAAAGTTTTAGAAAACTTAATTGAAGGCCACCTGAGTGGCTCAGTTGATTAAGCGTCTGCCTTCCGTTCAGGTCATGATCCCAGGGTCCTGGGATCAAGTTCCACATCGGGCTCCCCGCTCAGAGGGAGTCTGCTTCTCCCTCTGCCTGCCATTCTCCCTACCTGTACTCTCTCTCTCTGTCAAAGAAATTTTTTTAAAAATCTTTTTAAAAACAACCTTAAAAAAGGCTTAATTGAGGGAGTTTTTAGGTTGGATTCCCCCCGAAATCAGACCCTGAGACAATGATTTGAGTCGACAGTTTGAGAAGTGAACTTAAGCAGCCCTGGTAGGAGAAGAGGAAGGAAGAAAGCCAGCAGAGGATATATTCACAGATGCTTACTGCCCCTAGGCGAGTAGAACTTAATCTGGGTCAAATACACCTCAGAGTAATCCCACCTGAGACAGGAGGAAGCTGGAGTATTTCTCTACCAACTCCTATCACTGGTGTGTTAAGAGCTGCTTCCAGGGATGTTCACTACCCAGATCTTCCACGCTTCCTCCCGCATCTGTAGGAGCTGAGCTTGCTCTTCCAGGCAGAAAAGCTCATGGGTAGAGAGATGCAAAAGTCTGCAGTGAGAAGCTAACTCTATGGGCACTGAGGGGAGAAAAAACAGGGCACCAACAGCATCTGCTAAAGAAGTCATGCAATCCCCTGTCTTATAGCCTTTGGAAAGAAACAGAAAGAATACTTAAAATCTGTTTCTTTTGGGAAATGGATTCAGATTTATCATAATTTTAAGATTCCAGGCCTCTAGAAAAATTCTAATGCCATTGATAAATAAAAGCAAACCATTATGTGATTACAAAGAAAGAATTTTATCAAGACCATTGAATATTTATAAAACTTATATTGTAAATAATTAACATTGTTAACACATCCATACTGCCCAAAGCCAACTATAGATCCAGTGAAATCCCTATCAAAGTTCAAATGGCATTTTTTACAGAAATAGGAAAAAAAATCCTAAACTTCACGAGGAACCACAAAAGACCATGAACAGGTAGAGCAATCCTGAGAAAGAACACCAAACTGGAGGCATCACGCTTCGTGATTTCATACTATACTACAAAGCGATAGTAATTAAAATAGTATGGTACTGGCATAAAACCGAGCAGAGACCAAGAGGTCAGAATCAAGAGCCCAGAAATAAACCCATGCACCTTCCAGTATCTGACAAGGGAACCAAGAATACTCATTGGAGAAAAGATAGTCTCAATAAATGGTACTAGGAAAATTGGATATTCACAAGCAAAATAATGAAACCAGAACCCCATTTTATACCATTTACAAAAATTACCTCAAAAGTGGATTAAAGGCCTAAAGGTAAATCCTAAGACCATAAAACTCCCAAAAGGAAACATAGGAGAAAACCTTCTTGACAGTGGTCTTGGCAATGATTTTTTAGATAGGATACCTGAAACACAAGCAACAAAAGCGAAAATAAGTAAGTGGGACTACATCAAGCTAAAAAAACTTCTGCACAGCAGAAAGAAATGATCATTAAAATGCAGAGGCAACCTAGAGAATTGGAGAAAGTATTTGCAAACCACATATCTGATAAATAGTATCCAAATTATATAAAGAATGCACATAACTCAATAGCAAAGAAGAAATAATCTAATTTAAAAATGGGCAAAGGACCTGGATAGACATTTCCCCAAAGAATATAGTCAAATGGACAACAGGTACATGAAAAAGTACTCAACATCATCAAGGAAATGTAAATCAAAACCACAATGACAAGGGCGCCTGGGTGGCTCAGTGGGTTGAGCCTCTGCCTTCTGCTCAGGTCATGATTTCACAGTCCTGGGATCAAGCCCCACATCCGGCTCTCTGCTCAGCAGGGAGCCTGCTTCCTCCTCTCTCTCTTCCTGCCCATCTGCCTACTTGTGATCTCTCTCTCTCTCTGTCAAATAAATAAAATCTTAAAAAAAAAAAGAAGAAGAAAAAGAAAACCACAATGAGATACAACTTCACAAACGTTAAAATGGCTATTACCAAAAAGACAAGAGATAACAAATGTCAGTAAGGATACAGGGAAAAAAGGAGATTAAAAAAAGGGGGGATACTTTGTACACTGTCGGTAGGAAAGTAAACTAGTGCAGCCACTATGAAAAACAGTATGGAGGGTCCTTAAAAAATTAAAAATAAAACTACCATATGATCCAGAAATTCACTTTTGTGTATATATCTGAAGGAAATAAAATCATTATCTCAAGTACCCTCATGTGCATTCAGCATTGTATGTAATAGTCAAGACAGGGAAACAACTGAAGTGTTCATCAACGGATGAATGGATAAAGAAAATGTCACACACACAGGACAATTATTCAAACATAAAAAAGAAGGAAATTCTGTCATTTGTGACAAAATGCATGAAACTTGAGAACATTATGTTAAATGAGATAAGTCAGACTGAGGAAAACAAATATTGTATGATCCCACTTTTATGTGGAATCTTAAAAAAACCAACGTCATAGAAACGGAGAACAAATTGGTGCTTGTCATATGGACGGGGGGTTACAGAGTGCAGAAAATGGATGAAGGTGGTCAAAAGGTATGAACTTCCAGATATGAGTAAGTTGTGGGGATGTAATGTACACCACGAGGGCCACAGTTAACATTACTGTATGGTATATTTGACAGTTATTAAAAGAGTAGATCTTAAATGTCCTCATCAGAAGAAAAAACTATAACTGTGTGAGGTGATAAGTATTAACTAACCTTATGGTGGTAATAATTTTGAAATGTATACAAATATCATAATGTATACCTTAAACTTACATAATGTTATATGTCAACAATATCTCCATACAGCTAGGGGAAAAAAAGGTATTGTAAATAATGATTATTTACAAAAAATTTGCACTTAAAATTGAAGGTAGAAAGTGTTCATTTTTAAAATGTTATGATAAAGCTAGCTGGAATATATGTCATGGATAATTAAATGTATTTGTTTAAAAGCTCAACATAAATGTTAATTTATTTGCCTGTCATTTTCATAATTCTGTCTTAGAAATCAGTCTCAGTAATATATTTGGAATTCTCTTTGTGACATACATATATATATATGTGTGTGTGTGTGTTGTGTGTGTATACACACACACACACACATATATACATTTTTCTTTTCTTGCCCCAAGTGTAAAGCCCCAGTTTTCCTAGCTTTGTAAATGATGGCATCAAGTTCCCGTCCATGTTGATACAAAAGTTGGGTACTCATCCTTTCTGATGGAGGCATAACACTTCATTGTATGTATGGATCATATCTTCTTTATCCATTCGTCCACTGAAGGGCATCTTGGTTCTTTCCACAGTTTGGCGACTGTGGCCATTGCTGCTATGAACATTGGGGTACATATGGCCCTTCTTTTCACTACATCTGTATCTTTGGGGTAAATACAGAATAATTTGTGAGAGATATCAAATAAGTGGAACTGACATGAAGGGTGATAAAGGAAGGCAGGGAACACTTTGGTCATGATGTAAGAGAAAATGGATGATCTTTCATTCACTGAATATTTATTGAGAACTTTTTCTGATCTTGGCATTCAGCTGGATAATGTGCCTGTTTTCATGGAGTTTACTTTCTTTTTACATAGTAAAAATAAATATAATTTCAGATAATAACTGAAAATTTCAGTTTCATTAAAAAATAGGAGCTAGGAAAATGTAGACTAAGGGATCTAGGGTACTGATTAATCAGGGAGGCCTCTCAAGTTCACCCCAAAGACAGCATGTGCGTTCTTAACTCTCGCTGTGGCTTCCTTTCCAAGTCACGTTTGCTATAGAGGCCTCGAGCCTGAGAAGCCTGCACAGAGCTAGGGTAAGCCCGGAAGTCTGTGATTGGCCTGTGACTTGCCTGGCACCCACGTCACCAGGAGGCCACCTGCCTCCTCAGGAGAGACTCTCGGTGTTGCCAAACGGCCTTCCTTCCACCGACTCACTCCGTTGGGCCTGTTGAGTCAGTACTGTCAGCACGATAGTTTGCACAAAACCTTTATTCGGACGGTGCCTTGCGGTTTACCAAGTTCCTTTACACACATTAATTCATTTAATCTTCAAGATATACGAAGTATGAATTATTATATTTCTTTCACTGGTGTGGAAACCACAATTTAAAGGAGATTAAATAAATTCCCCATTTGGCAACCAAACAGAAAGTGACAGAGCGCAGGCCCAAACTCACTTCTTAGAGGGAGAATCTTAGGTCTCTTTTCACCAGCCAGGTCTTCTTTTCTCTGGTTCCTAGGGGACTATATACATCGCTGTACATTTAAGGCAACAAATCACTGAACCACCAAGTCTTAACTGTGACAGAGATCTACCTTAAAATTAAGCTAAGGCAGAATTACAGTCTGTGTGTTGTAACGAGCACTGGGTATTATAAGAGACTGATGAATCACAAGACCTGTTCCCCTGAAACAAGTAATACATGACATGTTAATTTAAAAAAAAAAAATTACAATGCACACATTTATTATCAGAAATCTGATAGCAAGTTCCTTTTGTTTTCTAAACCTGAGTACTCCATTCTCTTTTCTTCTAAGACTTCCACTCAGATAAAATTTGAATGACATTTACTAAGTATATTAATTATGTATTGCTGTATAACAAATTACGCCTAAATTTAGAAGCTTAAAGTAATAATCCATATCTCATAGGAGATCGTCACAATCTTACCAGGTGTTACGAATCCAGGAGCCACGTAGCTGGGTGTTCTGACTCAAAGTTTCTCTTGAGGTTGTAGGTAAGCCGTTGGCTGGGGCTGCAGTCACCTGGAGCCGGAAGATCCACTTCCGGGATCATTTGTGTCCCAGGCTATTGTGTGGACATCTTTGTTCCTTCCGCAGGTACCTTTCCATGGGCTGCACAGGTGTTCTCATGATATGACAGCTGCCTTCCCCCACAAAGCAAGTGATTAAAAAAAAAAAGAAAAAGAGAGATAGAGTTCCAGGTGGTAATGACAGTCTTTTATAACCTAATCGTAGAATGACATAGCACTTTCTCTGTATTCTGTTCGCCACACAGACTATAATCCTGGTACAATGTGGGAGAGACCATACGAGGGCATGAGTACCAGGAGTGAGGGGACATTGGGGGCCCCTTGGGAGGCTGGCTCTCACACTGAGGAGCATACAGACATAGCGGCATGTTAGTCTCCCTGTTGCTCCTCAGAGGCGATCACAGTATCTATACATAAAGCAGAATTTTGTCCTGTTATTCGTTATGTCGTCTCCATGAGACTAAGCTCAAAACAGATCCTAATATAGAATTAACAAGACATTAAGATTCCACCACTACACTCAAAGAACAGAGAAAATATGCCATATAGCATAAGTCAAGAGAGGGCCAAAAATGATGCAACTCAAAAAAGCAAATGGGCTTCCAGTAATAATGGCAAGGTGCAGTATACTTGGGCAAGAACAGAAGTTTGCGACAGCAATGATTTGTTCTCAAAGTGGCTATCTAGGAAGCCACTTGTCCGAAGGGCTGGAAGAAAGAGAAAAAGGTCAAGATTAGACTTGACTTCCTGCTTGCATTTCTTTAGTGGCTTCCTATTTGGCAATAGGCCAACTCCTCAGCACGGTTTACAAAACCCCTTAGCATGGTCTGCACCTCAGGAGTGGCACTGCCAAGCACCACAGTGCCTCAGAGCCCCCCTTTCCCAGCCCATCAGAAGGGCTCCAGCCGCCCTGCCTACTTACCGCCCCAGGGCATGACTGGCTGTGTCCCAGCTACACAGGCACACTTTTTCATTCATTCTAGCTCTTTCAAGGAATACCCTGCACATCGTTCGTCTGCAATCCTACCTACTCATCTTTACACATTCCATTCGGAGATTACTTTGGAAAGCATTTTCTGACTCTCCTCTTTGTGAATCCTTACCTCAGCCCTAATATCCTCACTGTAAATGCTTTTACACCTAGCATGGCACTCACTCTATTTAATTGATTCTAATATAGATGGTCCTTGATTTATAATAGTTCAATTTATGATTTTTCAACATTACAATGGTACGAACATGACATGCATTCCCTAGAAACTGTACCTGCAATTTTGAATTTTGGCTTTTCTTCTGGCTTAGCAGTAGGTGGCATGATCCCCTCCTGTGACACTAGGCAGTCACGATGAGCTGAAGCTTCCATTCAGTCACACCATCGTGGGGGTAAACAATCAATACACTTACAACCATTCTGTGCCCATACAGCCATCCTGTTTTTCACTTTTGGTACAGCATTCAATAAACTATATGAGGTATTCAACACTATTATTACATAGGCTTTGTGTTGGGAGGTTTTTGCTCAACTGTAGGCTAATGTAAGTGTTTTGAGCATTTAAGGTAGACTAGGCTAAGCTAAGCCATTTGGTAGCTTAGATGTATTAAATGCATTTTCAACTTATGGCATTTTCAATTTACAATGGGTTTATTGGGATATAACCCCATCATAAAGACGATCTCTATGCACATTCCAATCTTACAGCGGAATAACAGATTTTATTCTGACATTATTTTTTTCCCTTGGTGATGGGTAAAATAATAATGCACCTAAAAAAAAAAAAACTGTTTCTTGAATTTGATGAAATAATGCACCTAAAAAAAAAAAACTGTTTCTTGAATTTGATGAAATTTATTTGCACTTCTTTATATGTTTATTCCTTCCCTGAGACTAAAAATAACCTGAAGTCTGAGATCATTTCTTATTTATTTCATATCCCAATTGCCTGTCATAGTAGGTTCCCCGTAAGTGTTAAAGTACATAAATGAAGGACACAGGTTCTTAAATAGCTAATAAGTAAAACAAGCTTCACTGTTCTCTACCTTGTCCCAGGAAAGACGATCCTGATCAGCCATGTGATCGCATTTAAAAGGGACAGTTTAAGGTAAAGGAATAAAGTTTCCCTTATCTGTTGATCCTGTGACATCACTCCCTTCTTTTCCTGACACTTCCTGGAATTGATATTGAAAACCCCAAATCTCTTGGCAGGACACCATGGCTTTCAATAAAAGACTTATAATGGTATATATATACACACACACACACACATATATACAAACATACATACAAATACAGTTGGTGAAATGTCTGTTCAATGAAGTCAGACATGCTTGAATTGAAGTTCAGGTTTTAGTATTTATTAGTATGTGACCTTGTTGTTTACCACCAGGAACCACAGTTTTATCCTTTGTAAAACGGGGTAATATAACTAATTACTCAGGGTAGTTGTGGGGATTAATTACATTAACAAATATAAAACATCTGATCCAGAGGCTGGTACCGGGAGGTAGACATTTAATTTTCAGACCATCTTTAGGTCCCCAGCACCTGGCTCATAACAACAAAATAATGAATGAGAATAATCCACTTGGTCAGGCAAACAACATGGACCTAGAAACCCTTGCAAAATCATATTAATTAGGCACTGAGGCAGTTGCCCGAATTAGTGATATTAAAACACAATGAACACCAGTTCCTGTAGAGGGCTTATTCTGCTTGAGCTTCCATCCGTTTATCTTCATGTACGACTGAGTCATCTTAAACTCGGATCTGGTTTTACCTCTTGTCTTCTTCACCAAAACATGTTTCACCATGACAACACAGAACTTATGAAAATTAGACTGTGCATTTCCCCACATACCATCATTTTAGGGACTAGTCTGCTGTTTTTGTTTGCGTGACATTGTAATTCAGCTATGTGCTGGATAAAATAATCTTTAGCTCCCACTGACTCTGTCTCAGCAAAACTACCTTATTTCCTCTAAAGCTTACCCACAGGCTTTGCAACTTTCTTTTGAACTTTCTCCAGTCCCTAAATTGCTTGACTGTATTTCCCTTTGTCTTCTATCATACACTTCTCATGTTGAGAAGTCTTTGGGTAAGCAGGGAGTCCCTGCGCCAACTGGCAAAGACCAGGATAGGCATGGAAAGTCATGAGGCCTTTTAAAAAGAATTTACAACTGTGGGAGCAGGGCAGGTAGAGAGAAGAGATGACAAAGGAGGGAGAAAGGAACTGAGGAAGGGTTAAGTAGAATTAGAGAACAGAAGAGTGGAAAAAGCAATAATTGTAATGATTAGTTGCCAAAGACAAGGAGATTAATATCAAGAGAGAAGAGTTTTGGCTGGTTTCCATTTCAAGAGGATGAAACGGGGGTTGGGGGGGTGGCAGATAGAGACCCACTTCACACAAAGATATTAAACTAAGAGCCTGACATAAAATGCTAAATCTTCACCAGATAAATCCTGCCACATTAGCTGGGAAGTAAATTCTAGATATCAGTGCAGAAAGAGATTAAAAACCCCTTTTATCCTACAGTAATCTAGAAATATGATCCCAGAACAATAAAATAAACAACAAATACTATTTTCAATCTTTTGGCTCCTTTTGCCCATTTCATAAACTCAGCTGCTCTGTTGAGGGCTAACCCTTGCCCAGCAGTCTATGTGGTTGGATGGCTGCCTAGTCTAAGTGTTCAGATCGAGTCAGTCTTTTCAACTCTTCTTATAAGCACAACTTTCAAAGATACTCTCTCTAAAAGCCAAGTTCTTTGATTAACAGGTTTAAGTGCTATAATCACCAGGCATTTGAACGCAGATTAACTCATAGGCCCAGATTATGAATCTTGTTCTGTCATGTTGTTTTTAGCCAAAAGTTGAAAGAGAAAGCTTTGAAGAATGCAGAGAAACTTGACTATGAAATTTTGATGGCCTTGGGGCAGAGAAACTTAACAGAAAGAAATAATCGTCATTCATTCAAAGAGTATTCATGGCCTTGGAAATACTAATGCCAAAATTCTGTGATTAATTACAGTTATTGAAGAAGCTTTTAAAAAAAAAAAAGGCACCATGAGTTTCTAGGTTAATCAAAGACAGAGCAATTGAAATAAACTCTCCTAATGTCAATAGTGAGTTCTTGGTCAAATGTTCATGAGCCTCATTGTTATTTTGAATCATAGGACTTCAACTTCATCTCCCAGCAGATTTCACTTTCATCCTGAAAAAAAATGGCTGACTGAACGTTATTGATTTGATATATTTGATATATTGATTTTGCTTCCTAAAAGGATTAATGAAATCTGAGTAGTGATATTCAGGTTTTCTTGCCTGAGAAACACCATTTCACTATGTCCTCCTAAAAATGTAAGGACTAAATATTGTGATTAGTTAATTTTTCTAGAGGAGAAAATATCAAGAACAGGGATAAAATAATTGAAAGGAAGGACCACCTAACTATACCAATAGACCATCTCTGCTTCGGTAACCCAGACAAAGTTGGTCTGTGATGGATTTGCCTGCCAGAGATCATACCAGGAGCTCTGCCAGAGGGAAAGGGTACCAGACTAATGTTTTCTCAGAGCAGAAGGAGATATCTAGGTTTAAAAAGAATTGCAACTTCTCTTCTTTACACTTATAGGTCACCTTCTGTTGCAGTCAGGACTATTATTTCATGAATAGAAAAATCAATCCCTTATTACCTGGCTTCAAGAGGAAACTTGCATTAAATAGTTGTTGTGGCCATGGCTTCCTCTGTGGGGCATGGGAAGAAAAACTACGCCTTACGCCTGAGATTCCTTAAAGTTCTGAGTAAGTTGAAAGTCAACTCTTTAGAACGTTAACTACTAAGTTTGAAATTGCTACCATTCTTAAATCATCTGTTTCTAACAAATTACCTGTAACATACAAAGGAATTAAAACAGTGAACTTTAAACACTTGCAACCAACAGAGATTCCAGATTTCCTATTACTTAAAGAATGGAAATACCTCTGCTGTATTTCAATTACTTTTCTAGCAACGTAGCTAAAATGACTTGTATGTTATCCTAATTCTTCTCACTTTTCTGAATAATCAATATCAAGGAAATATACGTGTGTGTAGAGAGATAATTTGTGAAGCCCTAAAAGGCTGACACAGTGGAAGAGACATGCAGTTTCCATTCTAGTAAAACAAACCATATGACTAATTAAACATGTGTGTTTCCTATTGCTCTCTTCACTAATTGCTGAAAATATGTGCTATTTAACCAATCAGTAATAAGCTTGGGGTCACTCTCATCTGACATCTTCTATACTACATCTCTTTCTCACCTGTTAATAAGACTTACTCTTAATGTGAAGCTTATATTTGTAGACTTGAGCTTATACTTTTTAGACTTATAAGGCCATTAAACAAATTTTTAAAAAAGTATTCTATGGGAACATTCAATGTTGTAAAAGTGGTCCCGTAAATATACTATTTTTTTTCTTTGCTACATCAGAACAAGATAGAAAAATTCAAGGTTATATTCTATTCCTGGAAGAACCGTATGTACAATTGGAAGGGATTCTCTCTCACTATATACTGAGTTTCCACACTGTCAAGCCAAGCCCTGCTCTCCCTTCTAATCACTTCTTCACTCTCTCCTTCAAAAGTTCTCCTCCCAAAATTGCCCATCTTTTCAGAAACTGTAACTCTCCTCCTAAGAGACAGAAAGAAACATGAATATGGGCAAAAGGCTGATCTACATCTGCTTAATCTAGCCCTCTTAGAATAGAAATTTCTGACAAAAGCAGGAAATTATTTCTACATTCTGTATAATTACAAATACAATTTGGCACAGAGTGAACATTCAATGAATAAATTAGCAAGTTCACTCATTATCAACCAAATGTTGAATCTGAACCTTGGCATATTGATTTAGGACAAATACAAAAATGAAAGAAGGCTATTTGGGCCAAATTTCATTCAACCCCATTTTTTTAGTACAGCAATACAATAATTTGACAAAAGAAAAACGTTGCTTTCAAAAATAGATGGAAATTTTACATGAAGACTTAGCATGAGCTTAAGGTATACAAATATAAACCCTAGGTTTGCTTTTGCTGAGATTATAAAGGCAAATAGCATGTGTATCTGCTCCCCTCTCCCTCTTTTAAAAGTAATAATAACTTTATTATAAGGTCTGGTTTGGCTGTAGGCAGAGTTGAACACTTGGAGCAAAGGAAAGTGATGTGTTGGCTCCCATCACTTTCCCATAACTCATGAATATTAACTTCCAAAAGATCCAAAAGATCACCGACCTTGGGAATTTCAGTCCTTCTTTTCCAAATCTATTGTTAACATGTATTGTTTTGCCTCTCATTAAAGGAAGGTAATTGAGACTATTCAAATAAACTCAGGGTTTAAAAAAAAGATGGCAGAGACCCACTTTACACAATTAAGAAAAAAAATTTACATGTTTTTTCATTGCCACTGCATGTGTGCAAGCTTTAACTAAAACAAAACTACTCTTAAATCCAGTATTAATGACATTATTTTGATGGAGTCCAGTAATTGCTTCTAGTGTGTCTTTAATCCTCTTCTTAAAAGACCTCCTCATTTAAGCAGTTCATATTTGTCTCTGTTAACGTCACAGCAAGCACAAGCTAGAAACCAATTCCTTTGGCCCAGTGCAAAAACCAGTGGTTTCTCCACACCTGAAGCTGGACATTATCTAAGACATCAGGTCATCATCAAAGAGGACCTGAAGTCCCCTGTGCAACTTGTACATTAATGTTGCTTTCCTGGCAAGCAGACAACTTCATCAAAGAAGTCAGCCAAGGAGGGTCTTTAAATGGAAGTTCTGCATACGAGGAGCAAATGCATTAAAAAGTTGCTGATGGGCATGAAATGCTTTGATGTGAAGATGGAAAACTCCAAAGCAGGAAGGATTTGGGGCATTTTGAGTCTGATTGACTCTGTGGTTTCTCTGAGCAGTTATTCCACGGGCTAAAATAAATGCAGAAATGGTATTTTGAGACCACAGCTGAAAGGGAAACACAGTGAATTTCAATAAAAATCCAGTTGAATCTTTAAGTTCAGATCTTAAAACAGCGAGGGATATGAGAAAAGTAATATTGTTTCCTGAAATTTCACTGTTTTTATTTAAGAAGTTAAAAAAAAAAAAGGAGAAAATCCCATTTATTCATTTTTATTTTTAGGAAAAATGTTGAGTCCTTATTGCCTAGAACCATATGGTAGATGCTCTAATGTCTCCCCATCCCCCCACACCCGCCGCAAAGAAGATCTTACGTTAGAAAGAGGCATTTTAATAAGTAATCTGATCAAGGTGAAGTTCAAAGATGGGTAAGCACAGATATTATTATCTTCTCACATAGGTTCCATCCAGTGGTCAGACAGCAAATCAATTTCATAGAAAGCTTGTTTCAGTGGGCAATGATTTTATGCCATTATGGTAGTTATTTACAGATCCTCCTTGATTTATGATGGGGTTACATCCTGACAGACCTATCATAATCTGAAAATATCATCGGTCGAAAATGCATTTAATACACATAACATACTGAACATCATAGCTTGGCGTAAGCATACTTTAAATGTGCTTAGAACATTTAGCCTACAATTAGACAAAATTTCACATAAAACCTACAATAAAGTGTTGAATGCCTCATGTAATTTATTGGATACTATACTGAAAGTGAAAAACAGAATGGCTGTAAGTGTACGTTTGTTCACCCTGTGATTACATGGCTGACCGGGAGCTGGGGCTGCTCAGCATCATGGCATAGGACAATACATCCCATCACTAGCCCAGGAAATTCAAAATCAAATGTATGATTTCGGCTGAATGCGTATCACTTCCACAGCATCATAAAGTTGAAAAATTGTAAGTGGAGGACCAACTGTACTTTTACCATCAGATGTGTCAAAAAGAACAAAAATTAAGAAAACTCAAGCAGAACTCTATAGTATTTTCTACAATGGTAGGATATGAGTAATGGTAGGATACACTGAGGTTATATGAAAATAGATATGTAATGAGACCTCAAAAATGTAACATGATTAATTATGCAAATATTCATTTTTTAAATAGAGTCTTAAGGCTTGGAACTAAATGAAAAAATAAATAGAAGAGCCTGGGTGGCTCAGTGGGTTAGGCTGCTGCCTTTGGCTCAGGTCATGATCTCAGGGTCCTGGGATCGAGTCCCGCATCAGGCTCTCTGCTCAGCGGGGAGCCTGCTTCCCTCTCTCTCTCTCTCTGCCTGCCTCTCTGTCTGCTTGTGATCTCTCTCTGTCAAATAGATAAATAAAATCTTTAAAAAAAAAAAAAAAGAATGTGGCCTTCTAAATCTGAGTACCTCAGTTATGAAATCTGGCTCCAAAGAAGTTACAGATGGATGACTTTGGACAAGATACTTGAGTGGTCTGTGCCTTAGTTTTCCAAGCTGTAAAATGGAGATTTTAATAGAACTTTCTTCATAAGCTTAGTATGAGGATTAAATTACTGAATATATGTACAGTTCTTGGAATAGTACCTGGAACCTAGTAAGCTCTCAATAAATGCTGTGTTTTATTAGTGGCAGTGTGGGATACTAACACAAACAAACAAACAGCCCAGCAAACTCCTAATCAGGCATCTGGTTCTGTGTCTGCAACTAGTTAAATTCCCCAGACCTCACTGAAGCCATCTATAAAACGAAAGGGTTGGGCTAGGTCATCTCTAAAGTTCCAAATTTAAAAACATATTACTTTAAAACACAATCATTTTGGAAGTATGCTATGTGTTCTGCCAAGTTTTTAAGGTGGAAGGTGATACTATTTTAACACACCATATTCTAAAGCACTTACTTACACAAAGATATAGTTCTTGGATTCTACTTCCTCATCTTGTATTTTCTCCTTGACCAAAGACTGTGGAAATTCATTTGTTGCTTCTTCTGAGAAAAAGGCTCTTGACAAGCTCTTGCCAAGCTCTTGCCAAGGTCACAGTGATTTTCACATTGCTAAGACCAATGGTCACTTCTTGACCTCGTACTCACAGATGATTTCCCCCTTTCTCCATTCACCAGCCAAATTGTCTTTTTATTAGATAAACATGTTCTTTCTTTTCCCTGCATAAAATCCTGAAATGGTTTTCCACATTTATAACACATTAAAAATCTCCTTGAGTTCTGTCATCCATCATGATCTAGACACATCCAACCTCATTTTCTACCCTACTCTCCTTGCTCATCGACTTCCCTCCAACCACCCTACCTCAGTTCTGAACTTTGAACACCCTGCACTTATCTCAGACTAGCTGGTGTTAGCAGAGGCACCAGCTTGGAATTCTCTCACCATAGATCATGGCTGGCTCCTTAGAGAGACCTCCCTGATTAATCAGTACCCTAGATCCCTTAGTCTACATTTTCCTAGCTCCTATTTTTTAATGAAACTGAAATTTTCAGTTATTATCTGAAATTATATTTATTTTTACTATGTAAAAAGAAAGTAAACTCCATGAAAACAGGCACATTATCCAGCTGAATGCCAAGATCAGGAAAAGTTCTCAATAAATATTCAGTGAATGAAAGATCATCCATTTTCTCTTACATCATGACCAAAGTGTTCCCTGCCTTCCTTTATCACCCTTCATGTCAGTTCCACTTATTTGATATCTCTCACAAATTATTCTGTATTTACCCCAAAGATACATATGTAGTGAAAAGAAGGGCCATATGTACCCCAATGTTCATAGCAGCCATGGCCACAGTCGCCAAACTGTGGAAAGAACCAAGATACCCTTCAGTGGACGAATGGATAAAGAAGATATGATCCATACATGCAATGAAGTGTTATGCCTCCATCAGAAAGGATGAGTACCCAACTTTTGTATCAACATGGACGGGACTGGAAGAGATTATGCTGAGTGAAATAAGTCAAGCAGAGAGAGTCAATTATCATAGAGTTTCGCTTATTTGTGGAGCATAAGGAATAACACGGAGGACATGGGGAAATGGAGAGGAGAAGGGAGTTGGGGGAAATTGGAGGGAGAGATGAACCATGAGATACTGTGGACTCTGAGAAACAATCTGAGAGTTTTGGAGAGGAGTGGGGTGGGAGGTTGTGTGAGCCTGGTGGTTGGTATTACAGAGGGCACGTATTATATGGAGCACTGGGTATAGTGCATAAACAATGAATTCTAGAATATTGAAAAGAAATTTTTAAAATAATAAATAAATATATATTTTTTTAAAAAAAATTATTCTGGATTGTGGATTTTTCTTCTGCATGTATGTCCTATTATAAAGTGATTTGTGGGATGAAATTGTGTCACACTTTGGTCTCCTAGAAACTAGTGGGCCTTTTTCACGGTATCTCACCCAATATTT